>NW_024543071.1:2272500-2872500 GCF_018167655.1 Microtus oregoni
TCTTCTGGTTACTTTCAGCCCTCGATTCCTCATCACTTCCTTTTCCTCTTTCTCTTTCTGGGGTGTGTGTGTGTGTCTGAGTGTGTGTGTGTGTGTGTCTGTGTGTGCGTGCCTGTGTGTGTCTGAGTGTGTGTGTGTGTCTGTGTGTGCGTGCCTGTGTGTGTCTGTGTGTGTGCACGTCTGTGTGTGCTTCTCTGTGTGTCTGTGTAGGCTCTGCATTGAGGAGATGGGGAGGAAGGCACCTTCCCTGTACTTTGTAAACATTTATTTCCGAGAAGAGTCTACTAGCAGAGTGAGCCACATGGACGTTCCTGCTTAATCTGATGCTCTTATACAATTAAAGGATTTGCTGGGCGCACAGCTGTAATCTTAGCCTTGCTGAATTGTGTACGGACACTGCAGGAAACGGCTCTGTTCCACAGAGCCAGACCACAATGGAGCCCCGTGTGCACTGGTACATGGACAATTAAGTTTTAACAACAAAATTAGCTGAACAACTGGATGCTCTGGAAGCTGAGATCCCCCAACTTGGTCTTTTCTTCTTCCCCCCACCAGGAGTTATCCTGGGGACAGCCGGAAAGCTCAGCCCTGGTATTGTCTCAGTGTTCCGAGGGGCTGTACAGACAGCAACTTCTTCCAGATTAATTGTTCAGGATGTATTACACCTAGTGAAGAAATGACTGGTAAAATACCGTTGAGTAAATCTCAAAATTACTGTTCAAGTGCTGCAGAGTAATTCTCCACTCTCTCAAAGAATTAATCGCCTCTTAATGTTTGCTTCCAGTTACAAGGGCTCGGATTTTACAGGACTTTGTCTAAAATGTATCATTTCTGCAAATTGCCCTTGGTACTTTGTAGGTTTTTAAAAACTGTTTCTTAACAGTGTTTATATTTCCTTTATTTGTGCTTCCTAGGGAAGAGTGAAGTTTTGTTTTGTTTTGTTCTGTTTTGATTGAAAGAAAAATAACTTCCAAGATGGAAAAAGCAATTTCAGATCCTGGGATAAACCCATTCAACTTCTTAAACCAGATAAAACACATTCCACTGGCAATATACTTTATCATGTCATGGTAGTACAGGACAGTATAAGGTGACAAACGGAATTCCTTCTCAGTCCTGTCTTAAAAGTTTGATGTACAAAATGTAGTAAATTGAAAGGAAAACTTAAAATGCATGTATGTTTGAAAATGCGTGTTGTGCCCAGCTCGTTTTCAAGGAGCCAGAGTTAGCTCTGGTGACTGCTGTGGAAGACAGTGTGTCTTTCAACATATTTCTTGTAAATAACACTAAGTTTTTAAATACCAGGATCTAAATGAAATTTTCATAGGAACTAAAAGCTGTGCAAAATTATTAAAAAAAAAAAAGTAAAAAACCAATCCAGCAGCCAAAGAAAAGCGTCATAGTTACAAAAAGTGTTTTGTAATGAGTTCATGGGTTGCCTACATGGCTTTACCAGTGAGGGCTGTCCAGGTTCATAACCTATTACTTGTCCTTGGTCTGGCTGACATTAGCAGAATAAACAAGCTGTTATAGCCTTGGAGGGGACCACCATGGGCTGGGACATAAACTGGATGGCAGTTAAAAAACAAACAAACAAACAAAAAAAAATCTAAAGGAAAATTTTGCAGAATGTGGGCACGGGGTCTTTCCCCAGTTATTGTTACCTGTGCCAAAGGGAAGCTGTTTAATCCGGAGGCAAGGAACACTTTCTATACTTTAATCTGTCTTCCTACAAAAGCAGAGTCAACCTGACAGGCGGGCACAGATAAAATGCAATTTTTAAAAAGTACACAAAACCAAAACTCTTGAAGCTTTGTTCTGCCTCCAGCTACACAAGTGGGAGACTTGCTAGCGATTAGAAATTCCCAGCTTATGTCTAAGATGTAATGTTTCTGAAAACAAGAGTTTCTGGAAGAAACAATGAACATTGAGCCTCAGTAAGGGTACTTCTCTCTACTGCTCGGCTAACTGACGGCAGGGATGGGAAGGAGGGGGGAGAAGGCAAGACTTCTTTTTACTCTAGGGAGATAGAAACCGACTTCCTCTTTGGAGTTTTACCAGAAAACTCCTTTATAAAGACAAATTTAAATCTTTCCATTTTCCATCCTTGAAGGTGGTAAATGTGGTTGTCGTTTTACCCGTTTTCATTGTCAATGAAACAGAGTTCAGACGGGCCGCTGTACGTCATTTGTTGGATGGCTGCCACGGACTAATGCAGACGTCCCACTGGGAGCCCAGAGAAGCGCTGTGCTGTGATTCACCAGATTGTGTTAAATAGTCCAGCTGTTGCGATTTGAGAGATAGTTACCTCGGAAGTGAAATAGAAATGAACTTGGCATTTATGCCTGAAACCATTTTTATACTGTTTGGCAATCAGCTTTTCAGAGGTAGCATTTTATAAAATAACTCTCACCGCTTAAAGGTTTCATTCACTGTAATGTTCAAAATGTCCCACCTTTATATTATCAGTAAGATTAAGCTGGAGCGATATTCAGAATTTGCATGAAATAAGCATCCCCCCTTCATTTCCTGAGCTTTGATTGTATTCAATTGAGCTCAGAACCGTGTCGATTAGGGGCTCTTTGGGGCATTAGTTAATTTGAATTGCAGCCGAAATGTTAGCTAGAATGTTTTGGAATATAAGTGGGAGGTAGAAAGTTGATTTTGAAAGGAATTGTCATTGAATGCAAACAGTGATGGGCTTTGGGGTGGGGAGCGCAGAGTGCTTCTCTTCCAAGAGTCTCCTGTGACACAGTCTGAGAAATCACCGGATCCCTTTACCAAGTTCAGCTGTGGTGAAGACTGTTGGAGGCAGGTTCAGTATGGTTTGGGGTCCAATCCCTCCTTTCACCAGCATGGGGCGGGAGCTGAAGTTCACTTGCCGGAGCCCCTTCTTCTGGCTCTTCCTGAATCCTAGCTTTTCCTTGTTTTTGTCTGAAAAACAACTGTTGAATACGTGACCCAGAATGACCCATGGGTAAGGTCTATTTGAGTGGATCACAGATAACAAGTCTTTGGGAAAAGAAGAGAAATCCTGGCTAAGATTCTGCAGTTTGGGCCAAGACAACAGATCGAGGCTCTGTGCCAGGGCATGGGTGCATCTGATTCACAGTCTTCCTCACTCTCTGGGACTCAGCAATTTTGCTTTACTGATTCTGCTCCTCAAGAGGAAGGCTGATGGAGGAAGGTCATTGGCTAATAAAGGCACTGCCCTGGCCCATTTTATTGGTTAGAGGATAAGTGGGAGGAGTAAACAGAACAAAATTCTGGGAGGAAGAGGAAGTGACTCCACAGGAAGAGACTCCACAGCTCTGCTCTCTCGGGAGCAGACGCCTCAGAGAGAGGCGCCATGCCCCGCTCCCAGGATGAAGCTCCGACCCAGGATGGACTAGGCTGGAATCTCCCCAGTAAGCGCACCTTGGGGTGCTACATACAGATGATTAGAGGTGGGCTAAATTAATATGTGAGAATTAGCCTAGAAGAGAATGGGCCAAACAGTGATTAAAAGAATACAGTTTGTGTGTTGTTATTTCGGAGCATAAGCTCGGACCCAGGATGGACTAGGCTAAAATCTCCCCGGTAAGCACACCTTGGGGTGCTACACACAGATGATTAGGAATGGGCTAAATTAATATGTGAGAATTAGCCTAGAAGAGAATGGGCCAAACAGTGATTAAAAGAATACAGTTTGTGTGTTGTTATTTCGGAGCATAAGCTAGCCATGTGGGCGGCCGGGTGTGGGGGACGCAGCCCTGCCGCCCCATATTACTACAGAAGGCTGCCATGCTCTTTATGCATATGAACTTTAGTTGCTTATCTGTGCTCAGAAAGGACTAATTCGGGTTCAGTTTGAAGGTAGAGTTAGCCCATCGTGGAAGGGGAGATGTGGCAGCTGGAGGTTGAGGCAGCTTTTCTCGTTGCATCCACAGTTAGGAAGCAGAGGGGTGGACAGTGAACACTCAGGTTGGCTCTTTCTCCCTGGATACAAGCCCAGGGAATGGTGGTGCCCACGTTCAAGATACGTCCTCCCGCCTCCATTTACCAAGTCTAAATAATTCCACACAGGCATGCAGCATACTCAGAGCCCTGTCTCCTGAGTGAATCTGGAGTGACACCATGGGGACAGAAGGAGAAGGTCGCCCTGGGAGGACGGCTTCTCATCCCCGGAGCTTTGAGCAGCTCTCCAAGGGACCTAGTGATATCAAACCAGGAAGGACTACAAACTACAGCTGGAGTGGTGGGCTTTGCCCCTTGCTGATTTCAAAGCTGCAGGTGGAAACAATGGAAGCACACTGGTAAAAGTGTCCACAGTTAGCCTGTGGCACCAACGTTATATTTGGGAAATAGCTCAGCGTTAAGGAGTAGGCAGAAAGAGGCAGCTCAGACTGTTGCACTGTCTCTGCTATTCGTGAGCATCCACTGTGCTCTTGGGCCAGGTTCTCATCCCTGTCCACCTTGCTCTGGGGTTCCCGGGCAATGCCACTGTGCCCATGGGGTTCGGGTTCTCAGGCTGGCCAGCGAATGACCTCTCAGATGACAATGCAGATAAGCAGCTTGAGGACAGATAAACAGTGACAGAGACAGTTCCAGAAACAGTCTCAACCCCACAGTATGAGGTTTCAGCTCAATCAGCCTGTGTGTTGCTGCCACAGGATGCTGAGAGCACTTCCTGGAAATGTCTAAGCGCCAGCTGATGAAGACAGCTTTTGCTAGGAGTTGTTAACCATCCTTCGCCTGCAGACACACAGGGACTCACAAACACACAGTAGTCCGTCGGAATGGCCAAGGTCGGTATGAACTGGTGGTAGTTGTTATCTCCAAGTGGTGGAATGAGAGATAACACCTTTGCATGCCTCTGGCAGACTGGCTGGCTGACAGCAGGGGCTCACAGGCAAGCTGGTGAAGCCAACTGGACTTGACCTGTAGACTAAAGCTAAGCTGCAGCTTTACCTCCTGGGAGGTTTGTGTCCAGTTTCTGGTTGGCCGTGAGCAAAATGCACATGAGATATAACAAGGCAGAAGTGAGGTCGTAATATACCCTGAGAAGGTTCATGTGTAGCCGTCTCTGGGATAGCTTACATAGGGCATGATGTGCGAACTCGCCTGACTGGCATGTGGCAGTGACCGGCCTGTTGATCCATCCTGCAGCTCCTCCCAGCTTCTCCAGCTTGCCCACCTCCTGGAGCTGATGCATGTGCGGTTCCAAGCGATAGGGCTCAGCTCACCCTGCAGGGCTGGTGCATGAGCCTGGTCGGCCTTTGTCAGACACAGATGCATTTCTAGCTTGTCTTCAAGCTCTGCCACTTACACCTAACTTCATGCATAGAGACAGCAGACTCCCACAGATTACCTGATAGTGTCCCCTGTTGCCTGGGATCTTATTCCTCTGACAGCACTTATCAGTGGCTCTGCTTTTGTGATAGTGAGCTTTAAGATGTCGCCTGGACCGGAACAGGTCCTATCAAGGAAACGGCATCCCAACCTATCTCTAGGACCCAGTAGCAGGTGTTTTGAAGTAGAAGGTCTTTGCTCTCTCCAATCCTGAGGCTCGCCTTCCTTTCTCCCAATGCTATGTGGTCATCACACGGGGTGATGGTCAAGTCATGCCTTTGCTATGACCTGACAACCAGAGAACGAGCTCTTAGTGATAAGCATGGCCTTTGGGTTCAGACTTCCGTGCTCTGTGAGCAGGTCACGCAGGCCGCCTTCCCTGAGAGATGGCTTGTTCTGTTTCCATGCATAGAAGAGACCTTCAGCTTTCCTCACTCCGGGTCTTCTCTAGCATGTTGCTATTGGTTGACACGTGATCTGCACTAGGTGCTGGGGATAGAATCTTAGTCGAAATTAGGCAGCCCCTGCCCCATATGTTATCAGAGAGACAGACGAGAAACATCTAACCGTGCTAAGTTCCAGAAGGGAGGAGCACGATGAGAGGAGCTCAGAAGACCCGACCTGCAGGAGGTCAGGGCAGTGGGAATGGGTGCTGACTGCAGAACAGTGAGCAGACAAAGCAGTAGCTCTCCATCACACATGAGGCACTCTCCATGGTTTCCTGACTCATGGGTCTCTGGGGTGAAAAAGTCACATCCTGGAATTGGCCAGGAGGACCAGAATCGTCTTGAGAGCATCAGAGCTGCTGGACTTTCTCTAGGCAAGTCCTGCAGCCCAGAATCGACAACCCAGGGCAGGTGCTGATCATGACTTCTGAGAGGACTCGGGGCCCACAGCCTGACACTTGGCAAGAGAATATGTTTGAGGGGCACCTCCGTTCCCACAAGGAAATGTCACCTGCCTGGCATGAAAAACAACAGCTTCTTGCATCAGAAGGGAGGCAACTTCCGAGGGACAGGAAACTGTCCCACATTCTCCTGATTAGAGAAGTTTCCGATCAAGGTGTTGGAGCTTATTCCTTGAGCTCTCCCTTCAGCCCTTTTCTCCGCCCACCTCCTCCTGAGGTCGGGACTCCCTCCTGGGTGGTAATGGCTGTGGTGGGCACAGCTGGCTGCCACTCTCATCTGCCCATAACTGAGCCAGGGTGGTAGGCAGGGCAGGACTGGCGTGGGCAGTGTTTGGGAATGCCCAGTGGAGCCAGGGCTGTGTATTTCCTGAGAGGAGTATGCGATTATGCAGGTAGGTGCATTTGGCTTTGTACTACTTCCGTAGTTAATCGCCTTGACTTTCCTGCCTTCTCTTTTCTGGCCTTCTGCTCCTATTATGTAATCTAATAGCTGCTTCTTTTTTTTTTTTTATGGCTTGCATCTCAAAGACTACATGCTATGCATGTTGGTTAGACTTAGGAGGGTTTTTTGTTGTTGTATTTTCCTGAATCCAGGAATCTGAAAGTTAAATATTTTCTCTGCTTAGTACGTTTTCTATTTAACTCTCTCCTCTTATAGGCCTCCCAGTAAAGGTGGATACAGGAGACAATGTGTGGGCAGTGAGAAGCAAGCTGAGCCAGCTGTAGTTTTAGATCCTGTTTCCACACATGAACCCCAAACCAAAGACCAGGCTGCTGAAAAAGACCCAACTCAATGCAAGGAGGAAGGAGGTGAAGTACAGCCCCAAGACAAGGAGGACAGCCATGGGAAAGCGGGAGAGACGGACAGTTCCAGCTGCTGATCTGAAGCCAGAGGCCTGCGTGTTTGCGAGTCCTTGCCCAAAAGCACGTGGCTCATTTGGGTTACTGTCAAGGTCCGCTGGACACTTCCTTTGTTCTGGCCACACACTTCTTTGCTGGTATCACTTGTAAGTAGCAAGTATAAACATAAGTAAGCTGTTTAGCAAGATGCATCTTCTGGGTAGTATTTTTTATCTTTATGGGGTAAGGGTTCTTTCTGGTTTCTATGTCAAGTGTGACTTCTTCGAGAAGGTGGCGGGAAACTTGGGTGTTGATGTCTTTGTTGGGAATTGTGCACAGTACTCTTCAAATGTATCTATGATGAAATTCAAGGTGGCTGCCAGAAACTGGGTAGACAGAGGCCACCAAACTTTAATCCAATCCTTCTGCGTGCAGCCCTAGCACCAGGGAGACAAAGGCAGGAGGATTGCTTGAGCCTGGACTTCAGTTTGGGTCACATTGCAAGACTCCATCTAAAGAGTCTTTATTCTCCACCTAACGGCTCCCTAAAGGAGCCTCTTTGGGGTACCGCTCTTTGGATGGGGAGACTGAAGCAGCCTGGAAGTCAGTGGGCCCAGTAGCATCTCTGTTTTGTAGAGTGCTATAGGGATATTTTGTTTATGGTCTAACAAAGTTTGCCTGATGATCAGAGAAGCAAAGCAGCCAAGCTACTAGAGAACTCTTAACCTCTATTGAACAGAGCAAGTTCCTATCTCATCCTGCTTTATATTCCTGTCTAGTGCTGGGATTAAAGGCGTGCACCACCACAGCCTGGCCTCTGTGGCTAACTAGTGTGTCTGCTGGGATTAAAGGTGTGTGCCAGCACTGCCCAGCCTGTGTAGCTGACTAGTGTGGCTGCTTTGCCCTCTGATCTTCAGGAAAACTTTGTTAGATCATAAACAAAATATCACTATAGGGTGTGCTGAGACCATCCATGGGAGAGCTCCAAGGCGGCAACCAGCTTCAAGGTCTCTTAGCATGTGAAAAACATGCCCCGTGTCCAAGGCTTGCCAGGGATTTCGGGGTTCCTGCTGCTGAATAGAGCAAACCTTGAGTTTAAAAAAAGTACCCTGGCAAACCATATACTCCTGTGTTTTCCTACACATTCCCATGGCACAAGCACCATATTTTACTCCAGATTTTACACACAGTGAAGATAAGTGACAAGCACACTTTTTTCCCTTGCTTCACTGCCGTACTATATTACATGGGTCTTTTTTGTTTTGTTTTTTAGAGGAAATTAAGAGGTAGTTTCTAAAAATACAATGTTTCATACTACCACAAGGAATAAATAGAAATGTAATCAGGGATTAAAAAAAAACAACTTATGCAGGTTTTCAAGTCGATTGTTTCAAAATTGGTGTTTATTTAAAATAAGTGGTAATGTACTTGAATGCACTTTTTATGATAATGACTCAGTAATGGTAATTTTACTATTAAAGCAAGCGAAAGGCTTAGTTTTGTTAGCATGACTCAGCATGTAGTTGTCAGGTGCTTAGCACCTGAGGGCAGAAGAAAATGATAGTAACAGTTGAAGTAGTTGTGTCCTATTGTGTTTGCACACGTGCTGCTAGCGCAGGCTTGAGCAGTGGGGAGGCAGGTGAGAACACTTCCTCACTGTGGAGACAATTCTTTCTGTAGGTTCATTAGGTTTTACTGTTTCCGTGGTCCTTCAGTGCTGATTTTATCGCTCCCTGTCAGTTTACTTATGGGGAATTAAAACGTGATTTTTTTTCCCAACTGTGTGTTTCCATAACTGAATGATATGCTCACTGCAAGTGGATTCATTTGTTCAGATGGGTTCCGCTGTGCTGTGATTTGAACTCTCCTCAACACAACACATTAAAAGAGACACACAACGATTTCTCATTAAGGGTCAGTTGTGGTTATTGACATCTTGAAGTTCTTCAGCCTAGAGGGACACTTAATAGAATTCTGCTTCTTGTATGCTAGGCAAACTTCCAGCTTCCAGTCTACCTGCCCAGCCGCAGACTAACGCAGTCCTGCACAGTTTGGTCCAAGAGTGATATGATCGGGTAACATCAGGAGTCTTCGTGAGCCGGCTCGCTTTGAGCAGCTCTCTTCCGTGTTTTCTGAGTCTACCACCAGGTTGTTGCTGTGTATTTCACACACATCTGGCAATATGAGAGTAGGCACACCACCTTTCTATATTATTTCATCACAAGTATCAACAGAATTAACACAGTTTAAAAGCAGCCTCATGTCCAGCAGAAGTTAACCACGAGGCTCGACCAGGTGTCTAGCTGTGCCTGGTGTTTTCAAAGCATCTTTGCCTTCCGTACTTTTGAAATGGGCCTGCCTTCCCTGCACCACAATGGCTTGCAAAGAACTGCAGTACACAGGTATTTGATGTAGACCTTTGCTCACTCTTTCCTTACAGTTTTTTTATTTTTATTTTCACCTCAGCTTTAAGGTTCAGCCCTTTGCAGGGTGACTGTTGGCAAAGCAGGTGGTGTGTTTGTTCTGTCTTCAAGGTGAGCTTTTGGATGTGTGCGCTCAACTCTTGCAGTCTTCAAGTTGGGAGGAACCACACATTTTTCCCTAGCAGGACATTCATTCTGTTTTGAAGATATGAGATGTGTCTCTGCTGTAGCTTTCTTGACTGCTTCTGACACTTGTGTGGCCACAGTCAGGCGCGGAGAGATGCGCCAGCCCTTTGTGCTACTCTATAAAGGATGAAGTCTCTCTCCTCTGCTGGGAGAGGAAGGACTTCATTAAGATGCCTGCAGCCCTTATGTCTGAGCAAGTCCCACACAAAGTCAGTCATTAGTTTTCCAGCTTGGGGCATCTGCTTGACAGGGTTGGTCTGCTTAAACCGTGTGTGTGTGTGTGTGTGTGTGTATGTGCACATGTGTGCGTATTATGGCTCTGCCAAGTAACTCCTTCCCTACTTTCATGAACAGTAAGAGGGTTATTGCACAGGGAAGGTCAGCATGACCGTGGGTCATCTTTCCAGACTACTTTAGGTTGCCTGTTGGCCAAGCGACAGCTTGTACCACAGTCTTACACACATCCTGGAGTGCTTTTGCAAAGACCCACTATGTTCAAATCACCTTCAGCAGAGAGCAACTTGGACGGTTGTGGAGGATGGGTAGCCCATTTGTTACTGTTATAGAAGCCCTGGAATGGCTTCATATCCATCGCACGGTCATTTTTAATCTAGGCTATGATGAATTCCTTTCATCTCTTTATAGATGATGTTATGCATTTTATCAGCAAGGGAAGAATGGGGAGAGAGAGGGAAGGAGCATGCAAATAAGAAAATGAATAAACAACAAAGAGAGGCAGTGTTTAGCCCTCTAAGAAAAGTACACCTAGCCGTTGGTGCACTGTCCTTGAGCAAAGCTAATATGAGCAGAGTGCATTCTGGGCCGACTCCAAGGTACTGACCTGGTCGTTATTTCGCTCTGGTTTCAATGGTTAGAATTTATATCCATCGCAAGGCATACTCATGTCATGAGGACAACTGCCAGGGCCAGGTAAACACTTCCTCTTCCCCATCCTGACTTTAAAATGGATTTTCCTTTCAATTTCTTCTGCCCCACTGTTTGTTGTTAAGTGTCAGGAGAGACAGTGGCCACCACAAACTGTGACACATTTTCCCAGGCTTGGAATGATGCTTACCAGTTCCCCATGCCATGCTTCAAAGAGACTGCCACTGAGCCAATCTCAAATCGCAGTGCTGAGAGGGAGGGGGCTGGCTCTCCCATGAGGACATGATGTTCCCTTGGTCATTCTCCTCAAAACAGACTATTTAAGCTGGGACTGAAATGATTGTGCTGCAGGCCAAGACCCTGCGATTTATGTAGTCTTTAGTTACAAACAGCCCTTGTGCTAACTCACCTAACAAAGGACGTGATAATGTAAGGGGTTGGCTACTATTGTCTCCCTACTTGAATATTCACTTCAGTACTAAAAGCTCAGCACTGACTCACAAAAGAGGTGAGTCTGTCAACATGAATTTGTCATCATCGTTTTAACCACTTGCTGCTCCTTTCTTCATGCTGTGGTGTAAATAAGAGGGCACTGGACAATGCTATGAATATCCATTTGCAAATGTGCTTATTAAGTTATACCCAACTCTGTTCCAGAAAGGATCTAAGTAGAAAGGTCATACGGGAATGACGAAAACCTGAGAGGAAAGGATGGGTGGAAGGCAATCAAGAGTAGGAAGATAAGAGGAAAGAAAGTGTTGCTGCAGACAGCCCTGTGGTGCTTGGCGCATGTGGCTGGCTATGAAAACCATCTGAAGTTAGCAGAGGTACTAATACAATCAGTGGATGCCTGTGGGGCACTGGGAGCTATCGAAGGTGTTCTGACTTGAGAAGGGTACGGTGCCTGACTGAGTATGGGCCTAGCATCACACTGTATTAGCCTCTAATGAAGTCAGGTCAGGACCTTCAGATTTAGACAGTAGAACCTGTGTCCCCATGGCAATGTGATGGCTGTAAAATAAAGTTCACGGAACTTAAGGTAAAACCACCAGGGGTTTACTTTATCCAATGGTGAGGCTGAAAGAATAAAATGCATGCCCAAGCTGGTGGAGCTAGGAGTCGAGCCAGCGTGGAGACACCCTTCACGCCGGCTAGCCAACACTTGTGGTATTGCTGCTCCGGAGTCCAGCCCCAGGAGGCTCATGGCTGAGCTGATTCCTCCACAACTTCTGTAGGGAAGATGGAGTCCAGGGGCCCAAGAGTTTCCTCTGCCATTGTGGCAGTAGCCTCTGGTGTCTTTTCAGCATCCTCTTGGAAGGAAGAAAAATTGTGTTCTTCACTGAAACCTATTTAAAATAAATAAATAAGGTTTACATCCTGACCAGTGGCCCTGATTTCGATGTTGAGTGTGGCAGGATTAAAAGTCATCACCAGACCCATCCAGAAAGGATCCAGATTCTCAGAAGAGCCTGTCGCTTGCTCCGGTCTGTTTGTGTTACACCTACTGTGACATTCAGGGCACTGATATACACCAGAAAAGGCCACCCCTGCACATGAATACAGAGGAGCATACCAGCCACCCCAAAGGAAACCGTGGCAAACAGGGACCATCCTAGGCAGAACCACATATAGTAACAACCATACTTTAGTGGCTGACAGTTTGCCAAGATTGCTTCCTCAGAAGTGGGAGTGGAATTGTTTGTTTTGCTAATTCGGGGTGTTCTTGGTGTTTGCCTAACAGCTTTAGAGAAATTCTCACTAATCGCCCTAATCCATTCCAGAATGCCAGGGGCACTGGCCTAGCTCCTAAGAAGTGGCTGGGCCTCCGGTGTCCCAGGGTTCTTTTTGATGGTCTGAAGCGGTTCTGGGGGACTGGAAATTGGAGAGGTCTTCAAAGGCCCCACAGTCAGAATGAAAAACAGATGAGATGATATTTAGAACAGTAAACAACACAGACTAACTCTAGACTGCCTTTAAAAGTATTAGTTAGCTTCTCTCTGACAGAGACACAAGAAGCTCCCTGTGCAGATTTACCAAGTTCGGGTTTCATAAGCCATCAGTTCCTTTCTTGGGGTACCTTATCCTCTCTGGGGTACCGCGTTAGAATCAACATGCTGCCTACTTGTGGGACACGAAACAAGTTGTTTTCAGAAGGAACACATCTGCCTTTAACTTCCAGGGACAGCCCGGCTGCAGAAACCTTAAGTATAATTTGGGCCATAACAAAAGGCAGGCTTGGAGATTCCAATCAATTAATTCTATTGAAAAGCACCAAGCAGCCCATTCAGCCAGGAGAAGGGTGGTGAGAGTCTTAAGCATTCAGGTAAATAGATAATCCATTAAGCCAACAATGGACATTGTGGCGAGTGCCATCCTGCTCTTGTCAGTGCTGATTTGTAGTCTTTGGATTGTCCCGCCCTCCTGCTGAGGGACTTCTATTCCCTCCCTTCCACTCTTTGTTCCCTTATTCAGGGCTAAGGGAAAACAAAGCGAGAAAGCAGCGCCTACCCAGTGTTCCACTCTGGATGAGTTCTTCCTCTATAGCAAGAAGGCGGTTGTATTTGGTCACTCGTTCACCCCGAGAAAGACCCCCCAACTTGATAAACCGGGCGCCGAGTCCAACAGCCTGAAGTGGGGAAAACAACTTATTTTAAACAGCAGAGTTTTGGTTTTGAGCAGTGCTTTAACGAGACAGGGAACCGCTGCAGGACTCTGTTGAGGGGGGTTTCTCTTCATCTTTGTGGGAGTAAAGTGGCCTGCTGGCAAGCTGAGCACTGAAGGGCAAACAGATGGTGTGCCTGACAGACCATCAGGCACTTTACGAGTCTTGAGAGTGCGCCGATTTCATCGGAACACGGCCTGGCCTTTCGCACCCCGTCTTGGGCACGGGGGGGGGGGGGGGGGGGGGCGGGGGGGAGGCGGAGATTGCAAGTGTACACCCCAGTCATTTTATTGTGCCCGCCATTTTCCCTGAACTTCAATTTTGCCTCTTTTAAAAAGTTCAAAGATTAGCGCTTTGCAAAAGGGAGCTGTCTGGGAGGAAGCAAGTCTATTTCATAAAAGGTTACTCGACTTTCTCCACCAAAGACTGCATTTCCCTGAAATACCGATTCATCATAAAAGCGGTATTTTGGCAATTCCGCAATTGACCATCGCTCTGCACTTACCAGATCGACAAGGCTGTCATCAGAGGACTCTGCCTCCGTGCTCCCGAAGACAGCAAGCTGCTTTTTACCTGCAAGAGCAGCCCCCGTCAGTCACGCATGACTTACAAGAAGTTCACACTCATGGGGGACTCTGACCAAAACGACAACTTTCCCCGAGATTTCAGAGTTTCTGGGGAAGGAACCCACGGTCTAACCACTTGAGCATTCTCACCCAAGCATCTGTGGCTTTATCTCCCTGGCTTTATCTGTTCAGTTCCCTTCAGTGTCTTACGTGCTAATAAAAAACAAAGAGGGGCAGAGGAATGCTCCTAACAGCACTTGCCGCACAAGCGTGAGGACCTGAGTTTGATCCCTGGGGCCCCCGGAAAGCTGCAAATAACACCGCTAATGTCTGTAATCCCAAGGTACCGTCAGTATTTCTACAGGGAGAGGAGATGAAAGAAACCAGGGATGCTCTTAAGGATGGCCAGCCTGGCCTACACAGTGGGTCACTGCCAAAAGATTGTCTGCAGCAAGGTGGACTGAGAGGACCAAAACCTGAGGCTGTCCTTTGACCTCCACATAGAACGTGCATATGAAACCACAAAGGCTATTAAATTTAAGATATGTTGATTGTTAAGATACAGTATTATTACTACTAAAAGGAAGGGGGAGGATGCTTGAATCTGATTGAGTTTTTATTAGCATAGCTATGACATTCAGTTCTGTTGCTGCTTGGTGTATAAGAATATGCATCAAGGACATGGACTGTGGAGTCCTTACCTAAATAGGAGAACTTTCTCAGCTCATCCAGGGGGAATTACAGCCCCTCCCCTTCAGGTGCTGCCCCACCATGCCCGCCTCTCTTTCTCCCATCTGGATGTCAGAGTTGCTGGCATTTAGACATTTAAGAGTCCCAAAACCTCTTGAAACTTGCCAAGGTCTTTAAAAGGCAAAGTTCTATAGTGACAGGGTTTGTGTTTTCCTGGCAGGAAGCATTCCAACGGGCACCTCCTTGCCAGTTCTGCCAGCCCACCTTCTGATAACTGCCCCATCCCCTGGCTGGCTCTGAGCCCTGCTCCAGGTCCGAGACTGTCCTTCTGCCTAGCTCACAGCCCTGAGGATGGTATCTGTGTGTCGGGTACCATGCGTAAGTGTTCAGGACAGCTGTGACCTAGCCAGATTGCTGCCTGTGCTGGGGATATCAGCCGTCAACCACACAGGTCTTCACAGTGATCACCACAGGGAGAAAACAGGCTGCTATTGCAATGAAGAAAGTTCAGGGCAGAACTATTAAGGGTCAGCAGGTCAGGTGTGGTGTGAACGTGAGCACCAGTCCATTTAAGTCAAAACTTGAAGGATGGGGAGGAACTGACCAAGTGAAGGGCAAAGCGGGGCATCTGAGTCAAAGGGGCAACTTGCCCTGACTTTGAAACATTTGGAACTGAAAACGAGCAAGGGTGGGCAAGTGGGGTGAAGGGGAGATTTAACCTCTGCAAACTTCAATTTTCATCAGGAAAATGAAGAGGGCATTGTGTACCGCTACTTCAGCTGTGAGGGTATACCCTGAGGCTGAAACAGCTGCGCTCCCTGGTGCCACAAGTCCGCAGGCAACGATGCCTTGAGTCTCACTTGGCATCCCTTGGTGCCTGTTCTGGGATCCTGTTCCTTCCAGATTCCTTGCTGGGGACCTGCATCCAGATGCTTTTTTCCCCTCCCAACACTGTTTGGAGGAGTGCATGGAATAAGGCGGAGAGGAAGGCCCCCAAAACGCTGCATAGACAGCATAAAGGAAGACTGTGGGACCCTGGGTGTGACAATAACACAGGCATCTAGGACTGCCCAGGATAGGAACAACTGGAGAACCGCCATAGATGGGCTGTCCGTGCATGGTTCAGCATTGCATCATTGTTATTGCTGGGGCACACATGATGACAAAATGATTGTGTGCCCTGGTGTGAAGGTATCAGATGAGCTATCTCTCCGGCCAGCTTTGTCAACCTGCTGGCGGCTTTCTGGTATTGCAGTTAGGGAGCCTCCTTCCTTCTCCAGGGCCCTAGGCTCACAGAAAAACTGTTCCTCTTAAATGGGGTCTTCTTGCCATTTCCTTAATTGTGCAGATCAGCTCCCCTCAAAGGGTGACCTCGCTCCCAACTGTGCCCAGTCCCAGACTTCCCCAGACCAGTGTGAAATAAAATGGCCCCAGGAGGTCTGAAGGCAATTATGTTTCAATCAAGTTAATTGCCGTATCCTTACTTGGTCTGTGCCTGCATGGAAGGATAGAAGCTTACCCTTCCGCATACAATCTCCTAGATTCGTAAATTAATCATGTGCCCATGTGGGTGTGCGTGTGTGTACAGGCGAGCATATGGATGTGCATATGCATTTGGAGGTCAGAGGACAGACGAGATCTCTCATTGGCTTAGAACTGCACCGAGCAGGCTGGATTAACCAGCAAGCAAGTCCAGGGATCCTCCTGTCTTTGGCTTCCAGCACACCATCACTGGGACTAGAAACATGTACTTGACTTTTTACACGGGTTCTTGGGAATGAACTCAGGCCCTCATGCTGAAGAGCGAACACACTGGTCCTGACGTGTAGGGTGTTCACAGGGCCTCCCCGGGTGTGTCAGGCTGACACTTCCAGCCCTGTTGCTCCCTCACTGGTCCTGACGTGTAGGGTGTTCACAGGGCCTCCCTGGGCGTGTCAGGCTGACACGTCCAGCCCTTCTGCTCCCTCACTGGTCCTGATGTGTGGGGGCGTTCATAGGGCCTCCCCGGGCGTGGCAGGCTGCTCGTGGTCGTGGTGCTTGGAGCCTCACCTTCGTGAATGTCCAGCTATCTCTGACGACCTAGACAAGGTAGCAGGGATTTCCTGGGGCAAGAGTCACAGCTTTAAACCTGTTGCTTAGCAGTAAGGGCTGGGTACCTTCTGAGTCTCTGATATTCCTCTGTACTCTACAGTTGCAGCCTAGAGCAAGTAGGTGCGCTAAGATGGCTCTGCCCTCTGGAGGAGACCGGGCACAAAGCCCGATATCGTGAGCTGCCAGCGGTGGTGACCAGCGAAGGGTCTGACATGGTAGACTCAGTCTGTCACAGAACATCCTGGTGCCAGGCAGAGAGTTACACTCGATCCCCCACCAATGGCTGGACTTCTTTTGCTTTCAAGTTTTAATCCTTGCTTTTTATTAACTTGGACGTACTGTGTGGGTTTGGCTCGTTGCATAACCAAGCCATTACGGGGCACTCGGGTCAATATTTTACTCACCATTGAGAAGATGGGTTATTTCCACCAAGTCAGACATGGTGGTTTGGTTTGTGTGGTTTATGACCAGCCCGTGGGATTTGGGGGTGCTGGTATTCCTGTGCTCCAGGAGTTTAGAGACGCTTCTGGAAGCAGCCCCTGCAATGATGTAGCACCTAGAAGCAAGAGCAGCATAGATGCCGTCCCACTGTTCAGAGTCCTGGGTAAACAGATATTTAAGAGGTGATCGTTACAATGCATCGAAAGCTATCACAGAACAACAGGAGTAACAGCATATAATCAAATCATACCCTTTTTCTCAACACATAAAATATTTTCCTTGACGTCTGTGCCTTAAGGATATGCCACTGTCAAACAAATTAGCAAGCTTCGTGGAGAGAAGCTTTGAGTAATTTAATTTGAGCCTAAAGAGCTTGTGGGTGAAGAAACCAAAACATTAGCGCCTTAAGTATTACTCCCCACACTGCCTATGGAGTTACTGGAGGCCCGGGTATCACCACCCACGGCTTTGTCCACAGTGCAGTTAAACACTGACTGCTTAGAAGACTCTTTGGTTATTTCCACAAAACAAACTAACACCTGAAAAAGAGCTTGTAAGGGCCTTGAGCATCTTTATTTGTTAAGACTATTGTGTCAGTGATGGTGAGACCATTGTAGGACATGGAATATTTAATTAGATGTGTGTTCATGCGTAGACCTAGATGCATATAAAGTTATCCTGGCCACTGGACCAGATTTCAAACCATCCCATACTTGCTGACTGTGCGGTGGTGGGTCCTCTCAAATCGACAGAACTTGGTCAGCCTCAGGACTGTCCCGACAAGGCCCAGTGAGGTCCTGGGCCCTGAGTTCAGCTGCGTTTTCTGAGAGTACTGTAAGTTTTCTAGGCTGAGAAAGAGGAGCCCTGAAACTCCAAATTCGATCTAGCTTCCCTATTGTCTGGAATCTAATTCGTTGTCTCAGAGAGGATATCTGTTCCACATACAGATGGTTCTCAAAGCCATAAAAATCAAGAAGTCCAGTTTTGGATGTGGTCTTCCCAGGCCTTTAGATGGCCCTGTTCGGATGTGTTCATTTGAATACACTGGATCTGAATCCTTTTCAAAATACAGCCGTGCTACTTGTATGCAGACACAGTAGCCAGCCTTCGCCTGGGGAATATCTGGTTTTATGGAAGTCCTGTTTCCATGAGCGCAGGAAAATGCTATATGATTAACCTATGGAAGCACTGGCTGGCACAGCAGGGCCGGCTTCCGGCCGTCAGGCTGCTGTAAAGACGCAGGTACGCCTGAAGGGTTTGCGAAAGGCTCGTTTCATTTCACAGACGGGCATGCTCCTAGGTAATTGTGTTTCTGCTATTCACGGGCTTGGTAAGTGCCTTTTCACAAATGCCAAAACAAAGCAGTCCAGCCCAGCCCAAATTACAACACGTTCCCAGCAACAGACGTCAGAAGAATGGGTTTTGTATTCTGCTTTGTTATAAATTGTGGAAGGTGAGACTCCTTACTTCATCACGTGTAAAATATATGTTGGGGAACAGAGAAGGTGGCCCTGCTTACCTCCTTCCTGAAGGGATCAATCAAGGCAATGATGGCAGGATACTTGTTGATCAGATCCACGTACAGGTCCACCATCTCAGCCATGCTTTTGTACGTGCCCGCCATCACTTCGTACTTTCCCTTGCTCTGATGTGTGTAAGGGAGGCAGTGAAAGATAAATGATGGGTTCTTCAGAGGGCGAACATGTCATTCAAACTCTATTTCACACTGATGATTATACACTGGTTCTTTTCTGGGCACATTCCACTGTGCACTGTACTTTCTTTTTCTTTTTTTTAAATTCTCTCATATATCCCGACTGCAGTTTCCCCTCCCCTGTACTTTAAATTTCATTTCAGTTTTTAACCCAGGGAAGGCAAGTCACCATTGCTGTCGATGCCCCAGAGAGAGTTCTTCCCACTGACTTCAGATGGAGCCATCTACACACACACAGAACAGGTGGAGAGTGGGAGAAGAATGGCTTTCTATTTAGGGTTATGACATGGTAGTGCAGGCCCCCAGCGGCCTGGGTAGGTGGGCGAAAACACCAGTCCCTAAGCTGCCACACACTGCAGCAATACAGGCCTGCCCACTTGAGAGCCCACTCTCCTTCCGCTCACAGGGAGCAAGTCGCTTGTTCCCCTTTCTGTGAACATAGCAAACTCTGAATTCAGGGTGAAGTTTCTGCAAACTAACACCCAGCAGTAGCAGCAAGTGGTCCTGGCAAGGTGGCTCTTTCCCAGGTAGCCTGCCCCTTGCCCTGGAAGGGGCGGGTGCTGGTGCAAGCCTTTCCATTGATTTCTGCAAAGATTCCTGACCTAAGTATGGAAGCAAACAGGGTTGAAGGATCCAGTTTAGTTCTGCAAGACAAAGCAGTTTTCTTTCAAGCTTGTGACCAGGGGTGGCACCGGGATGCTTAGGTTAGGGAGGGAGGTGCACTAGGAAGTAGGCGGTTTGCTTCACTAATACCCTCCTGCTGCTCCAGCTAACAGGGTGGACTCTACTGGAACTAAGCAGGTTCCTAAGAAGTCTACAGTTAAAAGGATTTTCTACCTTTTTCACATAAAAAAACAGCGAGAAGTTTTAGCTTCTATAATGAGAAGCTTAAAAATCCTATCTTGTCAGTGAAGAAATGCTAATGACTTTGAACTAACATTATTGTAAGAATTATCTGATATCAAGCTAATACATTTTACTGACTATAAGCGATAAATACTCATTCTAGTTAGCGCTAGCAGTCAGCATATTCATAGTTCCGGGTATACGTTGCTGATGCAAACATGCAATTATTTTTCTCAATGGTGTGCCTGGGAACCAATCATTACGTGAAGAATAGGAAATTACTTCAAGCATCCCTTTATGTGCTTCGTTTCTGTACAAAGTAGAATAACTTCTAGAAATCAGCCAAAACTTAGGGTTCTTCTAGACTGTTCAAAACTGTCTCTGTAGCGGCAGTTAGAACTCAGTCAGGTGAGATCCTATTGGCCGTGTTTCCTGAGCCAACGTTAATTACCAAGTCGACACTGGTGTGCTTCAGGATGACGGGCATTAGGTAAAACCAAGAACCAGCCTTGGCGTATCTGAGGATGGGATGTATGTGCAAGCGTGTAACATGGAAAGAGACTAGATTTCTTAACACACAGATTCCCAGGCATAGAGGTGAGCTGCTGCTGTAGCCTGGGGTGTGTGTGGGGGGGGGGCAGCATTCATTTCCTTTTAAATGGTCCTCTCTGTAGGTGAACTGATCACCAGGTGATGGTCCAGGTCAGGGGCAATGATGTATTTAGTATTCCTCATAAACTTAATAACTTGGGGATGTAGCTCAGTGGTAGAACACTTGCCTAGCATGTGTGAATCAGGGTTAGATCTCATGCTTGACAAATTCAGCATTTACCAACCAAATTATTTATACTCACAAAATGTACCAGATTGTTAAATTATTTCCCAACAGCTTTCATGATTACTCTATAAATCATGCAATTAAGTAGGTTCCTAAGGAGTCCACAAATGAAGGGATTTTATACTTTTTTCACTTTTAAAACCTTCATTTTATGTGTCCATTTTAATTGCAGAATTTCTAAGTATGTAACCATGATACTTTATGCTACTTTAGAAAACCAATAGTACATTATTTTCTAGTCATTACCTAATCTGGCATTCTCAACTCCACTTTTATTTATGCATCTACGATGGCATCCGTTCAGAAAATACCCAGGTAAGTTCTAATGTAGAAATCATGTCCTGCAAACAGGGAGGCCACTTTGGGAACTCACGTAGTCCATTAACTCGTGCGCAGCGCAGTTGATGGCCAGGTGCAGGCTCATTCCCAGCTCTAGCCCCAGGTTCGAGCAGATCCCCTGGATAAGAAGCAGCGGCTGCTCTATGGTGTCGTAGTTAACAGTTAGACAGCCAAGGTGGGACATCTTGCCCATGATCGGCTGCTGCAAAATCCAAAGAAGACGGTTCAAGTTACCACAGCGTGTTAAGGTTGCTGGAACACCCTGTGACAGACATGGGTTTTAACTGGACATGGGTCTCCAAAGATCGACTCCTTCCACTTTTGATGACATCTGCTTCCAAACCACCCACCCCTGGTCTGGGCATTTAATTTCCCCTACCCCATCTGCTTGTCTTTCTTCTGTGTGCCTAACTATTCTACCTGACTGGCTCTGCCCTTCTCCATGGGGCTAACCTGAGCCACCCATCACCAGGCTATCCCTGTAAGCATCCATGGATCTCTAACTTGGTCAATCCTCCTCTCCCAAACCGACTTTCTTATGTTCTGGTTTCTTCTAGGGGAGCACTGATCAATTTTTTTTTAAATGAGTGCTAGGAAGGTAACTCAGGGGGGAAGCCACATCCTCCCAGGCCTGGCACCCAAGTGCCACGTGGTGGAAGGAGAGAACCAACTTTTCTATGTTCTCTGACCTCCACGAGTGTGAACGCTGCCTTTTTCTTTCTCCCTCTGTTGGAGGTACTCTGACTTCTAGACGATCCTTTGCTACTCTGCTATTTATACAGACAGTCTCGCTCCTAAGTCTTTTACCTGCAGGGTTAAATTCAGTCCTGCCAGTCATGAAGTCTACCCTGCAATCTTAAGATTTCAGATAATGCTGGGTGGTGATGGCACACACTTTAATCCCAGCACTCAGGAGGCAGAGGCATGAGGATCTCCGAGTTTGAGGCCAGACTGATCTAGAGTGTGTTCCAAGGCAGTCGGGACCACACAGAGAAACCCTGTCTCCAAAAACCCAAATAGACAAAGATTTCAACAGTTGATGATGGCTCTCCAGGAAACCTGCAGCCAGGAAGAGGAAGGCTGGGACCCCAGCTCCACATTGGCACCCTGGAAGCAAAGGTACCATTTCTTTGACTTGGTCCTGGTCTTTGAAGCAAAATACTAAGTGAGGGGGCGGGGAGCAGGGCACACAGGGCACCCAACCGAGGTGGAGAGCACGTGCTTACCTGACCTCTTTTGCCCCCATCATGCCCCTTTTTGGTCTCTGGTTTTGGAGGTGGGAGCTGTGGGATGAGAAGATAAAGAAAATTGTATCCCTTGGTATTTCAGACATCCCTGAGACAGCAAGCAGAGCTGAAGCTGGCTGTTCTTAGGGAACCCATCTTCCACACCATGAATCTCATTCCCATACAAATGGAGTCAGTGACACACACACACACACACACGGATCATTCCAGAAATGCTCTTCTTAAAGTCCTTAGTTCTTTCTCCAACTCAAGTCCATTTTTAGTTCATCCTCTTCACCCACTGCACGCTGGTTTTCCTCCAAGCAAACACAGGTCACACCAGCAACTCCTGGTGTGTGCAGGTGAATAACAAACCCTCTCCTGACCTTCAGGACTTCTATCTGCCACTGCAGGATTTGCTCTTACAGGCCCAATATTCTCAGAGTAAAATCAAGGTGTGTTTGATCTTTGGAGAGAGCCAAAGGTCATGAAATACTTTATAAATTCTAAAGGATGACCTTAGCAAAGAGCCAGTGTCTCAGGAACTAAACTGGGATTGTCTAATACCTCGGAAGACAGACAGATCCACTGCCAATGAACAATGTATGCACTTGGATCACAGGGAGCTTCAGCTGTCAACTTGACACAAACCCAGAGTCACCTAGGAGGAGGGACCCTCAGCTGAAGAACTGTCCAGGTTAGACTGGCCTGGGACCATGTCTATAAGGTCTCTCTCTCCTCTCTCCTCTCTCCTCTCTCCTCTCTCCTCTCTCCTCTCTCCTCTCTCTCTCTCTCTCTCTCTCTCTCTCTCTCTCTCTCTCTCTGATGTGAGATTCCCCTCTGTATGCTGTGAATATGTCTTATTACCATTGGTTAATAAAGAAGCTGCTTTGGCCTATGGCAGGGCAGAATATAGCAAGGCGGGAAATCCAAGCAGAGATAGAGGAGGAAAGAAGGTAGAGTCAAGGAGATGCCATGTAGCCACCCAAGAAGCAAGAGGTAACAAACTATGAGCCTTGTGGTTAAGTATAAATAATAGAAATGGACTAATTTAAGATGTAAGAACTAGCTAAGAATACGCCTAAGCCATTGGCCAAACCGTGTTGTAATTAATACAGTTTTTAGTTTTCGGGGCTGGGTGGCTGGGAACCAAAGTACAGTCTCAGTTTCTCTCTCTCTCTCTCTCTCTCCCTTTCTCCCTCCCTCCCCAGCTTCCCAAATGCTGGGATTAAAGGTATGCATCACCACCACTCAGCTGTGAGGCTTTCCTAACTGTTGACTGGTATAGAAGAGCCCAGCCTACAGTGTATGGAACCATCTGGAGACTGTTTGACTGAGCCCCCTTTTGTAAGATGCTTTTTGCCACCCCCTCCCCCCCCACCATTAGGACAATCAGCTCCTCACACCTGGGAGTCCCCTTTCTTTTTCCTAGTCCTTCCTGGTGTCTAATGACCTAGGGGTGCCTCCTCCTCTCCTGCCCACTCCAGTATTACCACCCTGGCTGGATTTGTATACGGTGACCCCTCCTTCTATAATTTAAACAGGTCCAGCACTACTGGTTCTATTTAATGGACCCAAGATAATGCTGGAGATTTTAAAGTGATTAAATGTGCAGACTATGTGAACCACAAAAGAAAGAAAGAAAGGTAGCTGAACAAGCCAGGGGAAGCAAGCCAGCAAGCAACGTCCCTCCATGTCTTCGGCTCCAGGTTCCTGCCCTGACTTTCCTTAGTGATGGATTGGTACCTGGAAATGGAAGCCAAATAAACCCTCTCCTCTCAGGCTGCTTTTTTTTTTTAGTTATGCTGTTTATTACAGCATGAGAAAGCAAACTAGAACAGCTTGGTTTGGATAGGAAACCCAAAGCAAATGAATGCATTCTTCATAGCAGCAACAGCAATACTGATTTAACCCCAAATGAACCAGGAGCTGAATTCAGGTGTCTCTGCTTCCCCAGGCTGCCTTTACATACCGTCTCAATCACTCTGTTGATTTGTTTCTGAATTTCCAGGAGCAGCTCTATACCCTGTAAGCAGAACAGCCATGGTGTACAGCTTCATTCTGCAGATGACAAACCTGAGAGTCATACCCCGATGGCCAGTGTTTCCTCAAACTGAGGACTGCCAGTTAGTGGAGGGTGTGGCCTACGCAATGAGAAGAATGAGTGTTCATCTCTGACCCCTGTTGGTTTGTGTGTGAGTGCCAGGCATCTTGTCTTGGCATCTTCATGGTGAAAACCAGCGAACCCTTCTTTATCCTAGCCTCTTGGCCAGGCTGGACAACGTAGCAATGCATGCCGCAGGTCACCAAGGAGGCCTGGCTAACTAGTCACGTAAGAACTAGAACAGTGGGGCTACAGGGATGGCTCATCTGGAAACGCATTTGTTTTTGCAGGGGACACAGGTTCAGTTCCCGGCATCCACAGGACAGCTAACAATTATCTGTAGTCCCAATTGCAGAGACTCCATTACCCTCTCCTGGCCTCCTCAGGCGCTAGATAGACAGGGTGCACAGACATATGCAACCAAAACACCCATACGCATAAAACAGAAATAAGTGCATCTTTAAAAGGAGGAAGAGCAGGAGGTGGGGCTGTGATCTTGAGGGCGTCAGCACAGGAAGGTGAGGATGGCGTGCAGAATGCTCTGGAGTCCCAAGACCACAGACGGGTCCTGCCACAGGGCCTGAAAATGGCTTCACAGATAATCTGACGGCTGGAGTGTCACGTGAAAACGGATATTGTGAGGTAATAAGAATTTTGTTTAAAGGGATTCTTTTTCACAGAGAAAGCAAGTGAAACTTTTGTACAGCTTATTTTCACAATTTACAAAGTTTCACTCATCACAGGAAGGATGTGGGGAGCTTCCTCTCCTTTTTCTGAGAACACCGTAGCATGAACCTTGTAGAGGACTCGGGAGCATACTGACTCTCCAAAGGGCGATGTAGACCTCACCAGCACACCTGGGAAATGAAGCTCCCACATAGGATGCATTCATCTCACAAATGAGCATTGAATGCCTGGTCTGCTAGCCTGGAGTTCTTTATATAACAGAATAGGTCGCTGGGGAGTGCCGGCTCCTGCTACAGCCAACAAGCAGATACTCGGGGTATTCTCAGATGATAGCTCCCACAAGACCTCGCTCCTTTGAGTCACTAATATGAGCCAAGGCTGGACCAAACCAGACCAAACCACTAAGAGGGTCTGTTTCCTTTTGTTTGAGTTCCTGCTTTCTTCTGATTGATTTGATTTCCTAAAATATCATTTCATATATTTTAGTCACTCCCCCTTGATTGACACTAAAATTCACCAATGGTGGAGGATTGGGCGGGGGAAGTAGGAAAAGCGTCTTAGCTGAGTCAGGTACTTGTTTGGTTGTTAATCCGGGATGGGGGATGCAAATCACTTCCTTCATTAAGTTTAGCTTCCCGGGTGATGCCTTCCCGCAGCTGAGCACAGATCCCATCAGCAGAGGCATGGTGAGTGTCGCCGCTGACGGCTGCTCCTGCCAGGGAAGCAGAGGAGAGAGAGAATGGCAGTTCAGCGCAGGGCCTCGTCCCAGATCCCATGCATAGATGGGTGCAACCTTCACTGACCTGGCCATGCTTCAGGGATGCAATGTTCATGTACAGAGGGACACTGGCCAGGCTGGCACTGGTTTTCGCCACCGCTAGTGAAACAGCGCCTATGGCCATGCTACCGTGGAGGATGGGTTCAGGGGGTTCTGGGGGGATAATAGGTTTTTCCAAAAGCGTGTCCCTCCGCCCTGGAGAGGAAAACAGAGACAGGATTCGTTTCTAGAAGCCTCACTGTAATAGAACCGCATCTTCTTCAGATGCTGCACTCACAGAAGACCCAGCACAGACGGAAGGGCGAGAGTTAAGGTTGGCCTTCTCCCCTTCAGCTCCCAGGGGTTTTCAGATTTGCTCACTTAGCCCTGGGCTCTGCCTGATGGTTTTCAGGCCACTCGGCATGATCATAGTCCATAATCATATGAGGTGGATACTGATACTCCCACAGTTGCGTGTTAGTAGACTGGGATTTGTTGTGGTGACGGGACCACAACATATTTATTGTGCAATTTTGTTGGGGGATATTCGATCACACTGTGAACCCCGAGTCTCCATTGGTATTAATTAAATATAATTCACCTTGGGTCAGGTTAACAACTAGTTGACAGAAAGCAATCATAGAGCATCAGAGGGCACCCGGGGGGGATAGAGAGAGCACCAAAAGTAGTAGGTGCAGCTTAGGATGCACTCTTGGGGAGACACCAGCAAGGCGAGATTAGCTAGTAGCAACTCAGCCTCTCTGAGCTAGTGGGTTTTCACCCCAGCCTTTGAACCTCGAATCTTATTTATAAATAGAACAATAGAGATTTAATTAAAGCTACCGCTAGTGGCAGCCAAAACTGGTGCCTGCAGGAACAGAATTCCCTCCAGGATGCAGCCTGAGCCACAGGGCCTCTGCCAGAGAAGCAGACCAGGGACTGCAGAGTTGTGACTGCTGACTGAAGCCACTGAGCCGGAGATAACACAATATCTTACAGGAAGCAGATGCAGGCTCAACCTAGAGTGCTCGAATTCCAAACCCCGCTCTTCAGTGTCACTGTAGTTTCCGTGTACCTCACATCGAGCACCTCTTCCTATTTTACCGTCCTTTTCTCTAAACCCAAAGCCATGTGTTGTTCTCTTTGGCCACCATCTCTAGTAGAGCCCAAGCCCAGCCGTCTACCCAGAATCCTCACCCAACTTCTCAGCCACCCTGTCTCTTCAAGCCCTCCTAGCCAGCCTCCAGCCTCCCAGTCTTCCCCACTGCCACTTTGGGTCCTCAGTGGAGAGAAGACACTAAGCACCCAGCACACGATTAAGACAGAGCAAATCCCTGTCTCCTTCTGTAACTTCTCTTTCCTTAAGCTCTCAGTCCTGAGTCAAAAGCATCTGCCCCGTGAAGTTTATTGGTGCATCCCACCTGTAGCTCAGTAGAGTCTACATCCTCTGAGAAAAGACACATCTAACATAACTCTCTTAGGTTAGTTCTGTTCCTCGCACTGAAGCAGAAACAATGAAATAAAGGATCTCAGTTTTCACTGCCTCTCTGTTCCTTCCTGGTGTGGTGTTTCTTCTTCTTCGGTCTCCTCATTATTATTATTTTCTGACACAGGGTTTCTCTGTGTGTCTCTGGTTGTCCTGGAACTCACTCTATAGACCAGGCTGACCCCAGACTCACAAAGATCAGCCTGCCTTTGCCTCCTGAGTGCTGGAATTAAGGGTGTGGGCCAACACTGCCGGGCTGGTGTTTTCTTATTTAATGACACCCACTTTTTAACTGTGTGTCCAGATAGGCCTGGGCTACTGGCAGTCACGGCAAGTTGAAGGAAACATGGCATGAGTCCTTCGGAGATAGAAAACTGCTCACGATACCAGGGGCAGTTCTAGAACTAGCATACTGAAGGGGCCGCCATTGGCACTCTGTTGGAAGTGCAGGCAGAGGTCTCAGTGAAGCAAAGCTGTAGAAAACAATGCTGATATATGAGACCAAAACAGAGCCATATACCTTGCAGCTTAAGGTTTCTGTTTGCAGCCAAGACAGTTAAGAATAAGTTCCTATTTATCCTGTGTCGAGTCCTTGCAAGTTAAGGTTTCTATTTGTAACTGATAATAAATTTATGTTGTAAACTGCAAAGCATGTGTCTCAGCCTACACTAAACTTGCGCCCCCACTCACATGATTTACACCCTTGCCCTTGTTCCTTGACTTTCACCATATAACAACATATAACAGCCGCCTTTTGGCCCCTGTGAACAGCTCATAGCTCCTGTAAGAAGCACCGCAAGACATCAGCAGGGGCTGTCCTCTTAAATCTCAGCTTAGGGTGAGAAAGCCAGCCGGCCAGTCGGTGTACCCCAAAAGACATCTCGCTTTAACTGGACAACTGTGGATGTGGACTTTCCTGCTCTTTGTAGCACAGATGATAAAAACCCAAAGACAGATATTGGAGTTCAAGCTGAAGATCAGAAAAGCAAACCAGCCAACCGCTAGAGAGTTCTTTTAGCTCTGCCAATGCTCAGACCAAAGGGGTGATCCTGTCTTCAGATTCCGTCTGTCTCCAGCAAACCTCAGACTCCAGACTCCAGTGAGTTCCTGTCTCTTCCCCTTTATATTCCTCTCTTCACCCAGCCATATCATTCCAGTCTCCACCTCCCTAGTGCTGGGATTGAAGGTGTGTGCCACCACTGCCTGGCCTGTATGGCTGACTAGTGTGGCTGCTTTGCATTCTGATCTCTAGGCAAGCTTTATTTATTAAAACACAAATAATAAACCACTATAATCAGATATGTGATTAGATCATAGAACTCGCCTCTGGCAAAGCAGACCCTTTATTATGGGATGGCTTTTTGATTGCCTCATGGAAAACTTCAGGGAGGTGCAAATCCCTGCCCTCCATGTTCCCACCTTCCTCTTACCCCTCTCTCACTGCCACGGTTTAAGGCCTTTTATTCAATTAGTGCTCACCTATGAATAACAGCATAATCATTTCATTTCTCAAATAAAAGGGGAGGGTAAAGTGAGAATGAACGTAGTCCACCCAGCACAGCAGATTCAAGGGAGTCAGATGGCACCTTGCTGGGCACTGCCTACCCCAAAGCCCGGCCTTTATTCTTCATACCTTTGCAGCAAATGGTGCTGTGATGTGGGAAGTCCTTCTGTATATGTATTGTTTTTATTGTTTTATGAATAAAGCTGATTGGGCCAGTGGCTTAGCAGAGTAAAGCCAGGCAGAAAATCAGAACAGAGAGAGAGAGAGAGAGAGAGAGAGAGAGAGAGAGAGAGAGAGAGAGAGAGTCAGGCAGATGCCATGTAGCTGCTGAAGGAGAAGGACTCCAGAACCTTTCTGGTAGGTCACAGTCTCATGGTGATACATAAATTAATAGAAAGGGGTTAATTTAAGATGTAAGAGCTAGCTGGGAATATACCTAAGCTATTGGCCAGACAGTGTTGTAATTAATATAATTTCTGTGTGATTATTTGGGAGTGAGTGGCCTGGAAAAAAATTATGAATGGTACCCAACATGGGGCACAACTATTATTCAGGTCTGGGTGGCTGTGAAACATGGCCTCTGGTTACAGCGCTGGAAGATGGCAAGCCACTCACCTGGCTTCTGTCCTTTCTTCTTGGTGGGAGGTGGAGGAGGTGGTGGCAGGATTACAGGCGGAGGTACGGGCACTGACTCCTCAAGGCTCCTTTCCAACTCTTTTCTCTCTTTATCTTCTTGTACTTTATTTTTAAAAAATAGCCTGCATGGCAAGAAGTGTAAGACTTTACAATGGAATGTCATGATTTAGAGCTGACCCTGGTATGTTTCAATAATACGTTTTTTTAAGCTAAGGAAGAACAAATTAGCTTTAATTCCCAAGGTTAATAAAAGTAATGATGGTGTTAAAACTATTTTTTTCAAGAACCAAATTCTTATCATTTAAATTATTTGAGCTCTTTTTATACTCTCTAAATAAAATTCAAAGGCATAATTTGATTAAGGGGTACTGGACTTTTTTTTTTTATAAAAATGACATGCAGAAGCCAAACCATTCAAGAATCCTTAGTGAAAACAGGGTTGGAAATATGTCTTTTCCTTTTCCTCTTAGCAAGAGATTTATTTTTAAGTGTGTGCACACACGTGTGTGTGTGTCTATGCATGCACACATGTAGGTATTTGTGAAGACCAGAAGTGTCCAATCTCCCAGGAGCTGGGCTTCTAGGCAGCTGTGAGCTGGGAATTCAATGTGGGTACTCGGCTAGAGCAGAATTAATGTGGGATGCACCTCTGTATGCTGTGATTATTTTTTTATTACTATTGATTAATAAGGATGCTGCTTTGGCCTATGACAGGGCAGAATATAGCTGGGCAGAGAGGCCAAACAATACAGGGAGAGAGAAGGTAAAGTCAAAGAGGATGCCAGCAGTTGCTGGGGAAGCAAGATGTGAGGTAACAAGCCATGAACCTCGTGGTAAAATATTAATAAAAATGGATTACTTTAAGTTGTAAGCACTAGTTAATAATAAGCCTGAGCTAATAAGCCAAACAGTATGTAATTAATATTAAACCTCTGAGCGGTTACTTTTAAAAGTGGCCTTGGGACCTGGTGGGATGAGGAGTCTCCAGTTACACAGGATGGACTGACTCTTACCTGAGCTCCATCTCTGCAGCCTCCCTTTTTCCTTCTGATGAGGGGAAGGTGTGTGCGTGACTTAGAATGAGCATGTATACAAAACTTTCGGGAAACCCCAGTAGACACAACTACATAGCATTTCACCACCCCTCCCCCATCAAGTTTGTTTCGAATTTGGCTTTAAAGTGTGGTTGATGTGGGAAGTCCTTTTGCATGCGTGCTGCTTTATTGGTTGATGAATAAAGCTGTTTTGGCCAATGGCTTAGCTGAGTAAAGCCAGGGGGAAATCAAACAGAGATATATAGAGAGAGTAGGTGGAGTCAAGTAGATGCCATGTAGCTACTGAAGGAAACAGATGCCAGAATCTTACCAGTAAGCCACAGTCTCTTGGCAATATACAGATTAATAGAAATGAGTTAATTTAAGGTTTAAGAGCTAGCTAGGAATATGCCTGAGTTGTTGGCCAAACTACGTTCTAATAAATATAGTTTCTATGTGATCATTTGTGTTTGAGTGGCCAGGAAACAAAAGTACAATCTCCGTCTACATGTGGTAGTGGTCTTATTATTACCTTTGGGGTTAACATTTCTGGAGGCCTCAGTGAGATTCAGACACTCACCCAAATTCTAAACTCAGACCTTTGGTCTGGAACTCTGGGTGCCTGGGGGGCTGCCTTAGGAGGCACATGCCTTGAGATGTTCCAAGGCGCCAAGACTGCATTCAGTTCATGGACTATTGGGGTAAACTTTTGTGTTTAGAAAAGCAGCAAGCATCCACAGAGGCCTCCTGGTGAGTTATAGTCTGGTTCTATTTTGTGAGATTCCTATTTGGAACATGAAAGGGGTTCAAATGGACCCCAATATTCTCCACTCCAGGGCAAAGAGCAAGATGTTGCCCTGCCCACCTGAGGGTCTCGGTCTGGCTTTGTGTCTTGTTTGTGTTGTTTTGTGTATCTTGTCTTTGGCTTCATCTTTACTGTCCTCTTCCTGCCATGTGTACTTTCTGTATTAATCCGTTTAGTTTGCACTTGGGGCGACTGAAGTGATGGACAGTGTGGGTGATAAGACTCACATGCTAACAACCCTCTAACCTATGTTCTAAAGACTTTAATAAATCTACCCCACTATAGTTAAGGAAGATGATTGCTGTGGGATGCTTCTGGATACTGTGAATATGTATTGATCCCATTGGTTAATAATAAAAGCTGATTGAACAATAACCAGGCAGGATAGGGTTAGATCGAACAATCAAACTAAGGACTTGGATGCAGAAGGGCAGAGTTGAGAGAGACATGGGCAGCCACCCAAGAAACAACATGCTAGCAGACTGGCAAAAGCCACGGCCATGTGGCAATGCACAGATTAATAGAAATGGGTTCATTTAAATGTAAGAGATAGTAATAAGCCTGAACAATATGCCAAACAGTTTGTAATTAATATGTTTCTGTGTGATTATCTGGGACCGTGTGGTCAGGAAACAAAAGCTCTGCCGCCATTTATTCTGTCACCAAATGTCACCTCTGTACATTCTGACACTGAATGGCCCACATTCAGGACTGACTGGCCCTCCCAGGGTACTTTTCATTCTCAGATAGCCTGAGCAGAGGTTAATATCACCTTTGGTAAGTCCAGATCCACCCAGATCGGATTGGATACATCTTGCCTTGGACTTATTCCTTGTTATTCATACTTATTCCATTCAGCCCGGAACACCCCCTTGTTGCCCATCCAAAAGCCTGGAACTGGAGACCATAGACCAGTACAGGACATGCGAGAAGTGAACTAGAGGGTAGAATCTATTCACCAACTACGTTCCAGATCCCTACACTTTGCTCAGTGTGTGGCCACCAGAGCACAAAGTTCACACTGTACTGGGCTTAAAGATTCATTCTTCTCCATCCCCCTAATGAACTGGAACGGGCTGACCCCTGAGCTAGGGCTATCAGGATAATTAAGCTGGGCCAGACCGTCTCGGGGGTTCAAAAACTCACCCACCATATGCAAGGAAGCAGTCAGCAAGGATTTAAGTCTCTTCCGAAGTAAATACCCTGAGGTAACCTTGCTTCAGTATGTAGGTGATTTATTTTTGGATGAGGAGGACTGTTTGAGAGCCACCAGAGGCCTTTGGGAAACTATCCGTTAGGCTATAGGGTTTCTGAAATGAAAGCCAAATGTGCTCACCCAGGTGTCTGACTTGGGATGTGAGCTGAGAGAAGGGGAGAGGCCTGCAGAGCAGCCACACTGCAAATCCCAACTGCAGCCACCGGAAACGAGTTAGGGAATGTCTGGGAGCTGTTGGATGTTGCAGTCTTTGGATGCCTGGGTTTGCTGGAATTGTCAAACCCTTGGACTCTGCTGTAGCTGAGGTAACACCCCTTTGGAAGGGACTGAGGACATAAACAGGTCTTTAAGGACTTAAAAGAGGCCCTGGTGTAGCCCCCAGCACTAACTCTCCCTCATCTCCCCATGACCTTTCACCTTTATATCCATGAAAGAAAGGACATTGCCAAGGGAATCCTGACTCAGGTCCTGGGTCCCTGGAAAAGGCCAATACATCTCAAAGAGATAGGATCCTGTTGCCTCTGAATGGCCCCCTTGTTTAAGAGCCAGTGCATCCACTGCAATTCTTGTAAAAGACGCTGACAAGCCCGTGTTGGGACAGAACTAATTGTAACAGGTGCACTTGATGTGGGCGCCCTGTTGGGAGATGCCACCAACCAGTGGATGACTCATGCTCAGTAGCAAGCCCTTCCTTTAGATAAGGACAGACTGACTTTCGATAAATCCCTGGCTATTAACCCCACCATCCTGCTGCTGGATGATGATCCTGAGGAGCCCAGCCATGGCTGCCCAGAGATGCTGGACATTATTTAACCTGACCAGACAGACATTCCTCTCACTACCTGAGAGGCAGGTCTCTATACTGATGGCAGCAGCTTCACTCAAGAAGGGACCAGGTATTGGGGTGGGGGGGTGGTGGTCACAGGACAGAATGAGGTCATCTGGGCACAAGCCTTGCTCAGGGGCACTCCACCCAGAGAGCAGAAATAATTGTTCTGACACAGGCTTTAAGGTGGGCTGAAGGAAAAAAGGTGAACATTTACACAAACAGCTGATATGCTTTTCACAGCTCATGTTCATGGACAGAAATACAAACAGAAGGAAAGACTGTTAAAAATAAGCATTAAATTGTCCACTCGCTAGAGGCCATCTGGCTGCCCACTGAACTGACCATTATTCACTGGCCAGGACACCAAAAGGGCAAAAGTCCCCAAACTCAGGATAACAACCATGCAGACCAAGTTGCCAAAGCCCCGGACTGCCCTGTGTTGTCTGAGCTGTAAGACTTCCTACAGCAGCCCTGGAACTGTCTGCTCTTCCCGAGCCCCCACTCTGCCTCAGTGAAGATGCTCTGACTTGGGGGCTCGGGGGGGTCACAACAGACGGTGGATCTTGTCTGATGGGAGAATTTGCACGCCAACGGGACGGCCAGTACTGACTAACTACTGCCTTGCATCCTACCATGCCCTTGTCACACCTAGGAAGCTCTCAGAAATCATCTCCCCTCACGTCTGGCTACCTGGACACTGGGAACTTCGGAGCATTTCAGATACTGCCTGGCCTGTGCCCAGGTGAAGGCAAAGAACACACTTCCCCCAGGCCAACAGGGTCAAGGTACAGAACCTGGTGAATTTGAGGAAGTGGACTTCCCTGAAGTCAAGCCAGGACTGTATGGCTACCAATATCTTTTGGTCCTTGTCAGTACTGTGTTAAGGGTGCACAGAGGCCTTTACATCCCGAATGTAAATGGCCCAATTGGTAGCTAAGAAATTTATAATGGAAATTATTCCCAGATATGGCCTCCCATATCTCTAGGATCTGACAATGTCTTGGCCATCAAGGCCAAGTTACCCTAATTGCTCTCTAAGGCTCTTAACATAAATTATTGGAAATGTTGTATGTATCATCCTCAAGGCTCAGGAAAGTAGAGAAGATGAATATAACTTTAAAGGAGATTTTAACTAAATAGCCTCTTGAAACTAGCGGTAACTGGTCAACCTTTTGCCTTATGACCTTCTCAGAGTCCAATGTACCCCATATGGAGAAAAGTTCACCCCATATGAATTAGTTTATGGATGACCATTTCCCATGATCCCTTGAGTACAGGCCAGACTGTTACCAGATTGCCTCACTCCAACCTCTGAGTCCTTAAAAAGACTGCAATTAACTTTGGATAAAGATTATCCCTCGGGTCCAGGTTGCTCAACCTGTTGGGTACCGTCCACCTGATCACCTGTTCCAGCCTGGAGATGCTGTATTATTCGTCTGTCACTTCAAAACTGTAATGAGCACCCAGTACCAGCCTGAGGGCAGAACATCGAATGCCAGCCTCCTGAGAGCAGAATCCTCCAAACGTCCTGCATCCAGAGATAAGCTACTATCACCAGACCACACAGACTATGCTGTCAAGCAAGCTTCATGATCAAGCACACAGTGCAGTTGGACTTCCAGCTGGAAGAAACCTAACAGTCCCTTTCAGCCCTTTACAGAACAGTTCAGGTCATAGTGTGTGTGTGTGTGTATTAGCAGGATTATTTAAGTAGGGCACTTTGTAACATGTGTTTACAGTGTGAGTTGTTAAAAGTTATTGAAACAATAGTATTAATATTAGAGCATGAAATGTTAAGGGAAATCAATATTTTCATACATATGTTTAATGTTTGGTATTAGTATTAGGAAATGTTAATTGATAAGTTGCATTAAGGTTAAGAAGTGCTTCATGAATAATTGATGAGCTGAATTGAGGTTATGAATTGGTTTTAAGTATTAGGATTAGTAGGGTTAATAACTGTGATATTGAATTGCCTGTGTGTTCCCTTCATCAATCCCCCATGCCTATTAAGATTGTAAACCCCATTGATGCATTGGATATTGAAATTGCTGGTAAAGAATCATCATAAAAACAATACTTTTGCTTGGTCTGGTCACTCATCACTCTCTGAGGAGAAGGGCACAGAGTCCTCATGGCATTACTCATAAAGAACCTGGAGCTGGGGAAGTCACAGTGATTAAAGTGGCTAAACCCAACAGCTCACTTCAAAACTAACCTGCTTGAACCTAGACGGAAAGAACCTTACATTGTGATTCTCCGGACTCCGAATTGCTATTAAAGCCGCTGGTATTTCTGTCTGGGTTCATCGCTCACATCTCAAAAGGGTACTTGAGGAACCCACAGAAGAGAAGCCTGACCCCAGAGGTGGAAAGTGATTGAAAGGGACCCTTAGAAATCAAACTTTCCACAGTTTGGCTGTCTGACATAACTGTGCTCTTCCTGTTGAAATAAGAGGCAACCTCCATCACAGGAAACCCCTGATATTGTCTTGTCATGCCAAAGACTGCCTTTATCCACCAGGACCCATAGTTTGGACAAAAGAAGATACCTGCTTGTAGATGCCTGTCTAACTCACAAACTACATGAACCAGTCCAGATAGGAGGTTTGGGAGGGAAACCTCCAGAAGAAAATATGCAATAAAGTAGTAGAAGCTGTAGCCAAAAAAATAGAAGTAAGGAGAGGGTGGTTCATTTAACTCAAAAAAGACAAAAAAAAAATTGCCTTTCAAAGTGTTTTTTTTTTGTTTGTTTGTTTGTTTGTTTGTTTTTTTGTCATTAACCAACTCTGAGGCAAACAGCACAAGGTGCATTGCTCAAGGCCATGCAACAGAACTAGAAAAGAGGCTGCGTTGATCTGGCCTGGCCAAGGCTGTTGACGCCTTCCACCTGTGTGAAGGAAAGACGACTCTAACCCAAGACTTGGTGTGGCGCCAAATAGCACTCAGCCTGACTTGGTTCTCTGATTTTCAGAGTGAAAAAACAAAACAAAACAACACACCTTAATTCTGGCTAAAGGTCTAAGCCCGGGTTGTGTCTGGAGTGCAGAACGTAAACGACAGCCAGGTGCCGCAGGCAAGGGTCTGAAGCCTCAAAGTTGGCCGTTCTCTGATAACCTGGTCCTTAATCTGAGAAGTTCCCTGCAGAAGAGGCTGCAGGCTGGCCCCACCTTACACAGGGAACAGGAGAAAACCAGACTCCAGGGAACGCCAGCTGTTTTCACTTGCTTCTTAAACTGTCCCTTTCCCCAGTTCTACAGTCCAGCCTCTTACTCTGTGGGTCGCAACCTCCCGTGGGGTCAGGTAAATGAATGCTGGGGGTTGCGAACTATTTGGTAACACTGGAAGGTTTCTGAACATGTTAGGAGTGAAAATTCATTCCAAATCAAATACTCAATGAATCTGAGGTGCTTGGAGCAGCACAGCTCACCCTTGTGACTTTGGGTCTGAACATGTATGTGTGCTTTGCATTGCCACACCACACCAATGAACCCGCCTGAAACACCTCCGGTTTAAGGCCATTGTACATTACAAATTGTAGTGTTTTATTGTATATACAAGCTTCTTGATCTTATAGAAACACCATGGTTTAATTATACAAACCAAAAACACTTATTATCCCCCCAACAGGTAAACAATGAATTCGTGTCTCTTCAGATTGTATATTAGAATGTTTGATTTTCAAAAGCACTGCTTCAGCTGCTGACCTGGGTTTCATAGAAAAGTTGTCGCGTGAGGGGAGGGGAGATGGCTCAGCAGGTAAGAGAGCATCTTGCTCTTGTGGGGGACCCAGTTCAGTTCAAGCGCCTACACCAGTGGTTCTCAACCTGTGGGTTGTAGCCCCCTGGGGGTGGAGTCACTGTTTGTTACAAGGGGAGGGGGCTTTGTTTGTCCCAGCTGCCTAGCTAGCTTACACGGAAATAATCACACAGAAACTGTATTCATTAAATTACTGCTTGGCTCATTATCTCTAGCCTCTTATTGGCTAACTCTCACATCTTGATTTAACCCATTTCTATTAATCTGTATCACCACATGGCAGTGGCCTACTGGGAAAAAGTCAGCATGTCTGTCTCTGACGGTTCCATGGTGTCTGTCCCTGACTCTGCTTCCTTCCTCCCAGAATTCAGTTCTGTCTTCTCTGCCTACCTAAGTTCTGCCCTATCAGGCCAAGCAGTTTCTTTATTGATTAACCAGTGAAAGCAACACATAAACAGAAGAAACTCCTACACCAACTGTTTCACTGGGGGCGCCTAAGATTCCTGGAAAACACAGATGTTTACATACAACTTATAACAGTAGCAAAAGTTATGAAGTAGCAACAAAAATAATTTTATGGTTGGGGTTCAGCACAATATGAATAACTGTATGAAAGGGTCACAGTCATAGGAAGAACCAACACAGTGGCTCCTAGCCACCTATAACTCCAGTTCCAAGAGATCCAATGACGACCTTTTCTGCTTCCTCTGGGCATACATGTGGTACACATACATACATGCAGAGAAAATATTCATACATATAAATGAAAAAAATAAAACTTTAAAGTCTAGCTGAATAGGTGGGGTCCAGGTAAAAGCGGGATCCCTTGTCCCAAAATACGAGGTAGAGAATGACGAAGGAAAAATCACTGGCCTTGAACTCTGACCTTCACAGCGCACACCCGTGTATGCACGCAAACGCACACCAATGGTTTTTAAATTTCTTGGGTAAAACAGGCCTTGAGTGACACAGGTCTAAGAAACACTGCTGCCTGGGGCCATTTTATTGGCAGGTGAAAGGCAAAGACACGAGTCAGGCACTCATACCCAGCTGTTACCTGAGCCTGTGGTCCACCTCTGCCTGGTTGGAGGGGACCAGACCCCACAACTCCTCTGTCATGCATTCATTGACCCACTGCAGAGCCGTGCTCACTGCCAGGTGTCGTTCTGTCTCCTCGGCGTCTGCCACCTCTGGCGGGGCGTTCTCTGCGACTTCAAAGTGCGCAGGTATCACCACAGAACAGATGTACTGGCAACGACACAAACGGGTTCCACACTTTCTTCGCCTCTCCCAGGAGACAGGAAACTGAGTTCATTTAGCATTTAACATTAATGGTATTTTATCACCTACTTCAAGGAAGAAAACAACACATAATTTTTCTCTATATTTGCATTCTGTTGAAATATTGAGAAATTTGACTTCATGAACCATTTCAAATTATTCTCTTGATAAAATACTGGTCTAAAAGTCCCACACTGAACTTTCCCTAACACTACTTCTCCAAAAATACTAGCTACAATTTACCCTTATTCTTCTCCTCTCACAGGCTGTGGCAATTTTATTTATAAAAGGTAGGTAACCACATGAATTAAACAGTTAAATTGTTTTTTATTTTTAAATTTACTTTTATTTTCTTGAGATAGAATCCATGAAGGGACTCTAGCCAGCCTTGTCCTTCTCCCCCATTTCCTCTGCCTTCTAAAATTCCTTAGATGATATTCCTAAAGCTGCCCACCAAGGTTTATGCCCTTATTTGGCCACTTCCTCCTCCTAAGGCTAACTACCAAGGTTCAGCTATTAAAGTACCAAAGTCCAGCAATCAGAAGCTACCTTTGGCTCACCTAATTAACATGTCCAATTAAAATAAAACACCTCATCCTCCTAACATGGGGTTTCCCATTTTGCCTTTATTAAACCGCCATTTGCCAATGGGCTATGCCTGCCCTCTCCCTGTCCAGAGGCAGTCCTTTGTCCTCCTGAGACAAACACCCCTTCCCCTTCTCCCTCTATCTCCCATCTTTGTCTCTTATTCCCTGCCCTTTGTCCTTCTGGGACAAATAAGTCTCCTAAGAATCCCGAGCCACTACTGGTCCTTAAGTCTCAAGTAGCTCGGGCTGGCTTTGAACTCACTAAGTGTAACAGAAGATCGCCTTCAACTGCTTACTGGTCCTCCTGGCCTCTACCTGCTGAGTGCTGGAATTAAAGCAGTGTACCACGACATCCAGCCACTAAAATTATTTACATTGTTTTCTTTGCTTAAATCATTATTCTACATATTCTCGAACACATAAACCCAAATGTAGACATATAGAATGCATTGCATTGAAATGTCAGGACATTAAAGGTATTTTCCTTTCCTTTCCTTTCTCTCCTTGGGATTGAATTCAGGTTAGCATGTCATGACTTTTATCAAAGCCACACTACATTGCTGATTCTATGATTCAAGCATATATGATACTCGTGAATAAGAAGCATATGGATGAACATGTATCTGCTTCACAAATATTGAATCCCAAAACATTACGTTTTTGCAGTTTGGATATTCTTGCTACTAAGTACAGAGCTGGGTAGGATACATTAAAGAGCAATGTTGAGCTGCCTCATACCTTGGGGAAGTTTTGGATGGTGCAGGAGATTTCCACCTGGAGAGTAGGAAGTCCCAGTCCATCCAGTATGATTTTTCCTGCTACTTTGCATATGGAGGGAGGCTTTGCAAGTTTAGAAAAGTAGTTTGCCTTCAAGACACACACAAAAGCAAAAATCAGGAAACCGCATCGGATTTATCTTACAAAGGCCAGGCACACTGACTCTCTGTCCTACAACACTTCCCAGATCTGGATGAGTTCCACACCTCTGCTAGGACAGCCCACGCTGGAGCGGAGTCTCCAGCCCAGGGGGTGCTGTGTTGTATTCTCATTGATCTCTCATCAGGAATGCAGAGAGCCATCTTCATCAGCAGACCTAGTACCCCTAACCCTAGTGAGTTCAAAGTCAACCAACTCCCTGACACTTCTTTCCAAGTCATGGAAGTTACTGATCTTTACAACAGCATGATGCGTTCAGATTGAAGAAATCTGAAGGGGGCTGATTTTATCCCACCCCGCCCCACCCCACCTCTCACTCCCAAACAGGCGTCTGGCTTCTGAAGAGTGAAGTTAAAGACAACAACAGTCTTGCCTGTCATCGCTGATGTATAGTCTACCTCACTAAAAGGCCTCTGGGGAGTCTTAGTAATTCCAGTTTCTCTTAAGTGGCAGAGCACAAGTCATTTGGAAGGGATCCAAGATCGATGCGTGTCCTGGGCAGGGTGACCTGAGTGGTATAAAAAAGCGGGCTGAGCAAGCCATGGGTAGCAAACCAGTAAGCAGCACTCCCCCATGGCCGCTTCTTCGATTCCTGCTCAGACGACGTTGCTCACGGCAGACTATGAAATGGAAAGGTAAGCCAGGCGAACCCTTTCTTCCCTAAGTTGCTTTTGGTCGGAATGTTGTAAAAAAAAAAAAAAAAAAAAAAAAAAAACAATAGAAAGCGAACTAGGGCCGTCCCTAACCAAGGTACGGGAGATTCCAGAGAGCTGGACAAACCAGTGCCAAGCTGCTAAGCACACTGGGGAGACCATCCCACGTGGAAACAAAAGTGCGAGTGTCTAGCTTTGCACACTGAGTGCCTATGAGACAGGGTTTGGTGTCCTTTTAAATTGAGACCAGAGAACGTTAACAGCTCCTTTAGCAAGAGGCCTTAGGGACTGAAGTCCTTATCATGCCTTCACCCACTTCACAAATGTTCCTGTGTACCACTGTCACTTAAATACCCGAGGCACAAGTTCTTTAGTTAGAAAGAGGAATTGGGTGTTTTTGGTCTTGTTTTAACCATGCAGAGAGTTTCTAGAGACTGAGATAGCAAAGTGGTACCCTAACTCACTATCCCCAAAACAGTCTCTGAGGCACAGGGCTCCCCTCTTAACAATAGCTCAACAGCCAACTGGAGGAGGCGACCTGGGAGAGCTCAAGGACGCTAAATCCAGAGCCCTGTGGAGAGGGCCTCCAGCGAAATCTGCAGTTTTGGTATTCACTGGCCCGTGAAGTTGGGTACCTAGCCAAAGAAGGGTGCATGAGGTATGCAAACCCTGGTGCCTAGGCTTGGCATCTGAGAAATCTGGAGGCAGTAGAAGCCAGGAATGAGGCTCTGGGGTGGGCTGCGGCCTAGTCACAGCTCAGTCCCGATCCTTGACAAAAGCAGCAGAGGCGAATTTGGCGTTCAGGTCTGTGTTTTAGAAAACCAAAGACGGGCGGGCTCCCTGCTTCGTAAAGAAGCCCGCAAGTTCGGGACAGCCTCCCAGGCTACAGGGCCGCCCAGTGTCCCCCTCGACTCTCGCTTCTGCGCCTCAACTTTCGGTCCCCGGGGTAACGTATACCGGCTTCCCTCTCCGCATCCTCCCAGCTCGGGTCACTGACCGCCTGGCCCCAGCAGCGCGCAAGCGCGACTCCACGGCGCAAGCGCAGCGCGCTGCCGCAGCGTGGGCCGGAGGGGAGGGGGAAGGAGGGGAGCTGGCCGCAGGTCCCTACCAGGTGCCCGTAGACGTCCGCGGGCTGGAGGTAGAAGGTGGAGTTGAGCAGCTCTTCCAGCCTGCGGGGGACGTCATTCTCCTGGTAGTACGCCATCGCCTGCTGCTTCAGCTTCTGCAGGTCCCTGGTGATCCCACAGCCGCGGCCGCTGCCTTCTTCCCCCATGGTAGGACTCTCAGGGCTCCAGCAGGGGTTTCGCTAAGGGGGCCCGCCAGCGTCTTTTGGTCGCTAGGCAACGCAACGAGATTCCCGACCCCTAGATCTCGCGAGGCTTACTGCCCTCAGTGCAAGGAACCCTTTGCTTTCCATCGTTATCCCGCGCTCGCTTCTTTGCGCTTCGTTCTCAGTGTTCTTCCAGCCTCATTTGTTAGTGTTTCTCCCAGACCGGGGAAGCATTTAGCGATTGTTTGAGTTCGTTTTGCAGAAGCTGGGGAGCGGTACCCGCTACTTTTATCTGTTCCTTAAGGCGGAGAAGGGATGCAAGAACCCAGGGTGCCCTTCCTGAGCCGTGGAGGTCCCGGGAAAGCATCCATTCCAACCCATCAGCGTGCTTGCCGCACGCCTCGTGATCCTCTCAGAAACAGCTTTGCACACCCTTCCCGGGGAGATTACTGAGGGTGAATTCTCTGCGAGGAAAACTCTATGTAGGCAGTAAGGATAGTTAGTGATGCTTTGGAGAGACCCAGGGTGCTGGTGGAGGTGACGCCGAAGCAGCGCTTGGGAAGGTCATTGGGTCCATGGCCTCTGCAGAGGGCTCCCCGTATCCTGTGCCAGTCTGGAACCATACGCAATGATAGAATTTACTGTGTTCTAGATACTTTGATGGCGCAGGAGTGGGCCGAGACAGAAGGGGACAGGGTGTTCTCATTTTACCGTTGCCTGTTTTATGTTCCCAACAGAAAGCGGGTTGCTTAAAAGTTCTGTGCCTCCGTTGCTCTTCTAGAAAGCATAATCCTACCTGTCCCGTCTGCTTGCAATCACTTAAAATAACCCCGAGAGTGAAGAAGCATTTGGGAACAGTTGTTTTCCATAGTTGTACTGTTGGGTGTGTAGGTGACTAAAATATGGGAGTCTGTACTGTTACATAACCCGGACCGACACCTCCACCTCCCCTCTTCTGGACTCGCCAAGCGATCTCTCTCTCTCTCTCTCTCTCTCTCTCTCTCTCTCTCTCTCTCTCTCTCTCTCAGAATGATTTCCTTTCTGTGGTGTGATGGATCGTCACACTCTTGACCTACCCTCCTGGCTGACTGCAAGTCCTTTGATGGTGGAAGCGGAGGCTGAATCACCTTCCTGTCCACTGCAGAGCTAGCTGCTGACGGCTGGTTTTTTAGAAGATCCTTATATAAAATGAGTCCCTAGTGTTGCCACTGCTTCCATCCCTCTGCCCTTCCTCCTAGCCGCCCACCTCCAGTTGTAGACACCGCCTTCATCCATTATGGTATGTGTGGGTCCTGTATCCTAAGGAAAACGATGCTCTACATCCACATCCCCAAGAGCCTGTTCTTTTTTCTGAACTCCTTGCCCACTTGAATCCTGGACCTCAAATCTCATCCCTTAGGGCTGACCCATTTGACTTTCTTCTTTTCATTGTTCCTCAGCTCAGCTTAGTTCTTTGGGCTTACCATCTGGATGCAGCTACTGAACTAACTTTATCTCCAGACCCTGTTTAATTTCTTTTTCTTTTCTTTCTTTTTAATGGGAGACTTTTTATGTATCCTAGGATGGCCTCAAACTGGCTGTGTAGTGGAGGATGGCCTTGAACTTCTGGTCTTTCTTCACCTACCTCCTGAGTTCTGGAATTACAGGCGTGAACCACTATGTCTGGTTAATGTGGTGCTGGGAATGGAACCCCAGCCTTCTCACATGCCAGGCAAGCAGTCTACCAGTTGAATTATACCCTCATTTAATATTTTAATGAAAGACTGGAATTGTTTGGACTCGGACCACTATGTAACGGGTTTTTCCCTCTCTTACCCACTGGCCTCTGTGTTTCATGAGGACAGGGATTGCGTGTCTTATTCAATTCTGCATCCACAGCTTCAACTCTAATTGATTAGATGTTCAGCAAATAGTTATTGGATAAGTGAATGGGTTTTGCACATAAAAGTCACAATAAATCCTTAGCTAGCAAATGTTTTGGAGTTGGGTGGATAATAATTACCCTGTTTCATAAATGAGAAACGGGGATAGATACTTAGCCTGTAGAGAAATTGTTAGAGAATTATACCATTCTGCATTTCTAAAAATATAGGCTAGACAAGACAGAAGTGGTTGACTGGCCACACTAGCAAGTGTGATGCATGTTCGGGTCTACAGAAAGCAGTGGATCCAGGTAGAGAAGGATGTAGAAAGGTTAAACACTAAGGTTGCCCTTGGGAAAAGATGGGGGAGAAATAATGTAGAGAAAGGATGAGCAGGCTGGGTGAGAGGGTAGAGGTCGGGGAACTGAAGGAGACTTGAGGGAGTGTAGCGTTCTCTTGAGAGGAGTGTGGAGCTGTCAAGAGTGGGCACACACACAGGGCAGTGTGGTCAAGAGTGGGTACACACAGAGCAGTATGATCAAGAGTGGGTACACACAGGGCAGTGTGGTCAAGAGTGGGTACACACAGGGCAGTGTGCTCAAGAGTGGGCACACACAGGGTAGTGTGGTCAAGAGTGGGTACACACAGGGCAGTGTGGTCAAGAGTGGGTACACAGGGCAGTGTGGTCAAGAGTGGGTACACACAGGGCAGTGTGGTCAAGAGTGGGTACACACAGGGTAGTGTGGTCAAGAGTGGGCACACACAGGGTAGTGTGGTCAAGAGTGGGCACACACAGGGCAGTGTGGTCAAGAGTGGGCACACACAGGGTAGTGTGGTCAAGAGTGGGCACACACAGAGCAGTGTGGTCAAGAGTGGGTACACACAGGGCAGTGTGGTCAAGAGTGGGCACACACAGGGTAGTGTGGTCAAGAGTGGGGCACACACAGGGCACTGTGGTCAAGAGTGGGGTACACACAGGGTAGTGTGGTCAAGAGTGGGCACACACAGGGCAGTGTGGTCAAGAGTGGGCACACACAGGGTAGTGTGGTCAAGAGTGGGCACACACAGAGCAGTGTGGTCAAGAGTGGGTACACACAGGGCAGTGTGGTCAAGAGTGGGCACACACAGGGTAGTGTGGTCAAGAGTGGGGCACACACAGGGCACTGTGGTCAAGAGTGGGGTACACACAGGGTAGTGTGGTCAAGAGTGGGCACACACAGGGCAGTGTGGTCAAGAGTGGGGTACACACAGGGTAGTGTGGTCAAGAGTGGGTACACACAGGGCAGTGTGGTCAAGAGTGGGGTACACACAGGGCAGTGTGGTCAAGAGTGGGGTACACACAGGGCAGTGTGGTCAAGAGTGGGTACACACAGGGCAGTGTGGTCAAGAATGGGGTACACACAGGGCAGTGTGGTCAAGAGTGGGTACACACAGGGCAGTGTGGTCAAGAGTGGGGTACACATAGGGCAGTGTGGTCAAGAGTGGGCACACACAGGGCAGTGTGGTCAAGAATGGGGTACACACAGGGCAGTGTGGTCAAGAGTGGGTACACACAGGGCAGTGTGGTCAAGAATGGGGTACACACAGGGCAGTGTGGTCAAGAGTGGGTACACACAGGGCAGTGTGGTCAAGAGTGGGCACACACAGGGCAGTGTGGTCAAGAGTGGGCACACACAGGGCAGTGTGGTCAAGAGTGGGCACACACAGAGCAGTGCTGGCACTCGCCTTTAATCTTAGCACTTGGGAGACAGAGGCAGGCAGAACTCTCAGTGTGAGACCAGCCTGGTCTACAGAGTTGCTTCCTGGACAACCAGGGCTACACAGAGAAACTCAGAAAACAAAACAAAAACAAGAGTAGGACATATGTATGACCTGGAGTCACTGCATCGTGTGCACTGTGCTATATGCCCGCTGGCCTAGAGTCTGGGAATCCTAGAGAAAAAGGGTGTGGGGGGTCTGAAGACATAGCTAGAAGATATCTTCATACCATAACAACCTGAAGGTGGAGATGTTGACAGGAGGGAAATGGGCCAGAGTCTTCTTGAAATTGGAGCTGAGTGCTACGGAAGGATTGAGGACACAGGAGGAGGGCAGCAGCTGTAAGAGGAAACAGACAAAGTGAGCTTAGAGCAACAGCCCCAAAGGCAAGGGGAGAGACTTGGTGGTGTGCCAGGTGTGTGTGCCTCTGCACCCATATGCACACAGAGGACAGCCCATGCACACACAGGATGGTCCGTGCTCACACAGGACAGTCAGTGAGCACACAGGATGACCCGTGTACTCAGAGGACAGCCCGTGCTCACACAGGATGGTCCGTGCTCACACAGGATGGTCCGTGCACACACAGGATGGTCCGTGCTCACACAGGATGGTCCGTGCTCACACAGGATGGTCCGTGAGCACACAGGATGGTCCGTGTACTCAGAGGACAGCCCATGCTCACACAGGACGGTCCGTGCATACACAGGATGACCTGTGCATACACAGGACAGCCTGAAAAGATGGTAGTCATGCTGCCCTTAGGCACTGGTTCACTGGAAGCTTTTCTTTTTATATATTTTTCTTTAAATGAATTACCTTTATGACTGAAATTACAGTATGCTGGAGGGAAGGCTGAAGTCAAAGCTTAGAGGCAGGTTGACTACTTGGAAAAGGTTCTTAGTGACTTAGTTGCTTCCTTACGGACTCATCTTCTCTAAAAGAAAACTGTGTTATGTCAAAGAAGCACAGGTAGCCCTCTGTCTACTTCCTCCAGTCAGTCAACAAAGATTTCTTGACTATTTGTCACACGCCAGGTACTCTTCCGGAGCACTGAGGCTCTGATGACATTGCAGCTGCCATCGGTACACTGAAATCAGAGACCGACAACTCACCTGGAAACCTGTGCACTAGACTTACTAACAGCCTGTCGGTGTGGCCAGGTTCCAGTCAAAAGACTGTTCGTTGATATTCCAATTTTATTTCCCATTGGTAGGTATTTGGGAATATTGGGAGTTTGGCTACAAAGTACACTCAGATGTATGCAAATTGTACTTCAACTTCACATCTCTGTTTTAATACCTTGGTGATTCTTTTCCCGTTTCTACTGAGACTCAGTGTCTAAGGACTCTTCTGCAGCATCAGAGCACGAAAGGAGTTGGTGTGAGGTTAGTCCTAAAAATACCGAGCTGGAGAACCGGAGGTGGGAGAGAAGAGAAGGCAAGGCACAGAACAGCAGGAAAGGCTCAGGGATTGTGAGAGTGCCTGGCACAGACAGGAAGAGAAGGTGGGGCTGAGCCTCCCTTTAGAAAGAGACCATACATACAGCATCCCGTGGATGTCCCCGGGAGCTGCATGGAGAGTGTGAGGCGAGGGCGGTTTTGAAATGAGAGCTTCTACACCAGAATTTTGAGATGTGCATCTCAGTACACAGAGGTCTGGACAGGTAGTGTTTTCTAACCCTTTTGAGTGCGGAGACCCCTTCCCACAGCTTTTCTCTTTTTGGTTTGTCGAGATGGGGTTTGTCTGTGGGGCCCTGGCTGTTTTAGAACTCGCTGTGTAGACCAGGCTAGCCTCAAATTCACAGAGCTCTGCCAGGCTCTGCCTCCTGAGTGCTGGGATTAAAGGCGTGCACCACCACTGCCCAGTTGTAAACCGCCTTTTAATAATAATAGCAACAACAAAGGAGCGCCCGCACCCCACAGATAACAGTGGCTGTAAACACAGCAGGGCTTGCTTAGCATGTTGTTACTCACTTAGATGTTCTGCACGAACAAAAGAGACTGTCTGTACAGCTAAGCCTGTACACTCTTGGGCGTGCGCTTGATGTAGGTTTAGAACTGGGAGCCCCTTCTTGCATAGAGTTCCTGGGCCTCCTGGAGACCTTGATTGAGAACCAGCGAGGCTGTTTCCCTCCTAGACCCCTCTACTTGGTAGTTGTGATTCAAGAGAAATTATCAGAGATACATCCGCCTGTCTCAACCGGCTAGTTGGAGACCCTGCATAGAGTAATGGAAACGTTCTTCATTTTGCGTTTCACAAGGAAATCTCTCACCCCTTCAGTCATCTCATAAATGGATGAGGACGAAGATGAATGTATGTATTCATTTTTTTCCTCTATCCTATCTAACACCTTTATTTAGATTGGAGCCTCTTGCCACGCCTTTAATGTTCAAGAGCGATTGTTTAGATGTTTCTTGGGGGCTGCTATCAAGTGCTTGTTAATTCTTCTTCCCGCATTTGACATTTGTGTTGAAGTCATTTTCACAGGGAACTAATGAACATGATTGCAGGTGCCTTTAATCACAGACTCCTAGAGACAGGGTGGATGGAAGCGGGAGGAGGAACATTCACCTTCCTCCCCGAGTTGCCAAAGCCGAGAGGTAGGGTTGCCAAACTAACGGTGATTATAAACACCGAAAATCGAATGCTAAGTAAAGTGGGAATGATTGACTACTAAGTAGAAGCTTTTTACATATTTTTATTTTTATTTCCCAAAGCCCGCTGGCAGTAACCATTATCGCTGTAGTAGTAACAACAAAACTGCTAGCAGCAGCTCCTTTGACTGGGACTTTTCATAGGTCTTCAATCTTCCAGACATCAACCCTCTTGAGTTTACAAACCAGAGTGCACACAGCTCCTGCAGAGCAGGAGGGAAACCTGAATGCAGGTCTTGTTGACTCCTGTACCCGTTCATTTCCCATCATCCACCATTCCCATTGTTGTAGGTTCTGTTCTCTCTTGCTCACTCTTGCTGGTCTTTGGTACTGGTCCCCCTTCCACAGCACAGCCAGTTGAGTGGCTCACACTGAAGTCTTCAGAGACTCAGGGTAGATCATGTGACTCTTGGTGACTAGTTCCTGATGTGACCAGCCCTCGGAGCCCCCTGAGATTCTACTTACCTAAGCTCCATTAGAATTTAAACACTCCAATGAGGTGTGTTGAGAAATGCTAATTATGCCTTTACCCAGGTCCAGATTTAAACATGCCCCAGGCTCAAATCATAGTCATGCAGAAGTAGTTTTAAAATATTACATTACAGCCGGGGTTAAGACCCACGGCTCTGAATCAGGTAGAAAAGAGAATGACTGTGAATTTTCCTCAAGAACGAAACAGGTACAGTCAAGAAAGTCCAGAAGTATTGAGTCTTGGGATCGGAACTCATAATTTCAACTCTGTGACCTTGTACACGTCACATAACCTCTGAGTCTGTTTCATCATTGAATAGTATTTTCTTTTTAAATTTCCTAGTATTGCTGTGAGGTTAATAAAAATCCACGCACTATTGTCTTGGGCCTCACAGAAATCGGGGACGGGAAAGCACAGCATTTGCTATGGGTTTTGTGCTGTTCTAGTGAAAATCTTTCTTTAGCTCTGTACAGAAATCTAGATTGAGTGGACGGGGAGACCCTTTCCTTTTAAAACGATATTAGTGACCTTTGAAAGTGATTAGTCTCCCGGGAAATCGTCACTTTTATCACAACCTTTAGCACTTAGGGAGTGAAGCAGAAGGCTCACACAGAAGCTAAAGTGTGACCACTCAGAGCTGGTGCCCTGGCAGAGCCCTTTCCGATTCAGCCTTCCGGTCATTCGTTCAAAGGCCTCTGACACCAAGGACCCAGGGATACTACGCTGGAGACACTACTCTGGCAGTTTAATTGGTATTTTTCAGGAAATAAACATGCAGTTTCCGTACAACAGAAGTAAGGCAATTATCGAGTGAGTTCAGAACATAAAGAGAAGAGGGAAAGATCGGGCCAAAGAGATTCTCTATATTTTGTGGCCTAAGTACAGTCTAATAAAGCCGAGGAATGCTGAGAAATGCCCTACATAGCTAGATTTTTCTCATCTGCACTTCCATTGATACAAGTAATAAAATAAGGCTTTTATTTGAATGAAGAAAATGTTATCCTGTATGTTTTCCACATGGGGAGCAGCAAAGAAGAAAGCGAAAGATTCCCAGTCAAGAGGACCTGTCCAGTGGGTGTCTGTTTTCTTGTTTACTGTTTGTCTTAATGCCTGCTGGTGCCTGAGGCAGCCAGGAAGGGGCATCGGGTCCCCTGGAGCTGGAGTTAGAGGCAGTTGTGAGCCACCCAGTGAGAGCACTAGGAACTGAACTGGGGTCTGAGGCCAGAATAGGAAGTGCTTCTAATCACCGAGCTCTCTCCCCACTCCCAAGTGTGTTATCAAGTTGTGGCAAAACCCGAAAAGTACTTTGTCTAATCCTGTCGCAAAGGAGTTGAGGTTTGGATCTCGCTTTCCCGTCTTCCCGGTCCCTGGAGTTGTTGGCCTTATCAGATTTGTTCTTGCACTTGGGAGAGAGTTAATAAGTTGTTTGACTTTTGTGATTAAACTTAAGAACCTGGCTGAAGGGGATTTCCAGCTTCTCTGAAGTTGGCCTTTAAGCTGCTTAAGAGGGGTAATCTGTTTCTTATTAGCCAAATCAAAAGACTGTCTCTGCTTTTCCACTTTTGATTGCCAGGAGCCTGGCCTGGAGTCTAGTAGTGATGTTAAAGCTTGAAATGTTCAGTGTCAGAAGTTTGGGACTTAAGTTTTTGCATTTACAGCTGACTGTGCAGTGGTCCTGGGTTTGCTATCCTTGTCGCTGCTTTATCTTTCTGGCTGGACTTGCCTCGGTATTGTCCTGTTTGATACATGAAGAATTCTACTCTTTTCAGTACTCAAAACAAAATAAAACAGTGGTCACAAATTCAGAGCAGAAATCACTCTCTGAGGAACTGAATTCTAGGACTTTGAGTGAATGTAATCATTTGAGGCAAACTTCTCAGTCGTGATCTAATCATGTTTTTTTCAAATACGCTAGTCATGGGTGGATGATTATGGGAGCACTGTGCACTTTTCAGAGTTGAAGAAATACACTAGATTAAATTTCCACTCCAAATTTAACATAATACATTGATTTCCATGCTAGCAGAGAATGTGGGGCTAACATTGTAGGAGTCGTGATAAGGATTATTTACTCAGAAAAAAAACAGGGCTTCCATTAGTCCTCCAAGAAGAAACATTCCTTGAGGGTGAAAGACTGAAATGTCCCTTCTCAAGGTACAGAGCTGAGCACTTGCATCTGCCTCTTTAAATGCGGGGAGAACCTGAGAAGGAAGAACATAAAATGAGCTCCTAGGACAGGGAATTTTTGGGGAAACCCTGTCAGCTAACCTCAGCTCTCTGGTCCTACTAAAGAAGTTTTCTATCTCTGCTATTTTGAGAGCACAGTTCCTGTTTGAGGGATCAAGGACCATGTGTGTATCTGTCTGTGTCTGTCTGTGCCTGTGCCTGTGTGTGTGATTGTCTGTCTGTGTCTGTGTCTATGTGTCTGTCTGTGCCTGTGTATGTGTCTGTGTCTCTGTCTGTGCCTGTGTGTGTGTCTGTCTGTCTGTGCCTGTGTGTGTGATTGTCTGTCTGTGCCTGTGTCTGTGTCTGTGTCTCTGTCTGTCTGTGCCTGTGTGTGTGTCTGTCTGTCTGTGCCTGTGTGTGTGATTGTCTGTCTGTGTCTGTGTGTCTGTCTGTGCCTGTGTGTGTGTCTGTCTGTCTGTGCCTGTGTGTGTGATTGTCTGTCTGTGTCTGTGTGTCTGTCTGTGCCTGTGTGTGTGTCTGTCTGTCTGTGCCTGTGTGTGTGATTGTCTGTCTGTGCCTGTGTGTGTGTCTGTCTGTCTGTGCCTGTATGTGTGTCTGTCTGTCTGTGCCTGTGTGTGTGATTGTCTGTCTGTGCCTGTGTCTGTGTCTATGTGTCTGTCTGTCTCTGTGTATGTGTCTGTGTCTCTGTCTGTGCCTGTGTGTGTGATTGTCTGTGCCTGTGTCTGTGTCTGTGTCTCTGTCTGTCTGTGCCTGTGTGTGTGTCTGTCTGTCTGTGCCTGTGTGTGTGATTGTCTGTCTGTGTCTGTGTGTCTGTCTGTCTGTGCCTGTGTGTCTGTCTGTCTGTCTGTGCCTGTGTGTGTCTGTCTGTCTGTGCCTGTGTGTGTGTCTGTCTGTGCCTGTGTGTGTGATTGTCTGTCTGTGCCTGTGTGTGTCTGTCTGTCTGTGCCTGTGTGTGTGTCTGTCTGTCTGTGCCTGTGTCTCTCTCTGTGTGTGCATGCATGTGTGTGTGTGAGAGGGAGAGCATGTGAGTGTCTGCTTCTGAGTGTGTCACACTGCCGCATGCCACACTTGCTAGGATGTAGCTGACCGTGGGTCTGACCTGAATGCTCCTTGCTTACTCATAAGTATTTTCACTTCTTTGTCACTAAGTTGACAAGAACAAGGCGGCTTTTGAGAATGCAAAACACAAAGAACTAATTTTGGGGGTTAAAAACCAAAGGTTCTAACTATCACTTTTTATTTTAAAGACATATTTAGAAGTTTTAGGATGTCTGTAATCATTTATTGTTTGTTGAAAATACAGCTATTTTGAATTCACAACTGAGACCTTTTCCAGAAAAAATTATATAGTCAGTAAAAAATTCTGTACCTCTCTCTTTATTTTTTGGGTTTTTGTGTGTGTGTGTGTGTGTGTGTGTAGCCCTGGCTGTCCTATAACTTGCTCTGTACACCAGGCCAGCCTCGAACTCACAGAGATTCACCTGCCTCTTGCCTTCTAAGTGCTGGTATTAAAGGTATGCACCACCACTGGCCAGCTAAAATATTTGTACATTTCTAATAAACTCAAGAGTAGTGGAAATTATTTCCTTGTTGATGGAGATAATTATAAATCTGCAGAAGCAGGAAATTCAACCAAAATGAGTAATGTAAAATTAAAACGCTGTTAAATTCATCTCCAAATATCTGCTAGATGAAAGCAAAAATAACCGTGTGTGTGTGTGTGTGTGTGTGTGTGTGTGCTCGTGTGTACACGTGTGCACGTGTGTTTTCATGTTCCCCTTCCCTTATGAATGCTGTCTGGGTTTGACTCAGACTCATTGGGGGTGTCCTGGAACTTTTCACACCCTGGTTGTGCCACACACACGTGACCCTCTGGGTTGGTCTGACCTTTGTTTGATGTATGATGGACACACCGTACTCTCTAACTGTGGACAAGGATTTTACCCCCGCTCCACCCTGTGTCACCTGTAGCTTGTGATAGGCATTTGTAAGTCATCCCAGGGATTCAGACGCGCTGGTGTTGATAACCACAAGTGTGTGTCGATTCCAATCGGATATTTTAAAATAGTCTGTAACTCTGGGAGAATATCATTGTTGAGGGAGGCCGCCTGTTCATTACCCGGCCGCCCAGATTCCAGAAATAATCACACAGAAACTATATTATTTAAATCACTGCTTGACCCATTAGCAGATTCCAGAAATAGTCACCCAGAAACTATATTATTTAAATTACTTGAGCTTGACCCATTAGCTCTAGTTTTTTATTGGCTAATGTGTATATCTTAATTTAACCCAACTCTATTAATCTGTGTATTGCCCCATGGCTGTTGCTTACCGGGTAAAGTCCCGGCGTCTGTCTCCATTGGGGCTACATGGCTTCTCCCTGACTCCACCTTTTTCCTCCCAGCATTCAGTTTAGTTTTCCCCACCTACCTCTATTCCCTGTGTGGGGGCCCAAGACATTTTCTTTATTAACCAATGGTATTCACAGCATACAGAGGGAAATCCCACATCATATCATTGGAGTAAGGAGGCTGGGATTTGTATCAAACTGAAAAGAAAAGGACAAAACAGGAAACTTCTGGGGTTAGTCAGGCTTTCTGACTTCCAGAAGAAGGGGAACCGCAGAATAGACTTCCATTGGAATGAGTGAAGTCGGCTCCCATGGCTGCAGTCACATCTGACTTCACCATCCACACTGCGGTTGAAATGTTCACTGAGCGCTCTCTCTTGCCTTCCACCAAGGCCTTTCTTCCCTTAGCCTGTGATTCTGCACTGGCCTGGGTCCTGTGAAGGCCAAGCAGCATCGCTATCTAACTGGAAGATGCAGAACCCACTTCGCAGCAGGTGCCATACCCATCGGCCTGAGGTTGCCTTTGGAATGAGTAGAAGGAATCTGACCGCATTCTTTAGGTAATTCCTAGTGGCTGAGATACCTGTCAGTAACAAATACAAATGTGTGGGTTTATAAGTAAGTTAAGAGGCTCAGGCTGAGCTGTCTGTGGCTTTCACCACAACTCTGGGTTTTAACCCTAGGAATAACTACTCAAATTAGCTACAGATGAGCCTGGGCTGTGGTTCTCATCACTGTGTGCTTTTACCTTATTAGTCGAGCATGTGTGTCAGAACAAGGCGATGTTTTAAAATGCATTTATTAGCTCTAGGCACATGCCTCACAGCTTCACAAAGTTTGCTGACTGTGAAGTTCGGATGTACTTAGCCAAAGGTTAATTTATACCTCGTGAGTCAGGTCATTTAAAACACACCAGAGAGATCCCCATTGGGAGTAAGCAGTAAAGCAGCTTGGTGTGGACTCTGGGATTCCTGTCAAACCTCAGGCATCTTGTGCAGAGCCGAGAGGACACGAAGAGATGGCAGCAGGCCTGCGACTCCTGGCAGATTTGACATTTAGTTCCTTTGGCTTGTTTTGTCCTGTATCAGATAGTCCTTTTTATCCCCTCCAACATCACCCCCCCAACACACACACATACATACTCACATATACACACACAGACACACACAGTCACATACACACATACACACTCACATACACACTCACACAGACACACACACTCACATACACAGACACACACACTCACATACATACACACATACACACCCATACACACACACAGCATATACTCTAAAGTTCATACAGAGGACACAGGCTGTCTGTTCCCACCCCCTACTCTGCTCCTCCTACCCGGACAGCCAAGCCTCTGGTGTGATCACAGCCAGGAGCCTGCATTCTGTTCTATTCTTTGATTATGGGAATTGGGTTTCTGCCCCCAAATGTTCGTGTTCCCCTGCTCCTGACCTCAAGGGCTAGCCTCAACCTACTTTCCCGTCCAGACCACTGATGGATAGGCAGAGCTGCAGACTATATGTCTCTCAGCCATTTCTCAACAGGGTCAGTCTTCTGTGTTTTTGAGAGTCTTAGAGCCAGACAGGGCTTCTGAGCATGTGCATTTTTTATCTAGTTCTATATTAATCATCTCATTATATATCTAATTAATTTTACTGACAAACCATGTCCTTCTAGCTGGGCTGGAACTCACTGTGTGAAGCTGGCCTCCAACTCACAAAGATCCATCCTCCTGTCTTTTCCTCTTATGTGCTGGGATTTAAGGTGCACACTGCCACACCCAGCTCTAAAATGCCTTTTAAATATAAATATAAATAAACTTTAAGGTTCACTCTTAATGGCTCCCAACCCAATTCTTCATAGTCAAGGATCACATTTCCTTAATAGGCCTAACTTTAAAGAACACTCCCTCGCCTTCATTTTCCTCCTTGGATAAGTAGATTAGGGGAAATACGTATTCTAATATGTGTGGTATAATATGGTGTAGTGCATATGATTTCCTAATTGATTATCAGTCCTGTGTGTTCTAACATGAGATTTTACAATCTGAACCCCCAAAAGACACATACGCTGTATTTATATATAGTGAGGGTGTCTGTCTACAGCTGGGGCCCCTTTGTGGTTAGTGACTTTTCTCCGGACCCCTTTTGAGTGGTCTTCTCGCGGCTGGTGGCTGGACTCTGTCAGCAAGCCCTCAGGTGTTCTGCCTTTTGAACAAGTACAGTAAAGAGCATGCCTACTGCCTTAGCTGCAAAAGAACAGGCAGTGCTTGGTGGCCAAAGGCGATTCACCTGAAACTTTGTTCCCAGAAGACACCTGGCGACCAGCACTTCTAGCCAGTGATGCTGGAAGCCAGTTCTTCCCTTGTTTATCTACAGACCTGGACCTTCAACCTGTCGGAGGAAAGGAACGACCACTAACAAGTTTCCTCTTTATTACCCGGGAGGTTCATGCATCCGGCATCCTCCCCCCAGGTGACTTACTCCCGCATCCCAGCAAGGCAAAGCTTACTTAGTAAAACTGTTTATGAAAACGCCTCAAGTGTGTGGTCCCCATCCCCACAGTGTGTCACTGCTGCCGTCAAGTGACAAGTCAGAAACACCCGTCCCCTCCCCCAACCCATGCGAAATTCTCCATCTTAAACCTCATCGGTCACATCTCCAAACTCCAGTAACACAGGAGCACTTGGGGTTACACGCCAAGACCCTTCTCTTCCGCCACCTCATTCCTGAACTGGGCTAAGAGCTTTCCAATTGCTGTGACATTTTCAGCCAGGGAAGAGTAGTGCTTGCTGCGGTGTAGTGTTTTACAGGCAATTGCTTTATATGATCAATGGAGCAATTCCCTTACCAGAAAAGAACCAAAGCGATCAAGTTAAATCATTAAAGAGAGAAAGAGCAAGTCGGGAGAAAAGGGTTCATCTCATTAGCGGGAACCAGAGCTGCAGGCCCCGCGCGCCCTAAGGCCACACAGTGCCACTGGCCCTTTAAGACAATGACTGCGCTCCCTCAGCTGCTGCCTGCCTCCCTTCCCCAGAGCTGTTGACGGGCAGTCCATTGTGGCCACAGTAGGAGGGACCTGCAGAAAATGTGCCAAAACCAGGCAGGGGCTTGAGGCTTTCAATAAGCCCCACAGCTGGAGAGAAGCCACCGTGCTAAACAGCAGGGCTGGGACCAGGCATGTGACGGGAAAGGGGTCAAACCCTACACCTCCTGCAGGCTTTCTAGGCTCAGTGTGCTTCAATTGGATGGCATCTTCTAGCTGGTGTTTCTCTATTTGCTTAATATGCAGAGGTATTTAGCTTAAAAGCAGTAAATGCCTGGCGGCTAGGAGGAGGTTCCCCTCCCTCCCTCTCCACTAAATGTTACTAAGAGCAGCCTAAGTAGTTTCTCTCTTTCTGCCTCAAGCTAAGACTGTTTTCTTTTTGCTTCTGTCTCATGACTCATCCCAGGCATTTTTTTTTTCTTTGCCACCACACAGCTTTTGCTTGACTTGACTCATTAATGCAGAGACAAGCATGACTCTCCTGCCCAGGGTTTGCCTGGCACTTACCCACATCCCTTACGTCCTGAGGGCTGGACTCTTATGTCCCCCCTACATTTATTGCACATGCATCTACCATGTACCCACAAGTGTTCTGGGGCTTCCTGAAGTCCGGAAGTAGATGAGGTCTGCCTCCCACTCATGCTGTGTGGGGTCCAGAGGAGGGAGTCCATGACTCCTTTACTGACGGTTTTGTGGGAGCCGTTTTACATCCATGTCCCCTTCTGAGAATAATAAGCAGGGTCGGGGAGGCCAAGAAGGGATCTGGGGTGCTCTGGTTGCCGTGCCCAGCGTGCCTTGTGCTCTGACCTGGCTCGGGCAGCGCTCACCCATCCACAGCTCCTCATACTCAGATAACAGCTCCCTGCATTCCCAGTACTTCCATTCCCTCCCTTCCCACTTGATACAGAGAGGCATTTTTTTTTCTATCTTACAGATGATAACATCTGAGGCCCAGAACTAAGCACCCAAGGCCAACAACAGAGGGACTGGGTGTCAGGTACCCTGCCCCAGGAGCCAAGCACCTCTGCCATCCCCACCCCGCAAACCGTCAGCCAAGAGTGTTCACAGTGCAACTCTCTTCTTCCCCTCCTGCAGATGGAGAGTGTCGGTGTGTACGGATTCTGTGGGTGCAAAGGAAAAAGCAAAGTGAAGTGCGATTCAAGGCGGGAAATAGCCACAGCAGGTAGGAAAAGAACTCTTGTGTAAGTATTGGACCAGGCACATTGGGAACCGGCGCATTTACACGTAGGCACACATGCCAGCAACATCGGCCTCGCAGAAGGCACAGCTGGACCCCGGGAAGGGTTTGAAAGAGTGTGAGTGTTTCAGAGGGACTGTGGATGGCATGTGGAGGGGGACCTGGCATCTGCTGGCCCCGTGGGGCTCTCTCTGTCTCCTGGTTCCGCGCCGGTGGCCTGGGAGATCAGCTGCATGCCCTGCCATATGCGGGCAAGACGAGCCAGCCTTTCTGGTGTTCCGAGCTTGTTTATGCTTTAACACGTCTATCTGTCTCCTTAGAGGATGGTCTTCTTACCCCCTCCTTCCTCATGCCTCCCTCCAATTCCGGAGAAAACAAGTGGGCTATTCATGCAAAAAGAGAAGAAAAGGGTGAGTGGGGAGGGGGGATGCCACCGACAAACTCCACTGAAAGCCACTGGCTGTTCATTTACATTCACACTTTTAAAAATGCTAACTAATGATGTTAAATGGTCCGCCAAAGGTCCGGGCAGGTCAGCTGTGGAAGTGTCATTTCTGCCTAATTAGGGCTCTTGTGGCTGCCCCAGGCCTTCCAGTGGAACTGGTGACAAGCAGGAGCTGACAGCTTCAATTGCTGCCAGTAGGAAGGTTGGGCCGGTCATGTTTTCCAACTCAGCCAGGTGTTGGCTGAATGGGGGAGGGGGCCTTGCCAGTCTTGTCTTGTGTCAAGGTCAAGAATGGGCTTTGCCAAATCAACCATTTGGATTATCTCTGGGAGGTCCTTAGCCGTCCCTGCCCAGACTTTTCAAGTGGTCCCAGACCCAGATGCTGGGTTTTCTCCCTACCCCCTCCCGAAAACTCAGGGGGAAAAGGATAAGAAGAATAACTTGCTCCGGCCTAGTAAATACCAATGAGAAGAAAACAAAACCAGAGGTTTATTTCAGAAAACTTCACGTGGTCATTCAAGGGTTAAAAAACCACCACCAATAAAACTGCTCCAGCACCAGGAAAAAGATGGGGTAGGAATTCCTCCTGGGCTCAGGGTGCTGGATTGTTCCTGCTACACAGTAGGTGTCTGCTCAGTTATTTCTCGGTTTGAGGCACAAAGTTGAGAAGGTTTAGAAGCTGCTAAAAAAAATTTTCTGTGCCTGCCGGCACTGTTCCCAGCATAATTTCCAAATCTCCCGGTTGCTCCTAAAGGAAACACGAACTTGTAGGTTGATACTATGACCTTGGTTTTTTGTTTTGTTTTGTTTTGCTGTGATTTCATAACAAAACAAGCTACGCGTCCTTGGTGCTGGGTACCCCTGACTGCAGCCGCCCACAGAGATGATCCCGCAGCAGAGGCAGGGCGCCTGGGTCCTGCCTCTGAGTCTGCGCTGTCCTCCCTGGCTGGGTGTGAATTAAACACAGAAACACGTGAGAACGCATGAACACACGTGCACAAACAGCGCATTATTGGTTCTGTGGCATGACAGTAGGGTAAGACACAGGCACTTGGGAACTGTGCCATGTGATGGGGGAAACTGATCTGGAAAAATCAATGCTTGATGAAAACCCAAGACGAAATCCAAAGGTCTGAAGAGGTAAGGAGTGTCTAGGGCTTCAGCTTCTTTTGCTTGCCCTCCCCTTCCTAGCTGTGACTTCTGTTTTCTCTCATTCTGAATAGTGAGAATTGAGGCCTGAAAAGTAGACTATCTATGCTGATGTGTTTTTGTCAGAGGAGGCTTACAAAGGCTAAACAGGGTGGCATTCAGAAGCTCATCTGGGCCAACACTCAGCACGAAGGACCGGGTGCTCAATACCAGCGACAGAACTCTCTCCCTCCCTCCCCAAGTCCTCATGACTGGAGATTATGTGTCCTTCTGTGGCAATGAGCTGTTTTCTCTAGTCAGTGAACCTGCTAAGTGAAGACAGAGACTGGTTACTCTCTGAGCCATGCCTCTTTGGAGCCTGGCACAGAAGGTACTCAGGGCACACGAGTAAAGAGAACCAAGAGGAAGGCTGCACTCAGGAATGAAGTATGAAGAAACTGTCCTGGATTTATTCCAGCAGCTACCTTTGTCTGCCCTCCACCACTAACTGTGGGTCTTGTCTTAGGCTGGTTCCTCCTCACCCCCATCGTGCCACGGTGAATCTCTTTCTCCTCCTCCTAGGTGACCTTTTGTGCCTTTCCAGTTCCTGGGGCTGTTGTTATCTCCTGCTTTCTGCTCAGGATGTGTGGCATCAGCTCCTGAGAACAGTTCTAAGCCCCTTCTGGGCTCTACCTTCCACACCCACCTCCCTTTCAGAGAGTCTTGACCCTCGAAGCTGCCATTGCAGTAGCTTCCTCCGAGGGCAAGCCATTGCTGTGTGAATCTTGTAAGTGCAGAGTCTCCTTGTGGTTAGGAGGATAGGTGTTTGAAATCATTGGGGAGGGATTAGTTACAACGAAAACCTAAGTCAGATTAGTTGATTAGTTACAGAGATAAAACAAACAAGACACCTTTGATCGCAGAACGAGAATCATGTGATGGCAACAGTGGGATTCTGGTCACAACAGTGACCCTGGAAAGGGAAAGTCGAGTTTGGTTAATTTTGCTTGAACTCTCTGAAAGGCAGCTCTGATGGTTGGTATTATGTTGCTGAGCTCTTGAGAGTCTTCTCCAGATCTGACCCTAGTTCTTCTTTGGCCTAGAACCATTACTCTGGGTATGTGGTTCTCTGTACCTGATGGGATATTTCACCCCCACCCCACCCCCAGGCCTTTGAACAAACTGGTTCTCGGCTGGACCACTTGCCCTTCCTCTCCTTGGTCTTCTCACAGGCGCTTGTTCCTAGAAAGATTCAGCTCCACACAGCATCCACAGAGCTCCCGCAGGGCCCCTCAAGCTAGGTGGGCCTCTCCATCTTTTGTACCCACTCCAATTTCATGTTCTTGTCAAAAATGATAATTAATGGGGCGGGAGAGATGGCTCAGAGGCTAAGAGCACTGGCTGGTCTTCCAGAGGTCCTGAGTTCAATTCCCTGCAACCACATGGTGGCTCACAACCATCTATGAGATCTAGTGCCCTCTTCTGGTGGGCAGGCATACATACAGACAGAACATTGTATACATAATAAATAAATAAATTAAAAAAAAATGATAATTAATAATGATACACGGGAATGAGAGCTCACTTTACTGAGTGCCTTCAGTGGTATGTCATGGCAGCTTGGCACCCCAAGAAGAAGGTACTGTTGTAGATATCCAACTTAATAACAAGGGCTCCGCAGCTCAGGATGCATGCTGGATATCACATGGTTTCCAAGTAGTGACGCTGAGACCTGAGCCCTTCTGGCAGGAGTCAAGGCCACCTCCTCTTGTAAATAGCCTCCATGCTGATTGACAGGGGCATTTGGGTTTTCAGTTTGTGTCCTCTCTGAATGGTGAGTTCCTCTGAACTGGTGACACTCATTTAGCCGTGTGTTCTTGTGCCAAGCCAAGGACCGAAATACAGCAAAGACTCTTACTGTTGGTTGACTTTAATAAAGCTGAATTATGCTAAGTGTTTATGCATATGCATGTGTATATTCTTTCTTCTTGCCTGCTTGTGTTTATGCCTGTGTTTAATATATGTATGTATACACTTACATGCATATTTCATATACATGCACACATTCATGTTATATATGCCAACATGTATACATACATGCATATGTATGTCAACATGCCATGCACCTCTAGCTGTAGAGTCTGGAGTGGGAGAGGGGACCCATTGCAGTCTGGAAGCATATGAAAATGGTATGTGGTCTCATTGACTTTGAATTCTGCATCCAGCTCGCTGCCCCGAGGAATGAATGGTACCTCCTGCATCTTGGTCCGTGTGTTCTTTGAGACATGCCTACAAACTCTCCCTTGTCTGCCCAGGTGATCTTGCCATGTTTTTGATGAGAAGGCCCACTAGAGGGGGGACAGCTCAGGGAGCATGCCATTTCCCACTTTCCCCTCCATGTCATCTGAGGTGGAGAGAAGACAAACCCAACTGTTCCAGCATTTTCCATCCTTGTTTGAGACCATGCTGATTGACAGGGGCATTTGGGTTTTCAGTTTGTGTCCTCTCTGAATGGTGAGTTCCTCTGAACTGGTGACACTCATTTAGCCGTGTGTTCTTGTGCCAAGCCAAGGACCGAAATACAGCAAAGACTCTTACTGTTGGTTGACTTTAATAAAGCTGAATTATGCTAAGTGTTTATGCATATGCATGTGTATATTCTTTCTTCTTGCCTGCTTGTGTTTATGCCTGTGTTTAATATATGTATGTATACACTTACATGCATATTTCATATACATGCACACATTCATGTTATATATGCCAACATGTATACATACATGCATATGTATGTCAACATGCCATGCACCTCTAGCTGTAGAGTCTGGAGTGGGAGAGGGGACCCATTGCAGTCTGGAAGCATATGAAAATGGTATGTGGTCTCATTGACTTTGAATTCTGCATCCAGCTCGCTGCCCCGAGGAATGAATGGTACCTCCTGCATCTTGGTCCGTGTGTTCTTTGAGACATGCCTACAAACTCTCCCTTGTCTGCCCAGGTGATCTTGCCATGTTTTTGATGAGAAGGCCCACTAGAGGGGGGACAGCTCAGGGAGCATGCCATTTCCCACTTTCCCCTCCATGTCATCTGAGGTGGAGAGAAGACAAACCCAACTGTTCCAGCATTTTCCATCCTTGTTTGAGCCCAGAACTGTTTTTTTTTACCTTTTTATTTATTTATTAATTATTTATTAAAGATTTCTGCCTCCTCCCCGCCACCGCCTCCCATTTCCCTCTCCCTCCCCCGTCAAGTCCCCCACCCTCGTCAGCCCAAAGAGCAATCAGGGTTTCCTGCCCTGTGGGAAATCCAAGAACCACCCACCTCCATCCAGGTCTACAGACTCACTGAGCATAGCGGACAATGAGGACTACTGAGAACTCAAGAACAATGGCAATGGGTTTCTGACCCTACTGCACGTACTGGCTTTGTGGGAGCCTAGGCAGTTTGGATGCTCACCTGAACTGTTTGGTAATGGTGAGCCAATGGGAGCCTAGGCAGTTTGGATGCTCACCTGAACTGTTTGGTAATGGTGAGCCAATGGGAGCCTAGGCAGTTTGGATGCTCACCTGAACTGTTTGGTAATGGTGAGCCAATGGGAGCCTAGGCAGTTTGGATGCTCACCTGAACTGTTTGGTAATGGTGAGCCAAGTTGTACCCTTCAGTGGGAGGCAGCTGCCAATGTGAGTCCCCAGGGAATCGGAAGGAGTCAACTGAAGGACCACCCAGGTCAGATTTGACCGTGGGCATGTCCATTAGGGGTTATCTTGATTGTTCCCTGATGAGAGGACTGCCCATGGCACTGTGGGTGGCACCATCCCCTGGGAAGTCAGTCCTGGGCTATCTTAGAAAGCTTATCACGCGTAAATTTGGTGGAGTCAGCAAACAATGTTCCTCCATGGTTTGGGCTTCGAGTGCCTGCTTGGGTTTCTGCCTTGAATCTTCTCAGTGATGGACTGTGACTGATAAGAGGTACTAAGAAATAACATAAAAAGAAACAAACCATTTCTTTCCCCAGGTTCCTTTTGGTCAGAGTGTTTTGTCACAGCAGAAAAGAACAAAACAGTGGTGCCGTATGGGAAGGGCCAGGCTAATGACAACCCAGGGCAAAGGACCACCTTAGCCCAAACCAACGCTTCGCTAGCGTCTAAGACAATAGTGGACTGGGAGAGTTGGTGAGGGCTGGGCGACAGCCAGTTTGATGGCAACAGACCCTTCTATTTCTGTTTGATGGTCTCTTGCCTCATGATACACTCTTGTGGTCATCTACCCACAATGCCTCACTACCCACCATGCTATGCTGTGCCATGTCCGACTTGCTGTCCCGTCCTGTGCTTCTCTCTGACAGACAGAACTCCAGCAGGGTGCGGAGATCTGAGGAAAACATAAAAACGCACTGGTCCCCCGCCCCCGCCCCCGCCGATTGTCATCAGAGCGGAGTTAACTGTGCTTCCATTACAATGGCATATCTTTCTGTGATGTTTTATATTTTGGTTTGTAAATACTTGCAAATATTTAGCTTTCTTTCACAGAAATCAGAATTCTTATATATAAAAATGGCTTCTTGAAGTATTTTTTCTTAACATCCTTGCGGCAGCAATAGCTTGGATGTGTAACTGTCATACAAGGCTCTTCATGCGATTTAGTATTGTGCTCTTTCCAACGTGAACTTCTCCTCAACCCCCAAACACAGTTTTTGAACTCAGGGCCTTGTGCATGCTGGGGCAATCATTCTGCCACTGAGCTGATCTCAGTCTTTGTCCCATGGAATTCTTAATGTCTTGCTTGCGAAGCCCTGCATTTTCATTGTGTACTGGCGTCCTCATGCCTCTTGGATTTCAACTCAGTCCATGGAAACTTTAACATGAATACATCTGTCTCAGCCAACCCATGCAGCACAAGGTACTAGGCGCTCCTTGTGCAAGGAGTCCGGGGCCAGTGAAATGGTTCAGTGGGTGAAAGTATTTGCCATCAAGCCCAATAGGGACCTATGTGGCTTCTCCTGTCAGTCCTGGAAGATGCTGAGATACTTGGAAGTAAGTTGAATTCTTCAAGGATCTGTTTGGTTGAGGGGCTAAGTAATCTCTCTGACAAAAATCCCGAGGTGGTTCAGAGAGAGGGATAACCTCGAGGGCAGTTGGCCCTTTGAATCCTCTGATTCCACCTTCATGGATTTAACCAAGTAGGTGTGGAAAATAAATGCATGTATACCTGACATGTACAGACTGACTATTCTTGTCATTGTCCCTAAACACAGTAGTGTGGGAGCCATCCCAGTACATCAGTGTTGTATTCGATCCTATACGTTATCTAGAGGTAACTTGAGATATTCAAATTGGTGGGTTCTATTCAAGGACTATTCCATCTTATATCAGGGACTTGAATATCTGTAATGTTGGTACCTGTGGGGTTCCTGGAACAAATTGCCCTAGATACTGAGAGAGATCTGCTCTCTTTTGCCTAAAAGTCAGTGGGACCCAAGTGCACAGTCCACAAAAGACATGCTTCTTCTCCCCACCTGGCAACAGCAGTGGCGAATCCGGCATTGGCAGTGTCGGCGACCCTTGCGTGGTGGCTATGGTACGGGCACTCACAGCACCTGTGCCACAGAAGAGGTAGTTCTGTCACCTTCAGACTGGACTCAGTGGCAGAGCAGTAGCATCAGGTGTGCGAGAGTAGCGTGGCCTCTGCCAGCAGTAGGAGGAGACCATGGGTGTAAGGTGTGACGGAAAGAGAGGCTTTAGGCTTCCCCTTGAGGAAGACGTTGCCAACGACTGTGAGAAGTAGGAGCCAGTGTTAGTGACCCGTGAAGATCGGATGACAAATCCAGAGTGTTTCTAAGACACCAGCCATCCAGCTGGCCGGCAGACATATCGTGACTTAGCTTTCCCTAGGGTGGGCATCTGAGAGCAGTTTCATTCAGTGCAGTATTCTGCAGTCTGTGGGAGCCCCACCAGGTTCTGGAGTCAGGTGGCTGGAACTGAAGCCTGGTTCTGCCATCACTACTCTCTGACCTAAGGATGTTACTTGGTTTCCTCAACCCCCAGTACCCGTCTCTGTCCTGAGAAAAATCTACCTCATTGGGTTTTAGGCGACTCAGAGGCCTATAAGGTATTTGGCATAAACTGGAACAAGTTATGCATCTAGTTAACGTGAGTTATCATCAGAGAGTCACATAATCTCCAACTAATTAAAGCATTGTTTGCATGTGAAATGAAGCCCAGGAGGCAACACCATGTTAGCTATGTTATCATTTGGTAGCAAGATTACGGGTGATTTGATCAGACTGCACCCCTACTGATGGAGGAAGGTCATTGGCTAATAAAGGAACTGCCTTGGCCCATTTTATTGGTTGAAAGATAGGTGGGAGGAGTAGGCAGAACAGGACTCTGGGAGGAAGAGGAAGTGAGCTCAGTCTCGACAGCTCTCCTCTCTGGAGCAGACGCCTGAGAGAGACGCCATGCCCCGCTCCTGGGATGAAGCTCCGACCCAGGATGGACATAGGCTAGAATCTTCCTGGTAAGCGCACCTTGGGGTGCCATACACAGATGATTAGAAATGGGCTAAATTAATATGTGAGAATTAGCCTAGAAGAGAATGGGCCAAGCAGTGTTTAAATGAATACAGTTTGTGTGTTGTTATTTCGGGGCATAAGCTAGCCGTGTGGGTGGCTGGGGTGCTGGGGACGCAGCCCCGCCGCCCTTATTACTACACCCTACGTACATACATGTATCCTTATTAATAAAAGATGTAAGCTTTTAAAGAAGAGAAGCAATCCCATCTGACCATCGCTGGCACTTCACGCAGCTCCGTGGGCCACCCTTGGGTTCTATTTCTTGACCATTTATAGAACAGAAAGGAATAACTGTGCCCAGGATGGCCCATTTGTGACACCTGCAGAAGACTCTTCCGTGGACTGTCAGCTTGAAGTTTTCATGTGTTACATTTGCCAAACATATACTAAGCACCTTCTGTAGGGCAGATATGACAGTCCTGAGGAGATACAAGTCACTGGGTTTTTTAGGTTGAGCTGAGGTCCGCAGACCATCATCTGACACTTTGAAATGGTCACTGCAGGTGTCAGGAGTACCTTGAACACTGTGTTGCGTTGAGTGCTTAGCACACTCAGGTGCCTTGTTCTGTATTATCTCTGAAACCTCTCTCTCTCTCTCTCTCTCTCTCTCACATACACACACACACACACACACACACACACACACTTGGGTGTCATGTATCTCTGACTGGACTGGAACTAGATATATAAACCAGACAATCCTTGAGCTTCATAGAGAGCTGCTTGGAATAAAAATACCACTACACTCAACTAAGAAACAAACACAAAAATCAAAAATCAAAACAAAAAAACCAAAACTCTTAAAGCATAAGTGTTCAAGCCTTGGGCTTCCCTAGGCAACACATTAAATGTAGGGATGCCCAATCCATGGTCGTTGGTTGCCGAATCACACATAGGTGTGTTTTGCATGTATTGCAGCTCGACACCATCTACAGAGTTTCATATGTAAGAACCACACAATCAGTCTACCAAAATCCTCGCAAAAACTATCCCTCCACATTCCAAGTAAGCTTGCATTAGGTCTCATTCGTAGCTATCCTTGGAGACATGCGACTCTAGCTCCTGTGTTGGGCAGCTCTGCAAACTCCAAAGAGCGGGGAAAGAAGCCACAGCCACTGGCAATGAAATCCCGAGTGGGGAAATGGCTGATAGGGTTTCTCCATTGGGTCATTGAAAAGAAAACTAAGGAGAAGCAACTCTGCTTTGGTAAAAAGAAAGAGGAGACTGCTTGTGGAGTAGAGTCTAGAGTCAATAATCCGGATTGTATGAGCAAACATCAGTACATGTGGAGAAAGGAAAAGACAGCATGGCAGACTTCAACTCTGCTTTAGTTATGTAACTGGATGGTTTCAGCCTTGCTGACCAGTTTGTAAACTGTTTTAGCACAGCTTGGGGATTGGTTCCCCCATCAGAGAAAACAGGATCCATGCCAACGTAGCATCAAGTAGGTGTGTACTTTGGAAAGTCGCCCCCCCCCCCCCCGCATACACACATAACGTGCCAAGCAGCCAACAGAGTACAGTTGAAAGGAGAATTTGTAACTGGCAGTTTAGGTGGGAATAGGAATATTCCAAAGGAGAGTGGGGAGGCTCGATCCACCGCACTATCTTGGACAATCCACATAACTTGCTAAAAAAGGCACCAATCACCCGGTTCTCTCCCACAATTCTATGTATTTATTCTTGTATATTTGACTCATAGCAGATGAAATCTACTAAACCAGACTAGGTTTACCTTATTCTGAGTTGGCATAGCTGATGCTGAGTGACTGAAAAGAAACGATGCTAATCAAAAGCTCATCAGGCAGGCGTGGTGGCACATGAGTGTAATCGCAGTACTCAAAAGGCTGGAGCAAGAGGGTGGAAATATTGAGGCCAGCCTGGGTTACACACTGAACTGCATCGTGAGACTCTATTGTAAATGGAGTTTTCCTGTCCTGACCACCTGCTCCCAAATTACCGGCAGCTGCTTCCCAAACAGTTGACTTGGAGACTTAATATAAATTGCAGATGCCCGACCAATAGCTCAGGCTTGTTACTCACTACCTCTTACAACCTGACCCATTTCTATTAATCCATGCACTGCCCCGAGGCTCGTGGCTTTTACTTCTATCTCATTTTGTGTGTGTGGCTCGTTCTCTGGCTGGCTGGCGACTTCTCTGACTCTGCCCTTCCTCATCCCATCATTCTCAGCTTGGCTTTCCTGGCTAACTTCATCCTGCTCAGCTGTTGTCCAGTCGGCTTGTTTATTAAACCAATCACAGTGACATATTCACACAGTGTTCAGAAGGATTATTCCACAGCACTCTTTCTCAAACAGATATAACCACCCGACCCAAAACCACAGCATCCTGGGTACGGGTAAACTTACAGTCGTGGCCTTAGGCTCATCTGCCAACTACAGGAGCAGAAGAGACAATCGGTGGATGAGAATTCTTGCTGTGCAAACAAGAGGACTTGAGTTTAGGCCCCTAGGACCTGGGGCAGGGAGCGGGGGGGGAGGGACAGGAAACAGGCATGACTATGTGCACCTCTTATACCAGTGATGTTGGGGATTGCTGGGGCTTGTTGGCTGCCATCCTAACCTGGTGAAAATTACATATTTCAAGGTAATAAGGTGGAGAGTGACAGATGACAACAATTGATGTCTTCTAGAACTTGTGTACGTACACCTGCACAAACATGTATATAAACTACACACATGTGCATGCATGTGCCTACAAACTGACTGTATAAATCTGCTACATAGCTACAGAATGAGGGGCATATGCAAAGGGGCTTCTAAGGTTTGTCCGAGTTTACTGAAAAGGTAGGACAAAGCGTTGTGAGTTTTCCCCCATATGATGGGTTTTTAGGAATCATGTCTTGGCTCTCATTACATGGTGCTTACTTCCCTCCCTTCAAGTCTATTCTCCATAACAAATTTATACTCAGGCACCTTCTCAGCGGAGGAGACGGGAGTTACTGGATTTTAACAAGAAGGTGTTGGTAAAAGATGCAAACCAGTTTTGTGGTAGTCCTCAGTATGTCCTCATGCAGCAGTGTCTGAGAAGGTCCCAGCAGTGTCCTTCCCCTTTGGCATTAAGCTGCCTGCTCTGACTCTTCACTAGGACACAGCTAGGTCCTAGGTCCTGGTGTGTGTTGGAGATGTGGTCGGCAGAGAAACTCCAGTTCATTTGCTGGGGTTTACTGCAGAGTTAAGTGGAAAACACTGCCATGGTTTTTAGCTGGGATGAAAGCATGTGCTTTTGCCTAGGTTGTCTCATGACATAAAGGGAAAGGTGAGGGGTCAACAGTAGGTCCCTGGAAAGATTCTCCTTCTGTTTTTCAGAACTTAGGACAATTCAGATCTTTTCATAGATCCCCATATATCTTCCAGTCTTTTCTGGCTTTCTGCATGTTCTTTTCCCTCTGTGCGATATTTTCTACTGACATGTTCTCACATCTACCGATCCTCTCTTCTGCATTGTCTGACCTGCACTGAAACTCTCTTTGGGTGGCTTTGTTTTACTTAACAGTGTTTTCAATCCTGGGCACCAAGGCTTTTACCCAAAACCCAACCCACTGTGCGTCCTCTCATTCCCAAGCCAGCACCTGTCATCCTGTGAACCACCACCTGCTCCAAGAAGCTCTTCCCCACCATTCCATCAGCGTCTCTTTTCCAGGTTCCTCTCCATCTTGTCCCCATGTTTCTTTCCTTGGTGTCACGAATACCATCCTGTCATCATTGTCTTTGTGCCCTTGCTTGTTGAAAGTGAACCCATGAGGACAAACCCACTATCCTACTTGTCTTTTCGTTTTATTTTGTTTAATTCCCACCACACCGTCACAGTCTTGCTGAGTGCCTACATGAGTGACCTTGACCTCATGGAGAAGAGACACACGTAGCAGAGCTTTGGTCACTGCGAGGACACCCAAGCTTGGCTGAATGGGCATCAGGGTCACCGAGAGGACTTGCCTGTCTAGACCGGTGACCCCACTACAAAGTTTCTGCCAGTTATCTGGAGAGAGGCAGACAGTTTGTATTTCTAACATGTTTCTGGGCCATTTTGCTGCTTCTGCCCTGGGGGCCTTCTTTGAGAACCATTGGAGAAGACCATCGACACAGGTTTGGGGTCCAGACCCAAGGGAGACCAGAAGAAACACCTGTACTGCCAGACCGTGGGGTGGGGTGGGGGTGCGCATATTAGTTGAGAGCAGCCCTGGGTGAGCTTCTTCACCTTTCCCTTGGCAGGCCTCAGCTCTTCCCCATGTCCGTGCTCCACACAGCCTTCCACAAACCTGGATGTCTTCTTTCCTATGTCTCTTCCCACTACCAACCTTTTGCACTTAGGCTTTAAGAGTAAAACCATGTAAGCTGGACATGGCTGCCTGAGCCTCACTCTCTGCAGTTCCCGTCTGTCCATTGCTTTTCTGATTCTGTTGAACCCAAGAGGGAGCAGCTCTCTAGCGATGGCCTTCTTTTAGGGGTGAAGCTTCTTCAGAGCGGATGCAGTAGCAGGGCCAGGCCTGCTGAGGCGCCAGAGAGCAAACACCAGTCAACCACGGTGAACAATCTGCCCCCTAGAATCCCAGGTGACTTCCTGCTTGCTGCCTTAGTTACTCTTCTATTGTGAGGAGACACCATGACCAATGCAACTTATAAAATGAAACATTTAACTGGGTACTTGCTCACAGTGTCAGAGGGTTAGACTGTGATCATCCTGGGAGGGAGCCTGGAGGCAGGCCGGAAAGCATGGTGCTGGAAAAGTACCTGAGAGCTCACATCTGTTCTGCAAATCGCAAGCAGAGAGAGAAACATTGGGCCTGTCTGGGCTTTTGAAACCTCAAAGCCCATCCCCAGTGTCACACCTTGAACAAGGCCACACCTCCTAATCCTTCCCAAACAGTTCCACAGAGGACCAAGCATTCAGGCATACGAGCCCATGGGAGCCATCTTCATAGTCAGCAGCGGCCGTGCTAACGTCCATCTGACGTTTCTTCTGTACCAGGTGATGGACTGCTCTTTTCACTGGACTTCATTCAATCATCTTAGTCTCAAAAGGCTGTTTTCAGAAGTGGTCAAACTTTGAAAAAGTTGATCAAACTCAGGCAAGGAAAAACAAGACCTGGTGTTGGGTCCGAGCGTGTCTGACTCCAGAGCTAAAGTGTGCGTGCTGGGGCGTTATGATGAGAACAGTTGCAGTGGCGGTCTGTGCCAGTAACAGCCTGGTCAGCACATGTGGACGAAGTGTCCATTGGGTTTTAAGTTCAGCCTCATAAGGTGCAGCTTGGTGAATTCTGTCATCTGGCTTTCCAGAGGGCTGTACTGTCAGATCCGGACTCAGTTAGGAGGAATGTCATGGTTAGGGTTAGGGATAAGTGGTGTCTGCCCCAGCAGGGAAGTAGAGCCCTGGAACCCAGAAGTCCAGAGATCTGCCATACTTTTGCTTAAAGCTGTATCTAGGAAAGAGCCGGGAACAGAAGTTAAAGGACACACTGTGATCTGAGATCCCTCCAAACTTGCAGCAAAACATTCTAGAAAGACAGGTCACCTCTGGGATCCTTACTTCAAGACCTGGCCCTGTGGTGGCCACACTCACCATCCTTATATCATGAGGAAATGGGAATGATCCACTGACAGACATGGATGAAGTACCAGGAATGTGCTGTTAAGTGGATCAAATGCAGAGGTAGAATAAATCAGGCCACAAAATAGATGTAGTGTGCTGTAAAGCAGTTTCATTGCTTCCGTAACCGTAGTAACCTGGCTCTTGGCGGGATAACACAGGCTCCCTCAACTCTGCTAACAAGAGGAGACTTTCTTTAAGTGGATTGTTCCCCAAAGCGAGAGGTAGTGTAGGATAGGGTGGAGTTAGCCGGAGGGTAAAGACCCTACAGGTTGGGGAGCCCTCCCAGGGTCCTAGAACGTCCTTGGAGACACCCCCAAGCCCTACAGCCAGGAATCGAAGGAGCCCACTGGTGAAGTCCAAGATCAAGGTGTTTATGAGTTTCTCCTCTGCTCCATCCATCCCCACACACTTCCCTGCCTGTTCCTGAGGCATGTCCTTCTGCCTGGATGTGTCCTTCATACAGACACTTGTCACTGGACAAGGAAGGGTCCGGTATCCCAGGGTGGTCTCCTCTCACATTCCCTATGTAATCACATCTACAGATCCCCTCTTCTGAGTGCGGTGGCATCAACAGGTCCCAGGGGACTGACTGCGACCGACTGCCTGTGACACTGGAGGATGAAGTGTAAATCTGGGAGGCAGCCCTCTGTGTCCGAGCCAGGCTGCCAGCGGAGCCTCTTTGCAGTTACTGTAAGGATCCTTCCCTGGGGAGCGTCTATGGTGTAGTGTGCTTTTTTCTTCGTTTCACAAACGGATAAACATCATAGCCTTTGGCAAAATCAAGTATAGTCTGTGGGGGCTTGTCTTACATCTTTAAGATGAAGCTCAAAGATGTCTGAAATAGGCTATTTCCCTAGAACACATTGTGCTGTAGCACCCACCACAGCGAGGTGGACTCTCGGGCTGCTCTGTGCCCACACTTCTGGTCCTTGCCGCATTTGCTGGCACTTGCGTTCCAAATCCAAGCCATGGGTGTCTCCAAGCCCCCTGGATCACGCTTGGTCTCCATCTTCTGTCGTCAGTGGATCACAGAGATAACCTGTGATGGTTCACATCTGTCCCTGGGGACCCAAAGTGCACAACTCAGATGCCCTGCCAGGGGTTCCCTTGAGATGTTTGCACTCAGGCACCCCGAGTTAGTGCGGACTTGCAGCCGGGCACTTCTTAAACCATCCACACAGTAAAGTGTGTAGCAGTAACACCACGACACCTTTTCTAATTGTGTTTTAATTGAAAGGGCTTGATTTGATTACAGAAGCCCACACTGTGGCTGAAGGGCTTGTTAAAACACGCATTAAATCAGAAGGACCGCACTGTTTCCTGTGTAATTATGTAAACACTCGCGTCAATGGGGCTGTTGGCTGTCAGCAGGAGTGCTTTTTCAGTAGCTTGGTGGCAGACTGGCATTGCTGATCACTGACAGGTGGATTTGATTTTTGTATGTATGCATCTATATATATATATATTATATTTCAAGGACGAACATGGCTTGCTATCTCCCCACTCTGTGTCAGGCAGGCCAGCTTTTTTATTTTCTCTTTTATGTACTTTCTTCTTTGAAATCAGCTTTAAGTAGTGTTTCTGTGTTCTCAGGTGGGCATGAGTTTCTCATCATTGTGAAGGAAAAGAAAATGGGCTGCATAGTTAAAATGTTTAGGTTTCTCAGCAGCAGAAACAATCCAGGGGTTACAAAAGAAAAAATCCTCAACTACAGTTTTGGAATAGGTATAGAGCTCGCTTAAACTTCCCTGCAATTTTAATGAAAGCACCTGCTAAATCTACTGAGGATAAAAGAGTGATTTACCGCAAAACACACTATCTGTGCCTTCTGAAGGACCAACGATGCTCACCTATCGTTGCTGAAGTTCAGAGTAAATGAAACATTGATCAGAGCTGTCATGGAAACGCTACCTCCTCTTGCCGGACGCTTGTTCCATGCCGGCAGCAGCCTCTTCGGAGGAAACAGGACTCTCAATTGCCATTTCCTCCTGTCCCCAAGAAAATGGGAGTTGAAAATGGGCTGCGAATTATGTGCCTCCAGTGGTTTGGAAGGGAAGCATTTACTGAGGGAGAAAATTGTTTTAATCTCATAACAACCAAGGAGGGGAGTTTGTAAAAACACAGAACACCTACACACACACACACACACAGTCAATTTTGTTGCATAGGAACACACAGAATGTTTCTTCCCACAGCTGTGCCTAACGCCTCTCCTTGGTGGGGGGATCTTACTGTAGCCTGAGGGAGTGGGGGATTGGGGAACTGAGGCTGGTGAGACCAAGGTGGAGTTTCTGGAACCCTGGGGAACCAGGGAGACCACAGCTGAGGCCATGATAAAAGTCTCTAGCCCTGTCTGGAAGCATGGGGCAGATGAATTGCCCCAAGTTTTGCTTTCCCAAGGTCCAACCCCTTAAGTCACAGGGCACCAGGGAAGTGTGACAGCACATCTTCCCAAAATGACTCATGTATCTTTAAGCGGCTATATGTGTGCATTTGTGTACAGGTGCACACACATGTCTGCATGTACAACCAGAGACCATAGTCAGCATTAGGCATCTTTGTCCGTGGCTCTCTACCTTGGTTTTTTTTTTTTTGGTTTTTCGAGACAGGGTTTCTCTGTGGCTTTGGAGCCTGTCCTGGAACTAGCTCTGTAGACCAGGCTGGTCTCAAACTCACAGAGATCTGCCTGCCTCTGCCTCCTGAGTGCTGGGATTAAAGGCGTGCGCCACCACCGCCCGGCTTTCTACCTTGGTTTTGAGGCAGGGTCTCTCCCTGAAGCCAGAGCTCACGGATTTGGATAAACTGGCTGACCAGGGAGCCCTAGGAGTCCTCCTATCTCAAGCTCCCCAGTGCTGGGGTTGATGGCACTCACGATTGCATGCCCAGCTTTTCTGTGGGTGCTAGGGATCAAACGGGGGTCCCTAATGCTTGCACAGTATGTTACCAACTGATCCCACCTCCAACCTCCCAAGGGGACTTTCATAAATTTAACAGCCAAAGTTTAATAACTTTTTAATAGACAAAATTCTTGCCTCAGAGATGCCCAGCAGAACTCAGCCCTTCAAGTTCTTTGCTGAGTTCAGCAGCTGCAGCAGCCCAAATGGCATCCATGTCAAGAAACACACCCAACGCTTCAGGAAAACCGTCCTGGAGATGGCCAAGAAATGGTTAATGGTCTGGAAGGAAAGTACATCCACCCCACTTTTTGTGGGGGCAGGAAGAAGAATGAGGAGGAAGGTAAATAAAGGCTGCCGCTGCAGATGTCCCGCCTCTTCCTGTTGGCACAGGAAGTGCATAGGCCAGGTGAGCTGTTGATGAAAGAGGCCTCACAGTCTGCTCCAGGGCTTTCCTGGCCTGCGTCTTTTTCTGGGGACTTTCTAGCGCTGTGCTCGTGTGTTTGTGAAAAGGGAGTAGGTGACAGTCCAATCGGAAACGGCCAGGTTTGGAGGACACAACAAGTGGCCCGTCTGTCTGAAACTGTCTAGGGATGGCTGTGGTAGCACGGTGAGGAAGGGGCCATAGGGCTTAGCCCTCCACAGAGCCTGCGTCCCTTCGTCTCCTACCCAAAGACAGACCTGGAAACATCCTAACACTCCTATCATTTTCAAGCTACAGAACACATCCTCCAAGAAGGGTTCTTGGACAACATAGAGGGCTGCCTACCTGGAGACAAAAGCCCAGCACAGAGCCCCCAGGTGCGGGGGATTTTCCTGGAATCTTCTACTTAAAGGGAAGTGTGATTAAACTACCAGGGATCGCTTTTCTGCTTTATTAGAATGCCCTGATTTAGCCCAGCGAAATCCATGAAGATTAGATACCAACCCGGAACATGGTACCTGCATCTGGGGTGTGGGATCCTTCTCTTTCTTAGGGTGTCTCGCTTTCTCTAGGCCAACTGTTATTCTTTCCCTGTGCTCCCATGATCCCAGAGTTCTGTGGGAGCAGATGGTCTCACCTTGAGGGTATATTCAAGGTGTGGATTCTCCCTACCTTTCTATCAATCCTAACTGTATAAGCATATGCCTCGTCTTCAGCTTGTACCAGACCATGTGTGTTGCTTTTCCCAGTGACAAGCATCCCTACCTCTCTGGCTTGCTCCAGTGCTGCCTTTTTCCTTGCCCCCTTTCTTTACCAGATGGCTGTGACTCTGTGCCTTGAGTCTGTCCCGTTCTGGAACCCACATTGAAGGGTTAGACTGTTGAAGAGCCGTTGAGCGGGAAGACCTACTCAATAGGTCTTACAATTTAGAGTCAGGCTTAGCACTTTTTAGTTGCTGAGTTTCACGGTGTCAAGCTAGCCTCATGGCCAAGCTCACAGGAAGACAGGGAAGGCCATTTCTCCCATGAGAAATCTTTGCACACCCCATTCCTATAGATTAAGACGTCTGTAGGCGCTAACCTCTCCCAGGGAAACAGTGGGGGAGCCACTCCGGCTGTACCACACCTTTCTTTTGGTTTGTTGGGCGCACTTTCCTGTGGTTCCCTTTCAGGCCTTGTATGCCTCTTCCATTACACTCCTATGGTGTTCTTCGTTTCTGTTATTAATTGCTCTATTTATAAAACAACACATTCTCACTGGCTTGTATTTCCTGCAAAGTGAAAGTGACCCTTTGTGATGGTGAACCTTGGTTGCTAAAGTTGGCTCATTTTGGAAGAGGGAACCTCACCTCAGCTGAAAAATTACCTCCCTCAGATTGACCTGGGGACCTGTCTATGGGGCTTCCTATTAATTAGATAAAGAAGGTAGCTGACGAAACAAAGGGAAACAAGCCTGCAGGCGACATTTCTCCCTCAGTGATGGATTATCACCCTTAAGCGGAAATAAACTTTTCCCACTCACGTTGGCTTTTGTCATAGTGTCTATAACAGCAGCAGCGAACAAGCCATTTAACGCCCTCATTACCCTGCAAAAGAGCATCCTCTTCGAGAGAGGACCCACTTCCTAGTGGCCCACAGCGTGCATCCCATTCGTAGACCAGGTAAAGCACATACACACGCTTATACTTTCAGGTGTGTGTGGTCTTTCTGCACACATGCACATCACCCTGTGACATTTGTGTGCAGCAGTGCATCACGGAAACCTCTGCATCCCTTGAGTGTGCCGTGTTCTGTCACACAGTGTTCATAGCACATGGACCTTTAGCTTCTCACATCACAGATAAGGAGTTCTGCCAGCTCTGCTCCTCAGACATGGCCGCCAGCATCTGGTCCCAGCACCTCATTCAACTATTAAAAGTGTGCCTTTCTAAGCTTTAAACTCTTACCCAGGATTTTCTACCTCAAAGCCACTAATGAAAACACCTTAACCTAACCCTGACTCATTACTTAAAGTTTCATTTCAGCTATGATGTACACCAAAACCCATGAACACATCTCCGAAGATTAAGATGAAGGCAACTTGAGCTCACTTAGATTCTGGGACTCAGTTGTTTTCCTTAACCATTAGCCTAAGTTGCAGTCTCTATGACTCCTCAGGAGAAGCTCATAAATCCTAGATGTGTGACATTTTTTATTCTTATTTTCTGCAGCTTCTGCTTTATCAGGGGCTGTGGCAACACTATATCTTACTTTTATCTATATTAATTTTCCCACCAAACTAGCCTCTATCATAATCACTATATTTATTAGAACTCTTTTATCATCAAAATTCTGTTTAAACTAACACTATTATTGTATAAAATCATTTCTTCAGTTAAACAGCACAGCTTAAGAGGAAATTGTCTTCATAATCACTGGTAAGACTACCTGGTAGAACGGGATATTTCCACAAGCTAATCACATTACAGTAAAGGCAGTGGGGATTACACACACACACACACACACACACACACACACACTCATACCATGCCAGATATCAGAAAAATGGCAGTGGCAAACATGTAAAGGCACAGCAGTAGCAAGAGACATTCTTGGGCCAAAACCGTTGGAGCCTTGCCTATCCGAGATTCACCCACCCGTACCTTGGATCCTGGTGGGCTAAACTCCTGAAGCTCAATTGCCACCTGCTGCTCCTCTGACATGGTCACCGGCAGAGTTCGTGCCCAGCCATTCTCTCTGATGCCAGTGACAGAAAAGAATGGTCTAAATGTGCTTGTACAAATAGTGTTGTAAGCCACCTTCCCAGAGGTGGGAGGGATGAGTTGGTGGATTTGGCATGTGAACAAATATTGCCTGATTGCTGCCCCGAGAGACCCTGGCTCAGTGTAATGAGTGAGCATGTCTGTCCTTCTTTCTCGTCCTCCAAACACTTAACTTTTCCATCAGATGTTAACACAGCATCTCTTGAGCTTCTTAACCAGCTAGCGTTATACACTGCGCCACTGCTGATGTCACGAGAGTGACAGCTGTAGACAACGCAGCCACAAGATCTCTTTAATAGTTCCAGAAAGTTCTCTGTTGAAAGACTAGTGCCAGGTCTCTTGGGTGATACTGACAGTCTCATGAAAAGGACTGTTTTGTGGGACTAATAAGAAGACTCTGTGGGTAAAGGCATCTTCCAGCAAACGTGCTGACCTGAGTTCAATCTCAAGGACCCACAAGGTGGAAAGAGAAATGACTCTCATGGATTGTCTTTGACTTCTACACACACCCTATGACATGTGTACATTCCCAGCAAAACAAAATAGATAAAAATGTGGCTACATGTTTAATTTCTACTTTGTTTAATGTCTGTCTGCTTTTCTTCCTTCTCTTGGTGACCTCTTGAGGCAGAGGGACCCTCCTCCGCATGGGCCCAGTGTCTGAACCGGCCATCACGGGTGTGCTCTGGACACAGACATGCCAGGACAGTCTAGGGTCAGAGCGGATGTAATAACGGCTTTGCCTCTGGTGCACTTCAGGTGCACAGCTCTGAGCCACTGGGGTTGGATGGTGAGGAAGGATGGTGGCAGCTGGACTTGGGTTTGAGATGGCAAAAAAGAAAAAAGAAAAAAGTAGTTGTTCTGTGTCATCCTTTGAACAGAAAGACAAAAGCTGATTTCTTTCTTTTGAGGCAACATCTTACTATGTAGCCCAGGCTGGCCTCTAACTCTTAATCTTCCCAGCTCAATGACCTGAATGCCAGAATTACCACCCTGAATACACACACACACATACCACACCACATATACCACATACACACACACTATATATATATACATATATACACACACTATATATATGTACATATATAGATACACAAACACACATATACATGCCTTTTCATTTTGAGGTATCTATAGAGGTTGCTGAAAAGAACCATCAGAATCAGAAATTGCACACTTTGTAATATAGAAAAAAATAAAAAAAAAATCAGTGTTCCTTTTACCCCAGAAGCTTTTATACAACCACAGTTGAGGTCAAAACCAGCAGATTCACTTGCCACAGTAGAAGTAACTACACCTCATTTGTTTTTTATTGGTTTCTGTACTCACCTCTCTTTTCCCCACTAATATTTTGCTTTTCATTCAGTCTCATTACATTTTTTGTCTATTTGTTTGCTTCTTGTGGTGCTGGGGTTTTGAGGACTGAGCCCAGGGCTTCCTGTGTGCTGGGTAAGAGCTCTGCTGGGCTGCAGTCTCCCATCGCTGTTATGGTGAATAATGGTATAATGTTTTGTCACAATCTTGTGAAATTGTCCTCAAATCTTTTAAACTTAATACATACTATATTCTTTTGTGAGAAATTAACTTTTTTTTCTAGATGTAATTCTTTTAAATAAACCTTTCTTGATGCAATTTATTTTGTGGTGGTTGTAGCCTTCAGAGCCCTCCCCAGCTGGGGTCAGGTCTGGGTCAGGTAGGCTGTTGACTTTTGAGTATGGGTGTTGGGGTGCTAGGGATCCGAGCTCTCCAGCTCTCCCTGAGCTCAGGACAGGGCTTTAACACCCAGGAGGCATCCACATCTCCAAAGATAATTGTTAAAATGGATGCCCTGGGGCAGTGGCTCAGTAGGTAAAGCCAATTGGTGAGAGCTGAGAGTTCGAATCCTCAGAATTCATGTACACACTGGGTAGGTAGGTTTGGCAACCTCCCTGTAAGCCAAACATCACAGAGCAAAGATTAAATCTCTAGAGCAAGCTAGTAAACTAGCCATATGGTGAGCTCTGATTTGATAGAGAGACTCCTACCTCAATGATTAAAGTGGAAGAATGATCAAGGATGAATCCCAGCATCAACCATGGGTCTCCACATGCACCGGCACACACATGCATGCACACACACACAGACACAGGCAGACACACGTGCAGGCACACCTACGTGCACACCCACATGCAGAGACACGCATATGCACATGCACAGGTACACACACACACACACATGCATACACACAGGCACACACATGCACAGGCCTACACACGCACATACACACAGGCACATACATATGCACAGGCACACACATGCATACACAAAGGCACACACACGCACACATACAAAAATAATAAAAAAGGAAAAAAATAATCACTACCTGAGCTTTCTTGGTGCAGAATGATTGACTGTTTAGCATCGAACGCCTTGCCCTGGAACACTGTGTAAACTTTGTGGGAAATTAATCACTGAAAGGGAAAGCACCCCGTATTTTCTTATCTTAAAAAAGGAAGGAAATTAATGTGAACGCCCGTGCTTCCTGTGTGTTTGCACGGAGTCTATTCAGGTAAAATGAAGCTGTCGTGAGGACGTTTGTTCTTACTCAAAGAAACCCAGCATTAGACCGGAAATGGGACGTGTCGAAATCAATCCAGGATCAGCCACATCAAACCTTCCTAAAATTGTAGGTTTTACGGAGCCTCAAAACGAAGCTTGTTTATTTGGCTGAATTTAACTGTGAATCATGTGCTTCCACATCGGAGAGAAGGAGTCAAAACAAATTGCAGGTGGATTGCGTCCTAGACTCGGAAATGCGCTCTCAGCGTGCTTTGCCTTCTGCCTCATGTCTCGCCCAGCCCCTGCCGCAATCGTGATGGGCGCGTTAGAAACAAAGTAAGGCATTTCCAAGGTCGCTGTCTCTGGATGGCACCTTGGCTGTCTGCGTTTAGAAAGGGTGTTGATGAGGACCTTGATTTGAAGGGGGGAAACATTGGTATGGACCAGAGACCTGTAAGGTGACGGAACCGTGGAGCGCAGAGAACCCAGGGTCACCAGTGAGACATGCTGTGAAACTGCCCTGTTTTCACCAGCCAAGAGAGAATTTATCTGGAAGACAACGTGAGGCACCTCGGGATTTCTTGGTATCTGTTGGCATTCCAATGAGAAAAGGGAGGGATTTAGGGATGCTCCCAGGTGTGCCCAAGTGCACAGGAGGCTGTTGTAAAGGGAGAACATGCTGGGCCGCTTAGTTCCCGACAAAGGCTTGCCAGGGCTTCATGCCAAGCTGAGACTTCTATCCCTGGACTCAGCAGGGCCTAGGTACCGGGTGAGACAGAAGAGCCTATCACATAGAACTTGTTTGTGATGGGTGGCCTTGGTGACATAGTGAAGTCTCTGACCTATCCCACAAGTCCAGGAAATCAGGGACGATCAGTTCTCAGAACTGGCACGAGCAGGTGGCAAGGCTTTTGTTTCCCTCTAAGGCCACCTTGTCACCGGGGAAATGTGCTTGGCTAGCACTGAAGCTAGGGACAGCTGGAGCTTCAATCCGGACCCTTCTGCGAGAAGGAGTCCAATCAGCCCCAAAGTCAGCTTTCTAGTATTTCAGTTTGTGGGAGAAGCAGGTTTCTATTTCATCCTTTCTCATGGTGGGCTTTAGGAAAGAGAGACGGAATTCCTGAAGCAGGAAGTGGAGTTCCTGACAGACACCCAGGAGAAAACCACACAGCAGCGGCAAAGTCTTCCCGTGTCGTGGTTGAGTCTCCCGGTAGAATCTAAGTATCACATGGTTGGGGCCCTTTGTGTTCACTGGCCTGTTTGTGGTACAGTTTAGTAAGTTCCCACGTCTTCGAAAGGAAAGGAATCGAATGCAAGCTGGTTCTGTGACCCTCCTCCAGGGCAAGCTCTGGAGACCATCATGCCACTCCCTTCTGGAAATTGCAGTCCTGTGGTCACAAGAGGCCACTGAGGGGCGGAGCCAGGGTGGGTGTGGGCTCAACAGGACTCGAAGGACAGCATGAACAGTGTCTCTCAAAGCTGAGAGACCGACACAAACACTGTCAGGAGCCTCTCGTTCCTCTCCCTGTAAATCTAGCCTTGTAGGGGCAGAGGAACAGTGTGTGTGCGTGTGCGTGTGTGCGCACGTGCACACATCTATCACCCAGCTGGATATGGCAAGGTAGCATCTGAATCCATATCTCTTGCCTCTTAATGTGATTTTCAGTGTTCAAGCTAATTCTCAAGGCCACTATCCAGTGAGAAGTCAGTTTTCAGTGGACCGCCCAATCAGATGGTGAGGTAAACTGAGTCTATTTGGCTCTGGTATGTGTGCACTGGGGGCAATGAGGTGCAGAGATGACCCTTGTCTGGGGTTCAGTCAAGGCAAGCCAGTCAAGTTCATGTTCAGGAGTGGAAGATGCCTTTGAACAAGTTTCTTGGCCAGACTGCAGGAGGAGACAAGCAGGCCCCCAAACGTGACATGGGCTCACTGAATTTCCACAATGACCATCTGGCCGGCTAGCCGTATCTCCTCTCCCTGACTGTCTAGGGTGAAGAGCCTGGTTCTGAACGAATCTGGCGAGGCAGGGACCCGAGCAGAAGGAAGTGGCTGTTTGGTCCAAGCTCCGTTCATAGACGGGTTAGATTTCATTCAGTGAAACAGTATGACGCAGTATGGCTTTAATTCTAGTTTTAAGAGGCAGCCCAGTTTTGGAGTTTCTGCTGAACGGCTGTTGTCTGGAAGCCAGGCAGGACCTCTCCCCCTCCAGGTCTAACAGCAGCCAGCCGTCCCACTGCTCATCAGAAGCTGCCCCTGAACCCAGTGTCAGAGGGAGCTGCAGGGTTACCCTTGCCACAGGGTCTGTTAGTCACGTTTCTGTGGCTGTCCCAAAGCAGCATGACCAAGGCAACTTTAGACGAAAGAGTTTAGTTGGGCTTATGTTTCCAGGAGGTTAGAGTCCCCGACGGCAGAGCAAAATCACCGGCAGTAGGAACAGCCAAGCACTTACATCTCATCCGCAGTCAGGAAGCAGAGAGAACTAACTTGAAAAGGCCCAGGTCTTTTGAATCCTCATAGCCTACCGTCAGCGGCGTACTTCCGCCAAAGGCCACACCTCCTAGTCGCAATCATCCACCAGCCTGGGACCAAGTGTCCAAATCCTGAGACTTATGGAAGACATCTCACTAAACCACCACACACAGTGTGTATGCCTGCTATGGTTTTAACTCAGAGTGCTGTGTTCACTACGGTTGTGTCCGGGGTTCTGGGAGAGAGCAGGAGGCCTGTCTGCTCACACCACCGTTGAGAACCTTGAGGTGCCCAAGTGCCTGCCGCTTGGATTGGGAACCCTTCGGCCAGCCCACACTTAGACTCCAGGCCCTCTGGGGCCTTCCAGGGAGGAAGCTGCCCTCAACCAGGCCTGTAGGAGCAGCGACGATTCCCACAGGGTTTTTCCCACAGGGTTTTTACTTACTAAATACAGGTATGGCTCCATAGAGAAAGCTGGGGCTCCACCTGGCGGCCGGCCGCAGAACAACAGTGCTGTCGGTCTTCCCCCTCCGTGGGTGTCAAGTCTGTGGGGTTTCCTGGGAGGACCTCATGAAGAGCCATCAAGAGCAGAGACATCCAGGGAAGATAAAGTAAAAACATCGCCATGGCAAGGCCCAGAGCTCTTAACCTTTGCTAACCGTCTTTAAGGAGGAGGGCATGGACCAACAGATTGACAAATTTTTCAGGTGACCAAACCCCATTCTGGGCAAGCTGAACAGGATCCAGGATGGGCTGGACTGAGTGTCTTGGCTCTCGGAATATCCTGGGACTGGATACCTTGTCCCCAAATCCCTGCTTAGCCAGGACACTGCAAAAACCACTTTAGGGGTGGGGCTCACTCATACCTTAAAGGTGTACCCCGTAGGAAGTGCAGCTTTTGGGAAAGAGGCAACTTTGTGAGCTCCGTCAGTCCCATCCTGTGTCCCCTACTACGAATATGTTTGTCTGCATTGGGGCGGGAGTGCACGGTGTGGATGAGGGACAGCGACTGAGTGGGTGCAGCACAGCAAGGGTCTGGGTATGGAAGGGTTGCTACCTGCAAAGGAGGCTGCCACACTTCTCGCCATTGCGTTAGTCCTTTATCTAAGGGCTGTTTTTAGAGCCTGAATCTGAATTAGTTTTCTTACATCTTAATTGTTAAAGTAGTATTACTAATAATGATCTTGATAATAGCTAACCTTTACTGAATTCTAAGTACTGAGGGTTGTTCAGCTGCTCTACAAGTGGCGTATGAATTTGCAGAGTCTGATCTTGCATTGTGCACAAGTTCTTTGATCTGCATAACAACAGGACAAGACACAGACACTATGATTTCCAGTGTAAACATAAGCTTTTTATCCCCCATTATTACACCATAATTTATTTAATATTTCCCTTTGAATTGTGTCTTCTTCCTAAATAGAGTTAAAAAGGAAGCCTTATTTAGCTTCGATTAGTGGGAAACTAGCATTACCTGTCTTGAGTAGGCAGGATCTATTGTTTAAGTTCTATTAAAATAGCTACGTGCCAGAGTGCCCGTGGGGGTCACCTTCTGAGCCGCCTCTAGCGTGAGTGGACCTTCCACGCCACCTTCTATGTCAGGCTAGACGTTTCATGAAGAGTGGAAGAGACCTGGCCAGGAAAGAAGGAAATCACTTCACAGTTTGCAAACTGGGCTCTGTGAAGGTCTGAGTGGAAGAGACCCGGCCAGGAAAGAAGGAAATCACTTCACAGTTTGCAGACTGGGCTCTGTGGAGGTCTACCTGGACAATGTGTGCGTTTATTCTGCTTTATTCAAATTCTGAGGTAGATCTGTAACTCGGTAAACCCTCAGCTTTTCTTCTCTTTAGCCCAGGTAGAGCTGAGGGTGCCCGTCAAGCCCTGATCTTCCCGCCTCCACCTTCTGAGAGATAGGATTACAGGTGCGCAGTACCATGCCCAGCTGTTTTGTTCTTTTAAAAATATATCTGAACTCTCCACAGCTTCTTACTCCCTGCACATATACCCAAACTTGCCACGAGGTAAACATAATTTACAATCTGTGTCTGTTAATTCCACAAAAGAGAGAGCTACTCCCCTGACCCGTTTTATCAGCTGCATCTTTATCCCAGGAAGAGAAAGTACTGCAGGCCTCCACACCCACTCCCTCCCTTGTTGCTCTGTATCCACCGAAGAATCCTGAAATAGCATCATTATCCCAGGCAGAGCTTTCCAGCAAGTCCGGGGTAGGCTAGGGATTCGGGCATGTTCATGTGCTCAGTGTTCCAGAAAAGGAAAAGGAAGACCTTGACTTTGGTCACTAAGAGTCCAGCTTAAAAAAAAAAAAAAAAAAAAGACAGGGTTCTCAAGCTCTTTGGAACAACAGCACCAAATATGGAGGAGGGAAGTGAGGGAGGAAGCACCATTCCCACAGGTGTACTGGCAGAGCCAAGCCAAGGCAGTGCTGGGGTTGCCCCTCTGGACAGCACAGGTGGACATTGCACACGTCAGAGCATGGCTTTGCATGGATCCAAGCACACGCAGAAACCCTCTGCACCGTGCCAGTACCTGAACATGTTCAGAAATCGTACCCACCCATTGTTATTGTTCTTACTGCGGTCACTGCGTTCCCAGGGAATGTTGATCAGTAGGGAATGTTGATCTACTGATCCGCAGGACCTAAGTGCCAAAGGGACTCTTCAAGCCAGAAGAATTCTCATCGTGGGCCCAACTAATAGGTCAGCAGAGACCCTGGGCCACAGTCAATGCTAAGGACTGGGGAGGAGGTGTGAAGCCAAAGGCTGAGATAAAAAGAGTTAGAAGTCAGGGGAATCATGCCCAGGAAGAGAAAAAGGTGAAAATGGGGGATTTTAGTGGGAGTGGGAGGGTGGCAGCAAGGAGCAGGAGGTGCCAAGTTCTCGGCAGTCTTGTTCTATCTCGGGAGGGGGAGATTGGGGCTGAGGAGGCCCTATGGTGACAGCTTGCATTGGGCAAAATTTGAGGATAAGGAGTTACTAATTAGTAATAAGGCAGAATACGTGTTATGAAATGAATAATATGTAGCTAAAAAATAATGATATAGCATTAGGCATTTGAGACAGGTGGACTCCAAGCAATTAACCTCCATTCTTCTTTTGAATTGCGGTTGTTCTAATTGGCTCCTTTGCTCTGATGGGGCCGTATTAACCTTTCTGCTTCTCTCTGAAGAAGTAAGTACAGTGGGTAGGGTGCAGAGCTCCGTTGGGAAGAAAGGCACTTTCCCCTGAATAATAAGCTAGTTGCAAATTTCCCCCCAAATTGTTAGGCTGAAAAGGTTCTGTCAGGTTTTCTTGATAGTGCGCTGTCTGGAAAAGACGGTTTAAACACACCTGACCTCATCCTGTAGCCATTTGGAGAAACCCTGCACACAGGAAGCCCTGTTCTGGATGCCGTGGTCACAAGACAGGCAGGACTGAGAGTCTGTGGTGTGCAGACCACTGAAGGTCGATAGACATGGAGGTGTTGAATGCAGTCTAGAGCTGCAAAGCAAAGGGAAATTGCTAGCTGAACAGCATCGGGAAAGGGAGGGAATACGTCACCGAGAAGCAGAAGCACAGAAAAGAGATCTCTGTCTTCTGAAAGAGAGAGCCAGCATTCCAAGAGTGGGAGCAGAGAGTGCAAAGGCCCTGACCCTGGACTGTACTTGGGAGAGCAGGCTGGCCAGCATGTGGTCTTGATAGAGGAAAGGGATGGACTCTAGGAAGATAGGAGACTGGACATGCACTCAAGGACCATGTGGTCCAGCTTCACAAGCCACGGTTGGACTCAAGTTGATCTGCGGTGTGTAGCAGGGGCCCTGGTTGGGTGTGAGCAGGACCTGTGGCAGCTATGGAGAAACCAGACAGACAAGAATGAAGATAGTAGGCATAGAAGTGGCGTGAAGAGACACCTGGGTGTGGAAAGTCCAGTGAGCCTAACCCGGAGTCTGGAAAGATGAAGTTTCTATGGGGGGAGCTGCAGCATTGCCATGTCCCCCCACCTCCTCATCAAGAAACAGACACTGGACACTTCAGAATACAGTGGGTCCCCTCCCACCCATCAACCATATGCTGGTCCGTGGTCACCATCATGAACAATGTACGCACTTCAAAGCTGAACTGGACCAGGGATGTGTCTCCCAGGCAGAGGGCTGGCTCAGCACACCCTCGGGGTCCCACCCTCAGCTCCCACCCCAAACACAACCCCAGAACTGACCTGGCAGTTCCACCTGTGGGTCTTACTCAGATATAATGAGCCCAATCTACGGTGACTCGGGTCCACAGGGGCTTTGAAAGTTTGAATGTGGGATACCCCCATGGGCCCGTGCTATGCAGTCTCATGCCCCCCAGATGATGGTGCTATCCAGTGAGGGTGTAGAGATGTAGGAGGTGGGGCCTTGCTGGAGGAAACGGGTCACTGGGGTGGGGGGAGCAGGTCTTTGAAGCCTCTACCTGCTCTGTTTTCTGTCACATTTTTCTACCCTGTGAACAGCTGTCCTCTGCCAGGGGTTCTCCAAAAGCCACGGGCTGGGACCCTCCATAGCCGTGACCCTGACAGTGACAGAAAAGCAACCAATACAGTGGCTGTGGCAGCTTTGTTCCTGTCTTAGTCAGGGCTTCCATTGCTCTGACGAGACACCATGACCACGGCAACTCTTATAACGCAGAAACATCTCATGGGAGTGGCTTACGTTTTAGATGGTTTAGTCCACTATCATCACTCTGCAGCCTGTGGGCCTGCAGGCAGACGTGGTGCTGGGGAAGGAGCAGAAAATACTACATCTTGACTCGCAGGCAACAGGAAATGATCTGAACACAGGGCCACAGGGCGTGGCAATACCTCCTGCAACAAGGCCACGCCCACCCCAACAAAGCCACTGCCACTTCCTGGGGGCGGGAGGCATTTTCTTTCAAACTGCCACAGTTCCTAATAGTACACCCGAGTTTTCATCAACAGAGGCTAATTATGTAAGTCACAGTGCGTACAAGCTTTGGAATAGTATGAGAAGAATTATTTTGTTTGTTTTTTTAAAAATGAGATTTTGATATATGTTCCAGAATGGCTTGAAATTCAAGGTCCTTCTGTCTCTGTTTCCAGAGTGCTGTGATCACAGGCTTGTACAAACAGGCCTGGCAAGAATATGAGTGTGTGAGTGTGTGTGTGTGTGTGTGTGTATGTGTGTGTGTGTGTGTGTGTGTACTCTTCCACTCCCATTTCATGAGAGAGTTGCTGGAGTATTCTTGAGGAAACGTTTTCTATTCCGGAACAAGAGTATGTATTTTTTCTTTATATGTACTATAAAGATAAGGTATATGAAGCATGAATCTTTTGTAGACTAGCTCAGGGTATTCTGCACGTGTAATCTAGTGGCTCCTGGTTTTATTATGCCATGCTTCTAGCATGTTTGCGTGTGAGTGGCTGAGAAAATGGCTGCACAGTATTCCGCTGCACACGACATGCCACACTTAGCCAGTTCCCCTTCTTGTGTTTCTTACCAAGATTACAAACCCATGTTTTCATGTTCACTCCTCAAGCTAAGTAATTGAGGGATATACCATCATACCAATTCCATGCATGAGGGTCGCCTCATGCCACAGTTGTGTGGACACAAGTTAACTTACAGTGGAAACATTAAAACAACTGGGTGTGGTGGCACACACAGGAGGCTGAGGCAGGAGGTTCTCAAGGGCCACAGAGTGAGTTCAAAGTCAGCCAAGTCACTTTGTGAGACTGTGTCTCAAATTTTTTCCCTCCAGAACTCAGGACTGGTCCTGTAGCTCAAGGGGAGAGGTCTTACCTAGCATGGCAGCCTCTGGCTTTGGCCCCCAGCATCACAGAACCAAAAAGCACCATCGGGTCATGGTGGTTACAACCTTGACCCAGCTCTCAGACGGAGGAGGAGGAGGCAGGAGGGTCTTTGTGAGTTGGAGGCCAGTCTGCTCTATCGAGTTCCAGGATATCCAGGGCTACATAGAGGGACCCTGCCTTAAAAAATTAGCAAAGTATTAAAAGTGATGGCATAACATGTATTTATTGTGTAGATGTCTGTCCACAGCGTATTATCGAGTCAGAAGAAAGATTGGGGTAAAGGTTAAAATGCAGGCTTTTTGACTATGAGTTTTCACGTATCTGTGAGCACACGGACTTATGGAGTCTGTCGAGGTGCTCACCAAATGCTAACAGGCTTTTTCATGCCACTGTCTCTTCTCTCCCATCCTTTTTAGCCCCATAAAGATTTTTGGATTGTGGAGGGGGAAAAAATGAAGCTGTTTTATTCTGGGGGTGGGTATTTTCTTGGGAGAAAGCTCACAAACTGCACCTCAGGTACAGACTTTTGCATTTGAGTGTGCTCTCTTTTCAGAGCGCTTCTTCAGGCTTAAATTGTATTAATCAAGTAAGTTTCAAATCACTGCAATCAGGGTGTGGAGCTGTGTGCAGTTACTAGATGCGCCACCAGAGGGCACTGTCGACAGGGCATTGTGAGCGCGCTGCCTCTGTACATCAGTTTTGCAAGGAGAGAGTTTTGGTGGGCTGGTCCACCGCAGACTCAGGATGTGTGTCCTTCGGCTTCCGGTTTGCATCACAGCATGGCTGTTTTCTTACCGTTTCTTCCTATCCTATTGAAATGCCTCTTACAATGTACTTTAATGGCGTGATTTGGAGATGCGGAAGGATTTGGTTGCAGCCCTCCCACCTCCTGCTCCAATCCCTGCAAGCGGTGTCTTTCTTTGGCTCAGCAGACTTGCAACTCCAGGACCTGACCTGAGCAGGGACCATTGAGAGTGTCCCATCTGCTCAGCGATGCAGCCCGCTCCATCTTAGTTCCTGTGCCCAGTAGCTCTTTGGCCTTCCGGGTCTTCTTTTTACTACCTTAAGTTTTCAGAAACGCAATGCTTATTCAGGATAAACAGGCAGATGGTGCAAAAGGGACGTGTGTGCACGAACACCAAGTCTGCCCCTCCTGGCTCCCACGTTCTCCCCCAAATAGTTTTAGAAATGTACTGGAACCTTCCACATAAGTTTGCAGAACTGTGAGGTTGTGTGTGTGTGTGGGGGGGGGGGTAGGGGATGGAGAGGAAGTGGGAAACGCATGTGTGGAAGCGTGAGTGTGAGATAGGGAAAGAAAATGTGAGAAAGTAAGTGTGTGATATGGCATGCCTGTGAGTGCATCTGTGTGAGCCTATGCGTGTGCACACGAGCACGAGGCTGTGGATCTGTGAACGAACGAGACAGGGTTCATGTATGTGTGCGTGAGTGCATGAATTCAGAAGAATGTGTGAATATGTTCGTGCTGGTGTGACCGCATGTGTGCATGTGACCTGTGAGTGTGAATGAATGGTGCGTGTGAGAATATGTATGAGCGTGTGTGAGCAAGTGTGATGGCACATGCTTTGTGCGCATATGTATGGTTGCATGCTTGTGTTATAGTGTATGTGTGTGTGTGTGCCTGAGTGTGGGTCAGTGAGAGTGAGTGTGCCAGAGCATTCCTGGGTGTGCTGTGATAATGTGTGTGCTTGGGTGTGGTGTGTAGGTACCAGTATCTGAATGTATATGCAGGTATGAGTGTGAGAGTTAGTGCATGCATGAGTTTGAATGTGTCTGTGTGCACAATTGTTTGTGTCGGTCTGTGTGCCTATATGGGTATGAATTAGTGAAAGAGTATACACAGTGTGAGTGTGTTAGAGTATGTATTACTGTGTGCATGTACACTGGTATTCATGAATTGTGTGAGTATTCAAGTTTGTGAGAGAATGTATATGTATATGTATATGTGACTGTATGTGGTGTGTGAGTGTGTGTGTGTATGTGGTGTGTGTGTATATGTGAGTGTGTGTGTGTATGTGTGTGTGTGGTGTATGTGTGTGTATGTGGTGTGTGTGTATGTGGTGTGTGTGTATGTGGTGTGTGAGTGTCTGTGTGTGTATGTGGTGTGTGTGTATGTGGTGTGTGTGTGACTGTATATGGTGTGTGTGTGACTGTATGTGGTGTGTGTGTATATGTGAGTGTGTGTGTGTATGTGGTGTGTGTGTATGTGGTGTGTGTGTGTGTATGTGGTGTGTGTGTATGTGGTGTGTGTGTGTATGTGATGTGTGTGTGACTGTATGTGGTGTGTGTGTGTATGTGAGTGTGTGTGTATGTGTGTGTGTGTATGTGGTGTGTGTGTGTATGTGGTGTGTATGTATGTGGTGTGTGAGTGTCTGTGTGTGTGTATGTGGTGTGTGTGTGTATGTGGTGTGTGTGTGTGACTGTATGTGGTGTGTGTGTGTATGTGAGTGTGTGTGTATGTGGTGTGTGTGTGTGTATGTGGTGTGTGTGTGTGTGTGTGTGTGTGTGGAGGGACCAGCATTGGCAGTTTCCCAGGAGACCTAAATGGCCAGATACAGATGACTGCTGTCAGGACAGATGAAAAATACCGCACTGATTTAAATTTACATTTCTTTAATTATAAATGAAGATGGAACATTTTTCTCTGTGATCGGTGGTTTAGATCTTGCTTGGATTCTGCCCCAAGTGTACAAGAGCCCTGTGCCCTGACTGGAAGAACATGTCCGGCACATGAACGTCCATGTAAACGGTCACAGCACCCTGTGCTCTTCCTCAGCCCCTGAGTTCTCCCTGTCCCTGCCTCCATACTTCACTCAGGCCAAGGATGTTCTCCTGGGGCCCACCTGGCCCTGGCCCTCACCTAGAGGCCCACAGCTGAGATTTCTCCTCTATAACCACCCCCTTCGTGTAGAACGAACGGCTGGTTTTTCCTGGAGTCTGCCCCACAGGTGGGAAGCACATAGGTGGGAGCTGGACTGGGGCCATCTCTGGGCCATAGAAGGCGGGAGGCCAGGGAGGAAGCTGGGCCCCTGTGGCAGAGCTGAGCTAGCAGTTCATGCGGGTGGGAAGGATGGGGAAGGAACAGGCTGATTCTTGAGTGGAGTTTAGGTCAGCGTCCACAGGGCGTGATGCCGGAGGCTGGGAGCAGAGAGCTGCCTGGCTTCTGGATTGAATAGCCCGTGTGGGGTTTGTATGGTCAAGGAGAGAAAAGAAATGACAGTACTCAGAAAGTAGCAAGTGTGTGTGTGTGTGTGTGTGTGTGTGTGTGTGTGTGTGCATGTGTGTGCACGTGTGTGTGTAGGAGGGAGAGAAAGGTGAGAGCGTGCGTCTGTTAGTACCGCCATGGAAGAGGAGGTTCTGAGAGAGAGCCAGACGACAACTTTGGTCTGAATCCAGGCAGCAGTTCTGAGCTGAAGGAAGGGAACAAGACAGAGTCACCTCTCTGTGACTCTCTCCCTGGTGCCAGGCTCTGCTGGCAGCCAGGACTGCCCTGTGTCCAAGGATGCTCCGCTAGCCCTCACTATCATCTGTGAAGGGCTAAGACTGGCATTTCCTCCTCCGCCAGCCCCGCTAGCCCCACCGCACCGGCGCAGTCCCCGGGCAAGGCAGACGTCCCCGCCTGTGTTCTGGAAGTCACCGTTCCCCACCTGGCTTGAGCGGTCTGGTGATGGCAAGAACAAGATGGGCAGCTTTTAAGTGGTGTACTGGCTAGCTTCATGTCAACTTGACACAAGATAGAATCATCTGAGAGGAGGGAGCCTCAGCTGAGAAATGCGTCTGCACAACTGGGCTCTAGGCAAGCCTGTAGGACATTTTTTAACCTGCGCTAGATGATGGGGGGGCCCAGCCCATTGTGGGTGGTGCTCTCTGGGCTGGTGGTCCTGGGTTCTACATGAAAGCAGTCTGAACCAGACATAAGAAGCAAACCAATAAGCAGCACTCCTCCATGGCTTCTGCATCAGCTCCTGCCTCCAGGTTCTCGCCTTGTTTTTGAGTGCCTGTCCTGACTCCCTTCAGTGATGACCAGTGATGTGGAAGTGTAAGCCAAACAAACCCTTTCCTTCCCAACTTACTTTTTGGTCCGAGTGTTTCGTCACAACAGTAGTAACCCTAACTAAGACAGTTGGAGAACAGCAATGCGGACTCAAGGCATAGAAGGAGATGTGGTACAGAGGGTTTTAGGACATCGAACAAAAGGCTGAGGAGGCTTGGGGGATCTTGAATTCCCCATGCTGGACTTTGAGCCAAAATGGACCCTTTCTTCTTTAGTTGCTTTTGCTGTAGATTTTTATGACAAAACAGGAAAAGAACTAAGACAAGCATCCCACGGAAAGTTTTCTTTCATAATATTTATTTTGGGGGTTATATAAGGTGTGCATATGTTACAAAATTGAAAATGCTTTACAGTGTACAATGAGGAATCTTCCCTTTGTATAAGTCAGCATAGTTCCCCTAGCTACAGAGACAAACATTTCCAGCTCCCCATGATATGACACATTAAAGGCACATCCTGCTCAGGAAAATTCAGATGTTCTCCAGTTGGTACTCTCTCCCTCTCTACTACTCTCCACCCACACTATCATCAGAGAACCCTCAACCTCCATGGGTGAGGGTCTCCATCACCTAGACTTGTCCACTTCCAGCTCAGTGGGAGGAAGAGAGAGATAAGCGGCCCTTGAAGGAGGGACCTGGCCTTGAGAGGCAGGTAGAAGTGGTCATGTGGTTCCAACCAAGTCCAAAGGAAAGAAGAGGGCGTGGTCAGTCTGTGGTTCACTCCTCCGCATGACACCCTTAAGAGGCGGTCACTGTAATCAGCTCCTGTGTCTTTCTGACAGAGATCTCATATAAGTATTTATGTGTTTATGCATGTATACACATGCGATAAAAGAATTATTTATGTGTTTATGTATGTATACACATGTGATAAAGCGTTCTTTTTAACGTGTCAGGGCGGGACTGTCTTCTCTCCATAGTTTGCATGTTTTGAGCCTTGTTTTGAAAAATCCATTTTACATTGACACAGATTTAATAGCTGGACCCCAGGACCCACACACAGACACATCTCTGAGGAGGCAGAGCCCGAGGCTGTCCCTGGGGCTGTTGGTCTAGCCAGCTAGGAGACTGATTAAAAGCTGGAGTGAGCAGAGAGGATGACAGTCATGAGAGGCCGAGTGCTTCGGATTTGATCCTCCTAGTGACAATCAAACCGTCTCTAGGATCCCAGGCAAGGGACTTCTTGAGAACAGGAAAGGAACAGAGGAAGGCTACCCTTGCCTTCACCTTGGCCCTGGGCTCTTGGCTCTGGCTGCCACCCCTCCCCCATTTCTCTGCAGAACCTTTGGAACCTTTATTGAGTCATTTCGTTGAAGGCATCACTTCTCCCCAGGGAAGGATAAAGCCCAAAGCACCAGGAGAGATGTGCGCATGTGTGGTGTGGAATCTCTCCGGGCTGGCAAAGCAGCATTGGCAATGGTCTGGGTTTCCTGCAGCACAGATGGGCACAGAGGGAGCTGGCCCCAGGCAGCAGGGGTTGAGGGGCTCTTGCCGGAGCTGAGTGCTCAGGGGTTTGCAGAGGGAAACTGACTTTTTTTTATCTTTGTGAATGTGTGGTTGAAATTTAGTGTGACCTTTACCCCAGAGTGAGGGCAAGGAGTCCAGCAAGTCCCAGTGTTTGTGACCTGCCACTTAAGGGGCATCGCAGATGTCACAGTGGTTTCTTTAGACCACTCCCCCTCCTCCTCTCCTTCTTCAGTAGGTATTTCAAATACTAACTTCAGAGTTATGGGTGTTACACACCTTGACTAGATTGTCACTATGTAATGTTAATGAGGAAGAAGTCAGCATTTCTTCTTTTCCAAGAGTTTGATCGGCAATGAGTTTCTTTGGTGACCCCAGGTAATTATGCCCTGGGAACGCATTATACAGGAGAGGGATACTCAGGTGGCCAAACGTGTGTGTGTGTGTGTGTGTGTGTGTGTGTGTGTGTGTGTGTAACCAAAAGGAGGCTCTCAATCTTGTGAGCTCAGGAAGGTTGGGAGTCCTTCCCAGGGATGAGGATTTACTTCGTGCACGGAAGCTGTTCTAGTTTCTTTCCTGCCGCTGTGGTGGGCCACAGTGATAAAAGTGGCCTAGAGGAGAACAAGGTCTACCTCAGCTCACAACCCCAGGTTACAGCCCATCACCATAGGGCTGTCAATTCCAAATAGTGATGTCACATCCACAGCCGCAGAGAGAAGCAAATGCATGCTTGGCCTTCTTGCTTGCCTGTGTTCAGCTCTGCTTCTCCATTCTCACACCGACCAGGACCCCCTGCCTGGGGTCTGAGTCTTGACTAGGGAATGGCACCATCCACAGTGGGATGAGCTTTCTCCGATCGATCAATTAACGTAATTAACACAATCCCTCCATGGGCCAACCCAATGTAAACAGTTCCTCGTGAATCTCCTACCGGGATTCAAGGTTGTATTAAGTTGAGATCCTCAATCTTGTATCTTCAGGAGGATTGGGAGGTAGGCTCTGGGGTGAAGCCTGCTTCTTGCAGGAAGTCCGCGATCTAGTTCTGACATGGAGGATAGAGGAGGCAACAGTGTCTGCATTAATTTATGACGAATTGCTAAGGTTCCTAGTGTCCCCAAGACAGTCACTATGGATGGCCTCCATCCCCGAAACAGTTTACCCTGGGTCTTTAGTGACGTCTAGACAGTCGTCAGCCTGGGCATCTGCCTCTGCTCTGTCCCTCTGAGTTCTTGAGCGCTAGCTGACACTGTTGGTGTTCGGGGGAGCAAGTGACCTCGCCGCTGCCTGAGTAGACAGTGTGAGCACAGGAAGGCTGAGAATTCAGTGCTCCGGCCTTTCAGAACAGGTCCCTACCCTGTGCTCCTGGCCTCCTCCTTGATGTCCCTTCCTCCCTGACCACATAGATCTCCCTCTGCTTTCTACCCACACTGTGCCTTCCCCCAGTACGTCCTGCAGTGTCTCCCTGTTGACCTTCACCATCTCTGTTAGGACAGAATAGACTTAGAGAAGCTTCGGGAACCACCCCCAGTGCCCACTGTGGGCAGGTGCCACTCTGCTCCAGGCCGCCATCACTTCAGAACAGAGCCACCTTCACCCATCAAGAGGGCAGTGGGCAGGCACCAGGGGTGGGGGGACGGGTATAATTCTCTGAGGGAGGTTCCCTTCAGAGAAAGTCTGTCTGTCTGACCGTCAAGGCGCACCCGAGACTGTCTGTGTTTGCTGCTCGGTGGAGTCTTGTCCCTTCCTCTCTCCGTAGAGTCTCATGCTCGATTTGAGTACACAGGCACACTTGAGTCTACGCTGCACTGTCTCCTAGGTATGGGCAGATGTGGCCACTGCGAGTGGTTGCAAGCTCTCCGCTCCCTGTAGTCCCCTGTGATGTTGTGATAATGTCGCTACAAAGGGAAGCCCCAGCCGAAGAAGCCTCCGCTGGCTTGGGAACCACCGTGTCCCCTGAGTGATGGTGGATGGCTTGAGAACTCAGAGGAGGAGGCTTGACTGTCTCATTCGAAAGGAGTCAACTGACCCACATCGTAGATCCCTGCGTGCGCCTGTTAGTTTTTATGGACAAGTTAGCAATCAAGAGTAACTCGGGAAGGAGGTATCTCGGTTGAGGAACTACTTTGATCAGGTGGTCTGTGGCCGTGCCTATGAAAGACGGTCTTGATAAATGAGTAATGCAGGAGGGGCCCAGCCCCTGTGGACGGCCACATCCCTAGGCAGGTGGACCTGAACTGTACAGTTGTGTAAGCTGAGCACCAGGCATGAGCGTGCTAGTGGGCAGCACCGCAGTGTGGTCGCTGCTCCTGGTTCCTGCCCTGACTTCCTGATGTAGGAGGTCCTTCTGTCTATGTGTTGCTTGTATTGGTTAATGAATAAAGAAGCTGCCTTGGCCTGTTGATAGAACTAGTTGGGGAAAACTATACTAAATGCTGGGAGAAAGAAGGTGGGGTCTAGAGAGGCTTTGTAGTCGCCAGAGGGGAAAGACACAGAGCTGGCAGTTGGAACCTTGCCAGTAGGCCACGAACCTCAAGGTAAAATATAAAATAATGGAAATGGGTTAAATTAAGATGTAAGAACCAGCCAATAAGAAGTTAGAGCTAATAGGCCAAGCAGTGTTTTAATTAATACAGTTTCTGTGTGGTTATTTTGGGGCTGAGCAGCCGGGAACACACAATCAGGCTCCCACAACAACTTCCCTCGGTGACTGTGACCTGGAAGTGTAGGTGACGTAAATCCTTCCTCGGTTGCTTTTGGTTAAGGTGCCTCATCACAGCAAAATGGAGGAAACTAGAAGACTGTCTTTCCTCTGTGGGTGATGGAAGCTGGGAACCAAATCCAGCAAAAAAAGGGGCCACGCAGGGTTTTCATCTGCCCATATAGTACCTCAGACTATGCCCAAATGGACCGCTATCTAAAAGGCTATTGGCTAAAGGAGTTCCCACAATACTGGGGCAAGCACAGCCATCTAGTCTGCTATGGTTTCACATGAAGAACCTTCCCTCATGAGCTGATGGACCAACACAAATTCTGGAGGCTCCTTTTGAAGGTTGGGAGCCTCTGAGCCTCGGCAGAGACTTGAATTCACCTAATGCTGTTATAGCGCCCCCTTGAGGCTGTGGCCCTAATGCAGCTGTCTAGGAGAGTCACCGCATTTTACCATCTTACCAGCATTCAAGGGGCACAAAACTTACTACCAACCAGTGAGAATAAAGGAATAAACAAAATGTATACACTTGAAGTATATAGTTTGCAAATGCAAACATGTCTGGTGGCAGCAGCAAGCTCTCCTTTTCTCGCCCACGGAAGCATGCCCAGGGTTTGTTGAAACCACACAAAGCAGGTAATGAGATTAATTTGCAGGAATTTTGTGAGGCCATTGTTGAATTTAAACATGATAAAAAATTAAATGAGACAATATTAAAGTTGATTAAATTCTTATTAGAAACCGAAGCTGGAAACAAAAACTCTGCCCTGATGAATTTAGTGTCCTTCATTATCTGTGCGCTTACAGTTAATCATGTCAGCTGTAGCTAACAGTATTGGAGGAGGGTTAACCAAACAGTGCACCTCCTCCTGGATCCTCCTTCACTAGCTCCAAATTGGCTGAGGTGGGAATAAAACCCCACGTAGAAGATACCCACTAGAGAGGCAGTTGTTGAACGTTTGCCCGGATCTCTGGGTGGCCTATGCCACGGCAGATGCCCCTGTCCATCCTGTTAGGGAGGTGTAGGTGTTGAGTTCATTGAAACCAATTATGGAGGGACTGGGTGGGGAGGAAGGGGAAGGACAGAGCTGTTCTGTCTTGGGACTTTGTCCATCCCAAGACTCCTAATATTTGGAAGAATTCAGATCTGACAAAGAAACAGACAATAACTATTGGAGATGATGCTATTTTAAATGATTTATTATTTGGATTGTTTTGGTCGCTTGTCGGTGTGGCTGAGCTGCCCGTAGAAAGTTCTGGAGAGGGAAAATAGTAAGGAGTGCAGTACAGCCTTCAATATGAGGAGAGCAGGAACCCATTGACATGCGACAGGAACACCTCGGTGGTAAAGATGCCACAGCACAAAAGGGGTCTGCAGCTCAGTCAGTGTCCCTCAATCTGCCTTTCATCCCTGCTGTTCTGTAGTCAGAGCAGCATGTGTTACACACACAGACACGCCTGCACAAGCACGTGCACACATACACACTTGGGGGATGTCTTCTCACCTCCTCCTCCCCTTTTCTACCACTGCTTTGAGGCTCCAGGAATAAATCAAATTAAAAGCAAACTTGGACCAAGTCCAGGTTGTCGGTAGCTTCATCCATGCATGAGCCCAGCCCAGGTTCCTGGTACAGCCGCTAAGCCGTTTGTGGGATGCTTTTCTGCAACCATAAATGGCCCTGAATGCCCCACCTCCACCTTCTCCTCTCAGAGAAATCTGTGCAAAGGAAATGCATTTTTAAATAGTGTTTGCAATTTTACCTAAGATTATAAGCCCATACTGTAACAGTGGACCGGTTTGGATGCTCCGTTTGTGTGTCTGTGTCTGTCTGTCTGCCCCCCGCCATGTGTGTGCACCTCTACAGAGGATGCCGTGCCCTCTGTTAGATGTTATTCCATTGAGACATCTCACTGGGACTGAAGCAAGGCTGGTAGCTGGAAATCCTCAGGGATCCTTTCGTCCCCTCACACATATTACTGAATTTTTACGTGGGTGCCGGGACAACCAAAGAACCCTCTCTCCAGCTCCCACGCCAGCTTTTAGAACCTGAGCATCCTATGTGGAGGCAAGAATTCTAAAAATAAAGCCCATGTGTTTTTAATTGCCTGTACATCTCAAGGCGCCGTGGCTTTGAATCAATGGCTGAGTACTTCAGGGAACGGGCAGGTTTCTACGGGAAGAATCGAGAGTTCATCCCTCAGCTTTAATGGTCAAACGGAGTTTTCTTTTTTTAGGTTGTGCTTTGTCTTCTTGGCAAGACAGTAGTTTAAGAGCAGGGCTTGGCTGAGACTAAAAAGTGCCTCCAGGGTTGGTGAGATGGCTCAGTGGGTAAAAGTGCTTGCTGCCCAGCCTGGCAACCTGTGTTTGGATCCCCACACAGTCTTCTTATGAGCTATAAACAGGAGGAATTTGGGGTGTGATGGAGTGACTTCCTCAGGAGAAAGGATGAGGAAGGGGCAGCATGCAGTCCTCAGGGAAAGGGCTGCAGTGACCATTCTGCAGGAAGGCGTGTCCAGGAGCTGGGGAAGGGAGAATCAGCACTCCAAGTCGTCCATCATGAGGTCGGCCTGTGTCCCACAGCAGACCCGAGGCGGGTGGCACACTCAGGACAGGGACCTGAGAACTGGAAGCAGTGACGCTTATATTTAGTTCTGGGCAGATGTGAGTGGATGGGTCACTTATCTGGAGAACCTGGATGCACTCAGCCACTACCACCATGAGGCCATGTTAATAGCCTTTGTAGCACGAGACTCCGTGGCGTCAGCACATGGTGGCTGGCTCTGTTCCTGGCACTGTGAGGGAACCCCACTGTCCCCCAGTCTCACACAGAGCTCAGAGTGTCCTCTTTGCAGTGGTTACCTGCATAGATCGTAGGTGGAGAGGCCTTGGTGCTGCGGGGTCACTGGGCACTGGCTCTAGGATGGGTTAGGAATGGGTTTTAAGTCTTCTGGCCCCTCCCTGACACTCTGCCCTTACCCACTTTATCCATTGCTGACCCGCGAAGGCGGGAAACAGGCGCTGCCTGGGCTGGGCAGATGTTGCCCTGCGGCAGCCTGCCATGCTTGAACTTGGCATCAGTGTGAATGGGATGGCCGCTCTCTCCCTAGCTTCTCAGCTCTGAATGCCTCTGGGGAGCTCCCCCAAGACCTGCCCGGGAGACTTGGCAGGCTCCATACGGATGCATGCATGCAGGCAGGAGGGGTGTCCTATGTGGATGCATGCAGGCAGGAGGGGTGTCTTATGTGGATGCATGCAGGTAGGATGGGTGTCCCTGTGCAGATGCATGCAGGCAGGATGGGTGTCCCCATGTGGATGCATGCAGGCAGGAGGGGTGTCCTATGTGGATGCATGCAGGTAGGATGGGTGTCCCTGTGCAGATGCATGCAGGCAGGATGGGTGTCCCCATGTGGATGCATGCAGGCAGGATGGGTGTCCTGTGTGGATGCATGCAGGTAGGACAGGTATCCCTGTGTGGGGTTTCGCAGATGCTGTCCCATCCTCTCAGAATTATTCATTCTGGAAACATCCTCCCTGGGGCCCTCTGTCTAAGCCAGAGAAGTGATTCAGACCCAGGCTCTGCCTGATCTCTTACACAGCTGAAAATATCTCAGGGGCTCCCTTCCTCCAAAGTTTCCATTCCATGCCCCAGTGTAGTGGCCCCCTGACCTAATGTTCAAGGGTTCATTCCTAGGTTTCTGGTTCTGGCCCTGTCATCAGGACTTGAGTCCTTCCCTCCCTGCTGCTTGCCTGCTGGGCCTCTCCAGAGAGACCACTAAGGGCCCCAGGGCCCAGCCAGCTTCATCTTGCTTCCTCTGGGGCTGAGTCTGTGCTTAGGGCTGGTCAAGGTCAACAGGGCAGCCCACCCACATCCTGGGAGGGGACAGAGCTGATGGGGTCTCTGAACTGTGGAAGGGAAAGGCCTTGAGGCCTTTGAATCGTTCAAGGCCTGGGACAGTGCTGCCTGCATTTACTGGAGGGACCCTGGGGCTCTGTGGGTTTCTCTAGGAGGGTTGGCACTCTGGGAGAACTTGAGTGGAAGGCAGAAGGAATTTTAAAGCTCAGGACTGTCCTTGTGAGAATGTTATCTCCAGCTCACTTCCTAAAGAAGTGAGCTACCGTGCAGACCACAGAATAACGGCTTCTGTGGCCCCGGTTTGTGTCTCTGCAGTGGGCTTGAGCCTGGTGTGTCTCCAGGGAACTGATAACTAAATCAATAGCCGCTTTGCTTTAATTCATTGAGCTCGATTGCCTAAACTTAATTAGCATGCTTCCCAGCCACATGGAGCCTCAGACCCTCTAGATGGGCATTTGATTGCATAGCAGACTCGCGTACCAACTGGGCTATAGGTGGCAGTGGTGGTCAGGACAGATGGACAACGGAGAGTCATGGCTCCTAAGTGCAAGCTAAGGGTACTTTGGTGACTCCGGGCTCCAGCCTGGCAACAGGAGTCTCGAGGGATTTATGCTAGAGACCAGATACCCCACCACCACACACACACCACACACAGATGTGTCCTCAGAGAGCTGAGGGTGGACATTAACAGGTGTCCACGGAGTGCCTTGGGCTTGTCTGATTACAGCGAAGCTCCTTAAGGCCTCTCGCCACACCTCCCCTTATAGTCTACACTATGTGGTGAGTGTATGGGGGTTGGACAGAGTGCATCTCTGCAGAGCAGGACAGAGGGACAGAGTGGCCCGAGGCAGCTGAGGAGCACAAGCAGGGTGAGTCAGGGAGGCTTGAAGCTGAAGATGCCTGAGATGAACGAGGTAAACCTTCCTGGGCAAGCAGGGCTATGCTGGAGTCAGGGATGTGGAGGACTCTAGCGAGGTGTTTTATTTATTTATTTATTTATTTAAGAAAATTGAAGCATGCTTAAACACGTTAGATGTGTCCCGGTGCAAATGTGTTCGTCTGCATGTGGAGGGCAGAAGCCATCCTTGGAGGATGAGCCTCAAACACCACTCACCTTGTTGCTTTGCAATAGGACCTCTTGTTGGTTCGGGGCTTATCAACTGCCCGGTGACCCCCAAGGATCTAGCTGGCTGCCTTGGATTCCCCAATGCTGGGATGTTTCCTCTTGTTTGCCCTGCCTGAAGAGAGGTTCTCTGCCAGCTCGTCCCTTCCCAGTGTGAAGACAGAAGAGGGACAGAGAATTGTCATACATCTGAACCAAGGACACCAAAGGGAGGAGTCAGTTTCACCCTCTCAATGTGCAGCCTTGTGCCCCATCCATCCTGGTTCCTGTCCTCGGATTAACCTTGCTGCTTCCTCCTCCCAGGGCTGGTGTCTCCTGGGCCAGGTTTCCTATAGTCAGGAAGGAAGGTATTGAGGTTCAGCAGCCTGTGAGAACCAGACGGGGGCCTTCCTGTTCAACTCGCGGGGGGGGGGGGGGGGGGCTGCAGCTCTGTCCTGTCTCCCTGGCCACCCGAAGGTCAAGATCAGGCGAAAACCACAGCAGACACAGGCTTCTGGCCTCCACTCTCACACAGCCTGGCTTAGCTATCAGCCTGATGAATCTTTCAGAGGTTGACTGGTAGACACAAACCCAGAAATCCCTGGGGACCCTGCATAGGCCTAAGTCAAATTTTTATTTATAAATCCCTGACATTTTGTTGAAGTCTTTTTATGAAATGGCTAGTTTATTAAATCAGGAGGAGGCCAGAATGGATACGAGATGATCTGAGCTAGCGATTCATGAGCACTGCTCCTTTCTACTAGCAAGAGAGATTTTTTGAAGAGAAACATGATTAAAAAGAAGGGCATTCCCACGGGACAGACCAGGCTGATTGAATCACCGGGAAGAAAATGACAATCTGGGTTAGAATTTTATATTATTTCCAGCCACTAAAGCCACAGAGGAGCTGAGAACATTCTTCAAGACGCTCATGAGAAGGGGGCAGGTGTCGCAGGATATCTGGAGGCTGGTACGGCCAGGTGGTAGGGCCTGGGCATGGCTAGATCCTGGAGACCTTCCTGGAGAGGGACTAAGCTCGTCCAGAAACTCATTTTGGCTCCTCTCCGGGCCAGCTGCCATTTTCCTCCCCATCAGTCAGATTACGATACTCATTAGCTCGAACTGCAGTTTGTTCTGTTTAGGAATTGAGGTGACCGATGTCGTCAACTTGACAGCACCTAGAATCACCTAGGAGACTGGGTTAGTCGAGGAGGGAAGACCCAGTCTATCCATGGGTGGCACCAGCATTGATCACTCTGCTTCCTGACTCTCTGTTATTATTATTATTATTGGCTAACTCTTACATCTTAATTTAACCCATCTCCATTAATCTGTGCATCACCACGAGGTCGTGGCCTACCAGCAAAGTTCTGGTGCATCTGTCTCCCACGGCAGCTCCCTCCCTGGCTTCTCTCTGACTCTACTTCCTTTCTCCCAGCATTCAGTTTAATTTTCCCCGCCTACCTCTATTCTGCTCTGTGCAGGCCCAAGACAGGTTTTGTTTTTTTTTTTTTAAATTAACCAATGGTATTCACAGCACACAGAAGGGAATCCCTTCTCACTTCCCCACCATAATGGACTATACCCTGGAACTATGAGTGTGAGACACAGTGAAGCCTTCCTTCCCCAGGTTGCTTTTTTTGGGTAGTTTGATGCCACAAGACAAGTCACTAATGCAATGATGTGTATCCTTGGATCCAGGGATGTCAGTTCACAAAGGTCTTCCAGACTGTTTCTATGGAGACACAAAATTCCAGCCAATGGACTTTCTAGATACCTACATTCAACATTCCATGTGTGTTGTTTCCATTGCTTTGCAGTTGTTGGTCATTGCACAAGGGCATTTTGCATTAATGTTCACATCTGTACATGGATGGCTAGCCATGCAGCTGTTGAACCAGAGTACATCTGTACGCAGCGACTGCTACCTGCGTGTTTCTCCTTTTTTTTCTTTTCTTTTCTCTTTCTCTCTTTCCTTTTTTCTTTTTTTTTTTTTATGAGTTTCTCTAATTTGGGTTATAATGGAGTTCAAGAGCTGGGGAAAGGTGTCCTAGTGAGTAAGGTTTTTTCTGTGCGAGATGAAGATCTGATTCTGGATCCTCAGCACGCAGAGTAAAGCCCGACATAGTAGTTTTTGCCCATGATCCCGACGCTGGGGCCACCGAGGATCCTTGGAGCTCAGCGGCCAACTGGAGACCAGAGAGAGACCATGCCTCAAAATACAAAGTGAAGAGTTGATAGAGGGAGAGCTGATGTCAACCTCTGGCCTCCACACACTCATGCATGGCTGGACACCTGCACGTATGCATGCATATGCATGCATAAGCAGAACTAACGCACAGACAATTCAAGGAACTCAATACGATGAAATGCCTGCCGGTTGGTAACTCAACGCGGGCAGTGAGCAATTCCAGACATTAACTGTCCTGTGGTCCCAGCTGCAGATCTGGAGCCCGGAGCCCTCCTCTCCACAAGCAGGAAGTGAGAAAGGCCCTACTGAGCCCCCCCTGGAATGCAGAGGCCCCATTAGCATCTAGATCTCACCCATGACCTTCCATCTCCCACAAAAGCCCGCTGTTTGCTCAGCTCCCAGACAAAGGCTTTCACCATTCATGGCTATTTTGGATGGAAATAAAGCTTGCATCTCTGCTGTTCTTAAGCCCGAATTTCCTGGAGAACCTCAGATGGTCTTTTCCTACTGAGCTGAATTTCATAAACCCAGAAAAATAGTCAGTTCAAAGTACATTCTGTACATGAGGGGGTGGGAAATGACCTCTTTGTCTGTGCTTGGAGGCAGCTTCAAGTCTGGACAGCGGCCAGTCACGGCTTTGGCCTTGGCCAAGGTCCCTCATAGAAGGTCCCCAGCCCTACCCTACAGGAGGCAGCTCCACCCTGATTCAGGGAAGCTGGTACCTGTGGTGGTGGGAAGACCGGATCATGCCACACCTCCACGGCAAACGTAATGTACGCACGGGAAAGAGGTCTGGAAAGCCGTCAGGGTCCGTGTGCTGCCCTTCTGAGACTTTTCACAGCGAGCCTTAGTTGCTTTCAACTCACTATTATTTTGCTGTTATCATTGGACAATGATAGTTTTCACTGGCGTAATTAGAAAACAGTTCATTTAGAATGATTTTATTTTCACATTTATTTGGATTTTTGTGGTGTGTGTGTGTGTGTGCGTGCTTGCGGAGGTCAGAGGACAACCTGGAGAGTTGGTTCTGTCCTCCTGCCACGTAAGTCCCAGGGATGAAACTCAGGTTGTAGGTGTGGTGAGACAAGCAAGCGCCTTTTCTTGCTGAGCCAAATAGCTCATTTTGATAAAACAGTGCGTCCTGGATAGTTTTATGTCAACTTGGCACAAGCTACAGTCCTCTAAAAGGAGAGATTCTTACTTGAGACGATGTCTCCTTATGATCTGACTGTTTCAGGGCATTTTCTTTATTAGTGATTGATGCGGGGACGGCTCGGCCCTTTGTGGATGGTTCCATCCCTGGACTGGTGGTCCCGGGTTCCATAAGGAAGGGGGCTGAACAATCCAGGAGGAACAAACCAGTAAGCAGCAGTCTATGGCCTCTGCATAGTTCCTGCCTCTAGGTTCCTGCCCTGTTTGAGTCCTTGTTCTGGCTTCCTTCAGTGAGGGACTATGATATAGAAGTGAAAGCCAAATAACCCTTTCCTGTCCAGCTTGCTTTTGGTCATGGTGTTTCAGCACAGCAGCAGAAACCCTGACTCAGGCAATCGGCCACAGCTACTTATTCTTCCTCGGCTCCCGTGTGCCAGGAGACGGGAGAAAGTGTGTGCATTCTGAAGCTGCAGTTTTTCATCAGCCACTATGGAGTTGGTCGTTCTACCACCTGCCCTAAACAGGACGCTTGTCACCACAGTGGTCACCACACCAGTCAACAATACTGTATGCACCACCGCCTGCCGGGAACTGTGTTGAAGGTGACCATGGTGCAGTCCCTAAGATGGTGACGGTCAAGTGACAGAGACACAGGTAAAGAAATTGATGCCGAGAAGAAGAGGTGCTCTAGTAGGGGAAGGCTGGCTCTGGGGGGCGCAGAGGCAAGAGTGAGCAGCTCCTAGAGAAGACCTCTGCAAGGGAGCCGGTGACACCAGCTAAACTTTGCAGAACAACAACAAAAAAGTTTTGGAGGGGAAAACTGATCACAGGGACAAGGAGATACCTTCACTAGCAAAGTATTTGCTGCTTGCCGCTAGGCACAGGAACGTGAATTTGATCCCCAGAACCCGTGTAAAAACAAAACAAAAAGAAGCCAAGGCAGTGGCGGGTATATATAACCTTAGTGCTAGGAAGCCTGAACCTGGTGGTCACTGGGGCTCTGCTTAGCTTAGCCTACTTGGTTAACTTCAGGCCAGTGAGGTAACCTGTCCCAAAGCAAAGCAAAACAAACAAAAACAAAAAAATCAAACCACCACCACCAACAGCTAAATAACATACACAAAAGTTTATGCACCCGGTGGGCAGCTTCCAAGGCTGCCTTCTGGTCCCTACATTCAGGCACACGGGTTTGTTCCCTGCTCCTGCGCACAAAACCACCCGCATGGATGGGAGGTCGCTTCCAGGCAGTGTGAACACTGAGGTATGTGAGCTGTGGAGGCTGTAGGTGGGAAGGAAGGGTCATGGGCCAGGACAGACTTTAGATGCTGAGAAGGCTGGCGTCATGATTGCATCCAGGGAAGGAAGCATGAAGGGGATGCCAAGGCTGAGTGGGAGCAAAGCCATGATTGGATTTGCATCTTATTAAAAGACACTTTGGCAGCCGGATTTAAAAAAAGAGATGGGGGTGGGGCTGTGACTAAGGGATTAGTGCTAGAGCCAGGGACACCAAATGAAAATGCCCTGATGGAGGACACGCTCTGGGGGCTGAAGAGAAGGAATTGCTGGGGAGAGAAGTAGGGACAGTACAGGTTGCTTTCGGTATGCCACAGGGAACACAGTGTTGGAGGCCGTGCTGTAGGGAGCCAGCATGATACCTGTGACCCAGGAGGAACTTAGTGACTATTTGTATGGAACCTTTAAATACCATAATGTAATGTCAAATAAACATGGTCATAACATCCCAAGATAGATGAGAAAATCAGACCTGCCTGTACTTTATCCAGAAAACACCTGAGGGGTAGGGTTGGCCACGGCTCTGAGGTTAAGAGTTCTTTCAAAGGACCTGAATTCAGTTCTCAGTGCTTATGTCAGGTAGCTCACAACCTCCAGTAATCCCAGCTGCAGGGAATCTGACTTGCTCTTCTGGCTTCTGCATCACATGCACACACACATACGAAGGATGCAGACAGTGTATCACACACACACATGAAGGATGCAGACAGCATATCACACTCATACAGACACACATGAAGAATACAGTCAGCGTATCATACACAAACACACACACTAGAAGGATGCATACAGTGTATCACACACACACACACACACACGAAGGATGCAGTCAGCGTATCATACACAAATACACACACACACACACACAGAGGAAGGATGCAGGCAGCACACAGACTCACTGGGGATGCTGATTGCCCAGCCTGAAGGGGGCAGCCTTGATGTTTGACTGGGAGATGATCCTCAGTCAGAGCAGGTGCTGTGGCCACAGAAGATGGGATGGATCGTGGGAAACAGCGGCCACCATCAGTCTGAGGAAATGACTGTCACTCTGCGCATCCAGACTCGGTGCTGTCAAAGCACACAACTCCGTAGTCATTCCTTCTTGTTCTTTGTTGAAAAGTCCATGGTTTGGTTCATCCTCATGAGAAATGACTCCATCCCTAGCTCAGGGGTAAGAGCCAAGTCCACCTGAGCCTCTTCCAGGAGCGCCGTTGTCTTTCTCCATGATTGAGTCCAGCTGCACAGTGATAAGATCTAGTTTAGCCCAGCATAAAGTAAGTTGAGGTTCTCTGGGGTGTCTGGGAAGATATTCTATCTTCTTCATCTGGATATTTACAGAATCTACACGAAATGCAGCTCTGTGGCAGCCATGTTTCTGGCTGTGGGACTGGGCAGAGCCAGAGAGGAGACAGAGGGTGGGAGACGGTTCACAGGTGTTGACTTGGGTGTTTTATCAGCAGCAGCTGCAGATATTCCCATGGCTACAGGAGCATTTCTGGGTGACAGGACAGATGTACTTCCCTCTGTGAGGATGGAACTAAGACACCGAGGAGATGGCTATGGTAGGAACTGCCGACGTCACCCCAGACAAGGACTGGAGACACTGACGTAAGCTGGCTTTAGGGTGTGGCAGGAATTTCCATGCAGAGCCAAAGATTCAACAGCATCACCCCTGAGGCTCCACCTGACCTTGAACTTTCAGGATTCTGAGAGCAAGAACTAGAGTCTAGAATCTACACAGGCCTGCCTCCACCCTGCAGCACCCAGGGCCAACCTTCCCTATCTTCTCTAGAACCTACACCTTCTCCTCTTGAATCTCTACAGGCCAGCCTCCACCCTGTAGCACCCCAGGGTCAGCCTTCCCACCTTCTCCTCTGGAATCTACACAGGCCTGCCTCCACCCTGCAGCACCCGGGGCCAACCTTCCCTATCTTCTCTAGAACCTACACCTTCTCCTCTTGAATCTCTACAGGCCAGCCTCCACCCTGTAGCACCCCAGGGTCAGCCTTCCCCACCTTCTCCTCTGGAATCTACACAGGCCTGCCTCCATCTTGCAGCACCCCAGGGTCAGCCTTCCCCACCTTCTCCTCTAAGTCCATCCTTTTAACCTTAAATTCAGTTTCTATGATCTTTTGAAAAACACCTGAACTAATTCCATATGCTGATATCTACCCATGGAATATGAATACCATTTATGAATATATTCTCTCCTCTCCAAAACACAGTCATATACATATGCACACAAACACACTTGCACGCGTTAACATGCAGACCCTACCTCGCCAGGCCCAGACCACATCACTGCAATCCCTACATGCCTGTATCTTGGAGCTGACTGGTAAAATGAACTTTGAACTTGAGCTGAGAATTCCAGCTATGCTGCCCCCTGGCTGGGTGGTCCTGAGCAAGTAAATTGTTCTCCAGACCTCAGCTCAGAGGCCGCCCAGAATGGAGGCTACTGTAGAGCTGAATGTGCAGTAGGCTGACGTCACAGGTCACTGCCAGAGGAGGCTGGGGTCCAGACAGGGAGGGACTGACGGGGGCCAGGGAGAGCAGTGGCAGCATCGCTCAGAGGGCAGTTGTAGGTTGGAAATGGCTATTTGGAGGGCTCTGGAGCCCCTGGAATCTACAGAGTGAGCCCCGTCTTTAGACAGTATTGGATGCCTGGCATGGAAACAGGCCTTCCTGATGTCATCCTTGTCTCTGTCGACTCAGTGTTCGAAGAGCTGTCCATTGGTTCTGTTCTCGTTGTGGAAGAAAAAACAACACAACCTGTTGAAAATGAAAGAAGTATAAGAAAAATTATCAATTTCACTATGGAGAGATAACTGCTCGATGGTGGTGGCAGGTGATTCGTGGTCTCACTACGTAGCCCTAGCTGGCTTGGAACTCACTATGGATGCCAGACTGGCCTCAAACTCACAGAGCTCCGTCTGCCTCTGCGCCCAGACTGAGGGTTCGGTTCTCAGTTTGTTAGCACAGTTGTATGTTGGTGTATTGCCTTTTAGTCATTTCTCCTTGTTTAGAGCTGGGGGCGGCGTCTCACTAACGTTTCCCAGGCTGCTTTCAGACTGCTATCCTGGTGTGCTCAGAGTCTAAGGCTGGATCTTCAGCGCCAAGGTCAAACTTCACGTATCCCTGGTGAGAGCAGACTCACGGAATGCCAGTGTGCCAGTCATCACACCATGTGATCTGTTTTTGGTTGTTCATAACACAAGACCACAAACTGGGTGACTTTTTAAAAAAATAATCTATTTGTATTTGATGGACATTCATGTTTTGCCAACATGCATGTCTGTGTGAGGGCGTCGGGCCCCTGGGACTGGAGTTACAGACAGTTGTGAGCTGCAAGGTGGGTGCTGGGAATTGAACCCAGGTCCTCTGGAGGAGCAGTCAGTGCTCTTAACTGCTGAGCCATCTCTCCAGCATTTAGGAGACAGTGAGCAAGCTTCTGTGGTTCAGAGTCACTATCGCTGCAATGAAACACCATGAGCCAAATCAAGTTGAGGAGGAAAGGGTTTATTTGGGCTATACTTCCACAACACAGTCCATCACTGAAGAAGGTTGGGGCAGGAACTCAAACAGGGCAGCAACCTGGAATCAGGAGCTGGCGCAGAGGCCATGGAGGAGTGCTGCTTACTGGCTTGCTCAGGCAGCCCAGGGATGGCTCCACGCACAATGTCCTCCCCCAACAATCGCTAAGAAAATGCTCTACAGTCAGACCTTATGGAGTCGTTTTCTCAGTTGAGGTTAGGGCCTTCTAGATTATTCTAACTTGTGTCAAGTTGACATAAAACTAGCCAGTACAGTCTCTTACAAAACCATGAAGGCTCAGTGATGATGGTCTTCCCAGACGTCATTATCCTAACCGTCCCAGAGGTCCCACCTCTAAGTATCACAGATTAAGTTACTGGGTTAAGTGCCCAGCTTGGCAATGCTTCACAGTGAGCAGTAGCCATGCACAGATTTAGAAGGAACAGACTAAGTTTGAATAGTAGTCTAGAGAGAACCCCGGGAGTGCCAGGGGTCCACTTCCCATTCATTTACCAATGGACCCTCTACCTCTGCCTGAAGCTGCCTGGTCCCCAGCAGAAGCACTGGAGCGCATAGACCTCACCAGAATCCTAGTCTACACATGTGGCTAACAACCCCTGTCCTCCACGCCCTGCTCTGTACCCGGAGAAGGCTGTCATCTTTCTCCAGGGCTGTCAGGAGAGCAGGTGACTTATGTGCAATCTGCACAGAGTTGTGTAGTTCACAGAGAAGTCCAATGACAATGCCTGGGACTTGGTCAATGCTCAGTAAATACTGACATTGGTAATTGGCACAGCCCCCCCCCCCCATTAGCCCGACCCCAGTTCTGGGAGGTCATGCTTCTCTTTGGAGCCTGGTCTTTGTCAGACAGAGCCCATGTCTTCACGCTGTTACGTTGATCCCGATGGTCTGGTTAATACCCATCCCTGACACATGCTTACTTTAGTGTATGAATGGACCACTACCACTTGGGTCTGTGCACCCTTCCAAGTCATTGGCCACATCTGAGCATCTGTGCGATTCTCAAAGGTACAGGAGACCTGGACCAGGGTGAGAGGTGGCTACAGGTCTAGGGAGATGGGGGAAGAACAAAATTTACCCCGGGTGTGCCTGTGCCCTGAAAAGCATACTCTGAGGAAGACAGCCATTCCTAGGCTGCTTTCGAGCCCCCTCTGTGTCCAAGTGTGAAATTCTTTGGGCCCAGCACTCAGTTGTAGTGTGTTTGCTGTGGGCGCAGTATTTGCTGAAGGAGTTTCCCTCTGATCTCACACACACTTGGGTCAGTTTGTTTTAAACTGCAGTTTCAAGAGACAGCGGTGTCATTAGGAACCAAGTGAAACAGCAAGAGCCAGGGCTGTGCTAGGGCAGGACACAGCTCGGCCCTGCCTGGAAATGAGAGGCCTCTGCACCTAGGCAGAACTTGGGGAAAGAGGGAAACAGTGGTAAAAGCCAGGCAGAACAAAACTGAAGGCGAAGGCGTAAGTCACCACAATTCCACACAGTTTGGAATTATGATTAACAGAATGGTTATTTATTTAAAGGGGAAAAAACCTTACAGATCACCATCCCAGACAACAGCCCTCTGCGCAATCAGGAAGGCAGTCTAGCCGCCAGAAGCGGAGCAGGAAGTAAGAGAGAGAGGAGAGGGAAGTGGCTGCTTTTTTAAAGGGAGAGAGACCATGCCCCAATGGGCTGGTATCTCAGCGGCTATTGGCTGAAGGAGCGGGAGGAGCTCCCGCAACACAAAACACCCCTCACTATTCACTGTCCCTGGGCTGTTTGATCTGTCTGCAGGTGCTGTCCATGCCTATGTAGGAATGACTTTAAAAGTACAAACTTTCCGCACTTTATAGCAAGTGGCATTTCCCCGTGTTGCTAAACCTCCTCCATATTCGTTTCCATAACTTTATTCGATTGTCCACATACAGTGCTACATAATCGTCTTCTTTTGACATAGAATAAATTCTAAGAGAAGGACTTAGTGGCTTAACTAATCAATTAGGAATAAGATCTTGTTATATGACGCAAGCCAGACTTGAATTCCAAATCCTCCTGCCTCAGCTTCCTGAATTCCGGGATTACAGGTGTGTGCTACCGCATCCAAACCCCAGTCTGTTTAAAACGTTAGAGGTGACATTTTTTATGATGGCGGGAAAACGTCGACTCTGCTCCGACTGCACCACAATCGGGTGTTTACTGTGTATGCACGTGGGTGCCAATTGCTGAGCAGGGCTGATCACGCTTTCATGGGCATAGCTCCTTGTGACGGCTGAGCTGGGCTACGAGAAGGTTCTGATGGGCCACGGGACACTGTAGGGTGCTGCTGATTTCATGGAGAAGGTCTCTCTCCCCATTGGTTTTCTTCTCGTCTCCGATTCCACATTCTAAAACACCAGACTTGAGTTTTATATTTAATACGCCAAGACTCCGAGTTTTCTCCCTTTAGTTCTCCTCTTTGCTGTAATCTTAGAACTTCATTTGGATATGAAGCAAAAATAAGAAATAAAGATAGTAAGAACATTTATGGGATAGAGTAGAACCTTCTCGCTTTCTTCCAGACCTTCGCACTTCTCAGTTAAGTGCTGGGAGCCATGATGTTTTTATCTAAGTTTTTCTATTTACCAATAAAGACTCGGGAGTCAGATGTTGGGGTGAAAACCTGCTGGATTAGAGAAGCTGAGGAGCAACCTGCTGACGCTTCTTTTCAGACAGAGAACCAGCAACAGAGCGTCTCTCTGTCCGTCCCAAACCAGAAAGGACTGTGACTCTCTAAGTCCCTTCCAACCCCTTCCTGTGCGGCTCTCTGTCATCTTTGGTCCTCCTTAGTCTCTATGGCTAATTCTTGTCAACTAGTCACTTGCTCCATCCCCTGATCCAAGGTTAATTTTATTAACACGGTCTCAGAGTCTCACAGTGTGATCACATATCCCGGAACAGAGTTAGGTGGTGAACGGTACATTTCCCCCTCTTCCTGGGTGAGGACTGTTGAGTGGAGGCTGGGTAGGGAGGGGGCTACTCCCTTTTCTTCCTCTCTGGCACCTATGAGCTTGGGAAGGCCGCTGGTGGTTAGAGCACTGTTGTCAACATAGTCATGGGTGAAATGGCAATAGTTGACCCATGGGTGTGGCATAGGAAAGGGCTGAGCCTGTGTCATCCCAAAAGGCTGCCTCCCATCTTCTGCATGAAGCTTGCTTTCTCGGGAAGGTAAATTGGGTAACTGTGTGCTTTGTTTAGCACCCAGCACTAAAGCCAGCAATGGATTTTTTGAACTGTATTGACCTTAAATCCAAAACGTACTGTTCGTCTACCATGAAACATTCTCCATCATTTATTCCTTGTTCTATGATAGATTTCAGGCCCTCCTACATGCATGGCCCCACGACGGTCCTCACAACCACCTGGGAAGTGGACACAGGGGATGCAAAGACTGCACGTTGTGGGGATCACAAACCACAGAGTGACAAAACTGGGATCTTACCCAGGTCTGCGACAAGCAGGATGCACTTGTCTTCATTGGACAGCAAAGGAAGGTGGGCGAGCCTAGGCATCAGCTAGCCTTAAGAGACCTCCCCAAGACCACATAGCACACATGCGGCAGAGACTGATCTTGGAGGCTCTCTCACTGAGTCAGTGAAGTGCTCCTGTCAATCAACCCAGAAGTCTCAGAGTAAGGCTGGCTAAGACCCGGGGATGCTCACACTCTAACCATGCCGGCCTCCATGCCTGGTGGGCTTGCAGGACCATGGAGCGTATGCCCGTGTGCCACAGTGCCAGTGCTTGAGCTGGGAACAACTGTATGTCTTTGTCTTGACTCCACTGATTGGAAGTTTGGCTCCACATAGCTAACCATCCCTACAGCAGTTGAGCCAAGAAGGTTTTGTTTGCTTGCTTTTAAATTTTAAATACAGTTCCCAACTTACAAATGTTTCAAGTAGAGTTTGATTTAAAACAACACCACCATGGTGGGCTAAGGATTTGTGTCAGTGGTAGAGCGTCTTCTTCCCAGCAGGTTTGAGGGGCCAGGTTTGATTCCCAAAACTGCAAAACAAAACAACCCACCCTCCCACCCAACATCCTCATGGGCCTGTAGGTGTGGGCACTGTTGCTTTGCTCAGGCAGGGCAGGACCTGCTACTGAGAGCCAGTTACAGTGGCCGGTGTTGATGGAGAACTTCCTCTGTTGCAGAAACTGGGCCGAGCGTTATCTAGGAGAATGCCACAGGAGATTTAGTATCTGGGGGCTTTATCAAGATTCTTTTAGGAATGAATCAGAGAGGAATGGTGACTCACTAAGGATGCACAACTAGGGAAGGATGGAACTGGATTCAAATCCACATATAACCCACCTTCCAGCCCACACTTTTATACTCTCTGCCCTTGGCTCCCCCAGCCTTCCTCACGGAGGAGGCTGAGGACAGGAAGGCCTGGAACAGTTCACCCAGAAGTTTTTCATTCTGGAGTGCTATCGAGGTCTGCAAAGACTTTTGGTCATATCTGTCTGTCTCTTTCCCCACCCCAAAGCCAGTGTCTGTGTCTGGGAGAGGATGGGGGATGGTGAATGGACCCCAGGAATGGAGGTGAATGGACCCCAGAAATGGAGATCTTCTAGAAAGCATGTGTTCTTAATGCAAACCAAAGGTTTAAAATACAGAGGGTCTAGGGACTAGGGAGATGGCTCAGTGAGTAAGGATGGCTCATGAGGACCCGAGTTCTAGCCCTGTATCTGTTACCCCAGCAACTGGGGGCGGAGACAGACCAATCTGGGGCTCAGCGGCCAGCCAGTACAGTCAAAATGGCCAACTTCAGGCTCAGTGAGAGATCCAGTCTCAAAAAGGAAAACAGGTAAATGAGGAGGAGTACGGATGGAGGAAGGCAACCCGAGCTATGTCTGGCCTCTACCCATACCCTATGGGTGAGTGCACTCTCGTGGGCTAGAGCATACACATGCATGCATGCTCATGAATGCGCACACACACACACACACACACACACACACACACACACACACACCAATGCACCATGCACTAAATAAATGAATAAAAGTGAGAGACCATAGAATCAGCTAGTTTCTGGAGCCATGCCTCTGGGCCCTGTGTAGGTATATGAAGTGACTAAGCAGACCAGGTCTGGGTGACTCCAGGCCCTGCCCCTCTGTATCCAAGATGTCTCACTAGAGAATTGACCTTCAGTATGATGTTAAATGTTCACATTGGCATGAGGAGCACAGTTGGCAGTTGCTAGGAGTTCTTTCTGGGTAAACTGGTTTTCCTTACAGTGTTGGCTTTTTAATTAATTTGGGGGATGAGTATCTGGGGGATCATTACTGCACCCTCCCTACTTTTGCGAATGCCTACAGTTTTCCACAATAATGCATTTTAAAAGCATTTAATAGCTTCTGAGGTGTTAGCTTAGGAAACAATCACAGATAGCTCAGAGCACAGAATGCGGAATGGACAAGTCGCTCTTAAATAAAGCGTCTGCTAGAATGGCAGCAGGCTGTTCATAGTCTCACCAGGCTTCCACTTACCCATCTACACAAAGCAGAGGTTAGCTATGCTTGCCTCTCAGAGGAGAGACTGTGTGGGCCGGGGCAGTGTCTTATAAACGGTTACACTGTCTCCTACTTGGATTGTTTGCTCACTCGTTCAGCACATTCCTGGAGACCTTGCCCTGTGGTTGTGGCAGACTAGACGCCTTCCCACACGGGCAGGTCAGGATAGACTCTGGAGACCAGATTACCCAAGTGCTCCCTCCTCCCCATTTACTCCCTAGGTAAACACTTGCCCCCTCCCCCCCCAAAGGGAACAGTGATGATCAAGCTAGGTGCCTGTGGACTGGGGGACAGGATAGAGTCTGGCTCTAGCTCCTTCCTCAAACGGTGTGACTCTGACCAAAAGTTTAGCTCTCTGGGAGCCAATTTTCATGCCAAGAAGCTTACCCTGGGGCATCAGTTCATTTCTTACACACATTTGTGGAGCTTGTACTGAGAGCAGGCGTGGACTAAGAGGTACGAGAAGAACCCACAGCGTGGAAAGGCCTTGTGACGGCGGTTCCTTGCAGTCGGGTGAAAGTGGAGGTTATTTCAGCTCTCTGAACCTTGTCCCACTCTCTGCACTTTGCCCTCTGAGACGCAGCTTCTGGTATGTCTTGTGTTGCCTTGAGCCGTGACTTTTGCAGGGCCAGGGTCTGCCGCAGGGCCAGGGTCTGACCGGTCTGAGAAGGGCTGTTGATAAAGTGGCTGTATATCCTTCTGCTGTTTGAAATGCTCCTGAAAAATATTTGGATAACCCTCCGCCACCTGAGCATGCATTTCTAAAGTTTACATTGCAGGCCTGGGTGACTTTGATATTTGGAGACAATCATTTCCTCCCACCCTTGAAGTTTTACTCTGGAAAAGCCCTCCAGCAGCTGTGTGGATGTGGAGTGTGCTTCGGAATGTTCCTGGAGAGGCTGATTCACCCCAGATGGGATGTGAACCAGGCAGGAAGGACGTGTCCACTGGTCACTGAGGCCCCATAATCAGAGCGCCGCAGCAGTCAGGAAGTGTGACACAGACCCATGTTAGGTTTTCTGTCCTCTGTGCACACTGGAGTCCTGGTCCTGTTGCACAGGGGTCACTGTAGTTTGAGACTCCGTGACTGGCCCTGAGACTTTCTACACAGACCACGCTGGCCTCAGACTCACGGAGATCTTCCTGCTTCTGCCTCCTGTGGGCCGGAGTCACTTTATCTTAAAGTCAGGAGCAGCTTTTTTTTTTCTCTCTCTCTCTAGAAGTTTCCTATGGAAAAGCTCAGATTTGAATTCATCATTATTTCTTAAATTTAAAAAAAAAATTAAGGCTCCCATTGGAAGCTTCTAGATCATGTGTATCTTCAATGATAAAATAAAAAGTTCTTAGATTTCATTTTTTTTGTGATTTAGGATGCACGGAGGAAGGTGTTTTGTCGTCCAAATGTATAAGTTCAGTAATAACTCAGCAGGTTATATTATTGTATGTTGATAGTCTTGTCCTCAGTTGAATGTTTTTTACATGTGCTACATCCCATAATAATGTCTTCACTATAGTTATAACTGGGTCCTTTTCACAGATAAAGAAATAGACCCTGTAGTGTGGGTCAGTAGGTCTACAGGCCAGGGCTAACCTCAGATTCCTTGAGGTCCTGCTGGCCCTAAGCTCTCTGTCTCTCTTCTGCTCCCCTTGAGCCCGGTCCTGATGTGTCCCAGAATTCCTTGAGCTCATCTGCCAGTTAATATTCTTTGTTGTTTTTCTGAGCTGGGGACCAGAGGCCCCACCCACCTCCCTGTCAAGGGTCACAGCCCAGGTTCATAGTTGGGGCTTGGTACAGGTGTAAGTGTCCCGGGTTGCCTCGTGGCGTTGGCTGACTATTTCTTGGCTCTGACTTCTGTGTGCCTGCGCTGACACTGAAGTTGAGGTGTCTTTTTTTAGGGCTGAAGAACAGAGAGGGAATCTGTGGGCAGGGAAGTGTCTGTGGGCTGGTGGATGGGGGAGCCCAGAGGAAAAGAGGCCTGGAGCTGAGGGTTAGTATTCAGGCATTGCACTGGCCTGCCCTTGAGGTCCTGACAGGTTACATCCCCAGCAGCAGCCGCTAAGAGCACCTCTTGTGCACATTCGCTACTTTCTCTCGTAGAAGGTGGGCTTTGCCCACCTCCGGTCTTTTCCTTTCTTTCTGCATCTCTGCCCATCTCTCATCCCTCCCTCCCTCCCCCCCCCCCCCGTGTGTCTGCCTCCCTTTCTCTCCCACTCTCTCTCCCACCTTCTCTTCTGAGGCTCCTGTCCCCAGAGGCCAATCTCCACTCTCCCACCTTTTCCCATTCACTCCCCGCCCCCCGTAAAAATCTCCTCCACCTGAGCTCTGTGGCATAGCATCTTTCTCTCGCGCCCTGATCTTTTTTTTTTTTTTTAGTTACAACAGTGAGGATCCTGTTGGCTTCATATTTAGTTCTTGTGGACAAGGTACTATACAACGGCCTGGGGACTGCTGATGTGGATATGGCTGACCCCCACCCCTGGAGAGCTTACATCCAGAGAGGGAACTGGGAACCTGAGGTTGTTAGGTTCTGCCCTCTTTTTTTGTGGCCCCTGAGCTCAGTGACCTTTCTGTTTATAGGGGTCAACAGTAACCTTGATCTCAGAGTTTTGGTAAGTGCTAGGGCAAAGGTCACAGGATTTGGTCACAGAGGACACAGAAGGGTCTTCTTGCTGTCATGGAAGGTCACTTGGTATCCTGGTGTAGAGGATATCCAAGCTGAGACTTGGAGGAGGAGATGTCGAAGGAGACCAGGCATAACAGGTGGGGAACAGGCTCCCACTGGACCCAGGAGCAAGCTCATGAGACTGGTGTTACCAGCCAGCTGGAGGCAGACTGGGATATGGTGACTTGGCTGTGCGCTGGATGACTTTTAGGGACTCGTCTGGTCAGTGGAAATGTTCACTGGTCAAGGGGAGCTCTTCCCATGCCCACACTGTAGGCTACTGCCTGGGCCCCCAGCACCTTCAAGGTGGAGAAGAGATGCACAGGAACATGGGAAGGGAGAACAGAGGATTCTGGGACGGGCTAGAAGGAGTCTGTTACCCTGCATGTCCACAGCTCTGGGCAGGGTTGAATAGCTGGAGATGGAGCGAGGCCTGTGAGTTCTCAGCTTCAGGCAGTGTTTGTGTGTCCTCCCACCTGAGCCGGAGCCCGTGTCCCTGCTGCACTATTGATTTCATCAGTCTGGCTTTAAGCATTTAGTGAGAGCCTGTAGCATGTGCCACAGTCTGGGATTTAGTGCAGATGGGGCTTCCCTCTGAATGGATGAGGTGGCAGTGTTCTGGGATAGAGACATCCAAGAAGGGGTGGCTAAAGAGAGAGCATGTGCCGTGACTGTTTTGGCAACATGTGTCCCCAGCGGGGAAAGGATGTTTTTGGTGACACATACATACATTTAGAATTGTGGGTAAGTAGAGGGAATTGAAGTCATTGAAGTTTCAGGAACTAAACCGTGTAGCCCCGTCTGTTGGTTTGTTTAGCATCATGGAGACCAACGTGCATGTCCCAGCCCACCTCGGGAGGAAAGGCTGGATGTGGTTCACAGTTTCAGTCCATCGGTGGTGGGAGGGGAGGGCATGGCACAGTGGCTTCCCCAACTCACTGCAGCAGAAATGAGTGACAGAGGTTGTTCTCATCATACAGACCCGAGAAGCAGAGTGCAAGACAGGAAATGGGCAGAGATAATACGCTGTCATTTCCTTCTGCAGCCTCCCCAGATAGTGTCACAGCTGGAGAGAAAGCCTTCAGAACGTGACCTGTTCAGGACATCTGAGATTCAAACCACAGTAACCTTTAGCTGAAGACAGGGGTCAGGGGAGGAAGGTGGGAGCCCTCTCTTGGTGTTGAACAATGTAGAAATGGGCCAAGCTCTGTTGCTTCTGGTGGGCGCCCCTGCCTCTGCATGTCCCCATCTCTTCTGTGAATGGCCAGGGCCACCAGGAGAAGGAGGTGAGCTCATAGTGGCACCTGCCTGGCCGAGCAGTACTCACCAGAACACTTTCATTACACTTGTTCGCGTTCTGTGTGGGAATGCGTATGTGTTGGTGTTCACCTGTCATGGGGCATGTGTGGAGGTCAGAGGACAGCTTGCAGAAGTCAGTCCTCTCGTTCGTACCTGTGAGTCCTGAGGGTTGAACTCAGCGTATCAGGCCTGGCCACAAGCACCTTTGCTTACCAGTCCAGGGCACTGATTTTTCTTCTTCTCTAAAAATTATTTTATGTGTATGAGTGTTTTGTCAGAATGTCTGTTTGTGTTCCATGTGTCCGCAGAGGCCATAAGAGGGCATCGGGTCCCTCGGAACTGGAGTTATGAATTATGGATGTGGTAGGTTCCGGAAATAGACCCTGGGTGCTGAGCCATCTCTCCGGCCCCACCAGGACACTTCTGTTCATTTCATGATGAGAACAATGGCAGGGCACAGTAATACTGCATTTTTATGCTCTCTTGAAAATCAAAACTGGTTCCTGCCCCTGGTGCTGGGACCCGTGTGTCACCTCCTGTCCTTCTCACATGTCCTCCTGTCACTGTGCCGAGTGTCAGTGAGGGCAGATGGTGCTTGGGGCCTTTCCACAGCGGCAGGCAGATGTGGGTTCGTCCTAGTTCTGACAGACTGCCAAGGCCTATGCCCCAGTGCCAGGGTCAAGTTCCTGATGTGGATGGACAGCGTATGGTGGAGACTCTGGAGAGACCCTGGTCAGCATGGGGGACTGGAAAGTCCTTGCTTACAAAAGGTTGTTACCTAGGTGGCCGAAGGTGCCAGGACAAGGAAGTGAGCTATCCAGGCTTGGAGCACATCTCTCCTTCACACTGAGGAACGGCAGGGATCAGGAGGGGCTGAAGAGGTCAGCGGTGGGGAGATAGTTATGGAATAGGGGTAGGTGGCATCGCTAAAAGTCGATTCTACAGGAGGCTGCAGACTCACAAGCTGCCAGGGAGCAGGGCACTGGACAGTGGCACAGAAGTTGCCAAGCCACACTTGACTTGGGGATGCTGAGCATGGACAGACACTGAAGGAGGAATGTTGGTGACACCCAGGTGTACAGCTTGGAGCCACCTTGGGAGATGCTCAGGAGCTCGGGAATCCTGGAGGAAGGTCTGGTCCTGGGAGGGGAGGTGGAGCGACAAAGGCCGAGTTGCCTCAGCAGAGCAGAGAGGGCAGTAATAGCAGCGTTCAGATGTTGAACATTGGGGGACGGTTTCAGCTTCATTATAGTGCTGTCATAGAATGTCTTGACAAAAGGCAATGATTTTAGCTCACTAATCCTCCCCTCTCCCCCTAGAGCTCATTACTGTGGGAAAGTCAAGGTGGCCAGAACTTGAGACTGCTGGTCACATCATGTGATCGGTTGAGAGCAGAGAGAAATGAGTGCATGCACGCTCGTTTGCCTGCTTGCTCATTACTCTCAGCTGGATTTCTCCACTCTTACAGAGTGCAGGACCCCTGCCTAGGGGATGGTGCTGCCCATGGTGGGCTTGGACTCCCCTATGCCAATTAATGTGAATACACCCTCAGGCCAACCCACTGTAGACAGCTCCCTATTTAGACTCTATTTTCAGGTGCATGTACTCACATACAGATACACACATATACGTAGTTAAAGTGTTGAATGTTGCATTAAAGAATTAGAGTTTGGCTGGGAACAGTGGCACACGCCTGTAATACCAGCACTTGTAGGTTAGAGCGGGAGAAGAGAAAGTCGGAGACCAGCCTCTGTCTCAACAAAACAAAGCAAATATCCATGCTCAGTTAGGCTTTTTCTTAGGGAGTGGGGAAGTACATGCTGACTTGCACACTAGCTCCCAACAATTCTGTATCCTGGCCCAGGCATGTGTCTCCCGGACACAGACTTAGCGGGCAGAGTCCGTGGTTATCCTTGCCTTTCCATATTACGACACACACGGCCTCAACCAAGCTGCTTTTGCTCAACTGGGAGGTGTGGACAGAACCAGCTCCGGGTGGGTGAAGGGCCAGGGCCAACCCTTCCCCTCTCTGTCCTAAGCTCAAGAACATCAGGCTGCTGCCCTGAGCACTGTTTACAACCTCCCTGCTTTTGGGTGCTTCCCACTCCTGGCCTCCAGCTCCTTGCTGGGAACTGAGGTCTTGGATCTGCCTCTGAGATAGTGGGGTCCTGTCACCACAAGGAAGCCATCTTGACTGGGAGAATTTGCTCCATAGAAACATGTTTTCTATGCGCTGGGAGTGGTTTCCAGGCACCACCACCACCGCTGCGCACGACCGGCCTGGCGTCTTGTAGCTCATGCTGTTTCGGTCCTAGGTTCCAAGTGAGACATGATCTCATCTAATCATTGTTAGTCTTGAGAACCTATCTCTCAGAGGGCAGTGAGGCTCGGAGAGGTTATATAGTTGGATCATGGGTTCACATTCAGTCCGGGACTCTGCATGTGAGGTATTCTAATGCAGGCAGAAAACAGCTGTGACCCCCGGCCGGATGGTAGTTTTACCACCGAGTTATATCCTCAGCCCGGCTTTTGTCCTCCTCATTTTCGTTCTCCCATCCACCACTCTCTGAGTAGCGGCTCCTCTGTAGGCTCTGCTACCAGACCTCTGTTCACCCCACCTTCCACAGGGAGGCTGTCTGTATATGCATCCCCTAGGTACCCCAGGCAAGAGATGTTGCCTGTCTCAGTCATGAGGGATGGGATCCCAGCTAGCCATCCACTTGCTGTGTGATATTGAAATCATAATTTAAACCTGCCACACCGGGTTTTCTTATATGCAGACACTGACAGCTATGAATTAAGGACAGAGTTAAGGACATACACACTTCAGCATTTCACATCAGAACCCTCCTCCCCCACCCATGGGGAAGACCAAATAACTATGTTCATTAGATCCTTACTTTTGCTCTTGCCAGAGAGCTGGGTGGTACTGAGAACCCAGGATCTTCCTGGCCTTAACAGGTGCCAGAGGCTCAGGTGTGTGGTGCTGTGTGTGTGTGTGTGTGTGTGTGTGAGAGAGAGAGAGAGAGAGAGAGAGAGAGAGAACGCCAGAGGGCAGAGACCCGTGAATCACTCAACCATGGAAGTCTTGAATTATTAATATCGGTATTCTCAGACTTCTAATGGGGGCCGGGAATGCATCCCATATATGGAAGGGCAACACAGTCTCTGCACAGAGTACCTTTCGGGGTCGGGAGTTGCTTTGAAGTCCTGCAGACTGCCTGGAGGGAAAAGCCTGAAGGCTGTGCTGGGGCTCGCTCCTACGCCTTGGCCCGCTCCTCTGGGAACTAGGGACAGAAGATAAAGATGTGGACTGGAGCAGACATCCTTGCCCCTGCCAGGGAGTGCTGAGTGTGCAGAGCTTGCTCAAGGCGTCAGGCCCTGCCACGCTATGCCTCCCAAAGAGCGGGAATTCCGGGGCTTGAAACCAGACCTTGCGCGCTCGCGTGTCCACCCTGCTGGACTAGCTGCAGAGACCCGGGCTCGCCTGCCTCTGACCCTCCACCGCCCACGCCGAGTCCCCGTGCGCTACTGACAGGACGGGGCGTGGTCTCGGCTGGGCGGCGACCCGCTGGCTCCGAGCTCCGGGGGAGGAGCCTTCTCCAGCCTTCCCCAGGGCCTCGGCTCCGAGGGGCGGGGCGGGGAGGAGCGCGGGGAGGAGCCCGGGCTGCGGCGGCGGCAGCGTCAGAGCGGTGCTCCCGCTGTCCACTGTCCACAGGCTCAGACCCAGCTCAAGAGCCGAAGACTCGCACCGCCGGCTCCTCTTCTGGGCTGAAGCTGCAGGGCCATGGCGGACAAGGAAGCCGGTGGCGGAGATACCGGTCCCCGAGGTGAGCGCGGGGAGGGGGCCTCGTGACTGCCGCTGGGGCTGCGGTGGTCTGGGAAGAATGAGGCACGCTCCTTACCACGGCCCGAAGCCCGGTTGGAGGGCGTTAGAAAAGTGAGCTCCCTGATTCCATCTTGCCATGACCAGCGGGATCAGAGAGCGTATGGGCGCGATACCCGGCCCACTGGGTGGGAGGCCGCCCTCAAGTCACGTGCTAGGTTTGGGCCAGGGTGCGGACACTGCAACCAGGACCACATCCCTGGCTGGGGCACCCTGGTTGTTTCCACCTCGGGCTAGCTCCTTGGTCAGGGCCGGGTACCAGTCCCAAGAGAACCGCCCCTCCTGTCCATCGCCTGTGCGCTGTGTTGGGGATGCCACTGCTGACCTGGTTGATGGCTGGCCGCCAGGTGGCCCCGGGTCCTCAACGGTTCGTTTCTATGACCCAGTGTGGTAGGGGTGCGAGACTTGGGGAAATCAGATTCATATCTGTCCCCTAGATCCACCCTACCCCTCCGGACCCAGGAGCCGGGAGTGGGGGCCTGCATCTGCAGGCCAAGGGTGTCCCATCGCTATCCCCTCCTAGAGAATAACTAGGATTCTCTGGGTTTAGGTGTAGAAACTGCGGAGGTTACACTGTGTATGCGGTCCTTGTCAGAGCTGTGTGTGTGTGGCGGTGGGGGGGGGGGGTCCCATGCGGAGTACTGTAGCCTTGCTTCTTACATTTATGGCAAGAGCGACTCATTTGGAACATTGGTTGCGGTTCAGATGGCAAAGGAGGGAGAGCCTGGGGATCCGGGAAGAGGATGAGATGCTTTCCGAGCCAGGGCTGTAAATCAAGGCTTCTCCAGCACAGGGGATGGGCTGGTCAGGATTCCAATCTTCTTCCTGTGTATCTCAAGCGGGGGAAAGTTGGTTGCGGGGAGGTGCGGCGCGTGTCCCTGACCTGCAGAGCCTTGGCTGAAGCAGATGCCTGAGCCGGTTTCCCAGGAGCTCCAAGCAAGCTGCAAGGATGACATTAAAATGCCCCGACTTAAGGCGAAATCCAGTCAGGAAAAAAAGAAAGAAAGAAAAGAAAAAAAGAGCGCTGTGCTCTGCGGAGACCCAAAGTGGGGAAACTGAGGCCAGTCGCGGCGCAACTGGCGTTGGCAATTGCGTTCTCTGTCCTGATGTGGGTTGGCTCCAGCCCCCTCTTCTGCTGCTTTCCTATCCACACCTGCCCCCTCCCCAGCCCATTGTTCCTGCGGATCTGGGAGGTGCCTCCCCAGCCGGCAGGCTCTGCAGTGGTTGAGGAGTGCAGGGTGGGGGTTGGGAGCCCACAGAAGGAGCTGCACGGCCCAAGCCCAGGCGGTGGTCCTCAAACAGGCACCCCGAATGTGCCCCAGCGCCCCGACCTTTCCACGGCCTGGCAGTTGTCTTTGTCTGAGCATCACTCAGCAATCGGGTTGATTCATTTCCCCTCACTTTTTTCTCTTTAAATTGGAAAAGAAAAATCCCAACATTTAGGATGCTGGTGAGAGGCGTCACAATTGCTTTAAGCCAGAGAGTAAGTGATCCAGTTTCCCGTCTCTCATGCTGAGATAAGGAGTGGGTGGTTATATCAGATGCAAGGCTGGGTATAAGATCTGTCAAATCAGAACTAGAGGTAGGCATCTGCACCCACTCTGGTTTGTCTTGTAAAGTCACATTGCTGCTTCCGCCCTATCCTACACCCATGCACTCACACACGCGCGTGCACACACACTCATGACGGCAGAGGTGTCACTGCTCACTTGGGTTTGTCGCAGGGTGGATTTTAGAGTCTACTGAGTTCAAGGCATGCTGGTACAGGGACCCCTGGGGCCCAGCCACCTGAAGGGCGAGTGTTCCTGGCCACTCGCTGTGCTTTTCTGACACCATCCCTTTATGTGCAGATAAAGGCAGGAGCAGAGCCCCACCGACTTCTAAGGGTTTTGTCACTGCGTGTTCTTTGCTGGGTGATGAATATGCCCTGTTTTATTTCTCAAGTCTCATATAAATGTGTTACCAGCATTCCTTTTACTGATGAGAGATTTAAACACCAATTAAACAACCCGTCCAAGGTCACAGATCTAGGAAGCTTTGCTTAGGACTGAAGCCCACCTGATTCTACTTTTTCAGCCCTCATTGGTGGTCACTGTCCTGCTGGGGGTGACAAAGTAGTCAATGTTTCAAGGGAATATTTCAAGGATGCTGTTGCTGCAAATGTATGATTGGAAGGCCCCAGCACACTGAGATTTGTTAACCCTTGGTCTCTCACGTTGGAGAGGGTCTAGGGACGGGCTGAGTGAAGTTGACATTATACAAGAAGTAGAAGTTGGGTGGTGAGTAGCTGACCCCCAAGACTCAGCTTGACTGCGCTCACCACATTCCTTGTTAGAATATGAATTAGTTAATTCACAAGATCTGAAGGGTCACCTTCGGTCTCTTAGACTGCAAACACTGAGATGACCTTCGGTTCTGTCCCTCCCCATGACCTGAGTGACTGCATCAGGAGCCCTAGGAAGAGATGTGTAGGTGGGGCACCTGGTGGTTCAGATGGGGAGCAGGCTCTTCGGTGTCAGGGCTGGGGCACAGACAGTGGAAGCCTGGCTATTTTCTCCAGGTGTGGGTGCGAGATTGGAGCCTTGGGCTTTGAAGATGGGATTTTCACCACCCTAGTAGTTAATCTCAGTATTTATCAAGGACTTGGGGAAACACGTTGAGTGAGTCATCTCTTTAGCCCTGACCACACTTGTTGAACGAACAACTCAATGAGGGGCCTTGTGACCAATATTTCGCCGTTCTGCTGCGGGCATTGTGGTGCAGTGTGGGAAAGAGGGTGGGTGAGGCTTAGAGCCCAGGCTACTCAGGGACCCAGAGGATGAGACACACAGCCTCTCCTAGGTCACGCCTGCTATGTCAGAGTCCCTCAGAGTGACGTGAAGTGTGTCTGTGTGGTTGGGCATATAGAATTGATAGAGGCCTGGGGTGCTCTTGGTCTTAGGGTTCTGGGCCATGGGGCCACTTTGTGTCAACTTCTGTGTCTGGAGCTCTGTTCCCTCCATGGTGGCATCCATCCCTCATCTCTCAGTGTTCTGTGTTTACCAAAGCTCTGTGATCCTCCTTGGTTCTTGACATATGAAGTTCCCCCTTGTGACATGCCCCCTTGACCTGTAAAACTCTTACTCAGCCTTCAAAACCTCCCCTTAGGAAACCTCAGATCCGTGCACATGGTTGGTGAAATCCACCTGTCAGTCCTCGGTGCTTCCGTGTTGACTACTTCAGTTGGCACGTCTTGAGTGCCCAGAGTGTGTCAGCTTTAAAGGGCCATATCTTATTTGTCCTCTAACAACCCTCCGAGGTTGGTATTATTATTACCTCATTTTGCCAGTGAGGTAGTTGAGGGCTTTGAGAAGTTGGTAGCCTGCCCAGACAGTGGACGCTGGAGTCAGCTTCAAATCAGCCATGGAGCCCAACAGCTTGTGACCTTTCTCCTACTGCCTTCCTCTCAACAAAGGCCTTCTCTTTCATTTCCCTCCTTCTCAGCAAGGGCACATAGTAGGTTCTCAGAAAACGCCCGCCCGCGCAATGAGTGACCCTGTCAGCAAGATTGGAGGACCACAGCCGTGGGCAATGGCATGCATAACCTGCCCACTCCAGGGCGGCACTTCTGCACACACATGCTCACAAGTGCGCCAAGCTGGAGGGGAGAGGCAGGCGGGGCTCCGGGCATCTCTGAAGAGATGAGGCACTGAGTGAGGGCTCAATCTTGTGGGGGCCAGGCGCTCTCTCGTATAAATAGGCTCTTTGGGAAGGAGAAAGCTGCTTTATGGCCGCTGTGCATAATCAGATGGCCGGAGAAATGAAGGCCTCCTAATGGAGGGGAAGCATGGGGCAGGCACAGCACCCACCCCCACGGGCACACAGGACACTGGCATTCCTTAGAGAGGGCAGGGGAGTGGAGGAGGCCCCGAAGGAGGAGCCACAACCCTCCAGGGTTTCTGGTCCACAGAGGCAGGTCCTGCAGACCCTCCCTGCTCTCTAAGGCTCCTGTGTGATGCCTGTTTCCCCTCCCCCAGATGTTGGTGGTTTGGGAGAACCAAAGCACCTTGGAATGTGGACACCAGCTCGACTTTGCTTCCTGGGTTTGTGATGGCCACACAGGGGTCTGTTGGAAACAGCTAGAGATAAGGGATGGCCCGGAAATGGCCTTGTCACTTGCTGTCCTCAGGCTTCAGTTTCCTTCTGCTCTGTGGGGGTGGGGGTGGGGGTCAAGCTGCTCTGTTTGTTTGTTTTCCCCTTTGCCTTGGGGCTGTGTGGAGACCTGTTCTGGTCCTTTAGTCCTGAGGTTCTGCCCTTTCTGAAGCCAGCACCTCGGAGTGACATGGGTATTCCTTCAAGTCTCTTTCCCTGTCCTTGTATATTCCACAGTGGGGGTAGCATGATGGCTGGTCCAGGGTCACCCTGGGGGCTGAAGGCAGGAGTCACTCTGTGGTCACCAGACGCCCTTCAGGCTGACTTTCCTGTTGGAGTCACCTAGCTACTGATGCCGCCACCAACAGGAAGTCCCTCACAACTGGTGTCAGACTTGAGATGGGTTTTCCACTGCTGTGACAAGTACCCAACCAATGACCTAAAGGGAGGGGTTGTTCTTTCAGCCTCCTGTTTCAGAGATTCCACTCCATCCTTTGACTCACAGCTTGTGGGGAGGCAGAACCGACTGGCTGGACGCATATAGAAGAGCAAAGCAGCTCACCTCCTGGCAGCGGGTCAGGAAGAGGAAAAAGAAAAAGACAGGAAGTAATGAAGAGCCATCACCCCTCAAGGGCAGGCCTTCGTTGGCTTTCTCCCTCCATCTAGGCCCCACCATCAGTCCTTTGCAATACTGTGTTCAATTTATGAATCCGTTAAGGGGTGAATCCATTGCTTCTTGGAACCCTCAGAATCCAGTCACTTCCTCAAAACTGGTGACCCAGCCTCCTCCCTTCCCCCTCTATGGGAGCCTGTAGAGGACACTTGTGTTCAAACTGTAAGGGCCCTGATCATGTAGGGTGGGGGCTGGGAGCAGCAACAGGCTGGCCACTCCTGGCCGGTGCCTTCTGAGTCAGCTGGTCTCTTTTGAGTGGCAGCTTCCCTGTCATTAATGTCTTTGGTTTTGAGATGGGATCTCACTGTACAATCCACATCAGCCTTGGATTCCTGGGCCCAAGCCTCCCGAGGAGCTGGGGCCTCAGGCAGCATCCGATTTGCTCTTAAATTATCCGTATTCAGTCCTCACCAACAGCCTGTAAAATGCATGACTCTACAGTGGGAGGCCTGGAGAGTTAAGTTCAGGTTCTCCAGTGGCAGGACCTCTAGGGGCGATATTAAAACAGACCGCAGCATGCCATGTCCCCTGAAAACTGCAGCCTCTTCTGTCGCCCAGTGGATGTGTGGGTACCTCCACCCCATCATAATGACTTATCGCTCCTTTTGAAAGTTAAAATATGCCTTTATTTTGAGAAGACTATGTCAATTTTACAAACAGAAAAACCCGTGTTCCTCGCCGTAAACAGTAGGCGCTCACAGCCTGAAGCATGCATGTCTAAAATTAGGTTATTGTGCTTCCTTGGATGATACCGCCCACAGGAGGCTTTATGTCTAGGCTGTCCAGAGAGCCTGGAGACTCCCAGGGTGAAGTAGGTCATAGCACCAGATGGAGACATTCTCTTTGATGGATGGGTGTTGCTGCTGACATTGGTATTATAATTTTCATTCCAACCAATGATCTATCCAGGAAATGAGGCCCGGGAGCACTGTATTCGCAAAACGCACCCCGGAAACTTAAAATCGTGTGGAACGGGTGTGAGATGGGGCTGCGTTCTGTCAGTCCTCTGCTCACTGAGGGACCGAGAGCCCTAATGGTGACCCTGTGTGAAGGTGGCCAGCTCTGGGGAGGCAGAGTAGGGGGCCAAAGTGTCCACTATAAAGTGGTCAGTGAACTTAGAGACCACGCCTGGACCAGCACTGATGAGCTGTGGGAATCTCCCTTAGCCCCACCTTAGTTTTCTCATCTGTAAAATGGAAATATTCTCACCACACACCTCACACTGGATTTTACTCTCTCCCATAAAGTAAGGGCTGAGTGCGGTCTGTGTTTATTGTTACCTGCCATTGTTGTTTATTATCCTGGACCCTGTGGAAGCAGGAGAGCAGTCAGACTGGAGAAAGGCCGGCCTGAGACCTCCACAGCCAGGCAGAGGCAGGCAAGGGTTGTGCAGAGCCAGGAAAGGAGGCCCGGGAGCACTGTATTCGCAGTGTCCAGCAGGCCCAGAACCAAGGAGGCCTCGGGCTGCTCGCTCACCGGGCCTTTGGCCATGACTCCCAGCCCCTCGCTGACCAGTCTGAACAGTCAGCCAGTGGGGTTCAAGGTCTGTGCATCCCTGGACTCCATCCATCACTGCCGAGCCTCTGACCTCAGAAGAACTCCTCCACCCTGAGCGTGCTCCACCCTCAGTGCTGAGCTCTGGACCTGGGCTTTGTAGGGTGGCCTTTCCTAAACCAGCCTCGACTGGGACCCAACAGCTGAGGAAGTCCTTTGGCACAGCCGCTGCTCCAGGACGTCCTGGGAAACCCTGAGCCACCCACAGGCTGGATCTTGTTCCTCTGCTCTTATCTTTAGCACGCCCATGTGTCCAGCTTTGCCGGGATGGTTCCAGACATGATCCCCTAATTCCTAACAGCAGCTGCTTTCCGTGGCTAAGAATCACTGTTGAGATACGAATTGTCTGTACTCCTTATCTCTGTCCACTCTGGTGTGACAAGGCAGGCGGGAGGGTTAGCTCAAATCCACCCCTGTGGGTTCAGATGGGTTTGACCTCTGGGTTTGGGCTTGCCGCTTCCGGGGGATGAGAGAGAGGATGTTTGTAAAGGGATTGGCATGAGCCTGCTGTACAGAAGCCATGCAGTAAGTGACAGTGACTTCATTCCTGGTGTCACCGGGGTACTTGGTGAGGACGTGGGATGTGGGAACAGGACACCTGGGTTTGAATCCATTTGTGTTACGTCATTTCGTGTCCTGTGATCCTGGAGACATACCCACCCTCTTAGTATTACCTTTTCATCTACAAATTGCAGGTTAAGGAGGTTGGGATAGTTCAGGGATTAACAGTGTGTGCTGCTCTTCCAAAGGACCCAAGTTTGATTCATGGGACCACACAGGGCTGCTCACAACTGCCTGTAACTCCAGCTCCAGGGAGTTTGACACTTCTGGCCACTGCAGGCACCTGCATGCATCCCACACTGGAATGTACACACATACACACACATGCACATAAATCAATAATAAAATAAGTCTTTTTAAAAATGTGGATGATAATAGTGCCTTCTTTGTAGTTTTTTTTTTATGGACATAGGATTTATTCAAGAAAAGCATGAAACACAAGTCCAATCATGAGTCACAGATTCAGTGTTGACAATAGCTAGTGTTTTTATAAAGAAACCTCCAAAGATATATTCTTGTAGGCAGGGGGAACCAAGGCAGCTTAAAACGGACTACAAAAGTAGTGATGAACAAATAGCCCAAGTGTATTTATTATTATTAGTTGTTGGTGTTGTTTTTGAGTCTCCTACAGCCCACTACAAACTCACTATGTAGTCCAGGTTGGTCTTAAACTCTTGATCCGGTTGTCTGCCCCTTAGAAATGCTGGGATTACCAATACGTGCCAGGATACCTGGCTTATGTGATGCTAGAGACTGAACCCAGGGCCTCAAGCGTGCTAGGCAAAACTCTACCAGATGAGCTGTGTATCATAGCCCAACAGCCCAAATTTATTATTTGTATTCCGGAGGTCGGACACGAGCCCTAAGATGAGTCTCACTGTAAGGTACTGGCCCACCTGGGTCCTGCCTGGTGTGTCCGTCTGTCTCCTACTTCCTCACTCTTCTGGAAGTCACCTGCACTCCTGACTCGGGACTGACTCTTCCATCTACAGAGCCTTCCGGCTACTGCCGAACTCTACCTCTACGTCTCTGCCTCAGTCTGTGCAAGGACACTAGCATAAGGGTCTCTTGTAAGGTGCACCTGAACCATTAAGGATCATTTCCCTATCTTAAGACCCTTATTGTCGTCTCCTGGAGAATTCCTTTCATTATAGAAAGTCATACATTCATAGGTTCTGGGAATTAGGACATAATACACTGCGTTGAGGGGGGGGCGGCTTAGCCAGGTAGGTAGAGGAGATCTCCATGGACTCGGGACTGTTAGTTGAAGGTCTGTCTCTCTGGAGACATGTTTGGATGTTGGAGAAAGTTCCTTCCTGGAGTCTTACCTTCGGCTTATTCAGCCTTGGTAGGTTTCTTAAAAGACATTTTCAGAGTGGGCCAGCTTCCTTTCAGAGGCCCATGCTAAATAAAAAGATCTGTTGACTCTCAGACAGGGAAGAACTATCAAAGTATCGAAGAACTAGGGGAACATCTACAACGTCTTCTCAATCTGTTAGCTCAGACAATCTTTGGTGGGTTAGAGCAACTGTGTTTGCTTTGCAGGCCATTTTATGGGCAGGTGTTTGTGCTCATCCGTGGCTGTGCTGCCCTGGACAGTGACAGGCTATGGGGACCGTGCTGGCTCTGGACCAGGCCTTTCTGTTCCAGGAGACCAGCTTAGGCTTGTAATATGCTGGTCTGGGGCAGTGGGACGACAAGAGGGGCTACAAGCCTTCCATAGAAGCAGGAAATCGTCTCAGCTGTCTTTCTGAAGTGCAGTGCAAGCTAAAAGAGGTTGCAGCTGCAGCGGAAACTGCAGCCAAGGGCATAAAATGCAGCGGGGGGGGGGGGCGTAAACTGCAGCGGGGGACGTAAATTGTAGTGGGGGCGTAAAGGGCGTAAGCTGCAGCTGGGGGCGTGAGCTGCAGCGGAGGGGGAGCTGCTGCATATAATATGTGAGTTTTTTCCTTTAGCAGAGTCAGCTGGACTAAAATGTTGAAAGCCCAACCTTTGAAACACTTGTTTGCCACAACAGCTTGGAGGCCAGAGCTCCTCCCTTGGCAAGACTGTGGCGTGCACCGCGAGGTTCTGACACTTGGAGGCGTCGGCTGCACCCTGCGTCTCTGTGATGGACAGCGGGATGCTGTCGGTGTCTGGGAAAGTCATGCTGGCTCGGTTGTGGTTTCTGCCTCATGCTTGTGTTTTGATAGGTTGGGATAAACTTCTTTATGAGTAACTAATAAGAGAAAGTTGGAAATATTACGGATGCATCTGTGTGCAAGTTCTGGCTGTCTTAGCAGTTGTCCCTATGAGAAAATAGTGGGCAGGCTTAAAAAAGTTGTTTTGTATTGATTAAACTTGTTCTCTGGCAATTTCATGCATGAATACTCTCACCCCTACCTTCTCTTTTCTCCCTCCTGCCACTTTCACACACAGTGTCCTCCCAACAGGTTCCTTTCCACGTTCATGTCTTTCCATTTGTTTTGTTACCGTTCACTGATGGTCGATGTGGCGACATGTTTAAAACTGTCCCTTCGAGGCTGGTGGACCCACCATTTGGCATACCAACTTAAGACAATGTTTTCCCCTCCCCCAGAATCTAGGTTGAGTAGGTGTTTAACATGAACAGGAATGAAGATGCTCACCTTGGCATCCAGGGTCTGATGCCGTTTGCTCCTTCCCCAGACAGCAGCTGGAATAGTTTTAGATGAACTGTACTGGGTCCTCATAAGCATTAGAGGCATGGCTGTTGGGGGGATTCCAGTAACGGGGTTCCAAAGGTGCTGAGCAGAGTGTTCCAGCTCAGCTTCCTTCATGAATCCTGTGATTGTTTACAGTGTGGTTTTGCTGACTGTGAAGACTTCTAGGAAAATATATAATATCATATTAGACATGTTTATGTTTACGTGGGGATGTGAAGCATGATTAACAAGAACCCAGAGACAGAAAGTGGCAAAGCAGCCAGCCTTTGGCTCTTACCTCTACCTCAGTCCGAAAATGGCGATCCTGCCTCCAGGAATCTCAGAGGGAGACTGTGTCTGAGAGCTGTCTTCTTTCTGGGATTAAAGGCATGCACCACTGCTGCCTGGTTTCTAGGGCAAGCTAGTGCGGCTACTAGGATTAAAGGTGTGTGTCATTGCTGCCTGGTCTGGAAGGCTGGCCAGTGTGGCTGTTTTATTTTTCTGATCTCCAGGCAAGCTTTATTTATTAAAATACAAATGAAACGCCACTACAGGGATGAATGTCTATTTAAAAATATTTTCTCTAATGGGGTGGGGCCTCCTGTCTGCTCTAATTCTTCCATCTCTGGGTATACGCTGGACTTTGGAGACCACTTCTTCGCTTCCTAGGCGTTTCCAGACAGGATGGGTTGGGTAGTTCTGACTGCACCATTCTGGTTTTCATATATGGAAGCAGAAGATCCAGAAGGGTGGTGTTAGGTCACCATCCTGCCCCTTGAAGGTGCTGGCCACATAGCATCCTTCATCTAACAGGTTGTTAAGTTCTGTGGATGGGGCTCTGGTTTCATTGGTCCCTGCTTCCTGCCCAACACACTAGGGTCTGAGAGGAGGTGGATTTTGCCAACTCCATTGCTGTCTAGGAACTGGCAATAACCTGTGGTCTTCAGGTTTTTGTAACTGCCCCCCTAGAATCTCCCTGGATTTTCTGCAATGAAGAACAGTGGCTCTTACACTCAGACACTTGGTTCCCTCTGGGATGCCAGAAGTGGGCATCTGAGTTCCACGCTGACCCTGTGGCCTCTTGCTTTTGGTGTAGGCGACACACTTTTGCTTGAGGATGCAAAAGAGATGATTAAGGTAAAGATCCTAGAACGGTCACCAGGTGCCAGGTCAGGTCTGTGTAGGAGCCTGGCAGTTCTTTCCCTACCTTCACTGACACCCCGCCTTCCTCTGTGCAGGCCCACCGTGTACAGTCCGTACCTGCAGGCCCCCTGTGTGTAGTCTGTATCTGCAGGCCCACTGTGTGCAGTCTGTACCTGCAGGCCCACTGTGTGCAGTCTGTACCTGCAGGCTACTGTGTGTAGTCTGTACTTGCAGGACTGCAGCCCACTGTGTTTAGTCCATACCTGCAGGCCCACCACGTGTAGTCTGTACCTGCAGGCCCACTGTGTGTAGTTCATATCTGCAGGCCCACTGTGTGCAGTCCATACTTGTAGGCCCACTGTGTGCTGTGTGTAGTCCATACCTGCAGGTCCACGGTGTGTAGTCTATACCTGCAGGCCCACTGTGTGCAGTCCATACCTGCAGACCCACCGTGTGCAGTCCATACCTACAGGCCCACTGTATGTAGTCCATACCTGCAGGGCCAGTGTGGCTACCACAGTGCTCATGTTGAAGTGACAGTGTTGGTACTGACTGTTGTCTGTTCTGCTTATCATCTGACTGACTGTATCCCCGAATCCAGTTTTCCAGAGGTGATGCCTTTGTCCAGTGGTATCTGCAACAGTGATATCTAGCTGAGGATATAGTCACCTGCAGAGGGTCAGCAGATGCGTCTTTTGACGGCTCAGATGTGGTGTCTCCTACACCGTTCCAGCTCTGACAGCCCAGTCATCTAGTGTAGGGCACAGCACCAAGTCAAAGGCTGCGCAGACAGAGGATTGTTCTGCAGTCTGTTGTAGATATTTTCTTTCATTCTTTCTTGGAGGGAATTAATTCCCCTTTTCCAAGTATTTCACGCTGTACAGAGTAAATGGCCACTGGGCAGACCCGAGGAGTATTCCTGCTGCACACTGGGCCCTCGTCTGTGAACGTGGCACTGGCCAGTGCACCGGTTTGTGGAGACTACAGGCGTCCGGTCCAGCTATGGTCTCCCTGGGTAGCAGCTGGAGCCCAGCAGAAGGGACTGATGCTCATCAAGCAATGCCAAACACATAATCTGCGGCCTCTGCCCCAGCGCCAGTTCTCTTTAAAGTCAAGGACGGATCGAGGACCCTCCATAGGGAGGCTTGAGTGGTTATCCGTGGGAGGCTTGTTGAGGACACATCCTTGGCTGAGCCGACAAAGGGCCACATGGCGGGACACTGGAGCAGACCCTGGGAACAAGGCTGTGCTGAGCAGGGTCATACCCAGATGCACGCTGTTTCCTTAAAAGCCTGCTCCTTCCCCTTTCCCTCAGGAAAACTGAGAGAACTCAGGAGTTGGGATGGGGAGTCACGCTTAACCGGACTAGGGAAGCCAGGTGCTTTCCTAGCGCAGTGTGGATGCCCCCGAAAGGCCCTCACCCATGGCCTTGGGGTTTCCTGTCTCAGACTTAGCAAGACTGAAGATTTGGAGACACAGTTTCTTCCCTGGGCTTTTCCTCTGGTAGCCTTGGCCAGGGAAACTGGGTGGGCAGGGTTAGAAAGTGGAGTCCTCCAGAGTCAGACCATCTGTGAGGATGGGGTCGGGGCCCTGGGCCTTCATGAGCAGTGGAGTAGAGGGAGCTTCGGAATCAGACAGTGCTTGGTTTGAGTCTTGGAGTCACTTCCTACTGGTTTGGACACGTCAGCTGGTGTTTCTGGGCCTCATGTGTCAGAAGTACCCAACACACCGTTCAGCAGCTACTGTGGGCATTTGGAGGTGGTGGGAGTCAGGCACAACAAGAAGTCAGCTCTGCTTGGTTTCTGGCTTCCACACTTGTGAGCAAGTGGCACAGCCTCCCCGTACCCCGTCAAGTCATCTGAAAACCAGTTCTGACACTTCCCAAGATGGCCCCGAGAGCCGAGGAGGTTAAACACATCAATTATGTGCGTTCAGTTTTAGGTCTCATCTTTACTTTTCTAAGCACACGGGGAACCTGTTAGCAGGTGGGCATGGTGCTGGGTAGTCAGGTGGGGTTCCCTGCTGGGGTGCTCCCTCGCAGCTTCAGTTTATTGAGGTGTAAGTCACACAAGATGAAAGCTTTCCGGGTATTCAGTTCATGGATTTTGACAAAGATAATCTAGTTATGTAACCATGGTTACATCGAGGTGTAAAATACTTCCAGCTTGGGAGAATTCTGTCGTTGCAAATAGGATCCATCTGGTTTGTGGAAGACCCCCACCTCACCTCAGATGGTAGGGGATCCCAAGGTCTGGGCCATGCCTTGTCAGGCAGGAAGCCTCAGGGGTCCATTGAACAAAAGGCAGGTTCCCACCTGGTCCCCGAGGCTCTTTCTACAAGGGATTTGTGGGGACTTTAGCTGTGCTTCCTAGCCTGCTCCTCATTGGTCATGGAAAAGGGGGGGGAGGAGACACGGAGCCTGCAGGGCTCCGCATTGGCCATGAAGAAGGAAGGCTTAGGCTGTAGGGCTCCTCATTGGCTACGGAAAAGGAAGGCTTAGACTGTAGGGATTCTTATTGGCTATGAAGAAGGGACCCTAGACTGTAGGGCTTCTCATTGGCTATGGAGAAGGGCGATAGACTGCAGGGCTCCGCATTGGCTATGGGGAAGGAGTCTTAGGGCCTGCAGAATATTCTTGTTCAGGCCCTAGACTGAGCAGTGCTGCCAGGTAGCGCCTGAGAATCCACGGAACTGGAAATCTAAAGATTTCGGTCCACGATCAGGTAGACTTGCTTTTAGGCCCCTATTGGTCCTGGATGGGGAGGAGAATACTTACCTCATGGCTAGAAAACAAGGTGGGTGGTGGTGACAGACACACACGGCAGGATCCTGGAGTCCAGGATCCAGGATCAAGGGGTTGATCCCAGGGTCTTAGGGGACAGCCCTCCTCTCTCTCTTCACTCTGGGGACCAAACTGTTAACATAACCAACACTTTAAACTGAGCATTGCTGGTGTGTTGGGACCCACCCCTCTCTGCTTTGCTGTTTAGGACTTGTAAGTTGTCTGGCTTGAGGTTCCATGCAGAGGGCAACTGAGGCCTCTGACCAACAGCTCTGCTGTATCATGTATAAATAAGGCTGCCACGGGCCATGCCAGAGGACCTGGGTCTGATTCTCAGCACACACACAGCTATCACAACTGTCTGTAACTCTAGTTCCAGGGGATCTGATGCACCAGACATTCAGGCAACACACACACACACACACACACACACACACACACACACACACTATTGTGACAAATGGACAAATGTCTCCTTTTGACAAGATAGTGGGGCAACACATCAGAGGCACATTTTTTTTTAGGGTGGATTTTCCATGATGTGTTGATAAATTGAGGCATTGTGGGAGCACGGGGCTGGGTAGCTGCTCATGCCTTTGCTGTGTGGCCCTGTGGGTTCGGTTTCTTATTTGCAGGCCGGTCAGTGTGACTTGTGAGGCATGGTTCAGGCTGGATGGTGGCAGCTGCCGGAGTCACCTCTTGTGTCCTGAAGAGATAGAACTCAGCGATGCTGAACTCAGATCATGTCTGGTGACAACAACGCTGTGCAATTTCCTGGGGCAAGCCAAGAAAAGGGGTGAGCAGAGATCGAGGAGGGGATCCTGAGCCTGGTGGGTTGAGGGGTGGCCCCAGAGGAGAATAGGATGGTGCCTGTTCTGTTGTGAGAACAGATAATGTCTGAGGCTGGATGGATTGATTATAAAGACCAGAGTCAGATAGAGGGGTTAAATATGGAGGTCAGAGAAGCAAAGCGCCCAGCCAATAGAGAGTTCTCACCTCTACCAATGCTCAGATCAAAGGATTAGTTCTGTCCTCAGACTGCATCTCCACACTGCAACTGTCTCCACCAAACCTCAGACTGCTTCAGACCTTTTCTCAGACTGCCCTGAGCTCCTGTCTCCTCCCGCCTTATACACCTCTCTCCGCCCAGCCACATCCCTCCTGTGTCCACCTCCATAGTGCTGGAATCAAAGGCATGCGATCCCAAGTTGTAGGATCACCTTTGTGTAAACTCTGCTTTTCTTTTAGACAGATTCAATCTCGTGTAGCCCAGGGTGGCCTTGAACTAACAGAGTTCCTTTTGCCTCTGTCTCCTGAGTCCTGGGATTTTAGGTGTGAGCCAACACTCCCTGACCTCTAGTGGCTTAGCTCGACACTCTGATCTTCAGGTTTTGTGCAAAAGCACAAACAAAATGTCACTCCAGAAGTTGCCATAAAGACCCTGAGAGAATGTAGAAACTTGTAATAGGGCTTTCCAAGTTTCATTTGGTTCCATCGAATGTCAGCCCACAGGATCTGACTGGTTATGTAACCGATTCTCTCAACTCTGCATCCCTGGGCCTTCAGTGAGCTTTCACTGAGACCTCAAAGGGCTGTGTGTCAGGAGTAGAGCCTGCAGCGTTCAGACAGGGGACGTGGAAATGGCAGAGGTCACATAGTCCTGTAAGGCTGATTTTTATAGCAAAACTCTGCATTGAATGGGGGTCAGTCAGGAAACTGATGTCCTTGCTGAGTGGCCTGAGGGAAGAAGGAGACATATTTTGATAGCCTGCAACCCTGCTGAGCATCCTGTGGGCTTTAAAGACCACCCTCCCCGGGGGGGGGGGGGGGGGGGGGCGGGGCGGGGACAGGAGAGATGGCTCAACAGTTTAGGGCACTTGTACTTGCAATGGACTCAGGTTCAAATCCCAGCACCTACATGACTGCTCACAACAGTCTGTAATTATTCCAGTTCAGGGGATCTGTTGTGTTTAGCATGGCTCCAGGGCCAGACCTTACTGGGGTGGTGGCAGAACGAAACACTTGAGCACACAGGAGAAGCTGGGTTCCGATGGAGAAACCGCAGCACCTCAGGAGCCTACCATGTTTATTATGTACTGTTGAAAGGGGAGGCAGGGCTATTGTGTGTTGCTGAACAAGGAGGTGGGGTTATCACAGGCAGATAAACAAGGAAGGGAGGTGGGTCTGTGGTTTGTAGCTGAACTGAGGACTCAGGTCTAAGTAATTGCCTTAGAATCAGGTGCTGGAGGGGAGCAGTCTCCAGGGGGGAAAGATTGGGGTGGAGGGAGAGAGCTGTGGTGGACATTTTCTGCACACGCTGTCGACATCCACACGCAGACCCGAGGAAGGCTTTGCTGTTTCCCTCTGAGCCTCACTGTGCCCTCCCTGGTCACGGCATTGTGGGGAGCTTTGATGCCCATGGGTCTCAGGCACTGGGGTCCCTGACAAGCTGGCGCCCGTGTCTGTGGCACACCTTAACTCAGGACTTTGCCCATGACCTGTGAGTGCCCTCCACTCCTCACAGGGCCTGACGCCTTCTTGCCTCCGAGGGCACGGTATGCATGAGTTGTGTGCAGACATACAGACAAAACATTCAACTACATAAAATAGAATAAATCAATCTCTTTTTTTTAAGATTTTTTTCTTCAGAATCCTGAGGTGAAGTCAGGAGAGGAGGAAAAAAAGAAAAACACTTTCTAAGAAATTCTCAGTCATGAGCTTGAAGTAGACTGCAGGACACAAACACAACCCTAAAACGCAATGACTGTGACTTACGATGGCCACTTGTATCCTATGACTCACGGAAGTGTCAGGACTTTGTGTCCCAGTATGTCTGCAGTCCCTTCCCTGTCCCAGGAGGACTCATTGCAGAATTTGTAAATGGGCCCCCACCTGCTTACACTCCACACGCCCCTCCCCCATCCCCCTCTAGGAGCTCATAGGCTGTTGGGACTCTGAGGTCATCCTAAGTCCACTCCACTTTTCCAACTCCAGATATCCCCACAGTTGGCAACTGGACTCTGAACTCAGCACTCAAGCTGAGGGCGGTTATAGCCAGCCAAGTTCCTGTGCCCTGTGTGGGGCTTGAGAAAGGTGGTATCTTGGGAATAGTTGAAGCCCCGGCCTCAAGCTTCTGCTCTGACCTGTGGTGAGGACTCAGCAGCCTCTGAAGCTCCCTGAGTTTCTGTTTTCCCCACTTGGAGGATGGAGCTGAGAAACGGAGCCTGCAACTCAAGGGTCACCAGGGAGATTTGCTGGGAAGAATTGGTCCTGGGTCTTGGAAGCCAGATAGTTGCAGGGAGCTGATGGAGTCTGGGGATCCTGGTGCAGAAACAAGGACACATAAAACCCAGGCAGGACTAGAACCATGGTCAGAAGCTGTCGAGGGTCTTCAGACTCTGGACAGCAGGGTGTCCAGGTAGGCAGGAGGTGAGAGGTAGGAGCAAACCACACTCTGTTCACATCCCCACCCAGTCCCCTGGAGAGGGCCTGCGGAGGAAGTAAGGCAGCATTGGTTCCCATGGCTGGAACTTCCCTGTCTGCTGTAGAAAGAATGATCGAAAGGAAGGAAAGAGGAAACAGCTGGGTAGCCCCACCCTGAGCCACCCTGACTGTCCCTAAAGCTGCAGGCTAGTATTCACGGTCCAGCATCACAAGTGGTGGCTTGTCCTCCATGGACCAGGACACTGAGACCTTCTGTGGGATGGAGAAGGCCCTGACGGCTCCCAAGCCCAAGGCACCTGTGCGGCATCGCTGTTCTAGACACTATCAATGGCACTCCCTGGGGACACTGACATGGACTATGAGGAGGCCACTCTTAAGACCCAGAGATTCCCCCAACCCAAATATGTGGTGAACTGCAGCACTCTGGACCAGCCCAGGAGTACTGGACAGACGGCCCATGGTTTCTCTTCCTAGGGCTGGGGATTATGGACCAGGCTAACACTGCGTGTCCCTGGTGTGTATGACCACAGCTCTGGATATCAGGCACCCAGCAAGATGGTGTCTCCTTGGCACTGTGTTGCTGATAGGGGTGCTGATGAGGAGAGCGATGTTGGCTTGCAAAAGACAAGCCACCTGGTTCCAGCTACTTCTTTGTTCCCCTGAAGATCTGAGGTTCCTCATCCTGGGAGGCAGTTTTGTTTCCTACTGGCAGGTTCCCCATGGTAAGGTACCCCAGGGTGCCCTCCCAGGGTTAGGCTGTGCAAGTTACACGTGGTGCCAGTCTGGGAGCGTGTGTGGAGAAAAGCTGGCTTATTCATCCCCTTAAGAAAGTTTAGATTCACGGCCGATGAGAGTGTTCATCTGGAGGTCTGGGTTTCTGAGTCCTCTGTTGGGTGGAGCCAGGCTCCAGGGCCTCAACAGTCAGAGCTCTCCAGCGTGTGGTTTCCACCGCTCCTGCTGTGTCTGCTCTCATCCGTCCTTCTTTGTCCTTCTTTGGTTTCACTGATCCGCCTAGAGCATGGATGGCATTTTGGTACCTACACCCCAGCAATGGTCATCACAAGTGCTTCCTCTCTCTTTCGGGTCATCTGTCTGGATTTTGCAGCAGGGAACTTCTGTGGGTGGAGCATGGACCTGGATTCAAGGGAGCTTTTCCTTTTCCAGATGCAAGAGAGGTTTTTGAGTTTATTTTTTTTAAAATCAACTTCGTTGTGTCTTGATTTCCATAAATCCCGATCTAGGGTGAGTGTGAAGATGCAGTAAAAGGGTTGTGGGCAAAGGGGATGGGGCTTCTGCGGCCCGCTTAGGAGCCCTTAATGTTTGCTCTTTATTATTAGATGAGATTTATGCACCAATAGACACACAGGTAGTGAGTACATAGCTCGTGGGGTTTTGGTATGTGTATATGCAAAGTACCAGATTCTTAAGCATGCCTGCTCTGGTCTCTGTGTTTTCCCTGGTCATTAGTTTTGTGGCCTTAGAAGAAAGGTCTTTGGGAGGTGATTAGTCATGAAGGCTAAACCTCATCAATGGGATTAGTGCCCTTATAAAAGATTCCCCAAGAGCTGCCCTGCCTCTTCCACCATAGTGGACACAGCCAGATGGTGCCAGATACATCCCAGAAAGCAGGCCTTTCTTCAGTAGCTGTTGGATTTGCTTGGGATTGTTCTTGGGCTGCTCAACCCGAGCTGAGAAATTGATCTCTGCTGTTTGTAAACTGCCCGCTTCATTATTTCCTTGCAATCCAAATGGACTAAGCCAATATCTCCCAGGCACATACTGCGAATATTACCTGGCATGGCAGAAGGGACCTTGAAGGTGTGCATAATACAAGGGGAGGAAACGCTTCCTGGATTACCTGGAAGAAAATGGATGCCCCGGTGTCATCTCAAGGGTTCTCATAAGTGAAGGAGACAGGCAGGATGATCAGACGTGGCATTTTGAAGCTGCAGAGCTGCTGCCTGTGGAGCTGGAGGAGAGCTGAGCAAGGAATGCAGATGCCCTTGGGAGTCTGAAAAAGGCAGGGGATGGATTCTTCCCGGCCCCTCCAGCAGGAACCAGCCCTGCCCCCTTCTACCTTGAATGTGGCCATTAGCCCCATTTCAGATGCCTGACCTCCAGAACCATTAGAGAATGAAGGCGTTTTGTGTTAAGCCACTAAATGCTAATAACTTGTTACCATAGCAACAAGAAGAAGCGTGTTTTAAGCACCACATCAGGCAAAAATCGAGGATATTTTTTAAAACGTTGTCCGGGCTGGCCTTGGACTTGCTATATACCCGAGGATGACCTTGAATTCATCCCTCAGCCTCTCGTCCCTGCCTCTTAAGTGTTGTTATTACAAGCATGTGCCACCAAGCCCACTTTCTTCTGTGCTGCACATGGAACCCAGGGCTAGCACACTGGACTAGCAGTCTTAACCGGCCTATACCACCAGCTCTTACGACTGCATCACTCCACAAAGTTCCCTGTGCCCCTTTATGTGCCCGTGGGCTCCTTAACCCAGCCTCCCTATTCCTAAACTTGATTAAACTGCACTTGGCTTATCCATTCTCTTACAAACTGTGCTTGACTCCTGTGAAAGCAACAACAAATAAACAAATTCTACTATGTATTCTGGAATAAATCTCACGTTAGATGCAAACCTTCATGTCTCATAGGTAAAGGCCTGAGAGTGGAGTTACTGGGTTGTAGGTTTGGCGCACACAGGGATTTCAGCACATGGGAACTGGGTGTCAATGGCTGCCCAGCTTGCTTGTAGTAATTTCTGGGAGTACACGTCTGTACCAGAAGAGAAGGTTTCAAGACTGACTTGGAAACCCTCCATGATGGCTAGGTTGCAGGTGGCTTCCCACGTTCATGAACACCTTTTCTCTATCCCAGGTGGTACTGGAGCTTCCTTATAGGTCTTCCTGAGTGGAACTCTTGCTAGCTCTGTTCGTAGCATGGATTCTGAGGCCTGTGGCAGAGCCCTTTCTTTGGCAGAACTGTTGAAGTAAGAATTGGATATCCCTGGAGTCCAGCTAGCTCTGAGTTTTCAGTCCCATCCCCCACCCTAAAGGAGTGGCTCAGGGGCTGGCCTGTTTTGGAGATCAGTCATAAGGGTCAGCTCCTCCCACGGGAAGGGAAGCTGGCCCTTCTTGCAGACAGCGCAGGAGACAGACTGGGAGAAAGCAGATGGCTTCCCAGATGGCAGAGAGCACAGCCCAGCCGATGGAGAGGGTTGTATGAGGGACGAGGATGGCAAGGGGAAGTAGTGGGTGCCTCATTCAGGCAACTGATTGGTTAAACAGTTGAATCGTATGCAAAAAGCATACAGCAGGTACTAGAGGCAGGGATTATACCATGACATTCACAGTTAAGATAGGGCTGAAGGGGAGCAACCTGGAGACAGAAACCAGCCAGGTGGGTGAGGGATCCTCCGGGAAGCTCTTCGCACTACTCTGTCTGTCTCATGGTGTCCCCTCTGCCATGGTCCCCTCTGCATCTTGCTCAGTGAGCACAGTTCCCCTACCAGTCAGCATCCTCTTTCTGGGGTGTCTTCCCACAGCCTCCAGCGGCATTAGTCTGTCCTCTCCCTCCCCCTCCCTGCAGCATTTACTCAGCATCTCCTAAAGAGCTCAGAAGTCTATGGCGCTTCTCATGGTATCGATCTGAAGTCACTCACTCAGTTCAGAGGGTGGACAGTCAGCTCCTCTTGGATGACATTCACAAGGCTGCGTGTTCTCTGGTCCAGATGATGGCGGTCTGATGGGGCGGGCAGAAGAGGGATAGAACACAGGCTGGGGAGATGTATATTAAGGCCCTGGTTGGTTCTGCTGATTTCCTTTGCAGGGAATGCTAGAGTGATTGCCAGTGGCCGGGTGCTCACTTCCCCAGTTCATGTGTAGCTTCTGGAACCTCCTTGTTCACTCTCTCAGGGTGTTCTCAGCATTTGCTCACACCCTGCAGGAGCTCCCAGACTAAATGGGAAGCAAAGGCTTGTGCGAGTGTCCCTGGGACCAGCCCATTTCCTCATCACAGGGACAACATGGGACTCACACATTCCAGGTTCATTGGGGTGTGCCTGGTCATTCCGGGAGGGGACAAAGCATTCCACTCTGCAGAGGAGATGGTGCCAATTAATTGAGTTCCAGACAGGCTGTTGAGGATAATAACACTGAGGTCAGCGAGGCTGTCCTTGCAGGACACCGTGGCCAAACGAAGCCAGAATGCTACGTCCTTGGAGGAATAGGCCCGTGGTACAAGGTATAAAGAGGCAAAGGGACCACTGTGGGTGCCCAAATCTCCTTCCTAAGCCCAGATGGGGCCATTGGTTGTCTCCTTCCCTGGGCCCAAGCATTGCTGGCTTTGCTCTGTCCCAGGCCTGTTCTCCCACCTCAGGTCTGCAGGGATTCAATCTGTGCTTTAGCCAAGGTGCGTGGTTGGGTAGAGGTTGGGATAGGATGGGATGGGTGGGATAAGGAATTTGGGGGTTGTTTGCTCTATTCCTAGTTTGCACAATCTTGACTTTAATAGGTTGAAATTCAAAGCTTATCTTTATTTGGTGGTCAAGCCTTTGCCTTCTCTGGCAGGTGCAACGCTAGGGACAGTTTATGAAAACATTTCTGCTAACCTCATCATAGAGTCTTAGGTGGCCAGTGGGCTCCCAGCTGACCTCTGGGCTCACGGCTGACCTCTGGGCTCCATGCTGACCTCTGGTCCCTAGGGCCTTGATACCCACCCCTTGCTCTGTTGGAGATGCCCCAGAACTAAACTCCCTCCCTAGAAAACACCTTCAAGAACCCGTTACCTTTCTCGATAAGACTTTAAATAGATCCAGCCTGGGGATGAGGGGTGTTGGGGGTGGCTTATTCTTTAGTATCTCCCAGGGTTTCTCTCCTGCCTCTCTGAGTTAAGTGTTCTTTATCAACTCCCCTCAGAGGGACGCTCCTCTTGAGATTCTGCCATGCACACTTACCTTAGCAAAGCCTGCTATTAATCAGTTCCTGGACCCAGCTGACGAATCCTGTTTTTGTTGACATGCAAATTAACCACTAAAGTTTTTTTTTTTAATTAAAAACACTAAGAAATAATTATGGGTTTTAAGCTAAAAGGATCTTAAGAAGTCTTTGAAAGAACTTTTTCTCCTTTCTCCCTGTAAGCTCCCAAGGCTCTCCCCTGTGTGGGAAAGTGTTACCCACTGTACTGAGTGGGAGTGGGGTGTCGGGTCCCGGAGGTGTCCTTGCTGTCCACACAGCAGCTGCCTCCCTCTCTCCTGGACTGTGCTGGGCAGTGGTCCTGGCTTGTTCTTCCCAAGGCTCCCCTGAGCCTCTGAGCATTTCTCTCTCTTTGCCTTTACCTTCTGGAAGCAGCAACTTTGTACCATGGAAACAGTCCTGCAGAATTTGTGTAGTTTTGCTCTATAGATCGGGCTATCTCAGCACTCACTATGTACTCCAGGCTAGCTTTGTGTAATGAGCCTCCTACCTCGGTCTCCCAAGAGCTGAGATTCTAAGTATGAGCTGCCATAGCCGCTACACAGCCTGTATCAACGCCGGTGCTGTTGGGGCCAGTGTGACTCCCAAGGGCTATCAGGAATCTCAGCATTCATTCCACAGCGCTTTGGTTCCTCTGCCACACAGGGAGAGGGAGGAGGGCGGCCACTTCTCAGTCCCTCAGCTACATCAGCATTCTGGACTTCAGAATGGCTAAGAAGAAGCTGAGGTAGACCTGTTCCTGGTGCTACCTGCTCTGTGACCACATCCTAATGCTGCCGCATCCGGGTAGAAAAGAGCTCTATCCTGACCTGTTAAGTTTCTAGATGGGAAGCCAGGCTTCTGTGCAGGGGTCAAGGCTGCAGTCATGGCCACATGGATTCCATGTTCTTGATTATTCTAAAAGTGCCCCTAGGTGAGTAGACAGCCGAAACGGGAAGCTGGGGCCAGACAGTCTCTCTCAGCCTTGACAGTGCTGGCCCTCACAGTTCCCATCACTAGGCGTTTTCCTGAAGCTTCCATCTGCCAAGTTTCTGTCTGGTATGGATTTTTCAGCCTTGATGAACTAACCCACAGAATCTAAATGTAGAGGGGATATATTTACTGACCTTGTATGTTTGAAGGTCTCTGCCCGTTCCAGGGCGTAACCAACGGATCATCTCCTCTGCAGCAGCTGGACCAATTTTATGATGATGATGATGCCACTAAATAAATAAATAAATACACAATAAATAACTAAATATTGACTGTTTGCCATGTACCAGACTTGGTAGGTATTTTTTACTTAATGCTCATAGTGCACCAAAAAAATAGCTCACCATGGTTACCCAGCCTCATTTTCTGGGTGAGTAAAATGAGGTCCCAAGAAGAAAAGTCACCCACTCCAGGCCTGCATCTGGGAAGTGGCCAGGCCAGGATTCAAATCCAAACTTTCCTAGTTCTGTTCTTGGTCTTCTGTGATATCAAATTATCCCTCCCCTGTTTGGATCTTTGAGGTTTGACCAAGTAATAGCTTGAAAAATGAGAGCTGTTGTTAGTTCCGCAGCCCAAGGAAGGCAGAACTGCACGGTTGCCTGACTTGCGAATGCTCTAATTCCCCTGCACTTTTTTTTTCTCTCATGTGTAAAATGGAGATTTTCATTCATTACTGTTAGGACTGTATGTGTCCCCCATTTTTCATGTGTTGTGAAATTAATGCCCAATAGAACAATGTTGAAAGGTGGGCTCTTCCCAAGGTGATAGATCGGTCATAAGGACTCTGCCCTTGTGAATGGGTTAACACGGGCTGGGTTAGTGATCACAAGGATGGATGGGTTAACGCGTGTACCTCAGGAGTGGGTTAGATCACAAGGGTGGATGGGTTAACGCGGTACCTCAGGAGTGGGTTGGTTATCATGAGGGTGGATGGGTTAACGTGGGTACCTCAGGAGTGGGTTAGATCACAAGGGTGGATGGGTTAACGTGGGTACCTCAGGAGTGGGTTAGATCACAAGGGTGGATGGGTTAACGTGGGTACCTCAGGAATGGGTTAGTGATCATAAGGGTGGATGAGTTAGTGCGTGTACCTCAGGAGTGGGTTAGATCACAAGGGTGGATGGGTTAGCGTGGGTACCTCAGGAGTGGGTTAGATTACAAGGGTGGATGGGTTAATGCGGGTACCTCAGGAGTGAGTTAGATCACAAGGGTGGATGGATTAACGTGGGTACCTCAGGAGTGGGTTGGTTATCATGAGAGTGGATGGGTTAACGTGGGTACCTCAGGAGTGGGTTGGCGATCATGAGGGTGGATGGGTTAACGTGGGTACCTCAGGAGTGGGTTGGTTATCATGAGGGTGGATGGGTTAATGCGGTACCTCAGGAGTGGGTTAGATCACAAGGGTGGATGGGTTAACGTGGGTACCTCAGGAATGGGTTAGTGATCATAAGGGTGGATGAGTTAGTGCGTGTACCTCAGGAGTGGGTTAGATCACAAGGGTGGATGGGCTAACGCGGGTACCTCAGGAGTGGGTTAGATCACAAGGGTGACCTCCTGATAAAGGGTGACTCCGTCCTGTCTGGTCCCCAGATCCCTGCTCCTTCTACCTTTCTGCTCCCTGCCATGGGGTGACACAGCAGGAGGCTTCTCGGCCTTATACTTCCCAACTTCTGGAACTTGTTCTAATTTGTTCTCTGTTGCTGTGATAAACACCATGACCCACGGCAGCTTACATTTCCAAGTAATAGGCTTCATGAGAGAAGATAAGTCCGGAACCAAAGCAGAAGCCAGGGAGGAACTCTGCTAACTGCTCGTCACCTCCCCCTCCCCGTGGGTGTGGTGTGTGATGTGTGCATGTGTGTGGTGTGTGTGTGTGGTGTGTGGTGTGTGTGTGTGGTGTGTGTGTGTGGCATGTGTTAGGGTGTGTGTGTTAGTGTGTATGTGGTGTGGTGTGTGGTGTGTGGTGTGTGCGTGGTATGTGTTAGGGTGTGTGTGTTAGTGTGTGTGTGGTGTGTGTGTGGTATGTGTTAGGGTGTGTGTGTTAGTGTGTGTGTGGTGTGTGTGTGGTATGTGTTAGGGTGTGTGTGTTAGTGTGTGTGGTGTGTGTGCTGTGTGTGTGTGCTGTGTGTGTTTGTGTGTGTGCTGTGTGATGTGTATGTTATGCCATACCATATTTCTCATACGACTCAGGAGGTAGTGCTGCCCACTGTAGCTTGGGCCCTCTCACATTAGCAGTCAAGACTGTTCCTTGTAGACATAACAGCCCATCTTATTTGGGCAACCCTCTGCTGAGACTCCATCTTCCCAGGTGACTCCTGGCTGTGTCAGCTTGACAGTAAAGACTTCCCAGGTACTCAGGGAAGCAAATACTCATTGTGAAATGCCCAGCCCTACACGTTCTGTTGACAACAAACTTGTGTCATGGCTTCGTCTGTGTGGGGCCTGATTTCGGGAGAAATGCTTCGAGCTGGAGAACTGCATCCAGCTGGGCAGCACCCAGACCTTCGAGGCTCCATTCTTCTCTTCCTTAGGATGGGAATCATGACAGTGTCCGTCAGCAACTTTGCAAGGCCGGGTTTTCTGGAGTCTCACTTATTAAGTGCTCAGGTTGGCACGTAACGTGTGCCCAGTGAGAATTTGCCCGTAGATTTCCAGGCTTGTTTATTTCCAGCAGTTTCAAACCACAGCTCCAGTCCGAGTAACAAAAGGCATTACGCGGAAGGCTGACTTGGGCTACAGGTTGTAGGTCCTTCATCCAGACACGGCAGGAACTCAAGAACCCGGAGGCAGGAACTGAAGCAGAGACTGGAGGAGTGCTCCTTGCTCCCTGTGGCTTGCTCAGCCCACTTTGTAGATGGCTGAGGACCACCTATGTGTGGGGCACACCACCTACAGCGGGCTGGGCCTCCCACATCAACCATTAATGAAGAAGATGCCCTCCAGGCCAATCAGATGAAGGCAATTCCTCGATTAAGCTGTCCCCCTCTCAGGTGGACACAGCAGGTGTCCACAGCAGGTGGACAAAGCTAAGGAGGGCAGCAAAGATAACCTTAGATCGCTGCATCCCACACGCGGGTGCACAGGATGCGCCTCTACCAGCCGAGCTGTACCCGCTCCCGTGTTATTTTGGCGTGGTTCTCAGTCACCGTATTGTTTCATCTGTGAATATTTGAGGCTGTCTCCTTGTAGGAATTTTTTGGTAAGGATTCCACAACTGTGCTGTGAATAAGAAGTCATTAATATCAGGCCCGTGTTTACATTTTTCATCATCTCACAAATTAAACACAAAGATTACGATCCTCTAAAAGCTCACAGGTTGCGACCTCTGTGACTGATGTGTTTTGAGTCTCTGTAGAGCTGTAGGTGTCTGGGGCAGAGTCAGGCCCTGGAAACCACCTATGGGACAGCATTTTTAGGAGTCCAGGGACACCAAGGTTTCCACTTCCAAGCCCTCCAGGGGGCGCTCATGCACACCAGTGTGAAACTCGCTGATCCACATCCCCAGCCCCTTTTCCCTTCTTCCTCTGGTTGTTTCATGGAGAAACTCAGTTTTAGAGAGGCTGACACCTGAACGACACCTGCCGGTTCATTGCCAAGCACAGATGGACAGAGTCCTATCTCCTGGTACCCAATGGTGCCTGAGGACGAGGCAGGGTTGTTGTCATGCCCCAGAAGCTGGCACAATCCTCTGTGCCTTGTAATCAAATGTTCTGGGATCCTTGGGAAGATGCGGCGTAGCCAGGCATGGATGGAAGGAGGCCATAGATGGTACACTGGGCTTTCCAGTGCTGGGTTATCAGTAGGCTGAGCTTTCCCTCATGGGGACTCTGAAGTCCTTGACAAGACTGAGGACGTGGCAGAAGCTTTGACCTTGCAGCTCTGGCCGCAAGGTGATGAGTTTGGCTAGCACCGAGCAGCACCCGTGATCAAGGCTAAGAGGGTATGGTGCAAGGCTGTGGTAGTGACTTCACAGAATGTGAACTAAGAAGTTAGAGGCGTTGGAAACGGGAATGATGGGGCTTGGGATGAGAGAGAGTATAGAATCTTCCTTGTCTGGGAACCGTGAGGGTTTTTCTGGCGAAGGGGGTATCTGAGGAGAGAGGCCTATCTGGCTGATTGAACAGCGGATTCCACATTGTAGCATAACTGGGTTGGTGTATTCCTAACACTCTGGCTGAGAGGTAAAGCCCCAGTTGGGAAAGACCTCGTTGTCTCCCGAATCTGTGGCTAATCTGGTCCACTGTTGGACACATGGAAGCACCCACCTGTCTGTCTGCTATAGTTTCTTCTCCTGTTGGTGTGCTGGAATCCTCAGACAAAAGCAGATATTCCTTCTTCAAGGAAGGAAGCCTTTATTCTGTGCGGAGTTCAGGGCTGTCAGCCATCATGGCGAGGAAACCATGGCGGCAGACGCTTGAGGCACCTGATTGTATTATAGCCACAATCAGGAAGCAGGGGGTTAGGGAAGAATGTAGCTTGCTCAGCTCCTCCATACCATCACGTCCCATTGCACATTCCAAGGTCTCAGCCGGGAAATGGTGCTCCCCGCAGAGAAGTGGGTCCTTCCACCTCAATTTGGACAACCAAGATCACTGCCTTCAGGTATGCCCGGAGGGCAGCTGATTCTAGATTCTGTCAAGCTGACAATTAACACACACACACACACACACACACACACACACACACACGTCTGTCCACTCCAGTCTATCCATCCATTCACCAGTGCATCCAACTATCCGACATTCACAGCCCCGTGACTTGACAGGAGCTGGGGGCATCAGCAGACAGGAAGACCTGACCCCCACCCATGGGACAGAGACTGTGGGGTGGGGGAGGGGCGATGGTGGCCAGAACTGCCTTGAGACATGCCGGGTGCTGGTGAGGGGCTGCGTGGCTGCTGAGACTAGTTTATGTAAGTCGTTGGTTGCATTTCCTCACCTTTTCTAGCAGCTGCCTGGACATGCGTGATGTAAAGGCCTGGCCACCTGTGTAAGGTGAAACTGTTCTACCCAGCTGAGCATCTCCTCTGGGAAAACCTGCCGGTTCCGGACTCGTCTTGTCTCTTGGACTGTTCGGGAAGCAGGAAGGAATACTAGAAGGTGCAGCCCCCCCCCCCCCCCCCCCCCCCCGCCCCGTGGCAGCCCCCATTCGGCTCATACCGGATGCTTTGGTTTCAACCACGGAGCATCCATTTCCATAAATAGGACTTACATGTGGAGAGCAGCTATTTTATGCTCAAGCATTCTCTGTGGTGAGAGGGTCTCCCCGCTCGTGCTAATAAAATTTCCATTTACTCTGGACATCAACCGCGTTAATAAAAAAAAATACCATCAATTATTTATCGAGATGGAACTCAGACTTGATATAATGTGTTAGTTCAGCTAGTTTACCGAGATGGAACTCAGACTTGGTATAATGTGTTAGTTCAGCTAGCCGTGAAGCCTGCTCCAGGGCAATAAAAGAGGACATTTTCCAGTAACCTTCACATGACCTTGAGCAGATTAGCTTTCCAAGGAGACTGCAAGGAGGGTGTACACGGAGAGAAAGAGCAGGCTTCCCCACAGAGGCTGTGATTTAGGTAAATGCCTGTCGTCCGGGGAAAGAAGAAATGGAAAATATATGTATTGCATGTTTTAAAGTCGTAAGACCTTAATAAAATGCCTTTAGAAAGGACTGTTTATTTAATAGATAAATAAATCCGAAAGTCGGCAAGGAAAGGCGAGCCTGTGTTGAGGCCACCTGTCACGTTTTACGTGAGTCTGGAGCGCTGCAGTGTGAGGTCCGCCCAGTGGCTCCGGCTTCGTCTTTAAAAGTGTTGTATTTAGGGTGGAAGATCGATTTTCATGTATCTCAGACAGCCGGGGAGTCTGCTCCCTGCCAGATGCTGACTAATGTCCCCCATGGAGACAAGGGCAACAAGCGAGTTTATGAATTACGACTCGTTTTGCAAGACAGTTTTTTTAAGGAATGTTTTCTCTGATTAAAGCCATTAGAGCTCAGAGCAAATAGAACTGTGTCGTATTTTTACGTGCCTAGCATTCTGTAGCCGGAGCCAGATGAAGCTCACATTTTAATTCTTAGGCCATTAAGGCAAGCCACGAGGGTTAAGCTAACTAGCTGCTCCCCACTGCCAGGCTGGGGTTCAACGGAGTTCTGTAGCAGGAGACTTATTGATTTAGTACCCTTATCGGTTTGTCTTTACTTCACTGCGGAAATACTCTCATTTCCTACAGCCTTCTGTGGCAAAAGTTATTTTTAAAAGCGGCATGGTCGACGAAGGTATTTGAGGCTTCCAGGATTAAAAGTAAATGAACAAAACCCCCTTGTCAACTTGCATTTATAGTCACTAAACTATTAAAAAAGATCATCTATATCCTAATTGCACAAGACACCGGGGTGGTATTAACTGATCTAACGGTGAACTAAGGACGTAGATCAGTGGTAGAGCACTTCTGGCATCTGCGAGGCTCTCAAGCCTTAGTATCAGAGAAGATCATCTAAACTACTGACGAAGGAAACTTGGCGATTAAATTTCCTTCCACCAGAAAGCACCAGGACCTCTTCCCCTTAGCCCTGCCAGGGCTTTGTGATTGCTGCTTTGCATCTTTGAAATGGTCTCTGTCCTTCTAACTTCTGTGACTTAAAACTTTAGGGTCCCTTTTCTGTTCCTACCAAGAGCACTGGGAGAGGAGATGCAGCCTGCTGGCTGGAAGTAAGGTCACTGGGGGTGTGTCTTTGAAGGAGATACTGTAATCCCCCAGTGTCTGTCTGTCTGTCTGTACTTCCTGGCCCGAAAGAGGTGAGCAGGCTTCCTCCAGCACGTGCTCCCACCACTGGCCCAGAGCAACAGGGCCAAGGCCCCAGAGCCAGTGCTTTGAGATGTCAGTCAAAACAAACCTTCCTTCTTTTCAGTTGATGACCTCAGGCATTCTGTCACAGCCACAGGAAGCTAACCCACGCACGGTGCTGTGGACAGGCCTTGGACCAGTCTGTGTGATCCAGCGGGAACACTGGGGTGTAGATCTCTCCAGATTTCTAGGGTTTTTAGATCTGTCCTTGGCCACCTTCCTAGTGAAACATTTCCCTTTTCCTACATTCATCTGTCTTCCTTCCCCTCTTCTACAGCCTAGCCTGCTTCCTTGTCTTCAGCTTCTTTCCTTTTTCTCAAACCCACCAGTAAGAAACGTCCCGCTGGCCAGGCTTTTGGTGTCACGCTTGTTTGCGTCTGAGCTCGCGTCCTGTGGAGACGTCACTGTACAGCGCCATGAACTAATGACACATGGTATTTCCCTTTGTAGATGGCCTTTGTCTTAGTGAGAGCCAGAGAAACACTCTTGTTCCCTATGCCCGTAGACTCATAGACCAGCTCTGGTGTCTGTTATCTCCTGTGTATCAGGAAATGGTTAGTGCTCCATCGTCCGTGTGTGTGTGTGTGTGTGTGTGTGTGTGTGTGTGTGTGTGTGTGTTTAGATATCTGTATTAGTATACAGCATGAAAGAGGTCATTTCTGGTTGAGACTATCCATGCACAGGAATTAAGCTTTTCACTGTTACTCCCCTGGGAATACCATAGGCCACTCCATCCCATTTCCCCCCTAGAGTTTTGAAGAATGTTTCGCATGTATCTGTGAAAATGTTACCACCCCACCCCATCTCTGCAGATCGCTTTGAAATCTGCGCAGTGCAGCTGACTTTTAATTTCTGATGGAAGAGGTCCATGGAGTTCGACTGCCTGTAGGCCTGGAAAGTGATCAGCAAGTCAAATGATTTTTTTTTAATACTGTGCCATATGCAGTGGGGGAGGGGAGGAGGGGAACCGCCTCCTTGATTTCTTTTTGCCCTCTGTATATCCTTGTGTCCCCTGAGGTCCCAAGGCATGTGCATGTTCAACGCATGGCTGGACGTGTGCCGTTCTGCATGTCGGCGGGACAAAGCCATGCTGGAGAAGGGTTGAGTGATGGGATAATTAGAACCAGGCAACAGCAGGGTGGATGCATAGTCTGTGTGCGCTAGCTTGTTTGCTAATTGCCAGCACCAGATTTTCTGGGCAATTAGATGTTTGGTGTCTTCCAAGACCTTCTGTGCAAATGTGGACACATGGCCTCAGGCCTTCGAGGGAGCAGGTGGACAGCGGGTAGCTCCTGGGTGGACGGCAGCTCTCCTGAGGGTACCCCAGGGGTCGCATATAAAATGGAGCCGCTGGGTCTATTGCCTGCCTGAGCCCTTAGGCGGAGACAGGAATCCCCTAGCTTTTATAGAACAGGGTGCCTTGAGCTTGGGGTGCACAGAGCTGGGGTGTTCTGTGGACTAGCTGAGAAGCTAAGTGTAGCACGAATTCTAATTGTCCTTAATAATAAAAACCCAGAGTCGGATATTAGGAGGTGAAAGCTGAAAAGTCAGAGAACAGAACAGTCAGCCACCCGAGAGTTCTCACCTCTGCCAATGCTTAGACTGAAAGGGGCGGTCCTGTCTCTATGAAACCTCAGACTGCTCTGAGCTCCTGTCTCCTCCTGCCTTATATTCCTCTCTCCACCCAGCCACATCACTCCTGTCTCCACCTTCCTAGTGCTGAAATTAAAGACGTGTGACTTCCAAGTGCTGGGATCATCTTTGTGTGAGCTCTGTTTCTCTCATAGTCAGGTTCAATCTCACGGAGCCCAGGGTGGCCTTGAACTCACAGAGATTCCTCTGCCTCTGTCTCTTGAGTGCTGAGATTAAAGGCATGCCCCGCCACTGCCTGGCCTTTATGGCTAACTAGGATCTTAGCTCTGCATTCTGATCTTCAGGCCAGCTTTATTTGTTAGATCACAAACAAAATATCACTCCAGTCAAGTGTACGTCCCTCTCTTTTCAAGCACCCTGGGATTTGGGAACTAATAGGTACAGGAAATATTGTGTCCTCTGATGACTAAGACGAATTGAGGTTTTGCTTTTAAACAAGGCCTTAAGTAGCCTAGGCTGCCCCAGGTAGCCTGGGGAGGACCTTGAACATCTGATTCTCTGGCCTCTCTACCTTCACAGTGCTGGGATGACAGATTCCAGCCACTCTGTGGTCCTGGGGATCAAACCCAGGATACTGTGCGTGCTAGGCCGGCATCTCCAAGCTGAGGTACATCACCAGCCAAGATGAGTTTTTCATAAATATTGTTGTTATGTTAGAGTATGCATAACACAGAATTTTCCACTGAAACGGTTTTAAAATGTGCAGCCAGTTGAGCAGCATGATTTATACTCAAGACACGATGGCACGGTGTCAGTAATTATTTGCAAAACTTTCCTTGCCCCGTCAAGAACTCGGACTCAGTGAGCAATAACTCCTGGCAACCTTTCATCTACTTCCTGTGCCTTTGGATTCGCCTATTCGGGACAGTTCATACAAGTGAAATTACACCCTGTTCTCCCTTTCATGTCCAGCTTATTCAGTAGTTTCCCTGCCCACTGGTGTTATAGTGTGTATAGGAATGGCCTTCCCTTTGCACGTGGTTGTGATATTGCCAAGGCTACTCCACCGCGTTGACTGATCCACAGTCTGCTGCTCCCCACTCCTCCACTGTTGGGCACATGAGTTTGCTCCTAATGCTTGGTCATTGTGAGTGCCGCTGCAATGGACATTCGCCTACCGCTCGGTATTGTGAGTGCCGCTGCAATGGACATTTGCGTGCTCATCTCTCTGAGTCTGTTTCCAAGTAGTTACATTGCTGGATCATAGCTGACATTTCGAGGAGCCGCCAAACTGTTTTCCACAGCAGCTGCGCCTTTTACACCCTCACCAGCAACACACGAGAGTTCCAATTCTGTACTTGTTTTTCTTTCCTTTTAAAAATTATGTTCCTCCTTGTGGGTGAAGTAGCATCTCATTGATATATATATAAAAAATATTTTTGGTAGACCAGTTGGTTTTAAACTCACAGAAACTCACCTGCCTGTGCTTTGCAGGTGCTTGGCTCAAAGGTGTGTGCCACCACACCTCGCTTTCATGGTAGTTTTGGTCTGCTGGCTACTGAAGCCGGCCATCCTCTCCCACGCTCGCTGAGCCTCCCGGTGAAGAGAAGGGCCATGAGCTCACAGACAGGAGGTGACTTGCAGATTCGAAGCTTCCCATTTGCTTTTTCATGATCCGTTCCACTCCGCAGTCTGTTCGCGAGCCACTGAGATGACGTTGTTTGAATTCCCACCAAATAGAGAGAGAAAAAAAAATATCCTGCAAGAGCCTGGGATTAACACAAAGTGATTTAGCAGATGGAGCTATTCCTCATGCTCCCCCGGAGGGGAGAGCCTTTCCCAGATAAAGCCAACCCACCCACCGCCTACACGGAATTAAGCTGTGCACTAAACTAGCAATGTATTCAGAGTAGCGCCTGGCCCCTGGTACTGGTGGGCCTGCAGCATCTGGTTATTGTTTTTCTGATTGGTTGGCAGCTTCTGGGCTTTGCTCCGTTGCTTTGGGGCCCTGCCAGCCCTGGGCAGTGGGCATGAGGACACTGTGGAGCCTTCAAGCACTGACCAGGGACAGTGTGTCTTGTCGTTGGGGGCCTCTGAGACTGCTCCAGAGCAAATGTCTGTACTTGAAGCGTTGTGATAGAGCCAGGATAACGTGGTATTTATGCTGCTTTGTCATTGTCCTTCTTTGGTTTGACTTAGTGTCCCTGGTGTCTCAGGCCAGGGAAGCTAACCTTTTGGTTGCTACACACCACCCCACAAATGTTGGACACTTTCAGTACCCCTGAAGACACGAATTCTCTGATCTCTAAATTCTTGTAGTAGAAGAAGTGGCAGGTGGTCCATCAGCCATCAAATGCTGCCTCTCAGAGTTGAACTCATGTCCCATATTCTGTGGCCAGGAGTTGTTGACCCTGGGATGGGGGTGTCTCATGCACCTTTCGGAGCCTGAGGACTATAGATGCTCTTCCAGAATACATGAAAATCAGCACGTCTTCTCTGACACTGTTGCAATAATTCCTTCCCTGGAGAGACATAAACAACATCCATTTCCCCTTATAAAAGTCTACAAGTGAGTGACAGGACAGCCAAGGCTACATAGAGAAACCCTGTCTCGAAAATCCAAACCAATAAATAAATAAATAAATAAATAAATAAAAATAAAGTCCCAGTGATGACACAGGATTCCACCAAAGACCAAAGTGGGGAAATGAGTTTATTGGGTTTACTGCACATGGGTGAGAGGTCACTTACAAGAACGTGGGTGACCACAAAGCAGCCACACTAGAAAAATTTTCACCCAGCATGGAGATGATGGCTTCTCTGTAGCCACACCGGAAGATCCCCCAGATCCCCAGCCTGTGTACCCCAGCATTCCCAAGACCCCACGGTCACTGGGATAAGGGCAGAGTGGCATACACATGCTGGGAGGGAAGGCTGGGCTCTCAGGTGAGAGCCCCAATCCCTTGTTCTCTGGGGGAATATTAGTAGCGGACAGGCCCCATTGAGGTGGGCAAACAGCTACAGTTGTATAATGAAGATGACGGCTGCTTTGCTCAGAGGACCACGTTCTACTGCAGAGGATTCAGGTTGTCCCTGTCCACTGTGGGGTCTCCATTACAGGACCACGTTCTACTGCAGAAGATTCAAGTTGCCCTGTCCACTGTGGGGTTTCCATTACAGGACCACATTCTACTGCAGAGGATTCAGGTTGCCCCTGTCCACTCTGGGGTCTCCATTACAGAGCTCCTGCCCTGGAGCTGAGCTCTTCTGGGAATGGAGCAATATCTTCTATTTAACGTCATGTGTGTGTGTGTGTGTGTGTGTACAGAGCTCCTGCCCTGGAGCTGAGCTCTTCTGGGAATGGAGCAATATCTTCTATTTAACGTCATGTGTGTGTGTGTGTGTGTGTGTGCGCGCACATGCACATTCATGACAATGACAGGCCTGGTGGCCACTTAGAGAGAAGGGGAAGGGATATCCAGTTGTTCAAGTTCTAAAGGCCAAGCACAAGGTGTTGGCCTGTGCAGGGACACCCTGTCTTCCTGGCTGGGAGCTCGCCCTATGCAGCACGGTAACAGACTTCCAAGAACCCCTGTGTGGAGAGCAAAGTCACATAGGCCCCCCTTTTCTCCTCCCTGGGTTGACCCATGTCTCTTTTAAGAATCTAATTCTTGTCTTTCCTTTCAGAAACGGCTCCCACATCTGCATATCCCTCTCCGGCCCGGAGTCTTGGGGACACAGGAATCACACCTCTGTCCCCTTCTCATATCTTGGTAAGGAATAAGTGTGCATGCACTTGCGCCTGTGCTGACTGCCTTTGCTTCATCTCTCCCGCTGCAGGCTGCTAGGCCGTCCTTCACGTCCTGTTGTTGGGTGCACATGGATGTGGTGGTAGCATGTGCACTCTGTCAATCAAACCCGTTCCGTACCCTGGGCCTGGAAAGGCTTTCAGTGCTGTGGCTGATGTTTCCAGAGGCACTAGCCTGGGGATAATATGAGCAGACCGAGGGGTCAGCTCTCGAGAGACTGGAGCCTAGAGGTGGCAAGGCAGCTTTCTATAAGGAAGCACCATGTATTGGGGGTGAATCGGTGAACTGCAGTGGCTCTGTCCACGGATGTTCTATCCCTGTCTAGGAATTGTTTCTTTCTCAATTTTCCTTGGAGAGATCTGAGCAGTCTCTGTTCTGGGGGATGGGTTTTTGCCCTCTGCAGTCCTCAAGTACAAGGGAAGATGGGTGGTAGGGGCAGCCCACAGAAGGGCAGCTTAGCACTCGCTGTTGGGATACACGAAGGCCAGTGAGGAGCACATGGGAGCACCATTCACCAGGGGCTGCTGACTTGCTTTGTTTGCCCCAGAGCTCTCTCACTGTAAGCGACTCACACTCAGGAGTCTCAGTATTCTATCTGGGAGACTCCCATAGTTCTGGCCACATCCTGAGTACAGTGGAGGAAGTAGTGACCTGTGGGCCTGGTCCCGTGAGATCCAGACTTTGTACCCTTTGCTCCTTGGGGGAGCACTTGGAGGCAGTGAGGAGGGAGGCCGGTGGTAGTGTCCTCATCCCCAGTTTAGCTAGAGTAACCTGGTCTAAAGTTTGCCCGGGTTTATCACTTGGTGTTCTTCAGGGATTAAAATAAAAGAAAAGGGAAAGTAAGTCTACATTCCTTTAGGGAAAAAAAAAGCTGGGTTACCTGAGGTGGTATGTTCAAGTGGCCTCCCAGATGAGGGAATTTGTGAAGATGAGCCTAGGGCCCTGAGGTCATGTGAGGTCATACGATGGGTTTGTAGAATTGGACGGAGTCACCATGGAGGCCCCTGTGCACATAAAGAAAGCACTGCAGAGATAGAGCAGGCACTGGTGGGTGCTCTGAGTGGCGGCAGGACTTCTGCAGAGGGAGCTGGGGACAGCAACAGTGGGGTGATGGTGTCCACACAAGGAGCCACTCAGTTGGGCTTCTGCCCATGGCAGCATTTCCATGGTTACCACAGTGCACCGCTAAGAAGGAAGGGTTTGTGGGTGGCACCCTCAGACAGTTGGCCTGCACCCCGATTTGGGGGGGTCTCCATCTCTCTTTGGGTCACTCAGGTGGGAGCTGAGGCTGGTCTGCTTGAGCTGGAGTGTTTTACCTGCAGAGAATGCCAAACGGGCAAGGTAGAGGTTTCTTCCAGAAAGGGAGGCCTGGTCCTCACCCGCTAGTGCTTAGCTGTGCCCTTGCAGAACGACGCTGACCCTGACCCTGGTCCTCACCCACTAGTGCCTTTGCTGTGTCCTTGCAGAACGACGCTGACCTTGACCCTGGTCCTCACCCGCTAGTGCTTTGCTGTGCCCTTGCAGAACGATGCTGACCCTGACCCTGGTCCTCACCCGCTAGTGCTTTGCTGTGCCCTTGCAGAATGACGCTGACCCTGACCCTGGTCCTCACCCGCTAGTGCTTTGCTGTGCCCTTGCAGAACGATGCTGACCCTGACCCTGGTCCTCACCTGCTAGTGCCTTTGCTGTGCCCTTGTAGAATGATGTTGACCCTGACCCTGGTCCTCACCCACTAGTGCTTTGCTGTGCCCTTGCAGAACGACGCTGACCCTGACCCTGGTCCTCACCCACTAGTGCCTTTGCTGTGCCCTTGCAGAATGATGCTGACCCAGTCTCGGAAGAGCAGACGTTTCTGGTGGTGGTGGCCATTGACTTTGGGACCACATCCAGCGGCTATGCCTACAGCTTTACCAAGGAGCCAGAATGCATCCATGTGATGAGGTGAGCACCGCACGGCGAGGGCACTGTGTGTCCTGGTCACCCCACCCATGTCCACTTGGTGGTAGGGCCAGTCACTGGTGCTTGAGAAGAACAGCATTCCACAATGTCAAATGTCAAGCAGGCCTCATGGAGCCCCACTTTCTCTCGAAAACCAGAGGTGTTTCAGCCTGAGGCCATTGCCATCAAGAGGTTCCAGGGCCTGGGGAGGTGGCTCAGCGGATAGTGTACTTTCCGTGCAAGTGTGAGGTCGCGAGTTCAGATCCTGGGCACACTGGTGAGGTGTGGAACTCACCGGCCAGCCAGTGTGGTGGGATTGGTGAGTGTCTTGTTCAATAAGACACTCTGTCTCAAAAAACAAGGTGGGGGCAATTAAGAAAAGTCTCAATGTTTACCTCTGGCCTATGTGTGATGTGTGCATGTGCACGCTCGCACACGCATGCACACACACACAGTGGGGGGTATAAATGTATAAAACTTATAGGAATGAAAGCATAAAAGATTGAGTGGAAGACACTCATGGGGTGTCCACTTACAGAAAACTGAGCTACCTAGCCTAGAAGTCACCCCACATCCCCATTCAGTTATGGGGGCACTCAGCCTGTGGCAGAACATGCATCCTGGCTGGGTAGCTGGCCAGGGACAATGCCAGACCCATCTGAGCGGAAGTCCCTCAGGAGGGAGGCACCCATCTGCCCTGTGATGGCCTCTTCATGCTGAAGGCAGTGATACTCACGAGAAAAGGTTGGAACTCAGCCTGGGCCACAGCTGCTCCCTCTTCTGGACTGGACCAGTGTCTGGCACTGAGTCTCCACCTGAGGCTCCCAGATCTGGGCTCAGAAGGGAAGGGGACAATGCAGGCCGTTGGCAGCCCTGGCTTCTAAAAGGCTGGGGCCCCAAAGAGAGAAGAAACACGAGTGACCTGTGCTCCCCACACCATTTCCCTGGCTTTTGTTTATCCTTCTGCCCAGGAGAAGGAAACTTCTCTGGGGTTGACCTGCCCCCACCCCTACTCCATTGCATATCCGTGTCTGTCTCCCTGTGCCCTCCTCTGTCGCCTTCTGAGTCTATAACTGGCCAGTCCCAGATGATTCCTTAGAGTTCCATCCCATCTTGTCACTGTGGCTGTCACTGAGCTATGGGAGCTGTGTCCAGGGCCTTTCCCTCCAGTTAAATGCATGTGCTCTTCTGGGTGCTCCCCACCCTCCTCCCCAGCACTCCAGGTCGCTCTCTGTGCTCCCTTCTCCAAGGTCTCCTGGGCTCCTAGTCACAATGGCCATTGGCCGCCATCTCCCTCTGGTCTTGTTTGGCGTCTACCCCTCCTCCTATGTTTCTCTCAGCGCTGCCCCAGGCTGGGTCTGACCTCTTCACCCCTCCTCCTATGTCTCTCAGCGCTGCCCCAGGCTGGGTCTGACTCCACACTTGCCTTCTGGCTTTCAGTCCTTGAGGTTCAGTTTGTTCTCAACAACACCGTCTCTCGTCCTTTAGGCTTTCAGTGACCCCCATTATTCACAGATGTAACCCAACCCTGCAGGGTTCTCTCCAGTCTGCTGCTGCTTTCCCAGCTCAGTCATCCCCTTCTTATTTACACGGCACCTTTCCTCACGGACCCATATTTTGTCTGACCAGCACCGTCCCTTAGCTGCCTGGGCCAGCTCACCTCAGAGCAGCCTGGAGTGGCCTTCCCTCTCAGATCTAATTGTTAGCTCCTTCCCCATTCTATCCTGACTCCTGTCTCCTGGGCCCCTCCTTTCGCTACTTCTGCCTTCCCTGGCCCCTCAGGACATTTCCCTGAGCTCCTTTGGTCCACCTGGTCAGAAAGGTCCAATGCGTTTTCTCACACCCATCTTATTTAGAAGAGAATTCCAGCCAGCTCTGTCTCAACGGGAGCTGCTGAGTGCTTCCAAATAAAAAACAAAGACCTCGCAGACTTTGAGTTATTGGAAGACTGAAAGATACTCAACACTGCCCCGTGTCGCCAGCATGTGACACATCTTAGCTTCTCAGGAAACAGTGAGTGAAAGAGAACACAGAACTTATTTATTTATTTATTTTTTGGTTTTTTGAGACAGGGTTTCTCTGAGGCTTTGGAGCCTGTCCTGGAACTAGCTCTGTAGACCAGGCTGGTCTCGAACTCACAGAGATCCGCCTGCCTCTGCCTCCCGAGTGCTGGGATTAAAGGCGTGCGCCACCACCGCCCGGCTCACAGAACTTATTTTGAGTAAGAACCCGGTTTTTGCCTCTTTTCATTCTGACTGAGGCATGTCAAGATATTAGCCGATATGGAGTGGGTCACATCAGTGACAGACATACACGGAGCAGGCATTCAGTTCCACTATGCTGACTGGACTGGGGTTCTAAAACACCCGTAACTTCTGCTTTCCCTTGGTAACAGGAGATGGGAGGGAGGTGACCCCGGTGTTTCCAACCAGAAGACCCCGACCACTATCTTGCTGACACCAGAGAGGAAGTTCCACAGCTTTGGGTACGCCGCCAGGGACTTCTACCATGACCTGGACCCCAACGAGGCCAAGCAGTGGCTGTACCTGGAGAAGTTCAAGATGAAACTCCACACCACAGGGGTGAGCCAGCCTCTCTAGGAGAGCAAGGGACCTCAGTGTGCGGGATCTTCAACTGGAGTCCCCCAGGTTTCCCCCAAACGGAAGTTAATGCCTGTCTGCCTGGGTCTTGGAAACCAGCCTGGAGTGAATGACGCCTCGCGTCCTCAGATGTGTGTGAACTCAGTTCTTCCTGGTGTGGGGGAGGGGACAGGAGGTGTTCCTGGGCATTTAGCTGTTTTGTTTAGAAAACTGAGAGGCCAGAGAAGATGCAGCTGTGACATGGGTGTAGGGAGCTACAACCTTGCTGTCCAAGGGGGGTTGGGGAGGTCAGGGACCCTCTTTCCACTAAGACCAACTCATACCTGAAGGCCCAAGACTGGGAGGTGGATCAGGACTGTGGCTATTAACTGGTCAGTTTGGAAGGAACGACCAGTAACATCGGAGGAGAAGCCACCATCTGTGTGTGGAGCAAGAGGACCATAAGTGGACCAGTTATTAGATGCCCAAACGCCAGGACAGTGGCCTCACTTCTGGAACCCCGGGCAGGCCAATGTTCTGTGAGACGCCCAGGTCCAACAGGCATCCCTGCTGCAAAGCTTCATGGGAAAGGTGGGAGCTAGCTGAAGACCACGGACTCTGAGGCACATACCTTGGGTTTCAGTTTCATCCCTGGTTCCTCCAAGACACTTAGTCCGAGCCACGTGACTTTGTTGTACCTCGTTATACTTCCTTTATAAATGCATACAGTTACAGCGTCTTGCTCACAGGGAGAATATAAGGGTTGAGGTGGTAGGCCCACATGAGTCTCCCAGAGGAGGAGCTAACGTTCCTAGGCAAACGTTAGCTTCCGTCAGCATTTGCAGATGGCAGCACAGAGGTGGCAGGAAAGCCAGCACTGCCATCTTGCCCTCCCAAAGCTCTAGGCTTACATGAGGTTGCATTTCTGGGCCATGGACCAGCCTGGGCTAGAAAGGACCCACCCCTTTTCTCCAGGTGGGACGCCATGCTGGTTATCAGGAGTGGGCAGTGGAAGCCCAGGGGGAACTGTAGCTTCACGGGGCTCAGCTGCCTCCCTGAGCCTTTGCTGGACACCAGGAGAAGCGGGTGCTGGCCAAGAGCAGAGAGCATGAGTAGGTGGTTTAGGGTGCACCCAGAAGACCCATTAGTAATGCTTGACCCTATCTAAAACAAAGACAAAGCCTGGTTATCTTCGATTGCATCAGTCTGATGTCCAAGATTTATTTGTTCCTGACACTAATAAGCAGGTTAGTTCAGGGTCCTCCTTCCACTCTCGCCCCAACCTCTCCCCCTCGGGGACCCTGTTCCTTTTTCTGGTGACCTCTCACCATCTGGTGGCCTCTGCACAGCATCCTCTACCCGAAGACCATGGACGGCAGCTGCTTTGGCTTCTGGCAGAGCCAGAGAGGCAGCAGCTATGCCTAGCTTTCAGCAGATTAGACTGAACCGGCCTTAAAATAGGAGCTCGTCTATTTTAGTGACCTGGCTGGCAGCTCACCGGGGAAGGAGAGCTAGCTTCCTGCTTGGCAGCGAAGTGGCATTGATTTAAGCTGCTATCACAGGGCTCCTGGGTGGGTGTGGGGGAGGACTGGTGTCTGGAAGTCGCACCTGCGACCCATCCGTTCTTCCCGTGTCCTGCAATTGTCCAGAGATGCCTGCTCCTGAGGATCCAACAAAGGGAGAGGGAAAGGAAGGGAAGAAAGGAGGTGCAATGAAGGTGGGGCCTGGAGAGAACAGCCAAGAGCTCTTAGACAGTAGGGTGGCCTTACTGCCAGGTGCCTCTGGGGTGCAGGTAAGGTGGCATTACTGACAGGTGCCTCTGGGGGCGCACTATTGCATCTGCCTTTCTATCATAGGGGACTGGATTCCGCTGGTCTCCAAACACCTGCTCCCTGCTCCCCCAACCAAAGGTGTGGTTCTCCTTCACCTTTTCCGTTGTCACGTGTCTCTCTCTCTCCCTTCAGGACCTCACTATGGACACAGACCTGACAGCCGCAAATGGCAAGAAAGTCAAAGCCCTTGAAATCTTCACGTACGCCCTGCAATACTTTAAGGAGCAGGCCCTGAAGGTGAGGCTGAGGGGTGGTGGCAGTGAACCTCCTGTGAGGCCATCTGTGGTTGCTGGACCCGCCGTCTGCAGGAAGATGTGGGCCCTGGGGTCAGAGCACTAGAATGTGTCCTCCGGCACTGCTGGCCAGGAGGGAAGATGGTTCGGCATTTTGGAACCAATTTGGAAGTTCCTGAAAAAGTTAAACACAGACATCACCCAGCAATCCCACTATAAGGCACACACATAAGGGAAATGAAAACATGCGCACATAAAACTGTTTCATGAAAGTTCATAGCAGCATTATTCATAATAACTAAAAAGCAGAAGAACTCAAATGTCCATCAGCTGATGGACAACCGAGTGTGTCTATCTGCTCACTTTAATGTTACTCAAGTGTAAAGGGAATGAAATACTGGTGCTTGTTGCAGTGTGGATAACCTCTGAGAAACCTCTGAGCTTGCAAAATAAAAGAAACAATGTATAAAAGTCACTTCACACAATTCCATTTGTATGAAATGTTCGTAACAGGTAAGTCCACAGAGACAGCCGTTTTCAGGTTGCTGGGGACAAGGAAGGAGATAAATGAGAGAGCCAGGCTCACCCTGCTGTGTGCGGGACACTAGACACAGACTCTTCCGGAGTCCTGCTAACCTCCTGACTGCTCTGCAGAGCCCCAGGAGGTGAGACCCGGGGAATCAGAAGTGCCCCCCCCCCACTACATTTACACATTCACTCTTCTTGGTGTTAGGAGCTGAGTGACCAGGCGGGGTCGGACTTTGAGAACTCTGATGTCAGATGGGTCATCACCGTGCCTGCCATCTGGAAGCAGCCAGCCAAGCAGTTCATGAGAGAAGCTGCCTACCAGGTGAGGGACACTGGGATGGGGTGGGGCGGGTCGAGAAAAGGGAGCTGGGATGCCCACAGTGGTGCTTGGGTATCTCCCAGAACTTGCCAGCTTCCTAGGAGGATGGGAAGGGTCGGGACCGAGAACATTCTTGTGCTTCCTGGGTCAGTCTAATAGGGATCTCTCTCTGTCTCTCTCTCTCTCTCTCTCTCTCTCTCTCTCTGTCTCTCTCTCTCTCTCTCCTTGGATTTATGTGTCTGGGTCATGTTTCCAGTGTAAATTTTCTGGGGTTAGATTTCAAACCAGGGTTCAGAGACATTTCCTGTTGATGAAGGAAAGTGAAAAACTTCAGGAAAAGCCTTGGGAACAAGAATATTTGTATAAAACAGGAACAGAGGCAAGGATATTGGCCAGGGCCCAGGCATTTCAGCTTAGCCAGGAGGCCGAAAATGGCCATCTGCAGCTGGGGAGTTGAATTGTCTTCCGTACACTCGCCTGTCAGAGCCACAGAGTTGTACGTGGGCTCTCGGAAAGGCTGAGGGGCTGACACACTGGGTGCTGGCCGGCTCCCGACACAGTTGTACGTGGGCTCTCGGAAAGGCCGAGGGGCTGACACACTGGGTGCTGGCCGGCTCCCATTTGAGAGCAGCAGTGTGGCTCCGTGATCAACCTCGGAGGTGAGAATCGCCTGTATCTAGTGACCAGCCGTTAAGTGTCCATCAGTGCCATAAACACTCCTGGTTTCCGTGACGGCTGATATTGATGGATCCTGATGGGATCCAGAATCACCCAGGGGACAAAACTTTAGGCATGTCTGTGTGGAAATTTCCGGCAATAATTGCGGTGTGAAGATTCACCCTGGCTGCAGGTGTCGCCGTCTTGGGGGCGGGAGTTGTAGCTTGAATAAAATGGAGGAAGGGAGCTCAGCACCAGCGTTCGTCTCCTTGCTTCCTGATGGTGCGATGAGACCCCTCGCTCCTGCCACCATGCCTTCTCTGCCTTGGCGGACTGTACTCTCAAATCGTGAGCCAAAATGAACCCTGCCCTCCTGGGATTTCCTTTGTTAGCATCGAGGAAAGTAACCTACTGTCACAGCCAGACAACTTGTACCCAGCAATCTTCCATGAGAGGGACAGCTAGTCACTCCAGACGGCCCACTTTTGCTGAGCCCGAGTCGAGTCTCTGCCCTGCGAGTCAGTTTTTGGTCCTTAGTCTTCATCCCGGCAGGACAGGCACAGGGATGCATTCATGTCTCCATGTCCCCATCACACCTCTCAAGCGGCATGGTGCCCGCCTTTCCCAGGTGGCACCCTTCTGACGTCAAGTTAGTAGCTGCGCACACAAGCCTTCCCTTCCAAAAGAGAGAGTCACCAAATCACCTCAAGCCCCAGCAGAGGGTAAAGTGGCCCCCATAGGCTCTGCTCAGTGCTCAGGGCTCTTCCGGACGCAGCTTGCAGAACTCAGCTTGTACAAGGTCGGGGTGGATTATCCCTCCTCGCACTGTCTCCTTTCCAGGACCATTTCCAGGACCATTTCCTCTGCTCCCCCTTCCTTCTCCATCAGTGTGAGAACCCAACTCTGTGTATGGAGCTGCCAAAAATAGATCTGCTTTCATAGGGATGAAGGAAGGGGGGGCATTCCAGAAAGAGGCAGTCTGGTTAAGAAGGAGGTTAAGATGCCTCCTAGCTCCTCACAGAAGCCCTGAACATCATGGCTTCAGCCTTCAGGGACCATCCAGAGATGGACCACCAGGACATGGTCGTTCACACCCATGGCTCTGTGCCCCGCGCTGTTCCCCCACCCTGTTCCCCCATGCTGTTCCCAGGAGTATCATCATGGCAAGGGTCACGGCCTCGGCTCACACTCCCCAGTCCACAGGAAGACTCCAGCAACAAACGTGTGACCCATCCAGGGGTCAGATCTTATTTTTAGACTGGAAAAAGAAGGCGGTGTGGTGGCTGGTCAGGTTGCTAGGCTGTGTAGCCCTGGAACAGGCTCCTCCCAGAGCAGAGTCTCTGAATGGGGAGGACAAGGGGCGGGGCTGCACCCTGTGGAGTCTGAGGGGAGAATCAGACAGTGGGAGGTACAGGCACGGTATTCTTGTCTTCAGTGAAATAAAAATGGCCCCACAAGCCGGGCATGGTGGCTCATCCCTGTGACATCAGTACTTGGCTGATCAGGAGGCTTGGGATAGATGTCGCATGGTTTGTCCAGAGGCACAGGGACCATCTTCCAGGGCAGTGCAAACTCTCTTTGGTAGCTTATGCTTTGACCCTTTGTAGTTCTGCTTTGATTCTTCAAGCAGTTCACAGGACCAGGTGGGTTTAAAGAAGGCCGCCTCATTCGGCTAGCCTTGGCTCACTCACTCACTCCTTCATGAGGTCTTTACATCAGAGCCCCTGTGTGGCAGGCTCTGGAAGGCACTGGGTGCAGCAACCCAGCTGAGTCAGGGTCCCAGGTTGCTCATGGGGCCCAGCAGCTCATAGTTTGGAAGTCAGAGGATGCATGTGGCATGGTTGCTCTGCAGTGTCTTCAGGAAGAGGTCCAGGAGGAACGGGAGAGCAGCACTTGGTGTCTCTCCTCTACACCCCTCTGTCTTTTTTATACAGCCTGAGTGCTGAGAGCCCAGTCCCTGTCATTTCCATGGGACCTGCATGATGGGGAGTTATGTGGTGCAGACCTGGGTGCAGATGGCATGAACAGGTGTCGCGGGGATGCAAAAACTCCCCACAGCCACAGTTGCTCTGCAGGGCAGCCTGGAAAAGTCACCAGTGTTGACAGAGGCTTCTGTCCTGCCCAGTCCTGCAGTCATTCAGTCCCAAAGAAACACACAGAGGCCTACTTTAATTATAAACTCATTGGCCTATTATCCAATTCTTATATCTTAAATTAGCCCTAATTCTTGTCTATGTTAGCCATGTGGCTTGGTACCTTTATCAGTGAGCCATTCTCATCTTGCTTCCTCTGGGCTGAGTGACAACTGCAGACTGACTCTTTCCTCTTCCCAGAATTCTCCTGTTCTGGTTTTCCCACCTATACTTCCTGCCTGACTACTGACCAATCATCATTTTATTAAAGCAATACAGTAACAAATCTTTACAGGGTACAAGACCATTGTCCCACAGCATAGCAGTCAGTAGAGAAACTGCATCCCAGCTAGATGTGGTTGATAGAGCATGGGACCCTTAATCCCAGAACATGGATCCAAGTCCCACATTGGGCGCCACTTGTTAAGAAAAACCCATATAAAGGGTATCAAGGATTTCTTGAGCTATAAACAGGGAAAATACACTCACAAATACAGGATATGCTAAGTCCAGTCACTGAGCCCCTGGAAAGCCAGAGACCAGTCACACACTGCTTCATGCCCTCTGACCCGGTCTTCACCACCCAAGAGAGAGCGACACCCCCTTCCTTATAAGAGTTTATGTGGACAGACAAAAAACACCACCTCTATCATGTCAAGATCATGGGCAGAGCAAATACCCACTACAGCCCAATCCTGCAAAGGTAAAATTTTGTGGGTCAGCTTGACTGGGTCAGAGCTTTCCCAGATGTTTGGTTAAATGATGCTCTTGGTGTTCCTGTGAGGGTATTTGAGTGTCTTCATTTAGCTGTTCGGGGTAAAGCAGATACCTGTGTAACATGGATGGGCCTCCTCTAGTCCACTGAAGACTGAACAGGCCAAAGAGCTGACCCTTCCCCAAGAGAGAAGAAATCCCTCCCACCTGCCTGTTTGTTGCTTTTCTTTCCTTTGGATTCAGATGGAAACATCAGCCCTTCTGGGTTCTTAAACCTGTGTCCTTTGGGCAGGAGCTACTCAGCTACATCTCCTGGGTCTCCAGCTGGAGATCCTGGGACTGGTCAGGCTTTGTAATCATGAACCAGATCCTTATACGAAATCTCCTGCTGTGTGTCTGAGTATCCAGCATGTATTGTTTCCCCAGAGAGCCCTGGTTAATACAGACACGAGCAAATCCCGAGTTCTGAGCCCAGTGTCTTCTGAGGATGCTCTCAGCGTATCCATCTCCACGAAACGTCTTTCCTCAGATGGGTGTTTGCCTCCTCCATGGTGGCTTCCTGCCAGCCCTCCCCCAGGAGTGACTTCAGAATGAAGCAGAACTGTGTGCCCCCAGAATAGTAAGAAAGCTTGACGTGCTATTCTGCTTGGGTGGGAAGCATGGGGGGCGTCCTTCAGTCTTTCAGGAGATTTTCTGAGTACAGGTACATTCACCTGCCAGAGAGAGCAGAGCTGCAGTGGTCTCAGCATAGCATCCTTTAGGCTGGACCAGGTCCAGAGCCTCTGCTGAGTCAGGGCCCATAAGGGCTGCAGAGCTGTGTACAGAGATCTGCTTCATCTGGAGACCCTCCCTGGGTCTGCCTGGCCTCAGTCCTGGGTGAAAGAATCTGCCAAATCTCCATCTCTTAGGATTCACACACTCAGGACGGCTACGGATCCTTGAAGAGCAGACAGTGGAAAGATGGCAGCAGAGGGCCAGGCGAGGTCTTCAGGAAAGACCTTGAACAGAAGCGGGGGCAGGGGAGGGGAGCACTGCACTACTGAATCTCAGGAGATCAGGGACAGGGAGTCGTCCAGTTTTTAGAGGCATTTTGCAAAAAAGCATGTAACTCTGGTGTGTGAAGCCTGTTAAGTAAACAACGCCCCCATGTATGTTGGCCTCATTTAATACAGAGACACAGCCTGTAACTGCCTCCCTGCATGAACAGTCTGCATAGACAGAAAAATAATCCTATCAGGAGAAACTGAAGTGCACGAAGCCCAGCTGGGGTGGCTGGAGCTCGCTGACAGTCCGGTAGAACGCGTAGCTGGCCTGGCCATTTTTCTCACCTGTCCACACGCTTTCTTGGCAGATTTTCCTGGCAGGTTGCAAGGGCTGAGGAGCTGAGTGGTCAGGGTAAAGAGTTGCTTCTGTGAGCTCCTCGGAGAGCGGTTTTGTCGCCTACACCTCCCTCCTGAATGGGTCTTAGGATTTTAGGAAAGCTTTAACATTTAAGCTTCCATTAGGCAGCTTTAGAGCCCAGATGAGTGAACGGGGCAGAGTGCTGCAGGCTGGCACACGTGCACACTCTTCTGTTTGCAGAGTGCTCAGCAGAGACCAGGGACCAGGAGAGTGCAGAAGGAGGCTGCCTGGAGGAGTGGTTGGATCATTCAACCAGTGGCTGCCCTCTGAGCAGCTGATGCCTGCTGTAGAGAAAGAAGACCCCACTCTTGTCCTCAGGGGATGTGGTGCCTTGCTGCAGAGGCTGGCTGTGTCTGTACCAACTCTACATAGTCGGAGACAGACGGCATTGCTTGGCAGCAGTGCCAGTGTTACTGGTGGTTAGGGGTTGAACTGGTTTCCAAGTTCTTGGCGTCTCATTCAAGAAAGAAAGGGATGCGTAGAGTTGTAAAGCACCAAGAATGCTTTATTTGAAGCATTTAGAAAGGCATATACTGCTAAGATTGACAGTGGTATGCATGAATGAAGATACACAGGGCCCCAGGTTATTATCTGGGGTCCCCTTTTATGGGGGTCTCACGGTAAGATGCCTTTGATTACTAGGGAGGTAGTTTGTGTAGTTCTCGACTATATTAGCAGATTCAGTTCTTAACTGTTTCTCTATGGTGTATGTCCCTTCCCATAATGCCTTTGGTTTTCTAAAATCATATATACACCCAATTATGCACAGGTGTAAGATGGTGAATAGAGGATTGTCTGTACAAGTTTACTCTGAGGAAATAGTTAGCCAGTTGTGCATACACCCCAAACCAGTTTAGGCCATCCTGGCCTTCTGACTTGCCATGCCCAGACATAAACAGCTGTGTTGAATCTAAGTTTGATGGTCCTCAGGAAGAGGAAAAGCTTATTCTATTTCTAAGAGAGCAGTGTGTGTGCAGCTCAGTGCAGCCAGGGGTCCTCAGTTGCTAACAGGTTGCTAGGTGCACTGTTCTGAGGAGTGTGTGTGTGTGTGTGTGTGTGTGTGCATAGTATGTGCAGATGAGTAATCTAGGCTGCCAAGTGCATTATTAGAAGAGATGTTTATGCACAGCTCAAAACAAGTGGAGTCCCAGGTTGCAAAACTGTCCCCTATGCTTGCCTGCCTTACCAGCAGAGAAGAATTCACACAAGAATACTGACTCAGACATACCAGGGCCAAAGGCAGACAAAAACAGAGAAACGCTGGCCCCATTCCAGGCAGACAGAGTCAATGATCTCCTGAGGGCTTCCAGGCCAAGGGGCTGGTATGGGAGTAGCTCTGAGCATTTGAGTGCAGGGTCTCCTGCCAGAGATGAAGCTGTCTAGGAGTTTGAAGGTCTAGGCAGTTCTTTTCTGTTTCCTCCTGTTCTTGGGGCCCATGAGTTGATCCTCAGATCCTTCTGGGAAGGTAGCATTTGAACAGAGTCAACTGATTTCTCCTCCACTGCCTTGACCCGTCACTTCCTACAGCCCTTCATCATGGCTCCACAGGAGTTTACTGCTGGCAACAAGGCTCCCTGGTTTCTTGGATAATGTGATAGGGGTGGAACAGTTACTATATCAGTTACTTTTCTGTTGTTTTGATAAAATACCACAACCAAAAGCAACTTATAGATGGAAGAAAGTTTGTTTCAGTTCACTGATCTGGAGGGATGAGTGCCATCACAGTGGGGAGGCCTGGCAGTAGGCAGAGGCATGAGTTCAGGACCCGGAAGCTGAGGTGGCACATCCTCAGCTGCAAACACAGTCAGCAAGACAAAACTGGAAGAAGAGCGAAGCTCTGAACACCTGGAACCCACCTCAGTGACACACTTCCTGCAGCTCTAAACACCCAAAACCCGCTTCTGGTGACCCAGTTCCTCCACCAAGGTTCTACCTCCCAAAGACTCCACGGCTTTCTCAAACAGCATCTCCCAGTGAGGATGAAATTTTCGAGCACACGAGCCTGCAGGGGACAGTCCTCATTCAGCCACCGCTGCTTACCTGACAGACACTGCCCAGGCTCTGCCTCTGTGTTGCTGCCTCCTTTCTGGAGTGGGGGCCACACCTTCACCTCTATCTTTTCTCTGCATCTTCTCAAAATAAAGAAGAAGACCCTGTGGAAATGGGTCACAGATATTGCTGTGGAACCAAAGCTAGCCCCTTTATGAGGACAAGGCCTCTGCTGTTTAGGACAGAATCCACCTGCCTGGGTATGTCTTTTGTTGTTGTTATTTTTTTGTTTTTTGTTTGTTTGTTTGTTTGTTTTTTGAGACAGAGTCTCTCTGTTATGTAGCCTTGAATGTCCTAGAACTTCCTGTGTGGCCCAGGCTAGCTTCAAATTCAGAGGTCCCCCTGCCTCTTCCTCCCTAGTGCTAGGATTAAAGGTGTACACCACCATACCTGGCCTACGTCTGATTTTTAAGAAGACTTTTTAATTGTGTGTATATGTGTGGGTCTGTGCCCATGGGCACCAGAACGAGACATATGATCCTCTGGGGGGGGGGGTGCAGTTCCAGGTGGTTGAGAGCGGCTGTGGGTCCCCTGCAAGAGCAGCAAGTGCTCTTAACTGTGCACCCATCTGCCTAGGCCCTAGGTTGTTTTAGGCTTTGAGAACTTCCTCGAGGACAGGACCATCTTACTAATACCCAGTTACACAATAACCAATGTACACTCCCCCCACCCCAGCTGTATCATCTTAGGCAGGACTCATGCTCTTGACTGGATTTTCCATATAAAGATTTCCTGGGGTTGAGGATTTGGCTTAGGAGGTAAGGTGCATATTGTGTAAGCATAAAGACATAAGTCTGAATTCCCCAGAGCCATTGTAAAATCCAGGCATGGCAGCATATGCCTATATATGCCCCAGTACTAGGGAGGGGATGGAGGCAGGGGAATCCCTGGAGCTTCCTAGCCAGCCAGCCTATGTGTAATGGTAAACTCCAGGTTTACTGAGAGAGTCTGTCTCAAAAAGAAGAGGTGGAAACCCACAGAGGAAGACACCGATGATGACCTCTTGCCTCTGTGTATTGCACACACAGGGTACACAGGCATGCATATACATGCACATACCACATATACACACAAAAGATTTTCCATCTGAGTCAGAGGTCCTGGTTAGGATGTCAGGGTCATAGTCAGTGGACAAATGAGGCCTTGTGTGCAGATATTTCTCCCTTCCCATCTCTGTACCTCCTGGCCATGGTCCAGGCCCATTGACATTCTAGCTGAGGCAAATTCCAGCTGGCAGGTTGACAACCCAGTGGGACATGGGAATAGTTTTGTGTCCTTAAAGTCTGGAAGGTGTTTGCCTGACTCTTCTTGGTCCCTGGGCTCCATCCCAGGGTTCGGTCCTATTACCTTGGTTTCACTTCTGAAACCAAGAAGCTATGAAGTCCAGAGTCCCAGGAAGTCTACACACTGAGTGTTTCCTTATCTTTCACCCCTTGCTGGAGAAGCTGCCTCTGGGCATCTGTTCTCCAAGGAGTCCCAGAAGAGGATTGTTTAGCACACAAGTTGTCCTTTAGGAGGGCTGTTTTGCTCTGCCTTGCTTTGGATTTCTGCTTCTGGGGACCCCAGGGAGCAGGGATGTACGATCTGATCTGGGGAGGAATAGCTGGGGCAGCAGATTTGCCATTCCTGTGGCACTTCATGTGTCTGACGCCATCTTAATTTCATCTGTCTGTGTGCTGGGGATGTATGGTCTGATCTGGGGAGGAATAGCTGGGGCAGGAGCACTTGTAATTGCTTGACAGGGAGCAGGGATGTACGATCTGATCTGGGGAGGAATAGCTGGGGCAGGAGTACTTGTAATTGCTTGACAGGGAGCAGGGGAAAATCTTTCACGTGCCAAGTAAGTGGTGGCAGCCCAACCCATTTGCCCCATGAACCAGAACAATGAATACTATTGTTACCTACGTGGTTGGCCGTGGCTGGGGATGCTAGGCAGTGGGGAAGAAATACCCTGTGACTGGCGCAGAGCATAGGTATGGATTTGGGAACCAATCCTGAAGTGTTTCTGCTACTAAAATATTATTAGAGAGGCACATGGCATGTATAGAGTGAAGCCTATCATCCTACCTGGTTGGTAGCCTCTATTTCAGATGTTATTAGTGACATTTATTTGGAGTGTGATTTCCATAGAGAACTGTGGGCAATGCATTGTCTGATACTTCACCCAGCAGGTGAAGAGATGGTGCCTAAAACCAATGGACAATGGAACTTTGTCAAAAGGTTGGCCCAGTCCTCTCCCCTGTAATGTTAGGTCACTCCAGGCTGGACGGTTGGTATGAACGGTCGGTGTGATCTAAGGAGTCTGGTTTGAGGGACTCAAGTTCTCACCTGGGCTGACATTGGATACCTGTGAATAAGACTCAACTGTGTTTATCTCTACAAGCCCCATGTTCCATGGGATGCTTCCTCTCCTAGACAAACTAAAGTAGCTGGTCACCCTCTCTTGGGGTCTTGGAGTCTTCCTGTTTGTGGTGGTTTGAATGTTAAATGTTCCTCATAGTCCTGGGCGTTTAAACACTTGGTCCCCAATCATGGCACTCTTTGAGGTTTAGGAGGTGTGGCCTTGATGGAAGGAGTATGTTACTGTGGGTGGCCTTTGCCGTTAAAAGACCTAGAGTCATTTCCAGTGTGTCCTCTCTGTTTCGAGCTTGTGGTTCAAGATGTAAGCTGTCCTCTTCCACTATTCCTTTGCTCTCCTGTTGTTAACTCTAACTCTCTGGACCCATAAGCCAAAATAAACTCTTTCTAAATATGAGCTGCCTTGGTCATGGTGCTGGCTAGCTTTATGTCAACTTGTCACAAGCAGGAGTCACAGGAGAAGAGGGAGCCTCACTTGAGAAAATGCCTCAGTAAGTGTAGGCTATAGGCAAACCTGAGGGCATTTTCTTAATTGATGGGGAAAGGCCCGTTGTGGGAGGTGCCACCCCTGGGCTGGTGGCCCTGGGTTCCATAAGAAAGCATGTTGAGCCAGTCAAGAGATCAAGCAACACCCCTCCATGGCCTCTGCTGCATCAGCTTTTGCCTCCAGGTTTCTGCATTTGAGCTCCTGTCCTGGCTTCCTTTGATGATGAATTGTGATGTGGAAGTGGAAGCCAATTAAACCCTTTCCTCCCCAAGTAGCTTTGGTTATGGTGTTTCCATCACAGCAGAGGCAGCCCTGTAACTAAGACAGCCATGGCGTCTTGTCGCAGCAATAGAGACATTACCTTTAGTGAAAGAGTTACACAAAAGGCTCTAGGGCTCCCTTGGGTTTCCAGCATGTAACCTGAGCCTCCTCCTCTCCTCCTGGCTTACTGATGGAGCCTCCTAAGCCCCTCTGCCCTTGGCTCCTAGCTGCTCTTCTTGTGAGTTGTGTCATTAGGAGACCTTTCTGTCTGCTGAATTTCTGGTGTAGAGTGGCAGTGGGAGTGGGGGGACTTCCTCCAAGTGGGTGTGGCTAGGAGACCAGTCTCCAGACGTCCTTGGAAACAGCAGAAAAGCAGCCCCCCACGGTGACAGGAATGATTGCACTGCTTGTGGTTAAGAAAGCCCTGTGTGCCACACACAGCCTCTGTAAGAAGACCTCCTGCTCTGGCCCAGGGCTCTGGGGGTACCCAAGGACCCGGTTACAAGTTCATTCTCTGAGTGTGCACACTAGGGTGGTCTTGGGACCTCCAGGGTCTGGGACAGGTCACATGCCATGGAACAGCAGCACTTCTGCCTCTTGCCAGCCAGGAGAGATCCCAGATATTAACAGATAAAGTTGCAGATGGGAACCTGGGGGCGTAATCGTTGTAATATTAAGAATATGTAGGAGCTGGGGTGGACTCAGTTGGTGACGTGTTTGTCTCACACACGTGAGCACCCAACTTCAGTCACTAGCATCGCATAAAACAGTCGTGGTGACACACACTTGTAATAGTCCCAGAGCAGCGCTCACGAGGTAGACACAGAAAGATTAGACAGTCATGGCCATTCCTAATGCACAGCAAGGTTGAGATCAGCCTGGGATCCGTGAAACTCCACCTCAAAAATAAAACTATTATACGGTAAATTTTATTGAAAGAATAATGGCGTTAGTTAAAACATCTGTCAGCTGACTGCCCACCCTCACTCCAGGAAATTAAGGACTTCATGGAGGCTTCCTCTGGGAGCCACTGCTCATATGTCACCCAGCAGGCAAGTGACAGGAGCCCCCCGAGTGCTTGCCTAGGCCTTGTTCACCAAGATCAGGATCTGCACAGCCTGTCAGGAGGTGTGTGACCCACTGTCACAGGGAATGGATCCACCCGCCTTCTATCTGCGATGAGTTTCAAAGTGCCGGAGCCTTTGCAAGTCTGTTCCCCAACCGCTTGCATGTTAACCTCATCATTACCCACCGTCCACAGTCCCCAGGGACGGAGGCCCTGTTGCCAGAGCGCCCTGCCTTTTCCAGGATCCCTTTGCATACTCAGAGAAGTTTGAGGGGTCAATGCCTGGCCACCCCCAGTATCAAATCCTGCAGAGGCTGTGGAGGGGATGTCTCCCTACACAAGCTAAGTTTATGGCTCCGTTCCTTCCTTGGATGTGGTGTCCTCTGAGCAGGCCTGCCCCGGGAACCCCACTTCCAGCCTCTCTCTCTCTCTTCCAGGCAGGCCTGGCCTCCCCCGAGAACTCGGAGCAGCTCATCATCGCCCTAGAGCCCGAGGCCGCCTCCATCTACTGCCGGAAGCTGCGGCTGCACCAGATGATCGAGCTCAGCGGCAAGGCGGTGGTCAATGGGTGCAGCTCCAGTGACACAGTAGGAGCGGGGTTCACACAGGGTACCTCTGTTCTCTCTCTCCCTCCCTCCGCTCGCCCTTCCCAAGCCCAGGCTGCCAGGGTCAGGATACTCCATGGGGAAGGTGGAGTAAGTCCCTCTTTGCTTGGTGTTCCTACGTGGTCCCTAGAGGATTCCCCATAAGCTAAGCATTGGTTACCCCGGCTTATCACCCACCCGTTAGGGGCATCTCTCCGAGAACCCAGGGACGACCTGAGAGCCTTTCTGAGCCTTGCATTTTCCTAGGATCTGAGACTGTCTTTCACCGACTTAGTCTAACTCAATGTGCCTGTGTTAATTCCTCCGTTGAGACTGTTGGCTAATTGCTGTCTTACTCACTGGGTTGCTCGGGGTGCTTGGAGCTCCTTAGGTGCCATAGCTGAGAAAGTGGCTGATTTGTCCCGACCCTGTGGGAAGGAGCCCTTGCTCAGCCTGACCCAACCTGGGCATTTCAAGGGCTTTCCCCTTAAGTAGTTACCCGTATAAACAGACTGTCTTTGTCCCCAGAACTGTGTGCTCCACAGGTCTAGGCATTGTGGCCTCTCCAGGGCTCCAGGTTTTAGAGAGATGAGGTCATGGTGAAAGCACCATTGAAAGCTTGGCTACTAACCTGGCACACTGTATGTGTTGGGAGATGCTGTACGCCCAGCTCTGAGTTCTGCTGAGTTCCCAGGTGGGCAGAATGCACCCTCTACCCATGTTCACACCCAAGTGGCCCTGGAAGGGCCCAGGCCCGGGAAGAGGTTAGAAAGGACATTAGTGAGGATTGCCTGACCTAAATTTAGATCTTAATTAAAAAATTAATGGGAAGGGAACATTGAAAGGAACACAACTGCTCCTAGGCATGGTGAAGGAGAAGGTTAACCGGAGATAAAAGGGAGAGCATAGCTAGCTAGAGGCAGGGGCGGAGACATCTGGGGGAGTCCAGAGTGGACCGACCAGACTGAGCTGTGCCCTGTGGGGAGAGGGGGAGGGGAAAACAGGTGCAGCAACCAGGAGGCCCAAAGGTGCAAAAAAAAAAAAAAAACAAAAAAAAAAAAACAAAAAAAAAACAAAAACAAAACAAAAAAACGGTAGCAACCAAAATGGTTGGATTATATAGGGAAGGGCAGCCCAACCAACCCCTAGGCTGGAGAAGTTTAGGGTAAGGGGAGGGGTATGCCCAAGGGTTGGGTTAGTCCTTAACCTGATTGGTGGCCATCCTGACCTTGCCAAGGGCTGCCAAGGCCAGCCTTTCCTCCAAGGAACTCGGTTGCTTTATCATTTCAAATGCACAAAGGCGCATCTCTCTCCATTGTCTCATTGGAAAGAACACAAAGCCTGTGTCTTACAGGCTAATTCTCAGTTCAAAAACAGAGATTCATAGCAGGGTCTATTGATTTTGGCACAGCTTTTACATATGGTTTAAGACTGGCTCTTGGTTTTCAGGAGGCGCCTGCTGAGATCCTTCCTCAGGGTCCGTCTTTGGGTTTCCTTTCCTCTACTCTGTCATGTCTCCCCACTGCCGTTCTGTCATATCTGTCCTGTGGCTTTGTGTGCACTCACGGCAGGGGTGGGGAGGGGGCTTGGTGTCTGGAGCCCTCATTGATGACCTGCAAGCCTTGGCAGGGCTCTAGGTGTCAGCCTGGCTCTCCCAGGGGTGGGGAGCTCCAGGGACCCCAGGGGACATCAGACAGGCTCGTGGGTCCCTGTGAGCACAGGTCCAGGAGAGGGAAGGGACTGGCCGGCATTCAGCATCCACTACTCAGGGTTTGCAGGGAACATTATTTTACTCCTGATGGGTTTTAATGGGATTCATAAAAGATACATTTGTCCAATCTTGGGCTTAATCTACCTGAAAAACTGGGATGGTTCTTTGAGAACTGGAAAGATGTTTTGTCGCCTTCTCTCGGATATTTTTTATGAATTCCATTTTGTGGACATCTTAATTGTTTAGCAAACTGGATCCCTGCTGCAAGGCCTGAGACATTGTTTCTTGTTTGGCTCTTGCCATGCCTGGGATTCAACTCAGACCTGCTCGCATGCAAGGCACGTGCTCTACCATTGAGCCATACCTCTGGCCTAATGTAGCTCACGTGGAGCCCAAGTTTGGGGGCCCCTCCTAGGGTGCCCCTCTGACCACTCTAACCCAGGCTCTGAAGAACTTGCAGCCAGCTGGGCGTTTGCTGATCTACCCCCTAGCGAAGCTGGATTTGCAGACACTGCTCCTGGGTGTGGTCAGATAATCAGCATGGTGGCATCCGATGGCGTTTCAGAAGGAGCAGGGTAGCTTAGGGATGTAAAGGACAGAATGGTGGGGAGGGAGGGAGGTGAGGCAGGAGAGCCTTCCTCTGTCACCCCAGAGCTGCTCTAGGAAATCATTTGTCACGGTTGTCATTCTGTGGCCACCAGGTCTCATAGTAGGTGCTCTGCCTTTCTTATCACCTACTGTGTGCAGGCAGCCACTCCAGGTGTGCAGTAGACGAGCAGGGTGTATTCGGGAAGCCCCTGAGAAACCTAGACCAGCTAGTGATATCCCCATTTTATAGATGAGAAAACTGAGGACCGAAAGGGATAAGTGATTGGCCCTAAAGCCCACTTGGCTGTGGCCTGCTGCTTCCCACGTATCCTTTCTCAGTACCTTTCTTGGCCCATTCTTCTGCTTTTCCAAGCTTGGGGATTGTTAGATCTCCAAAGCCCTGGGGGCCTCTGGTCTAAGAATTCATATTGCCAGACAAGAAATCTGGGGATTTCCCAGTCCCATGACCTCACCCTTCTCAGCCAAGCCCAGGATGGTTATTCGTGCCCTGTCTGACCCAAAGGCATTCCAGCCACCCAGTGCACAAGCAGAGGCATCCCCTGGGTATCCTGGTGATAAGAGCTGGGATTCCCTAGATTCAGATGCTACCTTGTGGCTGAAGCGCCCCCATGTGGCACAATTGTACAGTGTCTTCAAAAGCTGCAGGACAGAGATTCCTATGAGCAAAAATTTCCGGCATTCCAAAGCTCCATGATGCGAAAAGGTTTAAGCCCACTTAGTGCACTGTGGGCTGCTGGGAAACTGGCCCGTTTCATTAGCCCACTCCCCAGAAGACGGTCGCCACGGCCAAGAATCTCCTCAGGGCAGGCCTTACAGCTGGGCATAGGCCAAAGATGAGGGCTTCTTCCCTCGGAGGAACTGGCTTTCTGGTTTTTGATGTGTGCTTATTAATCCTGTTGGTCCAGTGTCAGTAAATGCTCCGTCCTCGAGCCCACCATGCTGGTGTCTCCAGCAACTGCAGACAAGCGTCTCTTTTTCATGCTCTCTCATGCTGACCCTTTTCTTCCTGTCGGCCGCCAGCTAAGGAACACGTTCGGCGTAACCGGCAGAGTCGGACCTTCCTGGTGGAGAATGTCATAGGAGAGATCTGGTCTGAGCTGGAGGAAGGTATTGCATCAGGATGTCTTTTGCCCCTACTTATCATCTATTTTCACTGCCTGCAAAAATGCGATCCTATTTATCACATTTGCACTTTGGGGAGATACTCAGTGGCAGGGGCTTTAAAAGCCACTCACTCAGGGACCACCCTTCTGGGAGCCGGAGTTCCGCATGTCAGAAAACCATGCAGATACTCTTCCCGAGGAAGAAAAGGCTCCCCAGTTCTGGAGGGAGTTGTGTTGGAGAGCATGTCACGGGCTGGGGCGGGGACACAGCCCTATGTGACCTGAAAGCCTCGGTCTTCTAGAGTCTCTCGCCTGCTTCTTCTTCATCCATGCTTAGCCCGCCCTCTCGGACAGGCATGATTGCATTCTCTTAGTTACTGAGTAACTTGCTATGCTACTAATTAACAAAAACCACTGTGCTCTTGGCAGTGCTGATGTGAGTAATGAGTCCAAGTTCTCATTCACCGGCGTGTCGGAGCAGGAACAGATACGTGGTGTGTCTTACAGATTGCTGTCTTTTATGCCAGGTGACAAGTACGTGGTTGTCGACAGCGGTGGAGGCACTGTAGACCTGACAGTCCATCAGATACGCCTACCAGAGGGGCACCTTAAGGAGCTGTACAAAGCAACAGGTGAGTACTGCCTGGCTGGTTAGCTTCCCCGGCCTCCAGCCGTTTCTTGTTCACTCATTTCAAATCAGACTGGGTGGTGGTTACAGTTGGAAAGCAAGGTCTACTAAGTGTTCTTTCAAAGACAAATCACCCCTTGAGTTTGGGCAGCAAACTGCCAAACTGGCTGTTACTGAAGTTTTACCAGGATTCACCTGTAGCTTGTTACCACCTCTGATTGAAATCCAAGGCCAGAGTTCTACACCTAGATCAAGATCACCAAAATAAGGAACATACCTTTCCATTTGGGAGGGGAAGTCTTCCGAGGCGATGTCATCGACAGATGAGTTGATGTCATTGACAGATGAGGTGATGTCATTGACAGATGAGGTGATGTCATTGACAGATGAAGTGATGTCATTCACAGATGAGGTGATGTCATCCACAGATGAGGTGATGTCATCCACAGATGAGGTGATGTCATTGACAGATGAAGTGATGTCATTCACAGATGAGGTGATGTCATCCACAGATGAGGTGATGTCGTTGACAGATGAGGTGATGTCATCCACAGATGAGGTGATGTCATTGACAGATGAGGTGATGTCATTCACAGATGAAGTGATGTCATTCACAGATGAGGTGATGTCATCCACAGATGAGGTGATGTCATCGACAGATGAGGTGATGTCATCGACAGATGAGGTGATGTCATTGACAGATGAGGTGATGTCATCACAGATGAGGTGATGTCATTGACAGATGAAATGATATCATTCACAGATGAGGTGATATCATTCACAGATGAGGTGATATCATCCACAGATGAGGTGATGTCATCGACAGATGAGGTGATATCATCGACAGACTGCATGGGTCTAACTAAGTCCTGCTGGTTTTCCAGACCTCACCTATGGGCTTTCTCAGATGGAAGATTGTGATTTTTGAAGTTATCTGTATTGATTTAATAATGAAATAGATCGAAACAGACTGTTAGATTGCTGCAGGGGGAAATCCACAGAATAAGAGCCAAAGGGTGTTGAGGTGTGAGTGGGGATGGTTACTGCTATCTGTGTGCCAAGTGGGCCCCAGTGTACCGGGCCCCAGAGAACACAGGGAGGCCTGGATCTCAGCATTTGGTTTTCTAACACCGTGGGTTCCGTTTTCTTTTCTTCTCAGGCGGACCCTATGGATCTCTGGGAGTAGATTATGAATTTGAAAAGCTGCTTTGTAAAATATTTGGAGAGGACTTTATCGAACAGTTCAAGATCAAGCGCCCAGCGGCTTGGGTTGACCTAATGATCGCCTTTGAGTCTCGCAAAAGAGCCGCTGCGCCAGACCGGACGAATCCCCTGAACATCACTCTGCCCTTCTCCTTCATCGACTACTACAAGAAGTTCCGGGGGCACAGCGTGGAGCATGCCTTGAGGAAGAGCAAGTAAGCTGGCTCACCTTAAGCTACAGAGAGTGTGGGGGTGGGCAGCATTGATAGGACAGAGAGATCGGGCGTGGACCGTGGGTTCTGACTCTATGCATGGTGTGCTCTTGAGCAAGTGACTCAATTTAGCCATGCCTCAATCTAAATTTTACTATGGAAAATGGGGACAATGATTCTTGTTATCTCAAAGGTTGCTATGGGAGTAGCATGAATTCCTGTCTGGTAATACCCAGGTCACAGAAAGTGTGGTCTACGTGTCCGCTGGTGTGTTCCCTGAGAAAATAATAGCTTTATGAAAATGGGACATTTTGTTTGGGTGATGTCTTAGTCACTGTTCTATTACTGTGATAAGACATCATGATCAAGGCAACCCTTATAAAGGAAAACATTTAATTGGGGGCTGGCTTACAGTTTCAGAGGTTTAGTTCGTTATGATCATGGCAGGGAGCATGGCAGCATGCAGGTAGACATTGTGCTGGAGAATTATCTGCTAGCTATATCCTGATTCACTGACTGAGAAGAGAGAGGAAAGGGGGGGGGGAGTGGAGGGGAGGGGCGGGGAAGGGAGAGGAGAGGAGAGGAGAAAGAGGAGAGAGACAGAGAGAGACAGAGAGACACTGGGCCTGGCATGGACTTTTGAAGTTTCAAAGCCCACCCCACAGTGACACACTTCCTCCCACAATGCCACACCTCCTAATACTTTTTGTATAGTGCCACTTGCCATGACTAAGCAGTCAAATCTCTGAGCCTATGGGGACTGCTCTGATTCACACCCCACAGGCAGCTGCTATAGCGGTGTCTAGAGTAGGACTTGATGTGTTCCAGGTGAGTGAACCCCAGGGGGAATCTAGTTTCCCTGCTTCTTCAAGGCCTTGGCCTGCAATTACAGCTTAGTTTGTTGTAAAATGAACCCATATAGACGGTTTGGATTAAAGCTGATAATTTTTAATAGAAAAAAACCCCTAAATTTCTGATATCTTTTTAAAAATTGCTTTTGAGCCATACTTGGTAACACATGCCTGTAATCCCAGCAATATGGAGGCTGAAACAGGTGTGTCCTGAGTTCAAGACCAGCCTGGGCAACATAACAAGACCATATTAAAAATTACTGATATCACAAGAGTAACACCACCTACAGTGGACTGGGCCCTCCCATACCAATCACTAATTAAGAAAATTCAGGCTAATCTGATGGGACATTTTCTCAACTGAGATTCCATCTTTCAAAATGACTCTAGCCTCTGTCGAGTTGACACTAAAACTAGCCAACACTTCTGTCATCTCCTTCTTTTCCCCATCCCATTGATCCCTTCTTTCCTACCAATCCTCTTCCAGTATCATGTCTGTGTGTGTGTGTGTATGTGTGCATGTGTGTGTGCGTGTGAATGTGTGTGTCTGTAGTGTATGTGTATGCATGTATGTGTGTGTGTGAATGCGCGCGTGTGTGGTTGTGTATGTGGTGTATGTATGTCTGTGGTGTATGTATGTCTGTGGTGTATGCGTGTGTGTCTGTGGTTTGTGTGTGTGTGTATGTGTGTGTGCGTGTGTGTATGTGTGTATGTGTCCCAATTTCACAGGAGCATTGGTGAAAGTTTATTTACAGGAACGCCGGCACCTTGCCGCTATATCACTGGAAGCAAAGCATCGCCCCCCCCCCCCCCAAGCAATATTACTATCCATAATTCTCAGGGAGGAGCAGAGCTCTGCAAATCCTCTTCTCCCATGTCAGGGCACTGAAAGCCGACCCTGGGCAGTTCTTCTGCAGATGCTGCAAGTTCCCAATACACCACATCTGGGACACATACAGTCTGCTTGTGTCTCCTTCCGGGATGTAAGTGCCCACTGATGACCGCTGCCTGTGCCCGCGTTTCACTGGGGTGGATCCACGCTTACCATGTCATTGTCTTGCCCTTTCTGTTTGGCATATCTGGAGCACACGTAAAGAGATTTTACCTCGGCGGCTTGGTCACTTCAGAAAAAAGAATAATGGTGATTCTTCCTTCCGGTCGTTCTTTAAAGAAGTGGTGTGGTGGGGCACACCTGTAATCTGAGCGCTAGGGGAGGCAGAGGCGGAAGACTCTCTGTTTGGGGCCAGTCTGGTCGACATAGAGAGTTCCAAGTCAGCTATAGCTGCACAGTGAGACCCTGTCTCAAAACCAAAGCAGATCCTAGCATCCTTCAAAATGAAAGACAGAGGGCCTCTACTTATCCCTGTCTCTTGTGCTAGACACTGACCCCCATTATACTGGGGGGACGTTTGGTGCTGGGATAGAGCAGAGAGAAACAGACAAGGTTATGTCTTAGCTCTCAAGTCTCCGAGGGTCCAGGTCCAGGCAGTTGAGTGGATTCCCAAGAATGCTTTTGACTTTAACATACCTTGTCGTCATGATGGGACAGACACTGTCAGGCCACACATCCGTGCAGAACAGTCTGGGCACTGTACACTCGTTCATTGCCCTTTCTTCTTGCTACTGTTCCCAGTGTGGACTTTGTGAAGTGGTCCTCCCAGGGGATGCTGAGGATGAGTCCGGACGCCATGAATGCCCTTTTTAAGCCGACCATCGACAGCATCATCGAACACCTCCGTAAGTACCATTGAGTCTTGGCCACTTGTGGGACAGAGCTGGTAACAGGGACAGGACTGAGGCAGCCCAGTTGGTAGGTGACCTGGATCTGGGAGCTACATGGATGGAGCCTTCTGGAGCAGGCAGGGGTAGCACAGTTTCTAATTGTTCTTAATAATAAGCATCCAGAGTCAGATACAGGGGCTAGTGCTGAAGGTCAGAGAAGCAGAGCAGCCAGCCACTAGAGTTCTCACCTCAACCACTGCTCGGACAGAAAGGGGCCATCCTGTCTCTATGAATCCTCAGACTGAATGCTGTCTCTGCAAAAGCTCAGGCTGCCTCTCCAGGAAACCTCAGATTATGCTCGGATTGAATCCTCAGACTGAGCTCCTGTCTCCTCCGGCCTTCTATTCTTCTCTCTGCCCACCCATATCACTCCTACCTCCACCTCCCTAGTGCTAGGATTTAAGGCGTGTGATCACCTTTGTGTGAGCTCTGTTTCTCTTTCATACAGATTCAATCTCGTGTAGCCCAGGGTGGCCTTGAGTTTCCAGATTTCCCTCTGCCTCTGTTTCCCAAGTGCTGCAATTAAAGGTATATGCCACACCTGGCCTCTATGGCTAACTAGTGTGGCTAGCTCTGCACTCTGATCTTCAGGCAAGCTTTGTTAGATCACAAACAAAATATCCCTACAGGCAGGGATTGGGCACATCATGAGGAAGGCTGCTGGATGCCACCCATTCTGGAGAGCTGAGCAGCTGAGGGCCTGCCCTTACCTGGGCTTCACTTTGGCCTTGAAGGCCAGAGGTCAAGGAACTCTGAAACAGTACTACTCTAGAGTGACAAGCCCCGGGACTGTATCTTGTCTGGAGTATTGGGGACACTTAGGGATCCTGGCCTCACGGGGAGCCAAGGAAGGGTTCCAGCAAGACAAGAGTCTGTCTGTCCTGCCATCTTGTGTGTTGTTATCCTTGTCCAACCACAGGTTGGACACACAGTAACCTGATGGGGATTTTTCTTTCCAGGATCCAACATCATACCATTTATACATCCCTCACCTACCTTTGTGACTGTCAGACACAACTGTTTCTCACAGCTAGGATCACATATTTAAAGGGATGCTATCGTCATGATGAATGAGTTCTGATTAAAGCCAGCACCACCTCCGATAAGTTAGGCTTCTACTTGGCACAGCCCTGGCCTCTGTTCCCAGGCATACAGTGTATAAACCTTTCTTTATCAGACTAGCTCAGTCCAAACTGAGTTCAATGAGCTCGTGCAAAGCCAATGCCAGCTGATGCTCATGGTTAGCTGTCCCTTCTGTAGACTCAGGCTGCCTTGCTTTGGGTCATCCCATCTCCCCTTCTCCTTCCCTTTCAGGGGACCTGTTTCAGAAGCCCGAGGTGTCCACGGTCAAGTTCCTCTTCCTGGTGGGTGGCTTTGCAGAGGCCCCCCTTCTGCAGCAGGCGGTGCAGGCTGCCTTTGGTGACAAGTGCAGGATCATCATTCCCCAGGATGTGGGCCTCACCATCCTCAAGGGCGCTGTTCTCTTTGGCCTGGACCCTGCTGTCATCAAGGTGCGCCGGTCTCCCCTCACCTACGGCGTGGGCGTGCTGAACCGCTACGTGGAGGGGAAACATCCCCCCGAGAAGTTACTGGTGAAGGACGGCACCCGCTGGTGCACGGATGTCTTTGACAAGTTCATCTCCGCGGACCAGTCCGTGGCTCTGGGGGAGCTGGTCAAGCGCAGCTACACTCCCGCCAAGCCCTCCCAGCTGGTCATTGTCATCAATGTCTACAGCTCCGAGCATGACGATGTCAGCTTCATCACTGACCCAGGGGTGAGAAAGTGTGGTACGCTCCGCCTGGATCTCACGGGGACCAGTGGCGCAGCGGTGCCTGCCCGCAGGGAAATCCAGACCCTTATGCAGTTCGGGGACACTGAAATCAAGGCCACAGCCATTGATATAGCCACCTCAAAGAGTGTCAAAGTGGGGATCGACTTCCTAAACTACTAATGTAACCACCCCTCCCCGCCACGAGCCCCCGGGACTCCTCTGCATCCGCTGACCTTGACTGTTCTGCCCCTGACCTTGACCTTTGCCATCGCCCACCTAAATTTCAGTAGGAAAGATGAGAACCAGGGAGAGAATTAACTAAGGACTTTTTTTTTTTTTGTTGAGAGTATATTGGAATCAGAAAAACTCAGAAATTTAGTATCAAGGTCTGGAAATAGGAAGTTCAGGGATCCTGGAGCAGCCAGCTCTCACAGGTTCCTGCGTGGTAAGACAGCCCCTGCTTGCCATGCAGAGGACCCTGTGAGGGAGGACATCTCTCTGGGTGTGAAGCAGGACCTTTGACCAGGAGGGGTCCTCCTCAGAGGTCTTTTTAAATTACCTTGGACGGCAAAGGATAGGAAGTGCCAGCTTCCTGCACTCAATCTCGTCTTCTTGGTGACTCAGCGGCAACTTACAGTATTTCTTTTACGCTGGTGGGAGAAGACTGCCCACACCGGGCACTATTTTAGGTTCTCGTATAATTTAAATTCCAAGGAGGCTCAATGAAGGATGGTTTTGGCTAACTCAACCAGGATGGGGGGAGGGGCAGGGTGGAGGCAAGGGTGCCAATACCTCCATTTTCCAGAGCAGGTAAAGCTTCCTTTGGTGGGAATGCACACTGAAGAGTTTGTGACTTACCCCACATTACAACGGTCCCCTCTTATCTGTAGAGGATACACCCTGAGGTTCCTCAGTGGATGCCCAGGGCCGTGGATAGTACCAAACCTTATCTATATACTATGGTTTTTTTCTATATTTACATACCTATGATCAAGTTCAATTTAATAAAGTAGTAAGAGATTAGCAACAATAACTAATGATGAAATAGGACAACTATGAAAACACTTTGATAAAATTTGTATGAATGTGGTCTATCGCAGCATATCTTACTATACTATACTGTTACACATTTTTGGACCACAGTTGACTGGGGTTCATTGAAAACCCAGTAAATGAAAATACAGATCAGAGGATAATTCTCAGAACAACAAACCTTGAGTTCAGAGGTCCTGCATAATCATAGGTGAGTTTAGTAGGACATTTGTTTGAGAAAATGAAGTTTTTATTTGCTCTGTTTATATGTATCACCAAGCCCAGAACTCCAAAGCAACCCCCCCTACCTTGCTCACTAAAAAGGGCATGTAAACCTAGACCTGGCAGATGAGAATAGCCTCTTACAAAGCAGGTCTGTGGCCCCCTTGCCTCAGAATTGCCTGGGTGCTTGTCAGGAGCAGGTCTGAATCTAACCCCTAAAGCCAGAGCTGACTCTGCAGAGACAGGACCTGCGTGTTTCGTGTTCGCATGCGAGGAGTTCGAAACTGAGATTTTGTCAGAGCTGAAGCGACCACAGACCACACAGTGTGGCCTCAAACCTTCCCGTCAGAGCCCCCTTAGGGAAGAGTGTGTGTACCCACACAACCAGGTGGGGTCACCCTTTTAGTCCTTACTGGAAGGGTCAGAGAAGGAAAAAGATGTCACAGTAGGAACCCTGAGAATGAAGCTGCCCAATGAGCCAGCTAGGTTCTGTGTTCTCGCCTTCCCTCTGTGCAAAGCCAAAGCCAGTCTCGCCAACGTTCCAGAGCCAACCGAGGATGAGGAACCGTTTGATCTGTTCAAAGCTGCCTTTCTTACCTGCTGGAATTTGTTCTGATTTCAGATCACTGGAGGCGTGCATTATTTAATGAATGAATGAATGAATGAGTACAGAATGAGGGAAGGGAACTTCAAATGCAAGTTGGATTTGTGAACCCATCATCATAGCCAATACACAGATTTTAAGTAGCATTTTGAACTCCAACCTCTTGTTGTCTTTTTCACACCACTTGCTGCAGAAATTCCCCGCTAGAATGTGAAAATGCTATCAAACCATAGGACACGAGAATGGGAACCCCAAACGGAATGGCGGGGTGTCAAATCCAGATATCAGAATGCTTGCTAGGATTCCCCTGCTAACTCTGCCTTGGAAGCTCATGGGCCTCTCTTTTGGTGTTTCCGGCCACAGTCCTCAAATAGACTTTCAATTTTGTTATAATGGATATAATTTTATGTATATAGAGCACTAGAATCCTGTACAGAATCTTTATTTCTACTGTGCGCTTGTTTGAGGAGAGTTCTCCTAATTTTGGTTAATTACACTGCTGCCTGTAAGCTCCACAGCTTCGCCTCCCAATCGCTCTCACTGATCACTGTTTGTGTTGATGTCATGCCGTGGACATGTATGCAAGACTGAGCAATAGTTAGAGGTGCCTTGGGTCAGAGTACTCTGATCACACAGACCACACAGACCGACAGCTCCAGCAGACCCTTCCACACCTGCACGCCCTGCCCAAAGCGGAACGCTTCTGCGTGAAGGGTAATGCACCACGTCTCCTGCCCAGACTGAGAGCTGAGCACACCGGCCTGTGAGCCATGCCTCCCTCCCCAGACACTTTGTGTCTCTCAGGGCTGTTGACCTCTCCCCTCTGGCAAGGCAAAGCGTGGCACCCTTCATGATCAGAGGAACCAAGTGGTACATGAGCTGAGATTTCTGTTGGGTTTAGTAAGTGAGCAGGACAGTTGGGCCCTTCTTTTCCTGGCTAGCATAAAGCATCCTCAGCTTATGCTAGGTCTGTCTCCTTGCTCCTATTTTGCTTAAACGAGTTGACAGAGATCTGCAGTCTTAGCAGACTGATGATGGAGAAGGGGCGGTCACTTCCCTGACTTCCTTCTGGCCCAGATATGCAGCCCCAGTCATCAAACTCCAGCTGAAGCTCTCCAGTCTATCCCTACTCCAGCCGACATAACCGTATCAGAGCACTGCATACGTACACTTGGGACACAGTCCCCAACTTAGAAAGTTCTAGGAGGGGGGTCTGTGGTCTTTGTGTGTATTATCTGGCTACTGAACTCTCTTTTCTGTATACAGCAGGCATTCCTAAATGCAGACTGACAGACAGGAGGTGGCATACAATAGGAAAGGGGGTGCTTCTGTAGAGGTCCTGGGGCGCGATGGCTGAGTCCAGGTTACAGAGCCTGCCTGCCCCTCACCCTTAGAATGTTATTTAGACCAAGTTTAGCTTCTAATTAGCGTCCAGGTCTGGTTAACCGCCAGGGTAGCAAAGAATTGCATGCACGGATATTAAACAGGAGTCAAAATGCATTATTATTAATCGAAGACCGAATCTCACATTGTAGTGATGTAATCGTGTGATTAGGCTGCGAAGTACGTACGCTGGGGAATGGCGTAAGTGGGTGGCTAGTCTAAATGTTGTTGGTCATAATATCATACCAGCTCTCATCTGTTTGAATTGTGGAACAGTATCCTACGATCTCAGCCGCTGGGAGTCTTGTTCACTACAAGGTAGAGCCGAACGACACAGAGCTGCAGCCGCCCGCAACTAGACAGGACGGCATCTGCAAACTCTGTCTGTCTTCAGAGATTCTAATAAAGAGAAACTGAATTTCACGTGGCCGCAACTAGACAGGACGGCATCTGCAAACTCTGTCTGTCTTCACAGATTCTAATAAAGAGAAACTGAATTTCACGTGGCCTAGAGTAGTTTTTTTCTCGTTCCGGGCGTATAGACGGAATTGATGGGGGGGATCATTAATGACTTCCTCCTGACTCAAGTCCTCTTTCAGGCGGTGTAAGCTTTACTGACAGGCCCTTCCCTTGCTGGGAACCAACGCCCCCAACGACACCCAGTGGTTTAGCTGGAGAGGAGGCAGACGGCTAGAGTCAACTGCTGATTCACCATAGTGAGGAGTGTGGGAGGCCTGGGTGGTGCCTGCCCGGGGCATCCCTGCAGGCGTAGACTTCCTCCCAGGCTCTACCCCTGGGGCCAATCCTAAATTGGCTCTAGAAGTGTCCGGATGGCTTGAGGTGTGGTCCCAGTGGTCCAAGGGCTTGAAAAGGTAGTTGAGCAGCCGTCCGGCAGAAGCCTTCCATGCCCCTTTAGGTTCACTCAGTGGCATCAGCCAAAAGACCTGATGGCTCAGGCCGTCTTCCCTCCCCACTCCAAAACCAAAAAACAAAAAAACCACTGCTAAAAAGGAGTAAGACAACTCTCAAGCATACCTTCATTTTGGTTAAGCGCTTGTGTCCCGGAACCTTGTGGGGGAGAAAACAGAAACAAACCCCAGCCCTCCTAACGGAGAATGATGTCTGCAGGGGTGTACTAGGCTGGGAAAGGTGCCTGTGTTTGGAAGCCAACATGGACACAGATGGCCTTCATTTTCCAGACTGCCTTCCGCCCCTTGCTGGCCCTCACATGGCAGGGATGGAGACCACTGGCGACCTCTGGCGGGGTGCGGGGTGCGGATAGGGGTGGCATTCGGCACGCATCCCCTGTGTGTCCACATCACCCAACAGGAGCTGCAAACTCCCTCCCTTTGGCCGTCGGTTCCGCTTCCCCTGGTGCGAAGGAAGCACCCAAGCTACAGGCAACCGGGCAAACGTCTGGACCTCCGCAGGGCAGGCAGGACCAGCTTGCTGAGGGATTAGCGGCCAAATTTGCAGGGTTTACACACTTCCTGGTTCTGGTTCTGGTGTCCTGGCCTGCCTCCTGGTCTCCACGTATGGGGCGGGACCAGCCCCAAATATCCCGGATGGATCTAGAATCTGCCCGCCCACCTCGAGTGAGCGCACAAAGGCCCGATAGAGCATGCAGGCAGGCAGTGTTGCCTAGTTCCTTGGGGGTGCTCGACCCGCCCAGGTAAGAGCAGGGGCCAGTGGAAGTGGGTGGAGAAGGGTCCTGGTCTCTCCTGGACCCTGTCCTGCCTTTGTTTCAGAAATCCCTCCAAGTGCCTCCCTGCCCCATCTCCCTACAGGCTGGCCTGGTTCTCAGCACCCAGCGGACACAGGCTTGATAGCATATCCTGCCCTTAGGACTTGAGCAGTCTTTGCTCATACTCCCCTTGACTCAAAGTAGTTGAAACCATCTCCTGGTCACAAAAGTGCCTCCTTACAGAGATGCCGTGGCTTGGCAGGATAGGGTACAGATGAACCGCAGACTCCATATACAAACCTTGGCCCGTTGTGGAGATATTAGTGATCCCTGGTGAGGGGAAGGGCTTTGCTCCAGAGGTGGTGTCTATATAGTTGGTACTAGAATGGGCACCCATCATCTCGTTCATCCCTTCCTTGGACTCCATGCCAGGTTTTTGTGGCTTTTAGATCCAAGACAAGAATAGGTCTAAACTTTTGTTGGGGGGAGGGGGTGTCTCGTTTGCGTTGAATAAAGTTGAGAAGGGACCTAGTTACAAGATACCTGTAGCATCCTGCCCCCCTAGTTATGACACCCGAAGTGTCTCCAGATGTCAGTCTGAGCATAAAGGGATTTAGCAACACAGGTCACTACCAAACCAGATTCTGCCTGAATTTAGAGTGGACTGTGGGGAAATGGGTTTCTTACCTTTTTCTCACGCAAGTCTCATGAGTCTGACATGGTAGCTCCTGGCTCTTGCTCTTCTTTATACTCACAACTCTGTCTGTTTCATGGCTGTGTATGCAAATGGTTTTATTAGATCGGTGAGTGGGTGGGCGGATGGATGGAAGGGTGGTCGGTGGGGGTGTCTCTGGAAGTGAGACACTCATAGGTGGCAATGAGCCCCTGGTGTCAGGTCTCAGGGTTATAACTAACTCTGTCAACTAGCTGTGGGTGTGCTGGTGTCTCTACCTCTCAGTCTCAGTGCCCGACCACGTCATTGTTTTTACACTCAAGAACTCTTGTCCAAGTGCCCTAAGTCCTTGAGACAGGAACTCAAGACCATTTCACGCCCCTTTCTCTTCACTGGCAGAGTAAAATGGAGTCTCCTGAGACCTTCATGAGAAAATTGCCCATCACACCAGGATACAGTGGTAAGTGGCATTCATAACAACGGTTCTGGTCCCTGGCTTGTTTTGGTCCTTGTCTGTGTCTGTGTTACGAGACATGCCTTGCAGACAGAGCTTATGTAGGGAGTTTTACTGGGAGATGGGAAGGGAGAAGGGAGAGAGAAAGGGAGCACAGAGTGGCCTTGTGGGGGGGAGGGGGGAGAGAAAGAGAGAGAGAGAGAGAGAGAGAGAGAGAGAAGAAGAAGGAGGAGGAGGAGGAGGAGGAGGAGGAGGAGGAGGAGGAGGAGGACCAGGAAGAGAACAAGGAGGAAGAGGAGGAGGAAGAGGAGGAGGAAGACATAGGTGGAGTTTCGCCTTTTAAAGGTGCAGGATACTGCCTGCCTTGCACCTAGGGGTGACCCCCTCTGCCAGGTCCTCAAGGGTCAGGGCCAGCTGTGCCTGGATGCTCACAAACTGGGCAAGTGTAAGCACCGCAGCTTCTAAGACACAGTGAGAGGACCCAGTGCTGCAGGAAGGTTACAGCTAGTCCTGGATAACCGAGAAGAAACACTTAGGCCAAATCCTTCAGGAGTTCCTACCGGAAGCATTTGACATCTGCTGGGTGGCTTGTGGATCAGGATAGACATTTTGATAGACAAAGGTGGATAAGTTAGGCCTCTGTCCTTCCCAAGTTGTGCTTTTTCAAGTCTCCCACAAAGGTGGTTCTTACTTTTTCATTCCTTCCCATGCCTCCTAAAGGGAGACTGGCCACCTCCCCTGTCGAGGTCACAGCCTTGGAAGGCCTATGTCTAGGAAACACTTTCATCTTTGACAAACGACAGTTGGTCCCCATTTCTTTTTTCTTTTTATTTATTTTACATCACCAACTGCATTTTCCCCTCCCTCCGATTCCTTTCCCTTCTTCCCCTTCACCCTCCCCCCCAACCCACTCCTCCTCTGTCTCTGTTCAGAAAGGGGCAGCCCTCCCACGAGTGTCAACAAAGCCTGGCAAAGCAAGTTGTGATAAGATAAACCCCTCCCTTGTATTAAGGTTGGGCAAGGCAACCCTGTATGAGAAATAGGTTCCCAAGAGCCAGCTAAAGTGTTAGGGACAGCCCCTGCTTCCACTGTTAGGAGTCTCACAAGTAGACCAAGCTACACAACTGTCACATATATGTAGAGGCCCTACTTAAGTCAGTCCCGTGTTAGTGTTGGTCTCTATTTCTAAAGGCTCTTCCTTCTCAGGCTTCTGAGAACTGTGAACGTCCCTATAACTGACATGCTCAGTGGGCTCTCAGCTTTCATACATAGGGGCTATGCATGAAAACATTGCAAGGCTTCCCAGGTTCACCCTGGTCCCACTAGCTAGATAAGAGAATGTGCTTTGGAGTCTGACAGTTCAGATTTGCTTCTCACCTCCCTTTTCCCACTGTCTACAAGACTGCGAATAACCGTCCTTATACAAGGGATCAATTCTATACAATGGCAGCTGGCCCCAACACTGAGTTTTCAAATGCATGTTTGTAGGTCTGAGTGTCTCCAGCCTTACCCCCCCCCCCCACACACACACATTAAGGACACTTTGGCTTTAGGGACAGCTTAAATGTGGAATGATCTTGTGTTTAGCTCATTAATTCTGTTTTCTAAGGCTACATTTCCCCAGAAGACCATGCTCATAGGTATCAGGATTAGGGACTTGGATATGTCTGTTTGGGGTTGCCATGCACCATATCATATTGGGTACTCTCTATAGTCATGGTGATAATTCATGAAGCCAGTATATGCATGCTTCACTCACTGAAATGTCTGTATAACTAGGTATGTCTCATGTTTATGCATACACATACATAAACGTATAGATCAAAGTAGGCCTTGGTGGTCGAGATGCACTACAAAAAGGGCCTTCAGCTTCTGTGGCCCTCTCCATGACATCACATGATAGACATGACAATGTTGATCACCCAGGGGTTGGGGAAATAGTCTAGAGTTCCTTGCTGCTGTGACTGAGCACCTGATGAAGGAGAAGATACTTATTTTGGCAACAGTTTGATCTACAACCCATCATGGTCGCGAAGACCCAGTAGCGGAGGCTCGTGGATGGGACTCCTTATGTTTGGATGGACCAGGATTTACCAGCCTTTTTCTTTAAGGCCACCAACCAGCTCCCACATCATGATGTGGAGACTTCTTACTAGTTATGAATGCTCAGCCTTATCTTAGCTCTTATTTTAATCAGTTTCTCTTTATCTACATTTTACCTCAGTTTTTTTTTTTAAACCTTTCTGTATATCTTACCTTCTCTGTCTCTATGATTGGTTGGAAGCTGCTTGGCTTCTGGCCCCAGGAGTATCCCCCTCTTTCTCCTTCTTCTCTCACTCCTCTTCCTCTTGAGCCTAGATTTCTCCACCTATTTATTCTCTCTGTCTGCCAGCCCCTTCTATCCCTCTCTGGCCTAGCCTCGCTATTGGCTGTTCAGCTTTTATTAGACCAATCAGGTGCCTCAGGCAGGCAAAGTGAAACAGCAACACAGCTTTACAGAATTAAACAAATGCAGCATAAACAAACATGATGCACCTTTACATAGTTAAATACGCCACAACACAGGAAGCAGGGAGAGGACAGGAAGTGGTGCTGGACTATAAACCTTAAAGCCCTCCTCCAGCCCACTTCCTTCCTCCAGCCAGGCCCCACCTCCTGATGTTTCCACAATCCCATGGGACCAAGTTTCAAGCTCATGAGCCTGTGGGGACACTTTTACATTCAAACCATAGCAGATGAGGGGTCTGTGACTGTCCTGTCCAGGTCAGTCTGTTAGATTCTCCTAGAAGGCGCTTTCTTGTGGGTGCAGGTCTTGGAGCTGCTACATTCAGCTCCAAAGCCAGGTTTTCTTTCTTAAGCAACAAAGACAAAAGAAACAAAACCAAAAAACAAAACCAAAAAAACCACCAAAAACAAAAACAACGAGCTTCGGTACTGTGAGATACTTATTTACTGTCCACGTAACGCTAAGTTCTTAACCAGTTTTCCTCATCTGTTCTTTTAAAAATGATTTTATTGTGACAATATTATAGTACTTAGGATTCCGCATCCTGTTTGAATAAATAGTCATGTTTTTATCGTTTCTAATTGTAATGATTACATGTTATTTTGTGGGAAATGGTGAAAAATTGTCCTAGGGGTGGGTCTTGCAGATGATGAATTTACCTTTTTGTGTTACACGTCTCTGCTTTTAATGGGCCTGCAATTTCTCTATGGTCTGGCAAGAAAGATCCCAGATTGCATTTGGGAAGTGTCAAGGAAAATAAGCTTTCTCTCAAAAAAGAAAAAAAGATGGATAATTTCCATTACTCCCCAGACTATCATTTAGGCCCATTAAACGCGTTCCCCATTTGCTGTTCAGCCTGACACGGGGGCTTTGCCAGCAAAGTGTGTGGCTGTCATCTCCTTTGTCAGAGTGGACCTTCCCTCCCCAGCGCCAAGGTCATTTTCTGCAGCCTTGGGAGGGCCCAGCCCTGGTGCAAACAACAACACCGTTTGTATTAATGGCCTTTGGAAACATACAGCGTTGGTGGCAGTGGAGGAGAGCCAAGTGGAGGGCGGCTGCGGTGGTGGGTACAGAGGCAGGCTCTCAGCCGGTAGCCAGCTACCTCACTAGGGCTGTGATTCCCTCTCAGGCTTCATACCATGGCTCAGTTGCCAAGGAAGCCCCAACGAGGACCAAATGAATCATTGTGTGAAAGCCTTCCAGGAGAGGACGCAGAGATACAAGGAGCAGCAGCAGGAACTGAACTGCTGTGTGGCTCGCACCCCGGTCCTGAAGCCCATCTGCTCCGAGGACACAGTGCTGTGGACGCTGCATGAGTATGCCAAGAAGTATCACCCCCTGACTCTGGGTACGGCCTCCCCCGCATCAGCTTCTCTCAGCCCTGGTCCAGTGAGATCCCAGCAGGCCGTTGTACAGCCAGGAAGAGCACCTAACCAAGCATAGTGGATGTAGCCGAGAAGGGACCCATCCCGGGCAGTTGGGGGAGGCTTGCATCCCGCTCAGAACCCTAGACAAGTCCCAGTGGACTTTGAGCATCAGCGTGTGAATCGGTGGCTGCCCCTTTGGGAGTTTTCTCTGAGCTGGACTTCATTGTTCTCTGAGCAGACACAATAGCCCTGTGAGGATGGGACTGCCATTCCCGGCGAGAGGCCCTTAGAGATGCTCCCGTTAGGCTCCAGGAGGGCTCCCGGGGATCATGGCAAGGGTGCTGACTTCTGTTCTAGGTTTGAATCCAGCTTTAGGTACTAATTCTGCAGGAAGAGACTTCACATTGAATGCTGGATGACGCAGCACTAATTTAATGTGTCTTTGACCTGGATTATGTGTATATCTAAAGGGCTATAGGAAAAGACATGCAGGGTCCGGGAATGGTTCAGTTTGTAGCATACTCACTGCGCATGCGTGAAGCCCTGTTTTGCTTCCTCCCCAAAGCCCGTGTAAATAAACCAGGTATTGTGGTACATGGCTGTACTCTCGGTAGATCTCAGGGGCTTGTTGGCCGATTAGAATGGCTGAATTGGTTTTTAGAATCACTGAGATATCCAGCCTCACAAAACAAGGCAAGAGTAACAAAAGAAGACATTTGGTGTAGACCTCTGGCCTCTACAAGTACATGGGTGCACTCGCATACAAGTACACAAATGCACTGTGGTATGCTCACATGTGCACAGACAACACACACATACACACACACTAGGCTGATAGCCTTTCTTGTTAATACTAAATTGTTTAAGGACGTATCCAAAATAGATGATCATTTATATGCTTGCTGAGCTTTAAAATATTACAGATGTGACAAAGACTCCCTTGCCCAAGTTTTAGAATTTAGCTCATCACTACGGTTACTTGCTATGTGTCCCAAAGCAAACTGCTTTACCCCCCTGGCTCCTGTGCAGAGAGAGATGGACCGAGTGTCCCCTAGGGTGCCATTCAGCTTTGAATTCTGGGACTTGGGGGCCTCATTTGACTCTTCAGCACCCGCGTTCACCCTGCCAGTCAGTGTCAGCACCAGGACCTGATGGCGCTAAGTGTGTCCTGGACCTACACCTCCTGACTAGGTCTCAGGACTTGCCTGGGAAGTATCCAAGGCTACTGAAAGCATGAAATGAGATATCTACCAGAGGGAAGCCCTTTCCAGGAAGGCTGGCTCACAGCTGGAGATCTCTGTGTGGCCTGGGGGTTTCTTGGGTTAACTGTTAATATGCCAGGGAGCTTGGGAGTGCTTCCCACTGGGCTGCTCTGAAATCCTCAGGACCCCTGCTGTCTCCTTGCAGAATGCAAGAATGTGAAAAAACCACTGGACGAGCCCCCCATCCCTGGCTGGGCAGGCTTCTTACCCAGAGCCAGGGTCACTGAATTTGGCTGTGCCACAAGGTATACCATCATGGCCAGAAAGTGCTACCAGGACTTCCTGGAACTGGTGGAGCAGGCCAAGAGGGCACGACGGAAACCTTATGATCAGTAAGTGTAGCTGGCATTATCTGTGAGCTGCAGGGTGGAAGGAGCAGAAGAGGTGGGAGCAGGGGCAGCGGGGCCCGCCCCACCCCAGCACTGCTACTGACCCGGTGTGTAGAATGTGCACATTTGTCATGGCAGGGCCTTCCTGTGGCAAACATGCTCTGCACCATGCCCTCCAGCTGTGCCATGGGTATTCTATGCTGGGAGCAGAAGGACAGACAGAACTGTCTGTCTCAGCATTGGCCTAAGACTCAAGGAAGCCAGGCATGGTGGTGCACACCTTTAATCCCAGCAGAGGGCAGGCAGATCTCTGTGGGATCAGGGCCTGATCTACATACTGAGTTCCAGGACAGCCAGGGCTACATGGACCCAGTCTCAAATCAATCAATCTATCAATCAATAAAAAAAAATCAAACAACCACAAAATATGAGGATGATGATTGGTTATAGCCTCTAGAGCCCCAGGGTTGATTTGGTAGATCGGCCCTGCTAGGCAGCTGTGCACCCCCCCCCCCCCCCCCCCCGCGGAAGTTTGCTTGGTTGAAGAGGACAGCCCTCCCCTGCTAGAGGAGGACTGATCTGCTGTCTAGAACCTCCAACCAGGCTCTCAAGAGGCTAAAAGGGAGGGAGCTGGCAGGGACCCTGGAGCACCCTCATGTCTCAGTTTACCATCTGTGAAACGGGGATGGTAATTCTGAATGCTGGGGTGGATTGTAAGGATTAGAACAAACACATGGTGCTTGCTCGGGACCTGTATGCTATACCTCCTACTATAAGGAGTAACTTCATGCTTTCTGCTTACTTTAGAATATATAGTGTGAGCTCCGCACAGCCTTCTGATGCGTCTCCAAAAGTCTCACAGCGCCACGGTCTCCCACCTGAATACCAAGACTCCTCTGTGCCAGGTAAGCTAGCGAGGCACTGATTCCTTCTGACCTCCTTGCTTAGCTGGGTCACCTGTGTGCCGCTCATATGGAGGCTTTCTCTTCCAGGTCAAACATCCCCAGGTGAGGACTTCCGATCTCCTGGAACCTGTGGCTGTGCTCAGTGGTCCAGTCTGTCATGCAGCAGGAATGTGTATGGGGAACCCCCATCCTCAGCAAGGAAATTTGCCGAGGGATAGAATCCCGCCTCCTCCCAAAGAGATGTGAGCCTTAAGGGAGTTCAGAAGCCTGCTGCGTTTGCGTCGGAACCAGCCCTTCACACTCTTTGAGCAATGAGGAGATTTCATAATAATTCTTTAACCACTATCTGTGCCCTAAGTGACTGGCAATGTCACCCATGACCATCTTTGAATAGAGAAGTTACCTCTCAACCTGATAAGTTTTTTCTGTTTTGGGGAGGGTGAGGGTTAATGGTAATTTTCAATATGTTGACCTAGTAAAGGGCCCATTCCAGGGCTGTCTCCTCCTAACACCAAGGTAACCTTGTGTAGCTGGGTCAGGCTCTTCTCCAAAAGCCTAACCAATCCTTCTAACCAGTCTGTCAGTCAACATGGGTCCTGGGGTAGCCTGTCCCCCAACCTTGGTACAGAAATCCTACTTCAACCCCAGTTTTCTATAATCCAAGTCCCCAGGGTGTCACTTGAGGCTTCTCTCCTGCCCACCAGTTCCTGAATAACCATTCAGAGACTTAATATTAATTTTAATTATTTGGCCAATGGCTTAGGCTTATTTCTGGCTAGCTCTTATGTTTGAATGAACCCATTTCTACTAGTTTATATTTACCATGAGGCTTCTGGCTTGTTACCTCACATCTTGCTTCTCCCACAGCTGCTGGCCTTTCCCTGGTTGCGCCTTCTTTCTCCATGTATCTTTGCTTGGGTTTCCTGCCTGGCTCTATTCTGCCCGGCCACAGGTCAAAGCATCTTCTTTACTAACTACTGGCTATAAAATATATTGACATCATACAAAGAGACATCCCACATCACCAGGGAGATTTCAGCTGCAAACCTCGGCTATGTGAGATTACCAGGGATGTTTAAACACAGCACCCAGCTGGGTGGCTTCACCACACAGGAAGTCCAAATCTGTAGGTTTCAGTCGCTGGGACCAAATACCTAAAAAGCAACTCAAAGGTGGAAGGGTTTATTGTGGCCACAGTTCAGGGGTTCAGCATTCATCATGGTGGGGAAGGCATGGCAGGCGGGAACATGAGGTGGTCAGACACATTGCATTGTCAGTCAGAAATAGACAGGAAACAGCCAGGCTACATCAAAAAGGTGACACCCTTCCTCCAGTGAGGCTCCACCCCTAAATGCTCTGCAGCGTTCCAAAATAGCGCCACCCTGTGGGGACAGCGTTCACACACAGGAGCCCGTGGAGGATGCCTCGCATTCAAACCATGCGGCGGATCTTGAGTCTGTCTTCTGGTCACGTGCCATTCTTCCCGTGTGTTTGTAGGTTCACTGCCTCTTGGGAACACTGGCCACACTGGCATAGGAGTCCACTGCGCTGCATCCCAATGTCATCCTAACTAGTCAAACCTGCAGGACCCAGTTTTTAAGTCAGTCGTATTCTGAGGTCCCTGTGTTTAAGGGACACAGTTCAGTCAGTCAGATTAGCTTCCTGCGTCTTTCCTGCGGCAGGTCAGGTGTCTGATCTCATGTGGCGGTTGTCGGTATGCAGAAGAAATCAGAGGGAGCTCTGAGTGGACAGATCTGTCCATGGGCATCAAAACACTTGCAAACTCACCGAACCCACAGAGAAGACAGCTTTTTCTGGGAGCTCCTCACACAGCAAGGTCATCCTTGCTGCACAGTGCTTAGTTGAATTCTCTGGGGGGTGGGGAGAGAAGAGCATCCAGGGGCTAGGGGAGAGTTTCTGGATTGGTTTAAGGTATTTTAGGGCCAGAGAGATGATGGCTCAGTGGATAAAGGCTCCTGCTGTCAAGCCTGATGTCTTAAGTCCAGTCCCTGGGACCCATATGTGGAAGAGAAAAGCATCCTCCATAGGTTGTCACCTCTAACCATCACAAGTGTGCCGTGACACACGTGTGCCTGAATACATAGAAAATTAAAAATATATTGGAGTTTTTGTTTAAGGAAAAAAGAAAGCCATGTCTCAGCAGAAGGCAACTGGCATTCTCTCAGAGGGATGAAGGAACACTCCAAGATCAGTCAAGATGCGTCCAGGTTCTAAAGGAGTGACCACAACCCACACAGGACCCAGCTGCCTGGAGGTACGGGACCCAGCCCTCGGCTTCTCTGTCAGCCGCTCTCGTCACTAGACAGGCTGAACAAGAAAAATGGGAGTGGGAAGGGTGTTTACTTGGCCCTTCTCAGGACACACAGTTTGCAGGTAGGTGTGCTGGGCTAGCAGGGTCTTTTCCGTAAAGTGAAGGGGTTGACAAACTGGCATATTTCTCACCTCCTGTGCCAATATTTAATTTCTTGGCTAATTCATTTTGCAATAACTTTTAAAAAATGGCTGAAACTTAAACCCTTAAGACCCCAGTGGAGAGGTAATGAGGTAGAAACCGTTCATCTCGTCAGCGATCTGTTCTTTTCCAGGTCACGGGCACCACGTTCAGAGTACAGGGCTGTGATTCCCTTTGTCTTCTCAGTTCTGCTTTGAAATTCTTTTCCTTAGTCCTCATCCTTTCTGTTTCTCCCTAGCCTATAATTTCCATGAGTTTCTGTCGCCCGGGAGGGGTGTATAAAGGTGATTTTTGCCTTGCAGCAAATTATCGTTATTATCACAGGCTGCATCCGTAATGAGCTCATTCTTGCTACTAAAAACAATTCCATTACCTGAGGATGAAAAACGAATCCCTGGGCCAACCAGGCCTTTTGTCAGGATAGTTTGGGCTTTGTGGCAATTAAAGTTGTCTTCTTAGGGGTCACCTTTGCTTTCTGTACAGAAATTGATAGCCCTCCTTTATGTTGGTGGAGGGGGGACACCATTGGTCCCTGTCCCTGCTACAGGGCCCACAGTGGTGACCAGCTGCCTGTAAACTCCTCACAAAGCTCTCAGCCATGACGTAGCTTTGACTTTGCTCAAGCAGCGTTGTGTGTGGTGTAGGCCGCAGGTCTCCAGAGTTCACATCTCAGCTTTGTATTTCTGCACGCGTGACCCATGGACTCACTCCCTAAACTCTCCGAGGACCACACTCCTAATCTGTGAACTGAAGATCATGCAAGAACCTCGTAGCATCCGTATGATACTAAGAGACCAGCCAGGTGTGGGACTGTGGCTGTAGCTTAGTGGTAGAATACCCAGCTCGCGTGGGCAAGGCCCCAGGTTTGATACACAGCCCTGTTATACTTTCCTTGTTGGTGAGGTCAAGTACCCAACAAGAAGAAACTTTTTAAAAAAGTTTATTTTCTCTTACAGTTCAAGAGGGTATAATATACCTTGATCAGGAAGGCAGTGGCTGCAGGAACAGAAGGCAGCTGGTGATGTCACCCCCACAGTGGGCAAGTGTATCGGAGTAAATAAATGCAATGCAGATATTAAAGAATATTTACCACTTTAATGATAAACTTACAGAACCGAAGTTCCTGTGTGGCACAGGAGGTAGGAAGGAAAGGGCGGAGCTGCTGCGCGCGCGCCCATTTATCTGTAGGCATTCGCCCGAGGCAAACCCCGCCCCCTAAAGGGGCTGTCTTAACCCTACATGCAAGCAGAGAGTATTCAGTTCAGGATGTCAACCCATGGAATAATATCCAGAGTGGGTCTTCCTACATCACTTAACCCAGTCTGGAAACTCTCACAGGCATGCCTAGAGGTGTGTCTCCTAGATTAGTTTAGATGCTGCCAAGCTGACGATATAAAAACAATTACACCCATAAAACAGAGCAAGACAAAGCCAACCAAAATCCCAGCATAGACAAGTCACATGGTACTGCCGGAAAGTAGGTAGGTCAGAGCATTGAGCCCCTGATGCCTCCCTGTGGTCTGTGATCTCCTCCTCGGCCATTGCCACAGTGAACAACTCCTAAAGAGCCATGGACTCACCCTGGGTCGCCTCAAGGAGCCAGCAGGGGAGAGGGGAAAGAGGGGAATGCAAGAGTGTACAAGGGTGATGGAGCCTGCTCCGGGGTTTGGGCGGCCACGGCTGGCTGCGGCCACGGCTGGCTTCAGGAGTCCTCAGGCCTTGCATTGCCTGATGGTCTCCAGGAGAAAACAACCACTTCAAGCTCCTGTCTTCTGTTATGAAAATGATCAGCCTGCCTTCCTTGTGAGGCTGTTTTGGAAGATTCGGTGAAACAATGGGCTTAGCATGGTTTTCACAGTTTGCAGGTGTTAAGTTCATATATGCAGCCCGTCATGTATAACCATTGCTAAAAGAACAAGGGCAGACAACATGGGAAGTTGAATGAAGACAGATGCTTCACCTTGTGCAAGCTGGCCTGAAACTCCCCACTTGCTTAGAGTGCTGTGTGTGTGTGTGTGTGTGTGTGTGTGTGTGTGAATGCAATTGTCGACTGATTGGCTAGGTATTTCTAGCGAGCAAGCCAGTAAGAAGCTTTACTCCATGTGCCCGCCTCTGGGTTCCTGCTCAAGTTCCTTCCCTGACTCCCTCACTGATGAGTTGTGAGCAAAGTGTAAGCTGGAATAAACCCTTTCCTCTCCAAGTTGCTTTTGGCCAGAGTGTTTACCACAGAAAAAAAACCAGAATAGGTCCAGACAATGCATATTATAGGCTTCATGGGCCATAAGGACGTTCATAACTACTCCTGCCCTCAGTGGGAGAATAGCCAGTGTGTAACTAAATGGATGGCTGATGTGTTTCAATAAAACTTTATTGACAGTCACTGATATTTTAAGGTTTTACAGTTTTCATGTATCATAAAATGCCATTTGTATTTTGAATTTCTAAGAAACAATTAAAACTGTGAATGCCATTCCTAGCAAGGGGGAAGAAAAAGAGCAGGGGCTAGAACCCTGACTCCAGCCTCTGCTGTACGCCACAAATTAAGCCAAAAGCTTGGTGCTAGCCAGACTCTGGTTGTGCTTTATTTGCTGCAGTGTGCGCCAAGCGAGCACCGCTGAGAGACAACTCACTGGAAGATTCCAGAAACAGCCTCCTGCAGCTAGCGCTCTGAGAACGCAGCCTAAAACCATGGCCAAAAGACAGGAGGACAAAGACCAACGTGGAGCTTGTATTAGCCAAGAGAAAGCCTACGGTGGATTGAGAGAAGACAGAAACAAAGGCCCAGGAGAGGCTTTTTATACCCTGCATTAAAGTTAAAATCTAATTTAGATGAAAATGGAGGCACAGAAATGAAAAGTGTGTGTGACCAGCCATGCAGCCGTATGCCCTCTAACGATGGCTTTACAAAAACACATTCCCTCGGCGTGGAAAAAAAAAAGAGGATAGTTCTCCTTTTTCCACAATTTGATTTCGTTGTTTTTGCAAATTGCTTTAGCTTTGTGACGAGTACAAACTCCATTTCTGATCTGCAGCAAACAAAAATAGAGCATTAAAGTGTTTAAGGTTCAATCAAAGGCTTGCTGCGTGCGGCACGATATTAAAATAACAGAAAAATCAATTCCGTTTTTTTATTTTGAACGTGATTTGTCGCAAAGAGCATTCTAATAGATAACGCTGATTATATGGTAGCAAATGTAATTTATATATACCAAGCGCTACGCCTTTGTCGGTCGTCATTAAGGAATTTGACACGTATGCAGAAGGACAATAAATGTCAGCTGAAATACATACCAGCCAGATAGAAACGGGATGCTGAAATGAGCCACGCTGGCGCACACTATACTTAGACGTAATAATATGTAGTCTAAAGTAGCTTGGGTTTTCAAACAAGAACTCTTTTTATGTTGTCATTTAAAATATCTCATATTTCTGAAGGTCAGGAATAAATGGCACTATTAGCATTAAAAGCTAGTAAAAGATATCCATTTAACATAACAGTTTACGAAATAGCTTTGTAAAGTATTCATTTTTCCCCCCACCCTATGGAGGCTGAGGAGACGTGATGAAGATGCTGGATTCTCTGTGGGTGACTTTACTTTGCATCTTTGCTGCTGTTAACATCTTCATTCAGTCAAATCTTGATGGAATTATGTGCCTTGAGTCTGGGAGAGTGGAGAACACAGTTGTCTACACGCTGTGGCCTTGGCTGGTCTGGCAGTGCCATGGGTTACAGGGATGTTAGTGTCAGAGGTGAGGATAAAGGGTTTTCTGTGGCTGACGTGGGTCTAGGGAACTTTAGCAATAGCAGCTGATAAATCAGAATCTCTGGGGGAGGCAGCCATTGAAGGCTATTGGTTGCCTTTTACCTTCCATAGTTGCTGAACTGCAAATATAGTAACAAAGTTGATCTACTGGGCTCCTGCAACCCTGCCGGCCATTCTCTTTATTTCCTCTTTTTCTTAGAAGTTAAACTACAAAGAAACTTCCCTGGCAGCTACCTGGAGTGATCAAAAATGAATCGTCTCATCATATTTATATCAACATCCTTTGTCATGAAAATAGATAAGGTATTGTTGGTCTCTTAACAGGGTTCTAAGTGGCTTTCCTGGCTGTCTTGATATTTTGAGTAGCATGCGTAGTGGACAGGAATATTTTAGGAGGAGTGAAATATGCAAAGCCCCCAAGCCCGCATGGCGGCCTCTCGGCACTGCTTGCATTCTCCCTGGATTGGGTGGCTCTACCCATTTTGGTATATATGGATCCTAGTTGGTTATTTTTGTTTGAAAAAGTTAAGTTTTGCATAATCTGATGAGTGGACTCTCGTTTTGGCCTGATTTGCATTCCTCTGATTCCCCGAGTGAGGTGGAATCGCCAGCGTCTGTCCCGTAGCTCCCCTTGATATGCTTCCAATGTGGGTTGTCCTCGAGACAGTGGAACCCTGGTGCCCTTGGTGGATGCTGAGGGTCTGTATGAGATGAGACCTTCCGGAAGCAGATCACACCAGGAGGACACGGCTGTGGGAAGGGACTGATTGTCCTCACAAGGGTGTGAGTCGGGGCTCAGGGACGGGTCATTTCTCAGGAGGATAGGTTGGTATAGTCAGTCTGAGTTGGTGCTTCTTTTGTTTCTGCGCACACCCAGTTGTCCCCCACGCTGTGACACAGCCCTTGCCACCCAGCCACCAGAATTGTGAGATGAGAAATAAGCCTTTTGTGGTTGTGGTTCGGCATCAGGTTGTTTTCATTGTTTGTTTCAATAGCAACAGACGACAACAGCCTCTCTAGGGGCTCATGTCCTTTGTCCATTTTCTCATTGTAGTTAGTTTTCTTCTATTTATGGCATCTGAATACTCGACCTTGGTTGTGCCTACTTGAAACACCTTCTCTGAGGCTGGACTTTTCTGTCTTGTCTGATTTTGACTCTCTGTTAACTCTGAAGTAAAGCTCATGTCAACCAGTACCTCTTGCCTCGTGGACTGGCTGCTGGTTACGTGCTGGGTGCTGTGGTTATGTGGTTTACCTGTGTGCTGTAGTGACTTAATCATGACTGCTGCCCTTGGGCAAGGCTGTTGTTGAGCATGGGGGAGTCAGGTGACTGTGACACGGAGCCAGCGCAGAACGACTGAAAAGCTTTATCCCCACTGTTAAGATCTGTAGGGGCTGGAGAGATGGCTCCGTGGTTAAGAGACCTGGGTTTGGTTCCCATCGCCCATACTGGGCAGCTCATAACTACTTGTAACTCAACAATGAGCACGTGTGCACACACACCACACACACACATACACACACACACACACACCACAGACACACAGATGCACACATAACCTAAAGATATAGAGTAAGGTTTCTAGGAAAGGAATTTGTTGTTGGTAAAGAAGGGGGTTTGTTAGAAACCCAGAAAGAACTGTTCGCATTGGTTTTCACCTTGCTTGTATGTTTCCTTGGAGCTTAAAAAAACACAGGTGTCCACCACAGAGGAGGTGACTGGGCTATGAAAACTTCACAGTGATTCTAATGCATGGTCAAGACCAAGAGCAGAAGCTCTGTGCTCTGGGGCTTTATCTAGAATACATAGTGGGGCTCAGATAACAGCCATTCATTGTACCAAGCTAAGATTTTTAAATGATACATAGAGTTTCAAGGAAAAGGAATGGGAAAATACCAACAAAAGAAATGAGGAAAAGGAGAATGGACTGAAAACCCCAAGATACTGAGATGAAGCGCTTCGGTTCCACCGTGGGCTCCTCACTTCAAGCATTGGTCTCTGCTGCCACAAGACCATTCTTGAAAGTTTCAAAATGAGACCATTTCTAGATTCTGAGAATCAAACTGACTACTCCACGGTGGCCTGTCAAGTTTATCCAGCAGGGAACATCATGAAAGGGTATTGATTGTCTGAGCACGTGTGATGGGAAAGAGCCCATCCTCTTCAGCAGCAGGACCCACCATTCACACGATGCTTGCTTATGCCTGGAGCAGACAGAGCTTCTTGATGAATGAGAACCATTTTCTGTACCGTTAGATAATACTACCAAATTAATGGAGAATTAAAAACACCAACTGATACCAGCATATATAGTATTCTTCCATTTGTGCTTGGACAGAAGTGTAGGGTGTGAGGCAGACATAAACATATGCAGAAGTAGAATGCTTCTGGGGAATAAACTCAAGTTGTCCCTGGGAAGAAAAACTGAGACACATGAAGATGTAGGAATGTTCTGTATCACTTGAGTGTTGCGCCAAGGGCAGGTATTGACTAACTGCATTAAAGCTCCTCCTTCCTCTTTCATGCCATGGGTGATTTGAACCCAAAACACAAAAGTAGGCATTATTGGAACACAAGATACACAAAATGCCCTGAAAGAGATGTGACAGGTGTGTGTGTGTGTGTGTGTGTGTGTGTGTGTGTGTGTGTGTGAAGTCCCGGGTGTTATCTGTGGTGCCCTTGCATTTGCCCCATCATGTCCCAGTCCTCAGAGAATGTCATGGTACACACCTCAAGCTCAGACCAAGCGCATTAAAAACATTTATTATGGAAAAGAGGCAAGAGCCAGAGCACACCTCTAGCAAGGGTAAAGAGACTGCAAGGCGTCTTCACTCACAGTGCTGCTGCTACAGAAGTTGTACCTGTGGGGGAAGCAGCAGGCTGGTTGGTCAGTGGCTCCATGGCTTCAGTGAGACTGTCAGACAGTGCCTATCCAGCACCCGGGTTTGCTTCCTCAGACTGAAAAACTCCAGGACCCTAGGCAGGGACCCAACTGATTCCAACTAGGGATGTTCTCCTTGCAGGGTGTCCAAATGCTGAAAGTACAGCAGCTACATCACACCAAAGCCTGTAAGTCAGGTTTCCTGTTGCTTCTGTCTTCCAGAAGCCAGCAGTGGCCCTGCCACTGGCCCAGAGCAGGTTTTGTCCTGGAGGTCTACATCTCACTGTTTTTCTGATTGCTCTATTTTGAGCTATCCTTTCTTTCTATGTTTTGAAATTATTTGGTTCCTGGTTATCTTTAATGTCAACTTGACACACCCTAGAATCATCTTAGAAGAGAACCTCAATAGAGGAATCACTTAGATTGAATTGGTCTGTAGGCAATGGTGGAGCACTGTCTTGATTTTTAGTGATTTCGGAGGGCCCAGCCCACTGTGGGCATGCACCATTCCCAGACAGGTGACCCTGAACTGCCCATGAAAGCTAACTGAATATAAGCTGGCCTTTGAGTCATCTAGCAAGCAGAATTCTTCATTTTGCTGTGAAGTGAGCTCCTTAGCCAGAGAATGCCTGCCTTCTAGTCCAGCCTCGAATCCGAATCTGCCTACACTCCCTTCAGTGATGGACTGTGACCTGAAGATGTAGCTAAAATGCTCATTTCCCCATCACCTGGTTGCTTTTGGTTATCACAGCAACAGAGCAGAAACCACAACAGTGGATTCTGTCGCAACTCCCACTAAAGTCGATTCTCTTCCTTGAGACCAAGAGCTTTTCTCTGTGAGCCAGACTCATGTCTATATCCCTTATATGCCAAGTCTCAAAAAAATCCGTTCACACTGAAAACCGCATACTAACTGAAACTAATTCCACCACCCTTTCCCTAGATACCTCTGTCATTGGGAAGAAAATGATCTAACAATCAATGCTTTGCCCTTGCCACATTGAAAACCATCTAAGGGAAATGATCCTCAGTTTCTACAGCAAATCAGGTGGCTGGTGGGGAGGGGATGAAAAACTGGGTAATTTAATGAGAGAATTGACAGTGAGCAAGTGTCTGTCTGGGCGATGTGGGAGACGGATGACTTGGTGATGAAAGAGGACATGAAAAGGAACGAGGCGTGGATGGGTGGGTAGGTGAGAGACTGGGAGGACAGGTGGAGGCAAAGACAGAGGAGCACATAAATACGACCGGAGAGAAGGAATCTCAGATACGTACTCTTTCCCGTTTTTACCACTCTGCACGGTGATTCGTGAAGCTCCTATCTCGGGACTGGAGAAGTTTATCTGATTGTTGTTCCAGAGGAACTTAACCATCTGGATTTCTCCAACATTGACGTCCACATCAATGTCTTTCACGTGTAAGGTATCTGGTGTGAGGGAGCCTCTGATTGCACAGACAGAAATATCATGTCAGCTGGATGCATGACTACCTGGGATGATCTTCACCTATCCTTTCTAGGTAAAGGGGTGCTGGCTTTCTGCAAATACCAGGAAGATCTGCAGACATGTCCAGGGGCTTCACAAACAAACATTTCTGGAGAACACACTTAAAAAAGTCAGTCTTCAGATGTCCATTGTTTTTGCTTGTCCCAAAGAGAAGAAAAGTATTTGGGGTAGCTGGGAACTCAAAGTTTGCTACATGACAAACTGATGCAGAATCTTTGGCTGAAAGATTCATGCAGTTTGGTAAGCACAATTTGTTAATGTCACATTAGTAACTCCAGGAGTTGTCAAAAAAAAAAATTAAACTCGTGTGGAGCCATTAAAATTAGTGCAAAACCGGAATCTGATTTTTACCATCTAAGCTGTGTTTTCGCTCAGCACATACCACCAAGCTCTTCATACATCTAGCATAAGCTAGAGGCTGAGGTCATGAAAGTAATAAGCTGTGGGCCCCAGGCTTCTGTGTATATTGGGGTGGGGAGCTGAAGCGGGGGTTGTCATATAGATGGACCTCATTCAAAGGAAGAATGAAGATCAAGCTAGGCCTAGTAATGCAGGCCTGTCATTCTAATTATGTATAAAGGGAGGCAGGAGTATTTCAAGTTCAAGGACAGCCTGGCCACTTAGTGAGATCCTGTCTCAAAACAAACAAACAAATGAAATGAACAGAAACACTAGAAAAAGGTCTGGAGGTACAGCTCCATAGTGAAGTATTTGCCCAGCCTGTAGGAGGCAAATGTAACACACACACACACACACACACACACACACACACACACACCATAGTCCTGTGATTAACAAAAGCAATCAACACGTGATCCGTTTTAAACACCAAGCCCTTTCTCACAGAGCCTCCTCTTTTCATATACAAAGTGGTGTGACTGAATTAGACATGGCAATTTCTTCCCAGCTTGGATAGTCTGGGCCTTGGGTTCTGCTCCCAAATACCTGAATTTGCAAAGCGGTAGATAACCAAGACTTTATGAGTCATCTCTTAGGGACAACTTAGTTATTGCCCTTGCTACAGAACTTACCTGAAAATTTCATACTGTTTAGAGTTTCCGTTACTTCCATACAGAGAGACCAAGATGTACCCGTTCACTTTCTTTGCTCCAGACAGTGTGACTGACACTTTGTATCTCCAACCTGTGCCAAGAAGTATATTGTTTCAACACACTTATCTTGTTGGGAAAAGAAGTGACCCAACAGGAAGCATTATTTTTCTAAGACTGACTTCCTCTTGGGAATGCGACTGTTTTCTTCCATGGAGTTGACACATGACTTCAGATACTGGGCAAGGTAAGGAGACCAAAGGGACAGAAAACACAACAGCTGAGCACAATGAAGTGTCTGCCCTAATGGAAGAAGGACAGTCTATTGCTACACACATCCCCAGTGGATACAGGAGAAAGTCCCCCTCCTCCATCCCAATTTGTATATTGAGGTCCTGTTTGCGACGACTAGTTTTGTGTCAACATGACCCAGCTAGAGTTATCTTAAAGGTGGGAACTTCAATTGAGAAAATGCCTCCATAAGATCGGGCTGTAGGCAAGCCTGTAGAACATTTTCTTAATTAATGATGGGGGAGGGCCCAGCCCACTGTGGGTGGGGCCACCCCTGGGCTGGTGGTTGGTCCTGGGTTCTATAAGAAAGCAAGCTAAGCAAGCTAAGCAAGCCAGTGGGTTGTTGCTGTGACAGACCTGACCATGTGTTCGGGAGGATTGCGGGAGGACTTTCGGACATCGGGCTAGGAGAGCCACGGAGTGTTGGGAGCTCCGCAGGCTGCTCTCTAGGAGCTTGGAAGAGAACATTGAGAGCAGGGCAGATGAGGGGCCAGGCTTGTGAAGCTTCAGAGGGAACTTTGCGAGTCCCTTAACAATTCTGTCAGGGCCGTGTGCTGTTCTGAGTTAAGAATCCGTGGTTCTGGTCAGCTGGGTTGGAGAATCAGCTGTGATTAGCAAGAGTCCAGGATCACTGAAGCAAAACCTTTGATTTACTGGGGTACTCGGTGCTGCTTAGCTGGAGTGGAGAAATCGGTGACGATTAAGAAGAGGCCAGCATTATTAACGGGAAATCTTCGGGGAATTGTTTCCTGAGAGTCAACACGCAGAAGTCGTGTGTGTTCAGAGGTGGCCAAGATGGTACCTTGTGCTGACAGGTGAACTTAGTAGTGTAAGAGTCTCCCAGGTGGTACCGGTTTTGAAGGCACGAAGGAGTCCTGGAGAGGCTTGGAAGGAGTCACAGAGGCTTGGCACTGTGAGAGCCCAGAAGAAGGCACTGGGGAAGGGGCAACAGGAGTAGCAGTGGAAGCCCAGGATTGTAGGGGTCATGGAGAGAGAGCCTATGAGAGGCTATTGGGGAAAGTGCAGCCCAGTCACAGCAGAGGACCCGGCATTTGGGGGATGCTACTACCGCAGGAGACTGCTAAGTGCAGCAACCATCGAGTGATGCCAGACTGAGTCTAGAAGACAAGCTATGTGTGCTGCAGGGGACGGAGGCTGAGCAGTGACTCAGACCCCTTGGAGGAGCCCAGAAGATCATGAGTGAACCCTAGATGATTGGACATTGAGTTTTTACACTGTGGGAGTTTGGTTTGCCCAGGTTCTTCCTTCTGGAAGTATTTATTTTTGATTTTTCAGGGGCCCATGGTTGAGAGGCTTTTAATCTTAAAAGCCTTTAGGTTTGAAAGAGACTATTTTAAAGAGACTGGATTTTTGGGTGTTTTACTTGTTATAAAGACTGTGGGACTTTTAAAATTTGGAATGTTTATATTGTAATGTTGACATTAATGTGTGCTCTTCGCAAAGAACAAGAAAGAAATGGGTGTGGCTTGACAGTGGTGTGTTTGTGTGTCAAACTGACAAGAGGTCAACAGAGCTGACTAGTTATGCCTGCTTGACACCAGCTAGTGTGGTGGCTATCTTTAGAACTCATGCTACAGACTGAGTTAGTTATCTGAAAGGAGGGAACCTCAGTTGAGAAAATGCCTCCATAAATTTGTAAGGCATTCTTTAAATTAGTGATTGATTGATTGGTTAATCAGCCCATTGTGGGTGGTGTCATCCCTGAACTGGTGGTCCTGGGTTCTTCTATAAGAAAGCAGGCTGAGCAAGCCAGGGAAATAAGCCAGTAAGCAGCACCCGTCCACCTCCTCTGCACCAGCTCCTGTCTCCAGGTCCTTGCCCTTCCTTAGTTCCTGTCCTGAGTTCCTTCAGTGATGGAGTGTTACCTGGAAACCTAAGCCAAATAAACCCTTTCCTCCCCAGCTTGCTTAGGTCATGGTGTTCATCACAGCAACAGGAACCCTAACTGGGACTGCTGATGCCATACTGTTAGGGGAGGGGAACTTGGGAGATAAGTCTTGAGAGCAGAAGCCCATGGATGAGATTAAAGGAACTTCAGGTGGCTCTGCAGCCCTCTGTGCCCTACTCATGGGCAGGATACAATAGGAAGATGCTTGTGTGCAGAACCTGACTGTGCTACTGTGCACACCTCACTTCAGCTTCCAGGACCTTGGGGGAATAGATAGGTTTAAAAGCTCTCAGTCTACAAGAGTGCTGCTGTAGCTGCCTGAACTGGCTAAGGCTTGGTTGCAGGTGGCTTTGTTATTCGTGGTATTTGATCATCATCTTCTTTTCCAATTGGTCAACACTTACATTTTCTTCTCAATCTTTTGATTAAAAGCAATCCTATGCGTAAGACTCTTTGGCCCTTCTGTGTTTCTGTAGAATGTTCTGAGAAGCAGAGTGATGGCGTCAAGAGAATGTGCATGTGCAGATACTTAATAGGTACTAATGAGTATTCGTTTTATGATAAAGGTGGGATTGCATGAAATAATGTAAGTGTATACTATATAATCACTTAAATTTAAAGCTGCTGCAGAAAAGGCTTTTCCATTAGTTTGATCTTGTGTTTTCTAATGAGAATTTGGGCAAAGTGACACCCATGACGATGGAGTGTTGCGTGTACATGCATGCATGTTTGTATGCATGCATGTTTGTTTGCATGCATGTTTGTTTGCATGTGTGTTTGCATGTGTGTGTTTGTATGCATGCGTGTTTGCACGCATTGCGTGTGAGTGTGTGATAGGTGTCAGAGGGTAGTCAACTCTGATTTTTCTGATTTACAATCACATTGCCTCAGTTGCCCTCTTCTTGCATCAGTCCGTGCATCTTCTCTGTCATGAGAAGGTGGACATGTGGTTCAGTCCCCCCGTTTCCTCTAGTTCCCCTGGGAGTTATTGGTTAAGGGAGTGACTATGAGCCCCGAGGCATGGACTCTTCTGCCACCCTTATTTTACTGCTTGAGCTGGTGACAGCTGAGTTTTTGTCAGTTAATTAAGACCAAGGGGTTTCACTAACAGAGTTCAGGTGCTTTTAAAATTATTTTCTAGGAAATTTTAAGTGAAATGGGAACTTACGAGCAAAGTCCTCAGTATCTCCTGTGTTCAGAAAGAACGTTTGTTCCACAGCAGCGGTTTTCCCGCTAAATTGATCAGCATAGTGTCCCATTTGGGGGCACCCTTCATCTGGACAAGGGAAGCAGCCATTCTAGCGGGGAGAGATCATTTGTTAGCAGGAGATCTTGCCAAGATCACTCCTTCTTTCCTCCCTCCCTCCCTGCTTTCCTTCCTCTCTCCCTCCCTCTCTCCTTCCTTTCTCCCCTCCCTTTTCCCCTCCCTCTCTTACCTTTCTTTCTTCCTTCCTATTATTTAACTACTGATTTATTGATCTATCTTTTATCTATTGTCTATTTTCATTTTTATTTCTATTCATCCTTCTGATTATCAATCTTTTATTCACCCTCTTGGTTACTTATTCATCCTACTAGCTCAAACATGCTTGGATTTATTTATCTATACATCCTTGGACCCATGGACCCACGCATTCATTCTCAGAATTGTACATGGCTTCATCCTTTATCATGCAGAAGACCCAAAAGTGTACCTTGAAAACTTATAGCTGGGAGACAAGTCATATAGGAAAATGTAAAATAAATAGGAAGGGACTGTGAGATAATGCCTCTAGGGAGAAGTCATTTGGGAAGACAACAAGTTACTTCCAGAGAAAAACGAGGATCTGGGCCAGGCATGGTGATACACATGCCTTTAATCCCAGCACTACAGAGGTGGTTGCAGTCAGATCTCTGAACTCGAGGTCAGCCTGGTCTATATATTGACTTCCAGAACAACCAGAGCAAATAGGGTGACCCTGTCTCAAAATCACAAAACAAGACAAAAGAAAGAATGAAAGAAAAATGAGGATCCTTAATCACTTGCACTTCACCGTGAACGATTTTACTCACTTGGATCCCACCTGGTGCTCCTTAGACAGCTGCTCACTCACAGGGCCTTCCAATCAGGTGAGCGCTGTCTTTGTTCTCTGACCTTATGCCTTACCCCAAGTACATGGTTTAAGATTTGAAAGAGACAGACGGATGCTAGAGGCAGTACGACTGCTCAGTCCCCTGCGGTAACCAGTGCAGGCAAGGCCACTCACTAAGAAATTACAGACCATGATGATCAGATATGAGATCCTTTTCAACTGATACATCTCAGGATGTCAAAGTCAACATTTTGGAAAAAAAAGAATTTAAATATATTTTTCTTGATAAAGATATTTTCAAAAACCTGAGAGTTTTGCAATTCTTGATATAATAAGTGATTTGGGTGAAGAGTGTCAACAATTTTTTTTCCGAGTTTACTGCTGAAAATGGGGATCCCTAAAAGGTCGTCTAGAACTGGTTACTGTGTTTATAACAGAGATCTAGCAGACATGAGCTTACTGGGTAATCGACTTCAGCTACCAAATACTAGAGGAAGCACTGGGGAACGGATGCTCCTGGTTGTGATCCACTAAGAAGGGACCATCTCAACCACAAAACCAGAAAGGAAGAGGCAATTGGAGAGCATGGAGCATTCTCCCAACCCCCCTGTCTGAATCCTCAGAATTATCTGTGTCCTGGGAGACTGAGGGAAGATGGTGAACTGTACAGAATCAGAGGGGAAAGAGACATGACAATAAATGCAATGCAGAAAGAAAAGGGATGGGGGAGGAAAAACAGAGGGAAGAAGGAGAGACAGGGAGGAGCGGAGGAGAGCTGGGGTGAAGGAAGTAGGAAGATGGAAGGAATAGGGGAAGGCTATGAGGGACAAAGGAAGGACGGATGGACAGTGTCAGGTTAACACAGGTAAATGGAGTTTCAACCACGGGCTGTGCATTTAAAATGTTAGTGCATCAGAGAAGGATTTCTTAAGTGCCCTTTATAGGAGGGTGGCCTTGTTCTCGGAGACGAATGCCGAAGGATCTCTGAGTGCAGTGCCCTCATATTTCTGATTCTCTTTCACACGGTACAGAACACACATACATGCTAGTGTGTGAAACATGAGCAATCGGCGTGTGTAAGTGACAGGTGTGACAGGCACTTTTGTGCTCCTCTGTCAACCTGCTTGTTGACTGGGAGTTTTCTAAGTGAGAACCTGGGGACCGTGGGGAGGTCCAGTGAGACCAGCAACGTGGTCTCTTCTTCAGTCCACTTCCCTGCTGGAGAAAGATGGTTTTGGAAACCTCCTCAGTCCCCTCCCCCTCAACCCTGTTTATGTCTGTGGAGTCGATGGCATCTTTTCATTATTTATGTCACAGAGACAAACACAACCAGCAGGGCCACCAGGCTCGTCTCCGGGGTCCTGGAGTGACCTACCTTCTGGAACTCCTCATAGGAGCTGCAGGGGAACCCCAGGAAGCCATCCGGGTGGAGAATGCTGCTGTTGTAGTACATGAAGCTCCGCAGGTGGTTGCAGGCTATAAAGTCTTGAACTCCTGAGAAAACCAAGGCCACAGGAATGAGAGAAGGGCCTTCACCTTCACAAGGAGCAGCCGCCACCCCTCAGGAGTCGGGGCCAGGCAACTGCTGGGAGTGTCAGGTCCTAGAAGTATGCTTGTTAAATGTGTGTGACGTATGTGAAATGACCGAAGGATGGGGGAGCCAACCGGCAGAGAGAGAGAGACAGACACACAGAAAAAGAAATAGACACAGACAAGTCCGCATATTCATGGAAAGAGAAAACAGAACAATCCATTAAAAATGCTTTTAAAGACTTAGCTTTTAAAACAGAACACACATACAGGTATGCAAGTAGGGAGAAGAGAGACAGAGATAGTCAACAGGTGATCTTCATTGTCCCTGAATGCTACACCCTTGGGTTCAGCCGACCATGACTGGACCATGCTGCTAGGTCTTCGATGGTTATGTTTGTACCAAGTGTGTGCTGATTTCTGGTCAGCATTTCCAGAACACCACTGCGTAGCAGCCATGAGGGTGTTCAGCCTTTCCTGGGGGCCAACCCTTTTCAGGTCTCACCGTTAAGGCTGAGTTAGGCTGAGTGACTCCTTCTCCAAGCTAGCCCGAGCTCAGGTGATCCCAGTGTACCACCTCCTACTTTGACCAACGATGCTTTGTTGGGAAAATCACTTTTCATTTCTCCAGTTACTTAACATAAAACTTCCCATGGAGGAATCTAACAAGACCGTTATGGGAGTCCCTCATCATGAAAGGACCTTTGTGGGTGGGGTAGCTTTGCCCTCTCGGCTCCTAGCCCTGCCTGCCGTGCTTACAGCCCATCATCCTGTTCAGAGTGCTCACACCAGTGCCCCTCAGTAGACAACAGAACCTGCTTTAAACTTAATTGTTTCTTTCATCCAAAATTGCTGCTCAGGGATCCCATAATAGAGGAGAAAGTGTGTTCAATTGTTCCCTGTGCCCAGTGCCTGCGTGACTTGCGTGGCATACAATAGAAACACACACCAGTGCTCATGACTGGTTCACTCTAAATTGCCTCTTTAATTAAACCTGGGTTCTCTGCTATTGTGTGTGCCCTGCTCGTCACTTCTGGGATGGGGCAGCTGTTATTATGGCTCAGGCTTCTTTAGGGGGAGAATAGCCAGTCCCCCCATGAGTTACTAGATAAGGGGCCAAGAGGTCGAAAGCTCTGTTTATTTCTCACGAGGTGCTGGATGTCGCTTTATCCAGACTACTTGCACATGGGGCATTAAAAAAACTACCACAAACTCCTCAACAGCATATGCTTGCTGCTTGCTTCAGGTCAGGGCCAGGTTCTGGGGTGATGGGGTCGGGGTTCTCTAAGACCTAGCCACATGGAGCTTCCAGTTCAGAAAAATAATAACAAAAAAATAATTACTGATCCCAACGCCCCTGTCTCAGAGAGGACAGTGATTCTGGTCTCGGAAGAGGGACAAAGAGAGCAAGCAGCTGTCATATCAATGGCTCTGGGATGTAGCTTATGATTAAGGGTTTAAGTCCTGCTCTCCAGATGAACACAATTACACACAGGCTTCAGGAGGCCACACTGTGGCTAGCAGTTCAGGCCTCCCTGCCCATGAACACTCCCAGTTCCTCAGGGTGCATCTTCTTCTAGCCAGCTACCTCAGTCTCCTACCCGACACAGCCAATTACAAGAAAGGCAGAACCTCCACCGCCTGTGGGTGCTCTGCTGTCTTTCAACGAGCAGGAGCTGAGGATGTGATGGGGGTGGGGGCGAAGCCAGAGCTGGGGGTTTGCCACTGTGTCCACCTTATCCTGCTAGTCTGGCAGCTGAGATATGAGCTCAGAGCCTTCCAGTAAGAGGCCAGGCTTATATATCGCATAGCCTTGAACAAAGTATGTAGATTTCCAGATGCCATGTGTCTGCATGTATGAAGCAGGGCCAAATATCTCACAGTGTTATGAACACCTGACTCGGAGCAAGCCCGTGATAGACGGCAGCAAGGTGATCACTATGGTGGCCAGACTCATACATTCTGCTTCCGTCCCCAACTCGCAGTTACCCCTTTGGTGTGGGAGGGTCTTCTGTCTGTGTGCTGCTTTTATTGGTTAATGAATAAAGAAACTGCTTTGAACCTATGGCAGGGAAGAACAGAACTAGCTGGGAAAGTTAGGCTGTACGCTGGGAGAAAGAAAGGCAGAGCCAGAGAGAAGCCATGGAGCCCCTGGAGACAGATGCTGGGAACTTTAGCTGGTAAGCCACAGCCACATGGTGATACGCAGAATAATAGAGATGGGTTAGTTTAGGATATGAGTTTAGCCAGAAATACACTTAAGCTATTAGCCAAACAGTATTGCAAATAATATGGTTTTCGTTATTTCGTGGCTGGGCGGCCCGGACGAAGAAGCAGCTTCTTCTAATACCTGTTCAGTTCATTCACACACCTACCTTGCCATATTCTGTTTACATCAACAATGGTGGAAAGGGTGTTTTTCTTACATCCAGGCATTTCCTTCCCTCCGTTTGGAAAGAAATCCAGATGGCCCACCTTCTGGCTCATCCCAAAACCTGAAACATTTGAAGCAGAATGATCAGGGGTGTACACGGTCCCAAGGTCACATCTGTACCTCACATCGGTACATTCAAACGGAAGCATGGGCCTTGGCAGTTTTCTCCTTCGCCACATCAGTTCTCTCTACAAACAGTTCTCAGGAGGGCAACTGGCAGGGCAAGGAGGAAGGAACACAGGAGACGAGGAGGGAGAGGATGAGCACGTGTATCTATCTGTGGATATGTGGATATGCCCATCTGCCTACTCTAGAGAGGCCCTGGACAATATTGGTAAGTCCAAGATCAGAAGCATGCATCTAGTTAGCACGTATCTAGTAGCGTGTATATTACATTATTTGTTTAAATATTTGGTCTCTGCATTATGTATGTTTAGATTATGTGTGTGTTGAGTGTCCATGTGTAGATACATGCACTCGAGTGCAGGTGCTCTCAGAAGCCAGAGGTAGAGTTACAGACCACTGTGAGCTACCCAGCATGAGTGCTAGGAACCAGACTCAGGTCTTCTGCTAGGGTGGTACGTCCTTGCAACACTAAGCAAGCCCTCCCTCACTGTGGTGTCTTATGCTTGTGATCACAGTGAGCCTATGGCAGAAATTCTCTAAAACTGAACACCATCTCAAATCTTCTAGACTGTATTGCTGTCGCAAAGCTGCGGAGGTTCTTCGGGAAGGCGCATTAGAGTTTTGAGGTGCACAGACCTGTGCTCAAACCCTGGTTCCACTGATCAGCTAGCGAGTCTCCTTAGCTGTGAGGTGGTGACAATGTCCCTTTCATGGGGCTGTGTCATAAGCTGTCTTGTGCACGATGCTCAGGGCAGCACATGTTAGGTACCCGGTAAATGCTATCTCTGTCATCGTCTTGGTCCCTGTTGCTAAAGCACGCCTTGTGTGTTTCTTAAATGGTTATCTGATACAAAGCACTGGTTTTAGAAGCATTTAACACAACAAGGATGTGGTTCCAACAGGACAAACTGTAACCAAAGCTTTGGCATTTTTTTTAAATAAAAAAATTAAGTCTAAAAACTTTACAGTCAGGTCAAGTGAAAACATGTACTACTTTGGATGTAGGGAGAGATGCAGGGATGGATGTGTCATCACCTCCCTAGGCTATAGAAGAGTTTTTGGTTTGGCTTGGGATTGCAGACTCCATGTCAGCATCATTGTACTGGGTGATTGTTGTGGCTGGTATCCATAGTTACTGATTGGGGCCTAAGGTGCATTGTAGCTATTCATGCTGAATCTTCTCTCTGCAGCTGTGTGGGTGGTCAGTGGGGGTGTCCCCTGGACATGATGACATCAGTCACTGGTCATGAGGAATTGGGAGTGAAGAACTCACCTAGGTTGGGAATCATGGGTTTACTATCTGTGTGAATCACATCTACAAACATGGCATCTGATGGGTCCAGCCGGACTTCCTCTGGCAGGCCTTGGAAACAGGGCTCCGCAGGGTCCAGTCCTGAAGGGTAGAATGGCGGCAGAACAATCGTACCCCACAAAAGACAAGTCCACAGTCTGAAGTAAGGATGCCAGGGAAAGAAAGCCCTCCATACCCCATCCATCACCCTTCTGGGAGGCTGCAGCTCCTGGTCTACTTGAGAGAAAGAAGTGAGGGCAGACAGTGGGGAGCAGGAAGGTTGCCTAGAGCAGGTTCAGAAACTCCTAGCGTTAGCTCCAGGGAAGATCTGGGTGGGACCTCATCCCTCTCACTTCCCCTTTTCTGATCACAAGCTCCATGGCCTTGCTCAGCTGTTCCCCAGTCCCTGGGACCCATGCTGCTCCCAGTCTTTTGACCCTTTGACAATTCTTCCCTTATTTAGCCCTTTCTTCACTAAAGCCTCGGCTCAAATACAGCCTTTGCATGGAAACTTTCATTTCTCCTCGGGTCCTAGACACAGCATTGTTTTGTGGTCGTAAATTCTGCTTTGAATTTGTCTATTTATTTTTCTTCTACACACTGGCCGGGTCTGTGGGTTTCCTGAAACAGAGTCTGTGCCCAGCATTTTCAGAGAGGAGCCGAGATGAGGAGAAGATAGAATATCTCTGTTCAAGTGTCTGCCCCCATCCAGAGAGCCATCCATCCCTCTTCCGGGTTTATTATGAAAATCCCATGAAAAGATGGAACAGACAGGCCCCTGCAAACTGACAATGTCTACGGGATTATAAAAAACACTATTCCTGTCCTTCAATCCAGTGCCCTGAGCGGGGCAGGTTCAGCAGGCACAAAAGCAGGAACTGTTTCAGCTGTCTTGTGCTCGTGAACGTTGTCTGTTTCCTTCATTCACCGAGCATTTCCTAAGTGATTTGTCTCTAACTGGCTGTGCCTGACTGAGCAAAAACATTCAAGGAGTGAGTGGAACAGATACATTTTAAAAAATCACTACCAGTAATGTCCCCAAAATTAGTTTTTATAAGCCTGAACCTGGTTATATTTTTCTTGTTTCGGAAACACATTTTTATCTATGACTGTGGATTTTCTAATAGGCATTAAAAAACAAGGCCAAGTCGTTTTGAGTCAGGATATCACGTAATGTCAGGAAAGCAGGAGGGGTGTCCTGTGCGTGGGACAGACACTGGTAGAGGCTTCCCCTACTTACTTCCCTGGCCCTTGGACCCCAAATTGGCTCTCAGGACTCTTACCTGTGATCCTGCCCAAGCGACCCTCAAGTCTCCTGCCTGCTTCCCCAGCCACGTGTGATCCCAGACTGTGGCCGATGAGATGCACATTCTCTGGGCTGTAATTCAGCTCTGTCTGTGGAAAGAGATTTCCACGTTAGGTTCCCAAGAACCACGTGGGAACGAGAAGGTTGGGGAGTAGAGGCTGGTCTTTGCCAGAGGATTGGGCTCTTTGGAGCTGGAGACTTCAGGGGATTGAGCCTTCCATCAGGGACTGCTTGGCCAGGTCATACTGCAGTCTGTTAGGCCCGTGGGGACGGTTCTCTGCTCTTCAGTGCGGCAACAGTGCTGGCCAGTGGCCACCACACTAACTGCAGGCCGCCTCTCAGGCTGCTGCTGCCACCTGGTGTCGCCAGGGAGGCCTTCGCCCTGGTTATAGAGGACTGGGCGCTGCGAAAGCGGAACTTGGACCTTCTGGAACTTACAGCAGGGAAGAGAGGGAGCCAAGTGTAAGTCCCCACCCCACCCCTCTCGCATATAAAGTGTGAAACTCAAAAGCTTTCTTACACCGTCCCGGTCTGCTTTCAGTTCCCAGAACAGCTTGCAAAGAAAGCCTTAGGTCAAAAGGGGAAACTGAGGCTCCCAGGTCCACAGCTCGGGCACTGTGGACAGTCAGCAGGGAGTAAGGTTGTTGCTTCACCTCTGGAGGGGCGTTGAGAATTTGGTTTGCTTGATCAATCTGTCGCTCCAGCCCTGCACTTGGTCCCAGCAACCTTCTCCGCCCCTCTCTAGCCCCGCCCCTCTCAAGTCCTGCTTGTACCTAACTCTGGCCTTCTCTCTAACTCTCCCCCAGACTTGGTCCCACCGGGACCTTACCGACAGTACTTGTACTAAGTAAGCAATCTCAGCGCCCACAACCCGAGTGTTGTAGGCGGCTTGGGTGTATTCGGCCTTGGCGCCGTGCCTCCAATCGACGCAAATACAGTTCACTTTCTCCACTTGAAACATACTCTAGGGAAAAGAAAGAAATAGAGAGAACAAACTTCATAAACAGGCCAGGTCGCACACCCCAGAGATAGGAATTCACCTCCATAAAGCACTTGGGTCTTGCCAGCATCTCAGTTTCCCGCCTGCCATCACAGTTGACCCTGAGGGTCGCGCTGTGAACTGGGTATGCTCATCTTACTTAAAAGATGTGGAAACTGAGTCCCGAGGGGATGAGTTCCTAGCCTTGGGGCTCAAAGTCAGGTCCAAATAAACGACCTGGTCAGAGAAAAACAAATTCTTAGGCTGTGAAACTCACAATGCATTTCATCGGGTACGCTAGCCCATCTCAAAGGCTCCAAACCTGCATGTGGCCAGGGGCACAGACACAGACCATGTCTGTCACCACAGAACATTCCGTGAGCTACCAGAGCTTAAGAGGACAATATGTTTGTTCAAGTTACTGCTGCACACGAGTCAAGACAGAATTTCAGCTGGTGTGTCGAGTGTACTAGCAACCGTCGGAGAGCGCGGCAGTGGCATTGGAGGAGAGAAGTGAGCATTCCTTAATAGTGTTTCTTTGAACATTTCCTTTCGTGGTGTCGGGGGCACTGAGTGTGGGGTTCGGGGGAGGAGGACGGATCATCACCTTGCATATGTCAACCGGCCAGCTACCCTCTCCCTTGTCTGTGAAGCCATGGATGACTAAACGTGTCTTGCGGTCCAGTTGGAAGCTGGAAGCCTTGATGGTGGCTGGGTCAGTGGCAGAGATCTCCTGGTTTAATTAGACAAGATGAGTTTGGCTATTGGTCTGGCCCATCTGCAGGCTAGTGACAGACAAACAGGCCAGTGAGACCGAGATCCCAGGCTCAGAACCACCGAGCTGAGTTCCGTGAATACAGAAAGTACAAGCTCACTGACTTCCTGTTTTCCTGAACCTTGAACCTAAATCTAAGTGTTTCTGTCAAGCGTGGCTCAGGCAAGACGCTACCGTGGGATTAGCAGTAGCTGTGACTCAGTTCCTCAAAGTCACAGGTATCTTCATGCTGCTTGGTATCATTTCTAATTATTACCACTTAGTTACAGGAGTTTTTAGAGCAATCTTTATTGAGATGATAAAATAGCATATTTAATACTATGCTTCTTATTTTCTATTTTATTCATATTCTGATAATTGTTTTCAATCAAATTGGTTTCCTTTGCAGCCCATTAACTTTTATATCATTTATTTGGGATATTATCCTGAGAACGGCCTTTAGGCTTCCTCCAGTAGCTAAATAGATTCCTGGCTCGGGGAAGGTAGGAAATTCTTGACTGGACACCACAAGCCTGAACTCCAGTTCTGGGGAGCCTGATACTTTAGAGCAGACTCCCCCATGCCCACAGACTTTCTTAGGACCCTTCTGCCAGCACATGCTAGAAGGATAGGACATTAACGGTGGTAATGGCTGCTGGGGTCTACACAGCTTCCCGGCTGGAGGAACCAAGTCCTAGAGTGGGTGGCCCAGGTACCTAGAGGCAGACCCGCATGCTAGGGACCAAAGCTTGAACTACTTGAACTCATACCAAAGACATCATTGAAAACCTCTCTGGTCACCTGACCACCTGGGGCAGGCCTGTTCTGAAAGTCACCCCAGGGATCTCGTATTTTCAAATCCTTTGTGGTTAACTGTACTCTGTCCTTTCCTGTCTTGTGGATTCTTGTTTTGTATATGTGATTGCCCCATTGCCATGATGAGAAAGTGACGGAGGATGTAGTTGGGTTATCCATTTATTCTCCGTAAATGTCACCATTGCTCTTCTTGGGACACAGTCCTAGGGTGGACCTGGAGACCTATACACTAATATGTAACTGTATGTACATTTTTGGATTTTATTCCTATATTCTCTCTGATGCTCAGGGGTTATGACTCTTAGAATCAGGAACTCCCACATCCAAGAACTGTTCCAAAGTGCCAATTCTGCCCTAGCTAGCTACTCAAGGGCCCCAGCATGTGGTCCAAACTGACCGTCATCCAGCCCAGCCACCCTATGCCTACACTTACTTGGTAGTTGTTTGGATTTTCATTTGTGTACAGAAGAAATTTGGTATCGATGTCCTCTGGGGACCAAGGTAGTGCCGTCGAAGGCCGCTGAAGCATCCCTGCCCATGGCTTCTCATTGGAAAAGCAGCCCAGATGTCCATAGCAAACCTCTTTCCCTGGTGCAGGAATAACCACAAACAGGACAGACATGAGGTTCCGGGAAGACATAATGTCATCTGCCACAGGAAGGGTGGACCCTGGCCAGACTGGTCATCTTGTTAGGTACCAGAACTCCTGTGCCTGTAAGAGACGTCTGGATGTGGGTGCATCTGACAAATTCACACTTCCAGGCTTCCCCCTCAGAGAGTCTGACGTTAACGGTTCTAGGTTGACCCTACTACAGAATATTTAATAAGCAGTCTTACCAGGCAAATTCAAGACACAGTTACCTGTAACAAAACAGCCCTGGGAGCTGCTACTTAGCGCGAGTGACGCCACTCTTCACGTTAAGTACCTACGACGTGCCTAGGCCCACCAGCACAGGCATGCGGTTTACTCAGTCTCCACCCTCAACTGTTCCTCTCCAGGATGGCGATAGCATCCTCACCTGTGACGGTGGCCACCAGAAGGCCGATGGTCCAGCAGAGCAACATCTCCCCCGGTGGAAACAGGTATTTACTGACACCCACAGGCACAGGGATGAGGCCAGCAGGGGCAGGGCTCAAAGAGGTGGCACCTCTCAAGTGTACCCGGGAAGGTGAGCCACTAGAAGCCCAGCAGCCTGGACTATATAGATGAAGATATCTCTGGAGGGCGGGACCAGAAGCTGAGGCCTCCCAGGGTATAGTGAGCCAGACCACACCACCCTGGGATCTTGGGCCGAGTCTTCTCCTGAAGCCACCTCCCTTTTGGCGCCAGTCCCCACTTCTGTCCTTGTTTAGGTGGCACTGTGACTTACTGTGTTACAGGGGATATATAGCCATGATCAGAGGACATGATCTTCCACAAACTTGCTTTATCTTTTGGACTCTGTTGAAGAAATTCCAGGACAGGAGGTTGCATCTGAGTGCCCCGAACCCCAGTTATCATAAACACAGGGACCAGCACGGTCTATGGAGCAGGGCTGTTATGAAGAGAAACTCAAGGGAAAGAAACAGGGATGGGTTATGAGAAAGAACGGATTCTGTGGTTCTTTCTGAGTCAACATGTTCAGTTGCCAAAATACTGCTTCTAAAATAAGAACAGGGAAGAAGATACACCCCCTCCTCCCTGGCTCTACCTGTATAGTTGGCATCACAGTCCCTCCAGACACACGGTCTCCAATCACATTGCTACTCTGTTGTTTTTAACAGTCCCAGGAGTGGGTGTCCTCGGACTTGCTCTTCAATTTAAAGTAGTTGTGAAGACACATGCCTTGGTCACTTGAGAGGTGGGGTGGGTGGCCCACAGTCTTCCACCCTAGTGAACCCAGAAAGAGACAGGAAAGGCCCAGAAGGGGGGTGGAGAGAGCCACACTGGTGTCTTTGTTCCCAGCTGGGTTAGTTTAGAAATAACCTTGTCTGTTTGCAGAGCACCTGTGAGCTGCTAACTGTACTTTGGCCCACAGATAAGAAGCAGAAGTGTTTTCTGTCCTTCACAGCTAAGAAGCAATCCTGGGAACAGCCAGGTGTCACCCTGCTATGTTCTAGGTGGATATATCGCATGGACACACTGAAGGACACAGATCTTTAGTTAAACTTAGCAGAGAGTTCTGGGGCATGCATGCTGCTGTGGATACATTTGGGTCAAGATTCCCTTTGGCTAGCGGTGCCTGTGGTGGTTCTGTTACGACATCTGTGATGATCTCTGTCTTTTATTCCTCTCAGAAGGCATCTTTGAGATTCTCCCATGTTCTTACATGCAACAGTAATTTTTTAAGTGTGTGTGTGTGTGTGTGTGTGTGTGTGTGTGTGTGTGTGTGTATGTGTCAGGGTTGTTCTGAGGCCAGAAGATGGCATCAGATGCTCTGGAATTGGAGTTGTGGCAGTTGTGAGTACCCCAATATGGATACTGGGAACTGAACTCTGGCCTGCTGCAAGAACAGCAAGCAGTCTTAACCACTGAGCCATCATTCCAGCACCCACTGCTTTTGACAATTACTGTACAGTCAGTCATGGCGGGACAGGAACACCTGGGTGATGGTGGATCCCCTTTTGAGCAGGCACTGAACCTAAATGACACAAGAGAAATCAGGAATGTCTGTAGTTTTATAGTGATACCCAAGAAAGAGCACACCCCATGCTCCCCACCCCAGTTGCCTTGAAGGTATTCCCAAATGCTCCCACAGATGTGGTTCTTGCTAAGCACAGAGTGTTTCCAGTGATGTTTCTAAGGCACCACCAGCATCTTATTCTCTGGGTGGTAGATATGGCAAGAGTTGGGCTTTGTTCCAGAACAGCTGGGGGACAGGTTAGCCGTATTTGAAACCAAAACGCTTGTCTCAACCCCACACAACCCATTCCAGTGAAACCTTGTGAATTCAGTGCTGGTTATTGGCCTCAAGAGGTTGAACATAGACTAGCATTTTACCGACCCATTTCCATGGCAAATGACACAAGACTTGACCGTGAGAAAGAGCAGCTTCCCAGATGTGAATTAGTTAAGCTACACCCTAAAGAAGAAATGATATTTCAAAATTGTTAGATTAAAAGTGTTTTGTGTCAAAGTTAGGATTTTAAAAAATATAAAAGCTGCTCTCCCTTTCCCAGTGGCTACAAACTGCCACTATCTCCTCAACGGAGAGGTGGAGCTTCATCAGTTCCTCCTCCTTCCTTGCTGGGATTTTTGTCTGGTTTGATTTTGTGCACACTCCCAGACATTCTGAGTTCATGTGTGTAACTATGCCACCATGTCTAGCAAATGCTCATACAGGCCACAGTAAGTAGACTTAGTGAGTATTAAGGAAGGAGAAAGGGGAGGGGGACTCGAAAATGGGAGGGAAAAGTTGGGGAGTGGGGAGAAATGAAATGAAAGAGGAGGAAACATGGCATCAGTTTTGGTCTAAATGCATGTCTGTATATGCATATTAAAATACTTAATAAAACAAAGTCACAAAATCTTTCAAAAAAAAAAAAAGAAAAAAATTACAAAAGTTAAGCCTACTGGCATAAATAAAAATGCAATTCCAGAGCAGTTTTAAAATGTCACCCTGGAACCCCAACTACATCCTGTAAACAGGCGAACCCCAGGGAGGCCTGCGGGGTAGAGGGTAAATGGAAGCCTGCCTACTTCCACCTGGGTGACCTTCACAGTGTCCGTGGCAGCCTGCGGACCAAGTTCTGACTTGGCACAATGATGGAACATGGGCAGAGGCTCTGAAGAGCTAACACAACCAAGCGCTGTTGCCAGGGCAAGTGGGGCGTAGGGAAAGTAGCCCAATTTGGCATCTTCTAGCTTTGGCAGCCCTCAGATATCCTTTCCTTTCCCCAGGTTCTGCCGTAGCTAGGCAGTCAGCTTAGGGACAGCCTGTGGTCACTGCAGACTGGCCAGTATTCAACTGAAGGCCCTTGATTCCAGTCTCTGCTGTGCAGGAGAGGAGCAGAGCTAAGAGCTCAGGCTGAGGGAGGAAGGAAGGCTGGCTCAAGCCTTGGGATCATTTCTCAGGGTTCAGCAGAAGGCAGGATGAGGGGCAGATGCTCCATTGAGTGGTCACTGTACAACAGGAGAGAGAGGCATCACTCTGGGAGTGCGGGCGGCACTGGGACAGCACAGGCAACCGTGTGGCTTTCTGTGCACTGTGACATCATCAGGCACCACTTCCTCTGAATGCGTGCTGAGCAACTTCTGGGCCCAGCCAAATGTGACTGTGGTCAGGCCCAGCTACTCACTGGCATGATCTTGTCTCTGATCCGCTGACTGGCAATTTCAGCAACACTTCCTATAGATAACCCCACCCCCATGTCCTTCCCGTTGTCTCTTATGAGAAGGAATTCTGGGAAAGATCCTGGTCAGTAGCACCTCTGGTGCTGAATTAAAGCCTTAACATAGCTGGTGAATTTCTACTGTGCTGGCCGGGACAGACTAGCTGACCTGGGGTGTAGGGTGTCTGAACCCCAACCTCGCAACCCAGTACCACTCGGAGAATTCTGAAGCAAGAATCAATATTTACATTTTGATGATTATTTATTTAGAGATTGCTTTGATAGCAGGGTCACGATACGTACAGTGATTTCTGGCTTGCCTGACCCTGGCTGCAGCATCTGGAACACAGCAGCTGACTAACTCTTGCTTGGTGGAGACCTGATGACTCCCATTGGCCTCTCTAGCCTCTGCCCCTTCCTCCTTTCTCTCTGTCCTGAGACTGCCTCCCTCAGCAGCTTGCTCTTGATCTTCTGGCTGAGTTGGCCAACAGGAGGCACCTACAATCAGGGATTATCGAGAGGATGAAGTATTGATACCAGACCCTGGAACTCTTCCACCATCCCTGGCTACACTTCTCCCCCGAAGGGCACAGTCTCTCTCCATCCTTAGCCCCGGCTCTTAGGTGCACTATTTCTCCTCTCCCTATGCCCCGGGCCCTAAGGAAGAAAGCTTCCCACTGCTACTCAGTTGCTCTTTGCCTGGTTCACTCAATCCTGTCCACTCCTCAAAAAGTCATTCCGCGGACCGGCTCCAGTCCCTTGGCAGATGTAGCAGTCCCTTGTTGGACTGACCACCAAGAATGACCACTGAACCATTCAGAGTCCCGTGGCCCATTTTAGGGGGTTATCTAGGTGCCTGTGTGCACGCCTTCCTTCCCTGACCCTAGGCTGCATTCCTAAACCGCTAAGAGATGGCTTTGGGTTCTGCAGTTGTCTGATTTGTTTTGCTGCCCACATTAGTGACTAGGTGGTGGCGTGTGTGGTGATCTAGCTAAGGTGCTTTCAGGTAACCAGAGGTCTTTTATCCATACTCACCCAGTCCCACCTACAGATAAATCAAGGAACCAAGGGAGACCTCTCCGGGGAGAATGGTGGTGTTTCATCTGGTACACACCAATCTGAGGGGATAGCTAGACACCAGAGAGAGCTATGGTTCCTGGAATATGAGAGGTCTTTCTTGCTATCTCCAGGTTCCAGGCTGTGTCCTAAAGGTCAAGGGCAGGTCATGGTCACCCTCACATTGCGGGAGGTCCTCCCACTCCTCCAGCCTATAGCCCATTGGGGCGTGGTCTCTCTCCCTTTAAAAAAGCGGCCACTTCCCTCTCCTCTCTCTCTTCACTTCCTGCTCCGCAGGCGACTAGACTCCCTTCCTGGTTGCATAGAGGGCTGTTGTCTGGGACAGTGATCTGTAGGTTTTTTCCCCTTTAAATAAATACCACCCTATTAATCATAATTCCAAACTGGTGTGGCACTGTTTATGACTTACACCTTCAGTTGGCACCCAACGTTTGGTGTTAGGACCTCTCCTTCCCCCGCTTGGCTGCTGGCCGTGAGTTCAGCTTGGCACGAGCCTTCCTTCCTCAGCCGCGGCCTTGTTGGCGGCGGCCTTGTGGCCTGTATCTTGTGCGTGGAGCCAGCAGCTTAATACTTCCAGTCCCCACGCACCCTATCGTCTGCGTCCCCACGTGGATTTAAACTCCACAGGCCTGCGTAGTCTCTGCCCACGTGGTTTGCTCTTTTCTGAGTCGTTTTTAAATCTCCCTTGCAAGCACAGCTCTTAAGTGGCGCGAACCAGAGCACGCGGTTGCTGAAAGCTGCAAGCCCTCAGGGTGACTCTGTCACGTGGAGGCATAAGCGGCTTCCAGGTTGCTCTTCTCTACCCCTGGATTCTGGGTTTCTGGTTCCGTCTCTGGAATTGATTTAATTACATTTACTTTGTTGAGAAACTTGCATTTTCCAGTTTTTAACATCTACTAAGGCACTGAAACAGGACCCCGTTTTCATCACGACTTGGCAACAGCGCCACCTGCTGGATAATAGGTAATATGGCAGTTTTCGTTTCTAACACAAATTTTACTGCTTTGTTTTCACTAATACAATGGATTAGCAAATTTATATTTACTAATACAATGGATTACATCATACAAGGTTTATATGATTATGGGGATACCTTAATTTGCTTGTTACTAGGTTTCAGTTTTCTTTTCCATATTCTATCATTAAGGAAGAATATGGCACTCCTAAGAACAATAGAATCTTTACAAACTAATAATGAACAGAAGAATATGGCACTCCTAAGAACGATAGAATTTTTACAAACTAATAATGAACAACTAATTGACAGGATTAAAATTATTGAAAATCAGAGGTTATCTGAACAAGTGGATACTATGACAGACAAAATTGACTCCATATCCAAGGGTATTAGAAAGTTACCTGAAAGGGTTCAGGCTGTTGAATTTGACCTTCAGACTTTATCACAAAGTTTTGATAAGGTAACAGACAGAATGTACCTCCAAGATGGGAATCTACATGATATAAAAGAAAAGTTTAAGGAGGACATGTTATCTTTGAAGGAAAAAAATTAAAGCTTTGGAATCACAGGTGCAGAATGGGGACCAAAAAATTGATACCTCAGTGAAATCACTGGAAATATATACAGGTCAGGAGATTCAGGATTTAAGAGAGATAATGATAAAAAGATTTGAAAAGATTGGAGAAATTATTGCAGCTGGTGAACAGAGTAAGGAGGCACAAGGACAGGATACAATGCCTCCACCAGCTATTAGAACTGGCTTACCCAGGGTTCTAGCAACATACCCTATACTTAATTCTGACAAAGCGTCAATTTCTAAAGGCTCAAAGGGAGTCAGAGAAGCTAGATGGACACCAATAGCAATGAATGATCTGAAAGAAATTAAGCAAGTTGTTGTTAATTTTGGCTTGCACAATGCATATGTAAAGGAAATGATAAGGACTTGGGCTTCTAATGCTAGAGCTACCCCCCATGATTTCCATCAGTTAGTGTCTGCAGTTTTAGATAATGGACCTTCCTTGATGTTTGGAATTTATTTCAGAGAAGAATCCGAACAAATGGAACAGCAAGGAAGAGCAAAGGGTGTTGAGGTTTCCCAAGATCAAATTCTTGGTGCAGGAGAATATGCTGATCCACAGGTCCAAGCTCTTTATGACGATGAAGTACTGTGTCTATGTCACCAAGCAGCTTTAAATGCTTGGAATAGGATACAAGATCCAGCAAAAAGGGTTGAATCATATACCAGAATTAGGCAGGGACAGAGAGAACCCTTTATTGACTTTTTGCAAAGATTAATTAAGGCTCTGGACATAGGGGTAACAGACCCAGAAGCTAGACGAATACTTCTTGAATCTCTAGCTTTTGAGAATGCAAACATAGAATGCAAAAAGATAATTGGGCCTTTAAAGTCTAGATCAGCACCTATGGATGAATGGATTCAGCATACAATGAATGTTGAGACGTTTAGCTATAATGATGAATCTTGGGTAGGAGAAGCGATTTCCAAAGCAATGAGGAGACATCAAACTGCCAGGTGTTTTAATTGTGGTAAATTAGGACATTTGCAAAGGGATTGCAGGCAAAAAATTTCTAGGAATAATATCTCTTCTGGGAATGTCAAAAATAGGAGACCTCGGCCTTCAGGTATATGTAGGAGATGCGGTAAAGGCCGGCATTGGTCCAATGAATGTAGGTCAACAACAGACAGACGGGGCAATCTGATATCATCGGGAAACTCCTTGGGAGGCCTCTCGCAGGCCACCAAGCCAACAGTGGCCCAGTCATTCCCAGTCACAGTGGACAACGTGCCTCACCAAGAAAATTAAAAGCTCCAATTTCTGCTGTAAAAAGTAATACTGGTCTAAATGATGAATTACATGTGGAGGATGAGTAAAAAAACCCAGTAGGGCAGAGTAAACGTATATTTTGGCAGACTTCTATTAATGATCAAAGACCAAAGCTAAGAGTCTGTATAAATGGCACTTTTATTGAAGGCTTATTAGACACAGGTGCGGATGTAAGTATCATTACCCCAGAATCTTGGCATCCGAATTGGCCTCTTCAAGAGGTAGATGTTCAGTTCCTGGGAATTGGAACCCTATCTCATGTAAAACAAAGCACAAGATGGGTTGAATGCATAGGGCCTGAAGGACAAAAAGGAAGACTAAGGCCATATATAGCCAATATTGCCATAAATTTATGGGGCTGTGACCTGCTACCGCAATGGAATACCCAGATTAACATTCCTGTAGTTCCAGGAACTCATAATTCTGGGAAGGATATGATGAGGTATTATGGAAAAAGGTCACCAGCCATTCAGGCTGTACAAGAACATACAGCGAATACCAAACCTTTAGAGGTACCAACAGCCCTACCTTTAAAATGGCTAACTGAGAAGCCAATATGGATTAAACAGTGGCCTCTAGCTGAAGATAAATTACAGGCATTGGAATAGCTGGTGCAAGAGCAACTAGATGCTCACCATATTGAAGAATCAACCAGCCCTTGGAATTCTCCTGTGTTTGTTGTAAAAAAGAAATCTGGTAAATGGAGAATGGTGACAGATCTAAGAGCTGTCAACAAAGTAATTCAACCTATGGGCCCACTACAATCTGGAATTCCTTTGCCTTCTCTGTTACCAAAAGGATGGCCTCTTATAGTTATTGATTTGAAAGATTATTTTTTCACTATACTGTTACAAGAAAAGGATAGAGAAAAATTTGCCTTCATAGTGCCTACTTATAATAATTCTCAGCCTAATAGGAGATATCAATGGACTGTCCTCCCACAGGGTATGCTCAATAGTCCTACATTGTGCCAATATTTTGTAAGTAAGCCATTGGAAATAATTCGTAAACAATTCCCCAAGTCCTTAATTTATCATTACATGGATGACATCTTGTTATCTGATTCAAATAAAGATACTTTAGAAAGGATGTTTGAAGAAGTAAAGAAAGTCTTGCCTAGGTGGGGATTACAAATTGCCCCTGAAAAGATTCAAAGAGGAAATTCTATTAATTACCCAGGTTACAGAATAGGTTTAGAGAAAATTAAAACGCAAAAGGCACAAATTAGGAGAGACCGGTTAAAGACTCTTAATGACTTCCAAAGATTGTTAGGAGACATTTCCAGTCTATGACCAGCTGTTGGGATAACACCCGATCTAATAGTTCATTTAAACAAAACCTTAGATGGTGATAAAGATTTGAATAGTCCAAGAAAACTGACAGCTGAAGCAGAAATACTTTTCTCTCATGACTTGGCCAAGTTATTTATTATACAAGACCTAAGCTAGTTAAATAGGATATTTGTACTTATTGTATATAATTTCATAGTAGGTTTATAACTCTCTTATTTAAACAAAAGGGGGAGGTGTTGCGGGAGGTCCTCCCACTCCTCCAGCCTATAGCCGCTGAGATACCAGCCCATTGGGGCGTGGTCTCTCTCCCTTTAAAAAATCGGCCACTTCCCTCTCCTCTCTCTCTTTACTTCCTGCTCCACCGGCGACTCCCTCAGAGCTCTTTCTTGTTATTCCCAGGTTTTGTTATGCCCATGTGTTCTGAAGATCAAGGGCAGATCATGGTTGCCTGTTGCCTCCAGGAATTTGTTAAAATAGATTTAAACCATGCAAGCAAACACTTGTAAAGGCTGAACTCACTAGAAAACAGTCGAGGGTTTTGGTAGTGGAGTTTGAGCCTCTGCCCACTTCATGAGAGAGCTATTGCTCAGGAATGCCTTCATTTGGGTTGTCTCTTTCCTTGGCTGTCTTTACATCTGGGGTTCTACAAGAGAATTTGGAAATCAGAACCAAGTGAAAGGACACTATCTTCCCAGTCAAGCAAGAACCACCCCAAAGGAGAGCATCGCTTTGTTTCAAGATATATGGTCACAGCCTGTGCCCCAACAAGCCAGGATTAGATTCCCATTCCCAAGAAGCCAATCAAAAAGGCCAAATTAATAGTTTTAAAGCAGAATGCAGTTTATTCAATGTGGCCACACTGGGAAGGGGGTAAAGAGATGCTCTGTCCCACTGACAATGCTACCCGCCCCCCCTTGCAGTATATCTTCTCGATCCTGGCGTGAGGTTTAGGTTTAAGCAGAGGAGCAGCATCATGAATATCTAAGCTGTTCCATCAGACCTTCCCACAGCTGACCCATTCTTGTTTTGGCTTCACACTCCTGCAGGGTTCGCTGACAAGTTGCAAATCTCTTCAGGAGAAGAAAATTTCCCTTCTGACCAGCCCAGGGTTGGCCTGTCTGTTTTCAGCATGAGATTCCTGGGGATAATCTCATTCCCGGGGGTTCATTGTTTCTATAGTCTGGCGGCCAAAGGGAAGGACACCAGTGTTTCCTTAGAATATCTCCAGTGCTTCCAGGCCTGGCAGAATTGCAACCTCCATTGTACAGTGATGTGCTCAAAGCGAGGAGACAGGAGCTGAGCATCTGGGGAACATGGCCCAGAGGACAGGGGGGAAAGGACAAGTTGTTCAGAAGGTGTCCCCAGAGAAATGGTCAGAGACTGGACCTCTGTTCTAAGAGCGGTGTAAGGCTCATGAAACAGAGACTTGCCAAGTCCCACTTCACAGCTGAGACAACAGGGTCCCGTCTTATACACTAGCACTCCTCTCTCTATTCCTGCAGGTTTCTTCTCTCTATCCTGCATGTCTCCTCTCTCTAACCCTGCACTTCTCTTCTCTCTATCCCTGCAGGTCTCCTCTCTCTATCCCTGCAGGTCTCCTCTCTCTATCCCTGCAGGTCTCCTCTCTCTGTCCTGCAGGTCTCCTCTCTCTATCCTGCAGGTCTCCTCTCCCTATCCCTGAAGGTCTCTTCTCTCTATCCCTGCAGGTCTCCTCTCTCTATCCCTGCAGGTCTCCTCTCTCTATCCCTGAAGGTCTCCTCTCTCTATCCCTGAAGGTCTCCTCTCTCTATCCCTGAAGGTCTCCTCTCTCTATCTCTACAGGTCTCTTCTCTCTATCCCCGAAGGTCTCCTCTCTCTATCCCTGCAGGTCTTCTCTCTCTATCCCTGAAGGTCTCCTCTCTCTATCCCTGAAGGTCTCTTCTCTCTATCTATGCAGATCTCTTCTCTCTATCCATGCAGGTCTTCTCTCTCTATCCCTGAAGGTCTCCTCTCTCTATCTCTGCAGTTTTTCTCTCTCTATTCCTGCAGGTCTTAGTCTGTTGACCCCAAAGTGGGTGGGATTTAGGAACATTGTCCTTGCACGAAGCTGCCTCCTGGTGCCCTGCACACAGAGTGAGCATGCTGGGTGGTAATCCTGTCATTACACCTTAGGCCTATCTGTTTTATACCCCTGTATCCCTTAAACTTGTTAGTTTACATCACCGCTCTAATGTACTGTGTCTTCCTACCCATGGCAGGCTTCACACTTCCTACATCACATCAGCTCTAGGTGGGTCCTTTTGTCTTCCGATGCCCACGTCCTACATCAGCTTGCCCGTTCAATTCTCTTGATTCTCTCCCACTGGTACAGTTTGGATCTTGAATGTCCTGCCAAAGGTCTAAGGAAGTATTAAAGGCTCGGCGTCCAGTCTTTGGGGCTCTTGGGAAGTATCAGGGTCTTTAGGAGGTAGGACCTAACACAAGCAAGTGCCACATTGAGGGTGTGCCCATGAAGGCGATGTTGGGACTCTGACCTCTTCCTGTTTCTCTCTGTTACCCACTATCATAAGGTCACCTCGGTGGCATGTTCCTGCTGTGATTCACTTTGTCACCACAGACTCTGAGCTACAGGGCCAAGTGGCCATGGACTGTCGACCTCAGGAGTTGACAGACCTAAGAAAGTCCATCTCAGGGGAGGAGGGAGTTTATTGGTTTTTGTCTGGTGTGACTCAGGCAACGTCACCCATTTATCTTTTCTGTAGTGGTAATCAGGATCTCTGGGAGAGGAGGGACTTTGTGAGTCTGATCTCCCCCATCCGTCCACAAGGGAATGCCAATAGGTTGACTATTGCAAGGGCCTCATGCAGAATCACAGCGCTCTGTTTTAAAGGTGATGGTCTTGCCCAACGCAGAGAGAACTAGCCACTTGTGAGCTGTTTGTCTCAGGGATTTTCCCACACAGGCCGGAGACTGGCACAACTGTGAACTTATGAAGACTTTCTAGCTCTTAGGGTACCAAGAGTCCCACAGGACACATGATCCTCCACAAATAAACACACAATTACCAATAATTTAGTATAGGGGACTGTGGACCCGCAGACCCTGCATTTCCTGTAAACAGCTTATTTTCCTGTGCTTGCAGCCACTCTGAGCACAAGACAGGGGAGTGGTTTCTGGTGGGTTTGCTGCTGAAAATCCCAAGAACTAGGGAGTGGCCATTTGTCAGGGAAGGCACTATATAAGCTGCCCTGGAACACAATAAACAGGGCATTCTTATTTCAAGGATGGTCCGTGTCCCTCTCTCTGTGTGTATGTGCTTCAATCTCCAGCCCCTTGCCCAGCTCACAAACTGTCCCGTAGTGCAGGCGCCACAGGACCGTAGTAACCATAGTGCGGGAGGTTTGCTACAGGCACGAACCGTAGCTTGTAGAGCGCAGAGCTAGAACTGCTTTACAATCAAGAGTGCTAAGAAGAGAAAATTCACTAGCAGGGCTCACAGCTGGGTTATTCTGCATGTAATTTGGACTTTTTATACCAGAAATTACTGTAGAAAGTGATCAGAATTTAGAGTCTGAGCTCATAAACTAGGTATATGAAGCATTGTCTTAGCTTGTTTGTGTAACTATAATTAATGTCTGATATTAGATAATTTACAAGGAAAATAATTTTCTTGTCATAGTTATGCAAACAGGGGAGCTCAAAATGAAACATCTGGTGTCTGGTAAAATTTGTCCTTTGCTTCGAAGATGGTGCCTTTTGCTGGGTTCTCCCATGGTAGAGTGTAGTGACATTTTGTTTGTAATCTAACAAATAAAGTTTGCTTGAAGATCAGAGTGCAGAGCTAAGACCCCAGTTATCCATAGAGGCCAGGCAGTGCTGGCATACACCTTTAATCCCAGCACTTGGGCTTCGACATCACCCGCTCACTGGTCTCCATGGGCAGTTTCTGCAGCTTCGACATCACCTGCTCACTGGTCTCCATGGGCAGTTTCTGCAGCTTCGACATCACCTGCTCACTGGTCTCCATGGGCAGTTTCTGCAGCTTCGACACGATCTGCTTAGGTTCCAGTTCCAGCATCTCAAGCTCATCATGAAGCACTTCCAGACCACAATCCATCACTGAGGGAAGCCATAGGATCTCAAACAGAAACTGAAGCAAAGCCCATAAGGATGGATGATGCAGACTGGCTTGCTCGCTTGCCTGAAGATCAAACACACAAAATATCACTACAGCAGAGATGATGGAAAGGGATAATTCTGTCTTTGCCTGGCAGAAGACATGGGTGTATTAGCAATCCAAAGACTCTTCCTAGGACACTAGTCCCTTTCTTGAGAATCATCATAGTTTCTCATAGTGGCCCATCTCTCAATACCATCAAAATGGGAGTTAGCTTCAACATGAATTTAGGGATCACGATCATTCAAATTATGGCTGCTACTATATATTGAATCATGTCTTTCCTAACCCCCAAATTGTTAAAATCCTGACTGCCCCCAACTGCCTCAAAAACTGTTAGATCTAACAGGATCTAACCAGAGTTTGGTCTTTACAGAAGTAATCAAATTAAGACAGCATCATTAGGATAAGCCCTGGCCCACGGAGATGCTTGCCCTGATAAAGAGGGAGAGCATTTGGATTTAGAGAGTGATATACTCAGTGCAGACACGTGAACATGAGATCACACAGTCATGTCAAAGACTACAGGTGAAATACCAGAAGCTAGATGAATGGCTTTGGGCAGATGTGCCCTTGAGCCCCATGGGTGCACTGGACAGATGTGCCCTTGAGCCCCATGGGTGCGAGGAGCCAACCTTGCCCACGACCCTGGGCTTCTCGGTCTCCAGGAGACCAGGGTGCCTGCTGCAGGAGCCACAAAGGAGCTGCAGTCCCTGCTCCCATTCTTCTCGCTACCCTTGACATCTTCCTCTTCCTGCCTGGCGGTTTCAGGGGTGGAGGAACCACTGCAGAGCGCACCTGCTTTTCCTAGAGAGCAGACTTTACTAGTCAGATATTTCGTTTTGAGCTTCCCTGTATCTACAACTGTGAAATTATTGTCTTTATAAATTATGCTGTAACAGGCATCGATTATGGCTACATGAACATTTGCACCTGCAGTTCCTCCTGCCAGGGGCATTGCCACACCCCACACTCCTCATGCCTGCTCTTTCACCCAGGGGCCCAGACAAAGTATCTGCTCTCAAAGCCTATGGCTAGCTCTTCCATAGTTTTGGTCCTCAGCCAGACTCCCCAAACTTTCTCAGATTCCAGTAGATATATAGATGTCATTCTTCCTAAAATGTTCTCATAATGATCTAAAATAATGATTCATCAAGCATTAGCTCAAGAGACAAAAGTTTTAATGCACAAAGAAAAAGTATTTCTAAAACTGGTTTAAATAATCATGAAAACTAAGTAGGCAACTTCCCAAAGAAATGAGAATTATTTTATGGCATGTTCAAACCCTGAGAATGGAAAGCCATTGTAACATGGTGGGTCTTCACCCGCATGAACGTGGGAATGATCCACAGGTTTTTCCAAGGGTCAGATCGCGTGACTGCCTCTTAAATGTTCTTGTGGGATCTTCCCTTCATATATGCTTCTGTGTGATTCTGGTATGCAGCCCGGATGGAGGACATTCAAAAGTTCACGGCAACGTCCGTCTTCAGGAGTCCTTGGACTCTGAAAGCCCCAGGCCAGGGCTAGCCCTGTGCACTCTGGGAGGTTGTATACAGGGTGTAGATGGGCTGGGCATAAAGCCTGTGTTCACAAGCACTGCTGTCTCTCAGATCTGGGGATTATAACAACCCTCCTCACCTGAAGGTCTATAGCCAGACCATGACCGCACCCTGAAGTTAACCCACTTATCTTGTATCAGCTAAGGGAGAGCGTGGCCATTCACCATGCCGTGGATTTCCTTGTTAGAGCCTACGGACACCACTACTAGGAATTCAGGGCCCCCTTATTGCCTCCATTGGATTCATGAGGAAGCTATAAACCAGAGAGGCAGCAGCCTTTGGACAAGTCACCCGGCTTGAGCACTCTCCTGACTCATAGCCCCATTACACTGCCTCTGGACAGTCTACATGGCCACCTGACCTTTATGCTAATAAACTGCATATTAATCTGTGTACCATAGAAATGGGAAGATGATCTAAGTGTGCTCTCATGAGTCACAGAGCTTATCACATCCAAAGAGAAAGTTTCTGAGGTTCTCAATGGCTAAGGAGGAGGAGGATCATGCACTTCAAGCCCACAGAGAAGATACTGGAAGTGCCTTAACCACACAGTTAGCAGCTTTCAGAGACATTGAGGTCTAGTTGGCTCACCTGGGTGCAAGCCACGCCCAGTTCAGGTTGCACCACTTATGGTTCATAAGGAAAGGTAATTGACTTCCGCAGTGGAGGTTCTGGAGGACGTATGTCCTGCCATGCGGCAAGGCAGGTGGACAGCAAGGTTGCAAGACTCAGAAGAGAACATGGTGTTGTATGCAGTCCTTTTCAAAGTTTGTATGGATTTTCAGGTCTAGCACTGGAGGTCAGTGACGTCCATGTGAAGTCGTACCCATGAGATGCCACATTCCCAACGGGGAAGGGAAGCTGTATCAAGTTCTCACACAGGGTCTGATCTTGAAGGAAGGGGAACTGTATTCTCAAAGCTAACATCACACAGCAGACTATGTGAGTGTTTGAAATTATATCAAAGCTTCATGACAGCATAGCATCTTTTTATTACTCCAAAGATTCTACATCCTTGGCTTTCAATAATTTAAAAAAAAAACCCACTAAAACAAAGCCCAGTGAAACCAGCCTTGGTCAGACTTGTCCTGATGAGATCTACCTGGCAGGCCCTCTATGGAATAACCATCAGAACCAGAGTCTGCCCATCTCTGAGGTCAGCCCGTAAAAGTCCATCTCCAGATTCAGCCCGTGAGAGCGCATGTCCCCACAGAGTGTCCATCCATTTCCAGGGTCAGCATGTGGGAATGCAATCTCAGCAGAACCAGGAAACGGGTGCTTGACCCTCCACGCCCATTAGCGCAGCCTTGGGACCTGCCCTTTGCCTTTATGTGAGTTTTGTCCAGATGCATATCTCATATGGGAACACTTTGGACCAGGTGCAGACTGCAGATGTGGGCACACGTTCTAGGAAAGGAAGTGGGGGGAAGAGGTACTACTCCAGTTTGGGCCCATTGACTACAACTGCCCCCCTCAGGATCATGTGGCCACTCTTGTATCTGCAGGACTCTATCTGTTAGAACTGAGGTCACCTGAGGTCCTCGAGGCTCAGGACAATGCAAACGGTGAGGCCAGTGGTGTGGCCAGCAGGGCATTTCCCACCTTCCTTCCTCAGCCCCCACCCACCCCCACCACTGTGTGATCCTTGCTGTTCTTTTTTAAAAAGAATTGACCTTTGTCACCACGCCTGTTAGTGTGAGGGACAAAGCTACATCTTACCCTTGGCCAGGAGCAGAGCTGTCATTCGTGAAGACCTCAATCATATCAGGTTCTCCTTAGCCACATCAGAGGGTTCTCATCCTCCACAGCTGGAATATCCACAGTGACTGCTTCCTCCCAGCTAGCCTGCCAGCCTGACATCTCTGGGGATGTCTGTCATCAAACCTAGCGTTACTTCCCCTGTGAAAACTTTACCAATAGGTTCCTTCCCTTTCCTGGTCACCCTGTCCCGGGCACACCTTGCTTCGTGTACCCATAACACAGTATAGCAGCACCAACACTGCTACTCACACTCCCAGGATATGGTTGGTATCTTCTGTACCCACTGCCCAGCACAGTCACATGGACAGAACTGGTGTGTGATACCTGTTTGCAGAATTGTAGAATCCATATTGCACTGATTGAGTTCTTTGGCTAGTACGGGGCCACCTTTGCCTGGAGCATGGGGTCAGGTCTACTGCTGGCTCCAACAACAGCAAAAGACCATGTAATATTTGCCATCCCTGGCTACTTGGAGCACCCGTCCCTGAGGAGCTGAAAGTAAGATATACAGAAGGAAGAGAAAAGTAAAAGCCCAGAGGCACAAGGTAGATAGGTTAATTTAAGAAAAGCTGGCAAGAAACAAGCCAAGTTAAGGCCAGGCATTTATAACTAAGAATAAGCCTCCATGTGTGATTTATTTGGGAGCTAGGTAGTGGACCCCTCAAAAAGGCAAAAGAATAAAACATCACATGACACTTGACTGAGGGCTCCCCAGTAATTCTAGCAGGAAGTAAGTCTGCCTCATAATTCTAGCAGGAAATCTGCATCGTGCACCTCCTAGAATCCATCCTGGATCCTTCTTGCAGGAAGGCACTCAGGGAGGGCCGAGAAGTAGCCTTGTAGTCTGTAGTCAGAGGACTGGCTGTGCACATGAGCTCACGTGAGTTTCTCAACAAGAGCAATCATGGGGCTCTCCCCCGCACCCAGACCCCTTCATCACCTCTAACAGCCAGGAAGTGAGCATCGTAAAGGATTTCTATGACTCCACAGGCAGTAGCTGGGTGGGGAAGGAACACTGACGGTGGAGTCGAACTTGGCCGTCACTCCTGATGGGGCATGAATTCACATGTGAGCCTAGACCTTCCCTGCTCTCTGCCTCAGTTTCTCACTGTAAAATGATGTGGAGTTATTGGCCACTTGCCCATTTCTTGTCCTGTGAACCTACACCCTCTCTGAGAAAGAGAAAAGTGAGCGTGGAGGAGACCAAGGAAGTATGGTAAAGTAATGCTTTGTTGGATGCCAAGGTGAGGGACCCACAGACAGAGACGTGCTCATTAGTGTTTCCAATATCTGGTTGCTGAATGTCCCCATGGGTGGCAGCTGACATCCAAGAGAGACGCTGTGTGGGCGTGTGCAACAGAGGATTTTATTGGCATTAACAGGAGGTCACATCGTGTCTGGGGCGTCACAAGGCATGAGGGTGAGCAGAGTATCTTCTCTCACTGTCTCGGCACTACAGAAATTGTACCTGTAAGGAAACACAGTGTTTGGTACTGGCGTGCTCTGTCAGCCTTGTGAAAGCATTAAACAACAGTGTACACGGATGTGTAGCTCAGAGGCCTGGGAGAGGCTGCGACCATCTGGATTTCCAGTATAAAGCCCACCTAGCCCAGGGAAGGGCTCGCCGTTGCTCTGAAGTGAACCCATTGCTGGTCCAGTCATACACAGACTGTGGCCCACTAAGGCAGCACCCTCCCTTCTCCCGTTTTAACAGAGGCTGATGGTCACAGTGACTGACTTAGAGGCAGTCACTGACACTTTCCTCAGCGCTCTCAAGGCTCAGCTGAAGGCCATGGCATCTATGAGAGACTGGATTCTCAGTGGCAGGCAAATACACCAAAAGGTTTACATGTGTAAACTACACTACCCGTGGGTGAGGAGGTCTTCTGATTAGCCCTGCCTACAGGAGAAGAAACTGAGTCACAGAAGGCTGTATGTAAGGTAAAGGTCCAAGATACAATCCCAAGTCTACCCTATGCTGTTGGCCATATTTTCTGTTGTAGTATTACCCATCCAAATCTCCCTTGGGCTGTCTTCCAGGGCTAGGACCAGAGAGTCTGACTTTCTCCTTGGTCCCCACATCTTTCCCACTGGCCAGTGATAACTGTTATCTGACGAACTCTTCATTGTACAAGAGGGCTCCCGCTCACGTTGTTGAGACTCCTGTGGTAATTATGCAACATCTCACGACAATAAGTGGGGGAAAGTTTCTAATAATGAAACTAACACAGACACGAGTGGCTGTTTCTGTGGTTATTGAAGAACCAAGGGCTGACACCGAGTGAGCTCTGATGCTCTGTCCCAACTGTTTTCGTTTGCTTTGCTTTTCCACAGTAGCCACTGGCAAGGTGTGCACACTCCCCTGAGGAGCCTGTTATCCATGCTCCTGTAAGCAACCCTAATGAAACCACTTGTCTCTGTTGGCCTCCTCCAACTTTCTCTTCTGTGTGTGTCTGTCTTAGACGTTTTAGCCTGGAAGCTCCGCATTTAAGTTCCAGCAGCCTGACTTCCGTTTGCCGGCCCCTCGACAGTTTATGCTGCTCCTGTCTCCCCCACCCCCATCTCCCCAGCATTCTGTGGTCTCCATCTTTCTCATGGGTCACGTGATCTGCCATGTGCACCCAAAATCTTGTTTTTCTTAACAGCTAAAGTGTAACAACTTCCTTGGTGCAGGCTGTACCTTCTCCCCCCCCCCCCCCTGTTTTCCAGGACAGGTACCCATGGACTCCTTGTCAACGTCACATTTACCACATTTACAATGGGTCCCGAATGGGATGGGGGTAGGGAGAGCAGAATGGGCTCTATTTTTCTTTTGTCTCCTATCATGGAAGAAGTCCAGTCAGCAGGCCCTAGGTAGCACTTGGAATCTCACTGAGATGACTACATCAGATTACACGGGAGAGGGAACCCAGAAGAGGTTGAGTCTCGATATTGATTTCTCATTAACTTTATAATTATCATTAGTGTTATTTAGTAAAAGCGTCCCTGGAAAATCCTCCTATTAGTAGAATCTCTGAATAATTTACTAGTTGATTTTTTTTTATTCCCCAAGCTAGTTTGTGGCAATAGGAGTGGGTTTTGACTTTCCTATATTTAACCACTGGTGTCAGATCGCTTGAGAGATTCTTAGGCCAGTAAGAAGTTCAGCAGGTAGTGGCCCTGGCAGCCCGCTAGCCTGAGTTGACCCCCAGAACACACACAGCGTAAATGAGTCCAGCAAGCTGTCCTCCGGGTTTGTGTGCACCATGACACATGCTCACACATATCTACCCGAATAAATAAATGAATGAAAACTTTAAGGGAAATTCTCCTCCCAGAGAGGAAGTAGGCAAAATATCTGTGCTCAGTCACTGGAGGGTCCGTGACAGTGATGGGCTCAGGACCACAGGGCCTCAGGAGTTGCTTCAACTAGATCTGTTAGGTTTCTAGGAAGTGAACATCTATCTTCAGAAACCTTCAGGATTCCAGTGACATTCTAATGTGTCTTTAGCCACGCGGTGGCAGGATTCGGGTCTTGGAATACTTAACAGACCTAGAGGCAGTGACTTACAATGGAGGCTCTGAGGCGAGGGGTAAGGCTCTCTACTGGCCAGCCTGGGTCTCCTCTCTCTCTGCTGTAGTCCCACTGAGAGCATGCTGAGTACGGTCGGTCACCTGACCAGTCTGATGTCTCTGCCCTCTCACCTTAGGGGAATAGGGGTGATTTCAGAAGTAGAAGTTCACCCAAGTTTGTGACCCATGGGCCAACCACAGGCCAACACTTCTTTCCCACCAGAAGAAGTGGTATTTCCAAAAGTCTGAGTTTACTGGCCCCATTTAACTACCAATCCCCAAGAACACCAGGATCAGACACTTCTCACAAAGCCTCAAAAGGTCTGCGGGTTGACTTGGGCTGGAGCTCTTTCTGCCTCCCTAGGGCATCCTATCGTCCCCATCCCAGCTCCCTCTCTTCCCCTGAAGGCCCTGTGCCTACTCAGGGAGAGATGAAGCTGTGGTGAGGATGGGATTCCTCAAGAATGGTCCCATCTGTGTTTTCTCCATCCCCTTTCAAGCGATTTCTTTTCTATCTGTTCCAGGGAGGGAATTCCCACATAGAGATCCTCTGCACACATCCCGGATAACTCAGCCAGAGAAGATACATACTCTGTTCGTTCTGCTCCCTTTTGTACAGTGATCTTGGCAGCACCCACTTTGGGGAAGCTTGGGTTTATCATGTGATTATTCCAAAGAAACTTGACTTTCTCAATTGTTCCCACATCAAGCTTGGCATCAAACTCATTGGAATGTATAGCGCCTGGTTTCATAACGCCCCTTGAAATAAAGAAGGAGACATATTCACGTTTATGGAAGCACACTAGGATGACCACAAAGAACCATGACCCACCACTCTTATCTGACTTTTAATAATGAATCTTCCAAATGTATCCTCAGTCAAAGATGGAGAAATGAAAAACTGGAAATAAGCTGGCAACCTCAATCTATTATTTAGGATTGTTTTTCAAATTCAAATTTCTCTCCTTTTTTTGTAGAAAATGATTAAATTCTCTTAAATTATTTTAGTTTTTTTTCCTAGAAGAATCATCTATATTGTAGGTTATCATCTTAACATGTGTTATCTGGAACAATAGTGGATTTTTAAAGTATAATATTAAGAAATGATTAGGTGTTTTATTTGTTGTTGTTTTTTGAGACAGGATTTCTCTATGTAACTGCCTTGGCTGTCCTGGAACTCTCTCTGTAGACCAGGCTGGCCTTGAACTTACAGAGATCCTCCTGCCTCTGCCTCCCAAGTGCTGGAAAGAAATTGTTAGGTTTAAATTAAAAATAATTGGAAGTGTAAAATTATTTTCTGAACATAAAGTAGTTTCAGACCCACTGATGTCTAGAGATGAAAATGTTTAGCAGTCTGCACACTGTACAGGGATTACCTGAAGATATCATACTGTTGAGTGTTGCCCTTGCTTCCAAACAGAGCCACTTTGGCCTCCCCAGTGACTGTTCTTCCAGACAGTGTCAAGGAGACCCGGTACCTCCAACCTGGGCAAAGCAAAGGAGTGGTCACCTCATGGACATAGAAAACAGTTGAGCCCAGATATCGCCCACATTCTTTTACAGCAGCACAGAGTGTGAGTCATCGTATTTGCTAATCCACACCTTAAATGAGCACCCAGTGGTGGCTCCTCTAGACCTACTTACAGTTACATTTATTATAAATAATATTAACTGTGCACTTCCTCAAGTTCACTAGCCAGGCTGTGGGTTTTAAACTGCCACACAGAGCCGATGGCTTTTGGATCCAACAGGGCCGAGCGAGCCCTTTGCTGGAGAAAGTTCTACTCCAGAGAGGTGGTGCTGTGTGTTGTGGCAAGAAGAGGAGCCAGGGGTACAGGCTACCCACGGGAGGATGGCTTAGTGCAAAGCACCTCCAGGCTGGGTCTGTCCTATCTCTGCATCTCTAGGATTCTGGTGCTCGGTAACTGTCATATGAACTCAAACCTAGAGCACTGTTCCAGGGCTTATGAGCATGCACAAATATCCACACACACAGACATAGCACATATACACCCAGAGGCATAGAACATGCAAACACATAAATATACATATATAGTCCATCCTTTTATACACATACGCGCACATGAACATTCAATGTATAACACATATAAACATGCAAATTCACCGTTATCTAGACATATATACACAAGCGTATACACAAGTGCATACACACCCCTGTCTAAGTCCCACGTGCTTTTACAGTCCCAGGGATGTAACCCTTTCCTTTCTCTTCTCAGGGTCAAGTTCCCCATTTGTTAATTCCAGTAGCAATCACCAAACCCAGTTCGACTAATGACTCATAAATTTCAAAACATTGGTTTGATCATCCTTCTATCCCTGTACCTAGCAACCCATATCTGTGATCCATAAATAAGTGTTGATAGGGTAATAAATGATTCCTTTGTTATAGTTAAAATAGAGGCAAGCCTTCAAAATATTACTGCATTAGTACGGGTTGATAAATCAGTCTTCTGGCAAAAAAAATATAGGCATGTGTATTTACAGTGTTGTGAAGGCCCTAAATCTCATGAAGCCATCTACCCATCTATTGCTTTGTCAAACCAGAAACATGCATGAAAGTATGTAAATTATACCTCAATACACCTGCCTTTCAGAAACTACACAAGACATATTGTTTTTATATAGCATTATAGACACATAGTTTCTGTTCTTACTGTGATACCTCATGGTATCACAAATGTAAAATCTGTCACAGATGGACCAAACATGTCTAATATGGACCTAGCATCTGAGTGCATTCAGTGGGGTTATGGAAGAAGTCATCCCTCCCTCAACTGGTCACTCCACATCAGAGAGGCACCGGGGCACATGAGTAAAGAAGGGGAGATGCCCAGACTGGGGCTGGCAAAGAGCTAGTACCAAGAATGTCTGCTGAATGAATACAGGAGTGTGTATGTGTGTGTGTGTGTGTGTGTGTGTGTGTGTGTGTGTGTGTAGAGACAGAGACGGAGACAGAGACACAGAGACAGGATGATGGGAAGAGACATAGAAAAAGAGAACAGAGAGGATGGAGAGGCAGAGAGAGAAGAGGCAGAGACAGAGGCAGAGATAGAGAGGCAGAGAGAGAGAAAGAGAGAGAGAGAGAGAGAGGCAGAGAGTGAGAAACAGAGAGAGAGAGTCCTAAAAAGGAACAGAACGATGAACTGGAGAGGGGTAAAAATTCAAGCTGTCCCCATAGGTATACAAACTGCCTCAACTCCACAAATCACACTTTGACTTCCAGTCATTCCACAGAATGGAATTAAATAAAAGTAATTTAGATGCTCTCTTCGCCTCAGAGGAACCATGCAGGGGAGGCTCAGGACAAACATGTCTTTCCCTAAGGTAATCAAACTTGTGCAGAATTCTTTCAGGTTAGAGGCAAGCTTTTCCTTATAACGGGCGTGGCACATTCTTGGCTTGAGTGAGTATCAACTTACGTGCAAAATTCTTGGCGTCGCCTGTGTTCAGGAAGAACTTCTGCGGCTCCTCACTTGTCATGTTGGCAAACTGGTCAGCATAGTGACCCATCTGTGGGCAGCCTTGGTATGGGCAGGGGAAGCACTTGTCCTAGTGAAGAGAGCAGGGGGCTGAGAAGCAGATTGGAGAGAGCTGTTGCTCCATTCCCTACAGCCCAGTTCCCCCATTTGTGACGGGAGGAGAACTGGAGCCCATTGTCTCTGAGTTTCCTCCATTTCAGTGTGCAGTGTGTTAGAATGGTCAGGGACTTTTAAACGGCACTGCTGTCTTGGGCCCGGCTTCCATCAGTTGTATTTTCCAGCACTAGGATATGAGTGGCGTCAGCTCTCCATGTTGACTGTAGCACTTACCAGTAGTTTTCCTTCTCTTTCTTTTAGACAGAATCTTATGAAAACCCGGATATTCTCTCTCTGTGTCTCTCTCCTCTCTCTCTCTCTCTCTCTCTCTCTCTCTCTCTCTCTCTCTCTCTCTCTACACACACACACACACACACACACACACACACTTTTGATACTTCCAGCCAAAGTTGTTGGGACTCTTCCCCTCCTTCACTCCCAAGGAGTATGCATTCTGAGGGACAAGGCAAACATTCGTCGAGAGGAACTGTGGATCCACACATAATAGGACCTCAGTGTATGCTGCCCACCACTCGTGGCAGAGTAATAGCTTACAGACTCAAAATCTCTGTAAGAGGTGCAGGGGTATGCAGTGAACCCATCCGGGTTGAGGATGCTCTCCAAGTAGTACTTGTAGCTTCTCAGGTGGTTACAAGCCACAAAGTCCCGGGTTCCTGAGGAGACAGGCAGGGGTCAGTACAGGCAATTGGAGGTAGGCTGTGACTGCATCTGTGCCTCTCTCTCCCAGGTCCAGAGTGAGCCTACATCTACAGAACTTAAGTTCATAATCCATTCACAAATGGCCATAAAACAATGAGGTTTTGGGTGTTGGGGGTAATGTTCCGGTTACTTCACTGGCATTGCCCCCAGACCCTCCCCTTCCCTAGCAGGCAGGTGTCCTAGAATCTCCGTGTGAAAGTATCCACAGGTGACCGGCAGAGCACAGCTGTCACAGGGGAGAGTGGTAACGAAACACAGTTCAGCTGGTGCTCAACACTGCCCCTCCAGCTTCTGAATCCAGGAGTAACACAACCAGATGCACCACATCCTCCCATGTGTGACATAAGCACCAGGACGTTGTCATGATGCTCTTATGCAAATGAAGGTCAATGTAGATTTCAGGGGCTTCAGCTGAGGGTCGTTCTTGTCTACTCTCATTCCTACAGCATTCTCCTAGGTCCTTACCCAAGACGCTTGACAAATCGCCCAGCATATCTAGAATTGGCCTGGACTTTATTGTCCTTTGCTGACGGAGCTGCCAAAGCCCAAACATGGGTCCCTAATATTTGCATTAAGGACATCTGAGCTGTTTGGACTGAACTGAGCAGAAATGACACTCATAGGATTCTATGATCCCACTAAGGATTTTAACTCGGATGCTACCAGTTGACTAGGATGGCTGAGCTGAGTCCTGAATTCTCAATCTCATTAGGCGGTATTGGAACTGTTAACTGAAGGATGTCCTTTGTCCCCATGTCTGCTCATCAATGGTAAGTGGGCAGTCCCATTCTAGCCCTCCTCATGTGATTGCTCCTCATTCCTGCTCAATAGAAGTGAGCAATGACTTGTACCGTGAAGCTAGCTTTGCCATGCCTGCCTCTGGGGCACCCTTACCCTGGTTACCGAACTGAAGCTAGCTACCTACGATTGAACCATAATATTGATTCCAGGGCATGTTTGCAGGAAAATCCTCTTGAGATATCTATGCTTGTCACTTCCCCTTCTCTATGTGGTGGCTGCCCGCTGACAGCTGGGGTTGGAACTTTGAGACTGAGGGCTGTGATTCTTTGTTGCTGAGGCAAGTACATTCATGTACATCCATGGCTGTGTTTTGAGGAAATACAGAATCAGTAGATCTGACAGTTATGTAGTTATTTTTTCCAGAACTAACATCCAGAAAAGAAAATCATATGTTTTAAAAAGGAAGTACATTTTTATGACTAAGATTTGCTCTGGGGCTGGGGAGATTGCTCAGTCAGTGAAATGCTTGCCTTGCAGGTGTGAGGTCTGAAGTTTGACCCTCAGAACCCAAGTGGAGAAAATCTAAACATGGCAGAGCATGCTTTCCGCAGCGCTGGCAAGGTGGAGACACCTCTCTAGGCCAATGAGGGACCCTGTGTCATTTTAAAAGGTGTGTAGTGTCTGAGGAGTGGCACACGAAGATCCCCACTGGTCTCCACACACACCAGGCGGGATATCTGTCATAGCAAGTACTGAGTACCCAAAGAAGCATCGTCCTCCTGGCCTGGCCCCCACGGCCTTACCTGACCAGATGCCATCTAGATCCACAATCTGCGACAGGGCATTCTTCTTGCACCCGGGCATGTTCTGTCCCCCGTTGGGGAAGAAGTCCATGTGACCCATCATTTGATTTGTTCCAAAACCTAAAATATTTGTAACAACAACGAGATGGGGTTTGGCTTGCACAGCGCTCTCAGGGTTAAAACACCAACACTCTTATCCATAGCTAGAGACTGGGACAGCAGGGGGCTCACCCAAGAATGGAATCAAAGGAGCTGCATCTGTGTGGATTACATCAACAAAGCTGGCATCGGAGGGGTCAAGCCGGACCTCTTCAGGAGTCCCTTCAAAATTTGCTTCTACGGGATCCAGTCCTAAAAGAGATGGCCCAGCAGTGTCAAACAGCTGGTCCATGAAGGACCAAGGTGTATGGCTGTACAGGCTGGGCAACATGCAATTGAATGGATACCACACTTCTAGTCATATGGTGTCATTGCCTGTCTATAGAACATGGGGCTTGGCGTCCTGGGCCACTCGTTTAAAGGGGGCTTTGTGGCAGGAGAGGAGGGCGCGTGAGAAAAGAACTCAGATTGTGTTTGAGCAAGGATTTCTTTCAACGTCAGATTCTTCCACGCATCTGTTATATTTAATATTCGCATTTTCCTGCCTTTTATCTTTGTGAAGAAAACAGAGTGCTGGGCCTGTGTGGGCTGCTGGTTCCAAATCTCTATTAAGCTACTTTTTGGAGAACTTGCATATGACTTTGAAAAAGTCATTCAAGGTTTTTGTATCTCAGTTTCCCTTTTTTACAAATTGAAGGCAAACACTTTATCAGCTTAAATAGCTGTTGATTAAATAATTTAATAGCTAATGCGTGGCACAGGGACTGGCCGGAGCTCAGTGTCCCTGGGCAAGCTGCTTGCTTCCCTGATGGAGCTTCTTTGGTTCTAAGAATTAGATGAGGAACACAGTGTTTTTTTTTTTTTTTTGTATTTAGGGTAATTAGGCACTTAACCCGTGTTCCCTTTGATAATGGCATTAATATTCTCATGTAGATATGTTCCATTGCTCCTGCTGTGATGCAAAGGCTTTGCTGCATTTGAAAGCTGCTTTGATGGTGTCAGTTAAAGGGTGTTTTTAGTGGTTTCTGCAGTTGGGATCCTTTAACCAGCAGAAAAAGGGGGCAGCAATTTCTGGGTTCCATTCTCCCCTGACTTCAAAGAGAAGGAGGAAGAAATGGGTAGTGCAGTCCCTGTTCAAGGGTACTTTCTCTGTCCGTACTAGCTATATTCTGCATTTTCCTGGGTGCTCAAAGCTGCTGCATGAACCACATCAAGGGAAAGATTGCACCCGGAGAGGAGCAGCGGGGGCCACGGCAGAAGCATCGCAGAGATGGAACACAGCCACTATCTTCCTCGCCAACAGCGATGGCCCACATGTTAATTAGAAGCACCCTAAAGTCTCCTGTCAGGGCTGTCCCCAGGTCTGCCACAGCCAAGGGGTTCAGACAGCTCTAAATTGAACTATGGGCTTATGACCATTCGAAGGTGTAGGAATGTGACCTGGGACCTTACCAGTAATCCTGCCTAGGCCTGGAGTCTGACTTCCTGCTTCCCCGGCCACATGGGCGCCTAGGCTGTGGCCGATGAGGTGAACTTTGGAAGGCGAGTAGCTGTAGTTTGTCTAGAGAGGAGAGACCACATGTCCAGGACGTGCTGGTTAGCATGGCGACCCTGCTGGGAACTTTCCCTGCTTCCTGGGGCCTCAGCATTGAGTGCTAACTCCTGACAAGGACCTCAGTACTTTCTCAAAGTGGCCCTTCCTAGACTTTTCTCCAGCTAAAATTCCCTGTGGCCTCCAAGAGCGTCCCGCTCTGTCACCCCTGGGCCTGGATTACACCACACTGTAGCCCATTTCCTATCTTCCTGCCCAGCTATCATCTAAAGATCCTGTCTCCAGCAATCCGGATGCCTCTTTCTTGGGAGGCTTCCCAAATGCCACCCCACCCCCACATACAAGGTGGATTAACCATGCTCGCATGCCTGTATAAAGCCTGCACACCTGCTCCCCCATCTCCAGAACCCTCTAACACAGAGGTTCCCAACCTTCCTAATGCTGTGATGCTTTAATACAGTTCCTCATGTTGTCGTGACCCTATCCATAAAATTATTTTCATTGCTACTTCATAACTATAATTTTGTTACTGATATGAATCATAATATAAATATCCATGTTTTCTGATGGTCTTATGTGACCCCCGTGAAAGGTCATGACCCACAGGTGGAGAGCCACTGCGCTAAGAGATCACACTCTGTGGTCATTGCAAGTCTTCCCTATATGTAGCTCCTTGAAGGCCTAGGACTCAGGGATCTCCTTTATCTCCTGCATGCTATTGCCCATCTGCTCTAGAAACACGGGATCATCACGGCGCTCACATGCAATGTTCTGTGATATCCCCCAACAGGCCTCTACACTGCTTTCTGTGCAACCCCATGGGTTCTGATTTCTGCAGCGGCGCAGAAGCAGTCGGTTCTTTCTAGACCTGTTATGCAGAAGAGATGAAATAGTGGGACCTTGACCTGGTACAGAAACTGGCCATAAAGGATTCCTGAATTAACATACAGAATGAGAGACTTAAAATATTAGTGAAGATCAAAGAGCAGCACAGGAAGAAACAACTGAAATGACCATGGCAGGAAAAATTTCAGTGGGACCCATGGTTATAGGGACCCGTGCTTATCCGTTGCATGTCCCACCTCCTGGCTCTGTTTGGCTTTCCTTGGCGGTGTCTGGCTTTGCTTTGCACAGATTCACCTTGTGTGGTGGGCAGCTCCTGGAGCCAGACGGTCTGAGCCCCAGAGACAAAATCATCTACTCACCTGCTCTGTGTTTTGGCAAGCTAGTTACCCTCTCTGTGCCTCAGTTTCCTTAACTATAAATCCAAGGGGGACAGCAAAATCCCATCACTACGTGTTAGCTGTAAATCCAAGAGGATGATAAAACCCCGTCGCTGAGTGCTCGCTGGTAAGTTTTTCTCTCACTCATGTGTCACTAAGGTGGTGCCCACTTCGTGTCTGACTTCACCTTTGCCCCCATTCCTGCAGCCCACTCACCGCAAGGACGTCAAGCATGTGAGCCACCTGGGCACCCACTACTCGCACGTTGCTGGCAGCCTGCGTGTAGGTGGTCTGAGAGCCTCCCTTCCAGTCCACACAGATGCAGTTCAGCTCCTCCACTTGGAACAGGTTCTAGGGTTGGGGAGACACAGTGTTGACATAGGGCATGGGAAATCCATCTGGACAGGGATCAGAGGTGTTCCTTATGTCTTAGGGTGCTCAGATGGACTAGACTCTGTCCAGGGGTTCCTGCAACCCTCAAGGGCAAATACTAGAAGCAGAGAAAATCCATACCCTAAAGATGAAGGAAAAGCCAGCCCCTTTGATTTCTTCAGCTAAATCTGACAAGGTGGATCAATTATACCATTAGAGGAATCGGGTGTGATGGGAAAAGACCCCAGTGTAGTGTCTGGTAATTATGAGCTATGTGACCTTGTGGTTCTGTTTGTGAGGGGTCCTTTAGGCGACATGCCAGACCACTGGGTGTTTCTTGAGCTATAAAGAGGGAGGGAGGTGTCATTTTCCACAGTCAAGTGGCATAACATTTCCTGAAGGGAACACACATGCAGGTATATAAAAACAGAAGGGCACCACTGTGAGAGAGATTGAGGAGTTAGGAAGGGAGAGACTTCCCGTGTACTCAGCCGGGTTGTGCATATCTGAGGTCTCTTCTGACCTTTTCATGACAGTGCCAACACACATGGCATCTCCAGTTTTGGACAGCTGTGTCCCTTGGAACCTCCCTTGCCAAAGCAACCCTGAGAAATCCCTCCAGATGAGAAAGTTTGGTGCTGAAAATCTAATTAACAGGATGCTCATTAAGAGTCAGGCAGAGGTGGTGCACACCTTTGATCCCAGCCCTTGGGAGGCGGAGACAGGTGGAGCTCCGTGAGTTCAAGGCCAGCCTGGTCTACAGAACGACCTCCAGGACACGCTCCAAAGCTACAGAGAAACCCTGTCTTGGAGCCCCCTGCTATCCACCCCCCCAAAGCCATCCTGCTGATCTTAGTCTGTTGTGCCCTAAGTCGTCACAGCCACAAGCCTCTGACTTTTAGGAATGTGGGAAGATTTGGACAAACAAAGCTCCACAATCCCTCATTTGCAGAAATACAGACTCTGCTGATAAAACTGAGAGCAGGAGGTCCTGAACCAGGTCTGAACAGGAAGCTTGACAGTGGTGAGGGGTGAGTTCCCAGAGCAGATTCCTGCTTTTGGCTGCAGATGTGGGTTAGGAGCAGGAAGGGGAATTGCGGCTTGGTAGAGAATCCTTTGAGTCACTGCAAAGATCTCTTGTTGGCAAGCGCATGTATTGTGGCTGTGTACCGCGAGCCAACTCAGTGGGACGTGGCGGCATGGGTCAGTCGCCTACCTTGCACATGTCCAGCACCCAGTTTTCTTCTCCTTTGTCTATGAAGCCGTGGATAATGAACCGAGTCTTCCTGGCCGTTTGGAAGTTGGAGGCCTCAATGGTTGCCGGGTCAGAGGGCTGGAGAAGCTGTGGCAACAGAAAGGGTTTCGGCGTTTTGCCAACCTGTCCCTTAAGCCTGTCTCTTTTCCCCGTTCTTGCCTGGCCCAGTGTGTTGTCCTCTCAAGGCTGAGCACCAAGTCAGCTCTTCAGGATGCCCCTCCTGACTTCTCCACTCCCGATTCCCTGCCTCCTCTGGGTCTGGGGCAGGACTTACAGGGTTACCATTCCTATGGGCTTGTTGGACAGTGAACCCTGGGCCCACACCAGAGCTACAGAGAGAGCAGGAGGATCCAGCTTCTGTGAACCGTCTGCTCACCCAGAAGGTGGGTCATGGCCTGGGGAGCTGGTACAAAGATTAGGAGATGCCTCCCAGAGAAGTCTCACCTGGAAAGCGTTTGGGTTCTCATTGGTGTAGAGCAGGAAGCGGGTGTTGATCTTCTCAGGGCTCCAAGGGAGAAGTTTTAGGGGCCTGATGGCTGTTCCTGCCCAGGGTTGAGTGTCAGAAAAGCATCCAAGTTTGTCATAGCAAACCTCTTTTCCTGAGGAGAAAGAATGGGTATACTCATGGAGAAGCTGTTGTGGCTGGGCTCCCATGCTCTCTCCTCCTTTCCAGCAGAGTTCCCTGAGCCCTGAAGCTAACGGTTTGGCGGAGACATCATCCCTTTTAGGACTGAGTCTTCCAAGGTCTCTAACTATCTGTACACTGTCTGACTATGGGTCTCTATATTTGTACTGCAGGAAGAAGTTTCTCTGATGATTACTGTGCAAGGCACGCTAACCCAGAAGCTATTTCAAATTGATAGCCCCTTGCAAATGAAAATCTGGTTTCCTCCAAAGGAGTCTCATTGGGGAAACAAACGCTCTTAGGGCAGGCCCCACACCCAGCAGTAGACAGCAGACACAAAATGAACTCAGCAGCATCTTTTGAGGTTTTTGTCTCATAATGAATTTGTTTTAACCACATGAGTCCTTTTTGTTGTGGTGTCCAATTTTGGATTTTTATGGGATTTCTGTGTGTGTGAACATATATGTCTCTGCATTTATATATAGGTTCTACACTTTTTATTTGGCTCTTTTTCTTGTTTGGGGCTTTTGCCAAAATCTTGGGGTTTTTTTTGATTTTTTTAAATTATTATTCCTTAGATTCCTGCTTTCTTTTTCCTTCCTTCCTTTCTTTTTTTGAGATGGGTTTTCTTTGTAGCTTTGGAACCTGTCCCAAAACTCGCTCTGTAGACCAGGGTGGCCTTGAACTCACAGAGATCTGCCTGCCTCTGCCTCCCGAGTGCTGAGGTTAAAGGTGTGCGCCACCAGCTCCAGGCTGCCTGTTTGTTTTCTAACAAGAGGAATAAAGGATGTGGATCCATATGGAAGGGGAGATGGGGGGTGAACTGGGAGGATCGTGGGGAGGGGGAACTGTAATGAGAATATATTGTATTAAAACAAATCTATTTTCGGTAAAATAAAAAAAATCTGAGGCATTCAAAGATCCCCTCCCAAGTTCTTCTAACATACTTGCAGAGCACCCGCTGAGAAGTCCACATTAATTAAGCAAAAGTTCATTTGTCACTTCTAGATGTTCTAAAATATTCCCTCAAAAATTCAGGCCATCAGTTCCTCCAGGCATAGGGAGCTATCCCCCCCCCCCCATTACCATCATCTCCAGGCATAGGGAGCTATCCCCCTCCATTGCCCAGCTCATTCTCCCAGGCTGTGAGTTCCACCACCTTTCCTAGAAGCCCAGCAAAGTCTGGGGCTCCTGCAAGCTTCTTCTGGGCTAAGGCTTTCTCCAGCCCTGCTGAGAGCACAGGATGAATCACACAGGATCGCACCATCACTTCCCACAGGATTGTGGTGTTGCTTACCTCGGACTGTTCCCAGGAGGAAAAGTGGGATTGTCCAGAGTATCAGCATCTACAACAAGGTCAACGATGTCACACATACGCAGCCTGGATCCACAAGCAACATCTCTTGGGAACTCAGGGCTGTCGGCCTTACCTCTGCTTTTTAGCTGATGGAGGAGGAGTAGATGCAGAGGTAGCTTATGTGGTCCAAGGAGGCAGGTGCTGGCTCCCCTGGGACCCACCGGGACCTTTTTATACCCCAGCCTTATCATTTGAACTCCAGTTCAAGCAAACAGAGAGTGATGAGAACAGAAGCTACGTGAGATTTATGCTTTAATCTGTACCTTAAGTCTGCCCTTCAATCTGTTGTGCGTATTTACACACAGATATTCCCACCAGCCTGGGAAGACAAAAGTGTCTGTAGCTTTGCACTACGTGTCTGCGAGAATCCTTAGGAGCCAAGCAGGCTCTGCTGTTCTGTTTTCAGTTTCATCACCAAGCAGTGTGCAAGAGCAGACAAGTGTCCTGAGATGAAAAGAGTATGAGTTCAAGGACTGCCTGGGCTGAGGACCAAGTTCAAGTCCACCCTGCGTGACTTAGTGAGGGTCTGTCTCAAAATAAAATAAAATAATAAAATAAATAGTTCCAGTTGTAGCTCAAAGATAGAATATTTTCTTATCATGTGCAAGACCTTGGTTTCTATTTCTAGCATGACCCCTCCCCCACCCCACTACACCCCAGTAAAGATAGCAGTAGACCTTACTAGCGAGGGGTAGTCTCTTGTGTACATTAGATGGGACGCCCTTGACAATTGGAAAGTAAAGGGAAACTTCTGTTAAGAGAATTCCCTCCCTAAGTCCCCCTCCCCTTGAAGGCTGGAAACACCCAGCCTGGAAGACTCAATGCCCCCCAACACCCTAGCACAGTCTCCAGTCCCGTTAACTTGTTGTGCAATGAGCCAATCTGAAACACAGAGTTTAAGGCAGCTGTAATGGTTGTACTATCTCATTGTAACTTGCACAGTGGGGGTTCAGGAGACCCCAAATTCCACACCAGTAGTCCATAGCAGGTCAGTGTTGTTATCCCAGATCCTGGAAAGGTTGCACAGCTGCAAGACAGACCCGACCTTGACTCACCTTCAGGTCTGTGCGCCCATAGCAGCTGGCCAGTTCCCACGAGGCAGATAAGCCTCAAAGCAAGCGTGTGGAGGTCCCAGACTTGCTTCTAAGTTAAATATGTCAAATTTACCTAAATAGCCTTAGAACTGGGGTAAAGGCCAAAGAGCCCCCCTGTTAAGAAAACAGAAAGGGCACTCATTTCCCATAATAATAAAGAGTAGCAGCCAGTTTAGGGATGTACCCCATTTGGTAAAGTAATTGCCTACCACATATGGAACTCTGGCTTCTTCCCTTAGCGCCCCCCCCCCCCCCCCCCCCCGCCACACACACACAGGTAGTGTATGCCCAACCCCAGGTGGAGGCTCAGAAGTTCAAAGTGTTCCTTGACTACCCAGCAAACTGAGGCCAGCCTGGGCTGCATGAGCCCTGGTCAAAAAGCAAACCAGAAACAGAAGCTCTAGTCATTGTGGTTCAAGCACAGCTAACATGCCAAATGATCTCACTTAAGCCTGACGTAGCCACAGCAAACAGGACTCATTGTTAGCTTCCCTTTACAGAAACTGAGGCACAAAGAAATAAACGACCCAGCTGTGAGGAAAGATGCAAACCCATTTATCATGTTGTTTTCCTCCTGTAATTTTGGGGTCAAATATAAGAAATGTTTGTCTAGACAAACGTCATTAAGTACTTTCTGTAAAAGTCCTGAAGCACTTCCCATATATTCTCTACCAAAATTTCCATGGTTTTAAACTCTTAAATTGGATTCAGTATCATTCTGTGCTCATTGTTATATAAACTAGAATGTAATCTTTGAATTACATTCTTCTCTGTGTGGACATATTTTTCCTTGAAACAATCAAGGACATTTTATTAAAGAACATTTCTATTTTCCAGTATATGTTTTAGTTCCCTTGTCAAAAACTAGCAGACTGCAGCTCCAAATGTTCTCATGAATTCTCTATCCCGCTCCACTGCGTTTCAGTGTCTGATTTACGCCAATAGCGTAGAGGTTCTAGGGCCCTCGCGCTACTTTGATGAACCCTTCCCCTCCTCTTGAAATCTAGAATCTATCACCACCCAAGTTCTGGTGTGGATTTGAAGAAAGAAAATCAAATGGGAACAGGTAAAACACAGTAGCCGTAGATGAGCTGTCGTCTTAGAAACAGAGGGAAGAGCAAATGTTTCCCTGAAGGCTGACTCGAGCTTCAGAGGGATGGCCAAACCAGTCCAGAGGTGCCAGATCACAAACCTTGAGGTGGGGCCCTGGTACAGCTCGTCATGCTGTCATTGCACCAAATTGACATGCTGCTTGCAGAGACGTTACTTTGAGGTCATGATTTGGTTACAGACTGTGGGGCCTAGAACAGGAGGCTATTTCAGAACTTTGTCCTCCTACAAAATGTATTTAGCAGTAGTTATAAACACACACTGTTAGAACCAAACAGAATGGAGCTATGTGTGCTACATGCCACATAAACTGAGCAGTGAAGCGGGAGATTCTATCAGCCCAAACAACCACAATAAGGAAGTCCCTTCTGTTTTACACAAGGAAATAACCATGAAATGACCAACCCAAGCTGTATTCTCCAGTTTCGCTTTGCCAGCACTTTTCTGCCTCTAAATCCAAACTCATCAGGTCAGAATCTAATACTGAAGTGAAATTTGCATTGAAATATTAACATCGGAATTTTGTTTTATTGGTGTTAACTCATATATTTATGAATATATCATAGCTACTGCCTCCTTACACACTCTCTAATTCTTATTCCCCTCCTATAGTCTCCCCAAATTTATAGTCTGCATATAAAAGGAATCAATTAATTAATTAATTAAACTTAGACCCTGGCAATGCTGAAGCATGCATGAGCAGCCTGTATATGGCTGTCTGTTGAACTTGTCCATATCAGGTTTCATGGTCTAAGTTGATGAGGACGACTGACCAGGTCTCTTCCTCTAGAGGGCACCAGATCTCATTACAGAAGGTTGTGAGCCACCACGTGGTTGCTGGGAATTGAACTCAGGACCTTTGGAAGATCAGGCAGTGCTCTTAGCCAAAACATGCAGGATTTGTCTTTCTGAGTCTGGTTTAGTTCATGTAACACTTTGGTTACAGAAGGTTTTTCTTCATGTCTGATTGTATATAGGCACCATGTTTTCTTTCCTCATTGGGTGATGGACAATAGCTTGTTCCATCTCTTAGCTCTTGTAAATAGAGTCACAATAAACATGAATATGCAGGTTATCCCTGCGGTAAGCAGACTAAGAGGCCACTGTGTACTTGGCAGGAGTGGTATAGCTGCATTGTGTTTCTGTCTGCAGATTTTTGAGCAACCTCTACTCTTGTTTACGTAGCCCTGCACAGTCTACACTGTGCCAGCAGTGTGCAAGGATTCCTTTTCCTCACATCCTTCCCAGAATTCTTGTTTTGTTTTCTTTATGAGAACCACTCTGATGGAGGCAAGATAGTTTCTTGCCCAAATGGCTAGCCTTGCCATATTGAAAGCAAACTCCACAAGGAGCTTCTTTGATGCCCATCATCCTCTTGAAGTAATTGGTGCTGCCAGGAACAGATGCTTCTCACTGTTGAACATATAGTTTTAAATACCACATTCTATAGGTCCTTGAAGTATTCAAAGATTGCCCATCTATTTGAAATATATGTCTGCATTCTAGAAAACATAACCAACATGACTATAAGTTTACTATGAGACTCATGGTTTGTTACATCGTATCTTGCTTCTCTGGCTGCTGCTTGCCATCTCCCTTGACTCTGTCTTCTTTCTCCCTATATTCAGTTTGGCTTTCCCACCTAGCTACATTCTGCCCTTCCATAGGCCAAAGCAGATTTATTCATCAACCAATAAAAGCAACACATAATCACAGTATGCAGAAGGGCATTCTACAGTGTGTGTGTGTGTGTGTGTGTGTGTGTGTGTGTGTGTGCCTGCTACAGCACACCTATGGATGTCAGAGAAAAACTTGCATGACATAAGGCTCTCCTACCATGTAGGCTCCTGAGATCAAGCTCAGATAGTCAGGCTAGGTGGCTAGCACCTTTACTGACCCATCTTGCCTGCCTTTTCCAAGGTCTTAAATTTTTCATTGTAAAGGTCTTTCATCTTCTCTTAGGTTTATTCCCAAGTATTTCGGCTTTTTTGAAGCTGTTGTGAAAGGGATTTACCCCTAAGTTCTTCCTTGGCAAGCTCATTATTGGTGAAAGTTACTGATTTTCCATATGCTGAATTTTCACTTTGTTATTTTGAAGAAATATGTATCAGGTTTAAAAACTTCTTGGTGGAATTATCTTCTTGGTCTTTTGATCATAGGATCATGCTGTCCACAAATACTGGTTCTTTGACGTCTTCTTCCCCTTTTACATCTTGTCTCTTGTCGTATTGCTCTAGCCAGGATTGTGAGCACTGTGCTGAGTAGCAGTGACGTACGCAGGCAGAGAGGGGCAATGGCAGTGCTTGCAGGTTCTCCTCACCAGCACAAAGTTGACTACTGTGTTGAAGGCAGCCTTTATGTGGCAAGGTATGGTCTTTCTGGTTCTAGTTTCTCGTGGGCTTTTATCAGATACTGAACTTTGTCAAATTCCTGCATCTGTTGAGATGATCATGTGATTTATGTCCTTAAGTCTGTGTTGTGTTTTTTATTTGCATATATTGAACATTGTATTTCCTAAAGATGAAACCAAGTTGTTTATGAAATACATCTTCTTTTAATATGTTATTTGCTTATTATTTATTTATATTTCTGAGACAGAATTTCACTACTGTTCAGACTGGCCTTGGACTCATGGTGATCCTTCCTCCTCAGTCTGCTAGAATTGTAGGCTTGTGCACAATGCCAGGCATCAGTGAACTCTTTGAATACAAATTTCAAGTTTATTGAGGATCTTTGCATATGTACTCATAAGGGATATTAACCTATAGTTTCCTATTTCTGTGGTGTCTTTATCTGGTTTTGTTGTCAGGATCATGGTGGCTTCATCAATGAGCGCCATAGTTTTTCTCTCTTCCTATTTTGTTGAACAGTTTGAGAAGTGTTGGTGTTAGCTTGTGGTCATGAAGTTCTACTCCTCGCTGAGGAGCTATGATAACTGACAGCTGTGGGAAGAGGGGGGGTTGGTTTTCTTTACCCATGTGCTTCTTGGTAGGTGAAGCACACTTCAGTGGATGGCCTCACATCCAAGATTATACAGCCAAGACCAGTTGGGTTAGATGAGGACCAAAAGTTAGGTGGGGGAGGAGTGTAAATGTGATCAAACTACAATGTGTGAAATTCTCAATTTATAGTGTGTGTGTGTGCCGTGTGTATGGTGTGTTTATGCGTGTGTGTGTGCCGTGTGTATGGTGTGTGTATGCGTGTGTGTGTGGTGTATGGGAGGTGTGTATGTGTGCATGTGCAGTGTGTGTGTGTGTGCAGTGTGTATATGTGCGTGTGTGGCGTGTGTGTGTGGTGTCTGTATGATGTGTTAAGTGTGGTGTGTGATGTGGGGTGTGTGTGTGGTGTTGGTAGAACTCAGCAGTGAATCTGCCTTGATTTTCTTTGTGGGGAGAGTGTTCTTGCTTCTATATTTTTGCTCATTCCTGGTCTAAAACTGTTTAAAACTCTTTAATTTAATTTTAGTAGGTCATATGTATCTAGGAATTTTTATTCTAAAATTTTAATCTAAAATTTTATTCTAAAATTTTCATATTTGGGGAAATATAATTTTGTACAAAATTCCCTAAGATCCTCTAGATTTCATTTGAATCTGTAGCAACTTCCCATTTTTCATCTAAAATCTTACTAATTTTGGTCTTCTTTTTCTTTTTATTAGTTTGGCCAGGAGTTCGTCTATCTTATTTCTCTTTTCTGAAAGTGAGTTTTATTCCAAGGCAGAAGCTGTCTCTGCAGGTGGTAGGGGAAAGGGGCCCATAGTGAAACTGCAAGTTGTTTACTGGTGCTGTAGTGAGAACAGGTGTCAGTGCTGAGGGAAAGCTAGGGGAAACTGGTGGGGCTGGGAAGGCTAAGAATGGGAAATCTGGAGTTTGCTCTTGGGTGTAAGACAGCCAAGCAGGCCTGATAAGAGACAAATAGAAACCTCAAGAAACAAGGCCAGGGTCAGCAGGGCAGCTGGCAAACTCCCATGAGACCCTCCTGGTGAGGGTGTGCTGTGTGAGACCCCTCCTGGTGAGGGTGTGCTGTGTGAGACCCCTCCTGGCGAGGGTGTGCTGTGAGACCCCTCCTGGCGAGGGTGTGCTGTGAGACCCCTCCTGGCGAGGGTGTGCTGTGAGACCCCTCCTGGCGAGGGTGTGCTGTGTGAGACCCCTCCTGGCGAGGGTGTGCTGTGTGAGACCCCTCCTGGCGAGGGTGTGCTGTGTGAGACCCCTCCTGGCGAGGGTGTGCTGTGCTTTGACCCTCCTGGCGAGGGTGTGCTGTGTGAGACCCCTCCTGGCGAGGGTGTGCTGTGTGAGACCCCTCCTGGCGAGGGTGTGCTGTGCTGAGACCCCTCCTGGTGAGGGTGTGCTGTGCTGAGTCCCCTCCTGGCGAGGGTGTGCTGTGTGAGACCCCTCCTGGCGAGGGTGTGCTGTGTGAGACCCCTCCTGGCGAGGGTGTGTTGTGTGAGACCCCTCCTGGCGAGGGTGTGCTGTACTGAGACCCCTCCTGGCGAGGGTGTGCTGTGTGAGACCCCTCCTGGCGAGGGAGACCCCTCCTGGCGAGGGTGTGCTGTGTGAGACCCCTCCTGGCGAGGGTGTGCTGTGCTGAGACCCCTCCTGGCGAGGGTGTGCTGTGTGAGACCCCTCCTGGCGAGGGTGTGTTGTGTGAGACCCCTCCTGGCGAGGGTGTGCTGTACTGAGACCCCTCCTGGCGAGGGTGTGCTGTGTGAGACCCCTCCTGGCGAGGGAGACCCCTCCTGGCGAGGGTGTGCTGTGTGAGACCCCTCCTGGCGAGGGAGACCCCTCCTGGCGAGGGTGTGCTGTGTGAGACCCCTCCTGGCGAGGGTGTGCTGTGTGAGACCCCTCCTGGCGAGGGTGTGCTGTGTGAGACCCCTCCTGGCGAGGGTGTGCTGTGCTGAGACCCCTCCTGGCGAGGGTGTGCTGTGTGAGACCCCTCCTGGCGAGGGAGACCCCTCCTGGTGAGGGTGTGCTGTGTGAGACCCCTCCTGGCGAGGGAGACCCCTCCTGGCGAGGGTGTGCTGTGTGAGACCCCTCCTGGCGAGGGAGACCCCTCCTGGCGAGGGTGTGCTGTGTGAGACCCCTCCTGGCGAGGGTGTGCTGTGCTTTGACCCCTCCTGGCGAGGGTGTGCTGTGTGAGACCCCTCCTGGCGAGGGTGTGCTGTGCTGAGACCCCTCCTGGCGAGGGTGTGCTGTGCTGAGACCCCTCCTGGCAAGGGTGTGCTGTGTGAGACCCCTCCTGGCGAGGGTGTGCTGTGTGAGACCCCTCCTGGCGAGGGTGTGCTGTGTGAGACCCCTCCTGGCGAGGGTGTGCTGTGTGAGACCCCTCCTGGCGAGGGTGTGCTGTGTGAGACCCCTCCTGGCGAGGGTGTGCTGTGTGAGACCTCTCCTGGCGAGGGTGTGCTGTGTGAGACCTCTCCTCGCGAGGGTGTGCTGTGCACTATTGCTTTTTTGCATAGTCCTTGCTTCTAACTCAACTAATTGTGACAGGTAACACTAAGAAAGCCTCCTCCTCTTTTAGGGCTAAGACCCCAGACCGTGCCACAGACAAGGAGTTAACTAGGAAGGAACAGTTGCATCTATTTCTTAGACACGTGACAATAAATGTCAATAATTAACATAATAATAAATGTGTTAATGAAGCGGTCTTAGCATTGACACCTGTGAGATGAGAGGGTAGAACACCCATCTGACAAGTGACAGACAGCAAACCCACAGGCCAACAACTAACAACACAGGAGTCAGAGGTGGGCAGAGGAACATACATAAGGTGTGTGGGACCCCCATTGGCTTGGCCAACAACAGGTTAAACAACCAGTCTCACAATTACCTCAGCTTTCATCCAGTTTCTGTAATGCCATATAAACTCCTCGACAACAGTGATCAATGGTTCCTTTCTTCTCTCAAAAGCCCCACCCTCACCTTGCCTCAGATTTTCCCTTTTCTGGGATACTTTTTAATATAGCTTGCTTCTGCTTTGCTTGCTCCCACAACTGTCCACAGCGCTAATTTTCATTGGCATGAGACAATGGACACGGGAGCCGTTGTCCTAGGTCCAGCTTTGGTGACTGCTGGTGTCTGACGTCCTTGGCTAGCACAGTGTGTCGTGAAAAGTGTCATCAAACCCTGTCTTCAATTACGACTGTTGTTTTGTTAGTCTTAGTTTCGTTAATTGCTGTGGTGCTCTTTACTATTTTGTGTAAGCAAGGACGCAGAGCACCGTTAACATATCTGTCAGTGAGAAGAAGGGTTTTAATCATGGACAGGAGAGGCAGAATAGCCAGAGGCCTTTGGGGAAGTCCAAAGCTGACGTGGATACCTCTCAGGGGAGAGAGGAAAGGGGCAGACTGGCAATGGCCAGGGCTACCTCTGCCAGAGCAAAGAGAAGGGGAGGAGCAGGTTCCCCAGGAGAGGCAATAGCGAGATTGTCTCTCCACCAGCAATCCTATAGTCCTACTTGAATTGAGCCAAGACCACCATTTTGGACCAAGTCCATGGCCTTGCCTGTTTTGGAGTGCTTGGGGTTTTTCCCTTTGGACTGAACAGTCCAGCCTTTTGATGATGATTAGGAGGACATACTCTTCTGTCTCACAGCTCCCTTCATGGATAGGGACACGGTCATGGAGACCAGGAAGGCCAAAATGTGAGTCAAAGTGGCGGTGGGAGGGAGGTGGGGGTGAGGCAGGCTGGCTATGGTAGCAGGCTTGACAAAGCTCTCTTAGAAGCTGGTTTACTGGTCATAGGTAATTTCCTCTCAAAGTACCTGAATAGATAGGGAACAATCACATATCATGGGAAGGATAGAGGTCAGTCAGCTGAGAGAGGTAGGAGCCCAGGAGTCCATGGGAGACCAAAGGACCTTGGAGGTGGCCTCTGGAGGCTGTAGTTTGCAGGTCAGTTCTCCTCTTCTTGGCTGGACTAGCTCACGTTGACTTTCAGCAAACTCCTGTCTGGCTGGTTTGTGGGAACAACTGGAATTAGTGAGATGAGCCCATTTGGAGCAGCTACAAGACTGGAGTTGTTTCTGGATGGTGTCTGACAACCGAGTGAGAATCTGCTGGGACAGATATACACTGGGACAGGAGGGAAAGCTAAGGGGATCTTGGTGGTGGGGTCTTCTCCTGCAACACTCAGGCCGTCTCTTTGCCTGGGAAGTTGGGAAGAAAAAGAACATAGACAAGAGGAGGGAGGAAGGAGCCTTTGACTGGGGACAGATGGCTCGAAGGCATGAGTCCTTAAGTGCTGACAGAAGAGATAAAAGTTTAGGTGTGTTAGCATGACCACTGTCTGTATTCTGCACCGAAATCATAGTAAAAGTTTAGGTGTGTTAGCATGACCACTGTCTGTATTCTGCACCGAAATCATAGTAAAAGTTTAGGTGTGTTAGCATGACCACTGTCTGTATTCTGCACCGAAATCATAGTAAAAGTTTAGGTGTGTTAGCATGACCACTGTCTGTATTCTGCACCGAAATCATAGTAAAAGTTTAGGTGTGTTAGCATGACCACTGTCTGTATTCTGCACCGAAATCATAGTAAAAGTTTAGGTGTGTTAGCATGACCACTGTCTGTATTCTGCACCGAAATCATAGTAAAAGTTTAGGTGTGTTAGCATGACCACTGTCTGTATTCTGCACCGAAATCATAGTAAAAGTTTAGGTGTGTTAGCATGACCACTGTCTGTATTCTGCACCGAAATCATAGTAAAAGTTTAGGTGTGTTAGCATGACCACTGTCTGTATTCTGCACCGAAATCATAGTAAAAGTTTAGGTGTGTTAGCATGACCACTGTCTGTATTCTGCACCGAAATCATAGTAAAAGTTTAGGTGTGTTAGCATGACCACTGTCTGTATTCTGCACCGAAATCATAGTAAAAGTTTAGGTGTGTTAGCATGACCACTGTCTGTATTCTGCACCGAAATCATAGTAGAAAGAACAGTCACTGAGTGTAAGCAATCTGACTAGGCTCGTGCCTTTCAGTCGTAGCACAAATGAAGCCAGAGAAGTTACCAACATGAAGAAGAATGAACATTCATTGGTTTCTGGCCGGAAAGAGGAGCTTGAGGACCCAGAAGATGGTTTTAGGGTAGAGGCGAACGTTCTTTCCTCTTGGACAGAGGCCTGAATAGATACGTGTTGGGCAGAGGTGTTTCGGTGCAATGAGAAGCATGTTTGTGTTTATAAAACAACCATAGGAAAGTTGAGAAATTTGGGCCTGTGATGATGGTAATTATATTTTAAAAAAAGCTTTAGTGTCCCAGTGTCTGTGACCAAGGCCAGATTAAAACAACAACTCTTGGGAACTCCATTGATGAAACAGCAAAGCTTTTCCATACCTTAAATCATTTTCTTAGACCTTCACAACTGGCATCAGCTGTCAACGGTTGCCTTTCCTGTCTGAAAACACTCAATCACTTCCTGTGAGGCAGAGGTACTGATTACTGAGCCGTCCCTGGAAGGCAAGTTCTTTTCCAGGAAAGGAACAGCAAAAAGCCAAGTTTTAGTCGGTAACAGCAACATGATAGCCTGAGTTTGTTTCTCCATCGAAATCTGTCTAGTTTATCATTATCAGGGAGAGGCCCAGCAGCTGTGGGAAAAGCAAGGCCTGATTTTTATATTTTCTGCTGCTTTGGGGGTTTGGTTTGTTCTTACTTTTCACCAGCAGCTTTTAAAGACACTTTCCTCCCTAGTTATTTACTTTCAGGGCTTGAGAAGTATGATTCTACACTTGCCTCACCCTAGGGTTGCTGATGAGAGAGCTGATACTAGTCTGAGGTGCTTGCCTTTGATCAGTAGGATCTATGTTCCTGTTCAGCATCAAAGAAATTACAAAAGGAAATTGTTCAGCCTTCTGTAACAAAGTCCTAAAGGGGGACATTGAAGCAGCATTGAAGACGGGGGAATTGTGGGACATGGGAGGAAAGAAGCCCCTCACCCTGGAGTCAGGAATTCCAGCACAGTTAACCTTAACTGTAAAGGCTGTGACCCAGAGTTCATATTCCTCTCATGCTTAGATATTTTATGTTAAAATAACAATGTATTTGCCTTAAGGCCCAGAAAAATTTGCCCTTGGATGGGGCCCATTCCTCTTCCCTGACTTCATCTGAGAGTCTCACACAGAACTTTTATTCTTAATAATTTTAAAGATTTTTAATTGAAATATTAATACAGAAGTTTAACCTTGGGCTGGAGGGATGACTCAGCAGGTCAGAGCACTTGCTGCTCTCCCAGAGAATAGGGATCTCAGTTCCCAACACCCACACTGAGATCCAATATAAAAGAGAAACAGAGCCAGGCAGTGGTGGCTCACACCTTTAATCCCAGACCTTAGGAGTCACACGCCTTTAATCCCAGCACTAGGTAGGTAGAGACAGGAAGGGATATGGCTGGGCAGAGAGATGAATATAAGGAGGGAGGAGTTAGGAGATCAAGGCATTCAGTCTGAGGACTTGTAGAGACAGGATACCCACTTCCGTCTGAGGATTTTGTAGAGGTATGTAATGTTCCCAAGTGTGACTGCCACACGGTATGCATCAGAATGTAACCATTCACACCAGCTGAAGATGTGGGACTGTAACTAGCACATTAAAAGGGTGTCCCTGTGCTTAGGGGAACTGACAGCGAAAGACACAAGAGACATATGGATTGCTTCGCTGCTGGATTTTATCAGCAGCCAGATGCAGTGATCCCGTCAGCAAGCTCTTAACATGCCTCCAGGGTGAGCAGGACGTCCTCCCTCACGGTTTTGGAACTGCAGAAGTTGAATCTGGGGAGAGAAAACGCCAAGAAGTCACTTCTTCCTGGCACACAGCTGGTGCCATCGTGACAGGTGTGGGGACCCCTATAGCTCTCCTTGAGTCTGAGCGAGGTGCACACTCTACAGTTGAGGCTGGCCACTGACTTTGAAGTACAGAATCCTCCCATCCGAGCTTGTTTTACAGTTGTACAAATAGAAAAAAGGAGATGCTACCGTTGGAGCCCTAAAGAGCAAGAAAAGCTCTTTAAATATATTAAATAGTTAACTAGTCTGTTAAACACTGAGCACTCGGTCAACCAAAGCAACTAAGCAAGAGCAGAGAACAGCACACAGCAGGAGCCCTACAGGAAGCCCATGAGATCTTATGCTAGCTCGCCGTTCTTATTTTAATTCAACATTGAACTGCAATAACTGAATTTCTCTGTAAGCAATACCTGTGACACTTTGGGTTTAATTTACTCTAATAAAGTATATTAGCATGTGTAAAGTGCATGGCCTTTAGAAAGTATTCAGAAAACCCACTTTTTCCCTCTTCATGTTGCTCCCCCTCCATGGTCTGGCAGCTTTGCAAATGTCAGGATAAAGGTTAAGAACCAATATTAATGAAGGCTACGTAATATCTCTATGTAAGTAAATATAGACATACTGAAGTGTCGTAATTTGGTCACGTTTAATGAGATTGCTGCAGTTAAACTTCGTGTGAATTCTGGCATTGAAGTTGTGTGCGGTTATTTGTAAAATGGGGGTAACTGTGGGAATTACCCCAAAGGCAGACACATTTATTATGATCGCTTTATTGAGCACTGATTGATATAGAATAAATTCTGAACATTTAAATTTAGATGTTTCTCCAATGGAATCTGTGTTAGAAAAGGAGAAGTGGGGACTCTTTAGGGAGAGAAAAGAGACCATGTGGAGGGGCAGGGAGGATATCCTAGAAATAAAAACTATTTTTTTGAAGGGCTGCCAAGATGGTTCAGCAGTAAAGAGCACTCAGATACTCTTGCAGGGGACCAGGGTTTGATCCCCAGCACCCATACGGAAGCTCACAGCCATCTTTAATTCCTATTTCACGAGATCCAACACCCTCTTCTGGTGTCCACATATACACATACAGCACTCAGACACAGAAAATCAAAATAAATTTAAGAAATAATGAAAAGTAAATTTAGAGGTTAGAAGACTCAGGGTCAAGGTACTTGCTGCTAAATCTGAACCCCTGAGTTTGAGCACTGGGACCTATGCGGCAGAAGGAAAGAACAGAATCCTGTGTGTTACCCTCTGAACTGCACATACACCATGACACACACGTTTCCCTCATACATACATAATTACAGTAAGTAATTTGAGTGATACATGGTGCTGTAATGAAAGTATAACTGCCCTGTTCTGGAGCTGATATTAAACAAAATAATAAAAACTTGAGCCCCAGCCTGTAATGCAGCTGATAATCTGATGGCCGTGAGGGCTACTCGGAGACTTACATGAACGGGTGGTGTATGCCCATGGCTACCCCAGAACAGCAGACAATCTGATGGCCGTGAGGGCTACTCGGAGACTTACATGAACGGGTGGTGTATGCCCATGGCTACCCCAGAACAGCTGACAATCTGATGGCCGTGAGGGCTACTCGGAGACTAACATGAACGGGTGGTGTATGCCCATGGCTACCCCAGAACAGCAGACAATCTGATGGCCGTGAGGGCTACTCGGAGACTTACATGAACGGGTGGTGTATGCCCATGGCTACCCCAGAACAGCAGACAATCTGATGGCCGTGAGGGCTACTCGGAGACTTACATGAACGGGTGGTGTATGCCCATGGCTACCCCAGAACAGCAGACAATCTGATGGCCGTGAGGGCTACTCGGAGACTTACATGAACGGGTGGTGTATGCCCATGGCTACCCCAGAACAGCTGACAATCTGATGGCCGTGAGGGCTACTCGGGGACTTACATGAACGGGTGGTGTATGCCCATGGCTACCCCAGAACAGCTGATGGCTCATGCACTGGGATGAAGTGGGGGCAGTGTGAGCTTTGGTGACACTATTCAGAAGAGCATGCGATTTAAATTGTAGGTATTTTCAGCTCTGGAATTTCCGTTTAATATTTTTGAGTGAGGAAAGTTATTGAACCTAAGAGTTCTGTGGCTGTATTGCAGATTGGTGTAAGCCTGGGTTTTTAAGACTTGGCCAACTTGGCTTCCAAAGTGGTTATGGCATTTTCATTCCGTGTTTGCTATTGCTCTACAGTCTTTACTTCCCTTTCCCCATTTTCATGTCATACTCCAAAACACCAAGTTCCTTTTCCCCCCAATTTGTTGATTTACTTATTGCCTCAAAATTAAAAGCACACTTTTTTTTAACTTATCATAGTAAATCTCCAAATGATACTATAGTAGCTCGCCTACGGGGTGATGGCCCTCCAAGATTATTGCCATCTTTCACTTAAACCTAGCATATAAAGCTATCATATAAACCCCAAAATATTATTTCTCAGTAGTCAATTGCTTAAAAGGGATTTTAAGAATGTCTAAAATATCATGTATTTTTGAAATAATTACTTTTTTATTTGTTATTCACGATTCCTTTCTATAGATTCATTTCCTGCTAGAATAATGTGTTTGAAGGTTTGCTAGCATTTTGTGTGGTGCTGACTTACTGCTGAAGCATTGTCTAAGCGCTGGTAGTTTGGAGAGGATTTCATTCTCATCTCTGAAAAGTATTTGTGTGTTAAGTATGTGTCCTACTTAGCATTAACTGTCTTTAGAATAGCCTAGAATCCCCTGGACTATCCTCCCTTCATGCCTCTCTAGCAGGCTGCGCTTTGAAATCTAGTTGTCTTCTTACCCTTAACTCTCTGACTGAAACTTTGAGAGCCTGATGCATATTTCTATTCCTTAATAAATTAATGAGTTCCCAAACAACTGACGTGACAATTTGGTAAACCCTTGAAATTTAGAGGACAACACACACACACACACACACACACACACACACACACGAGTCACACATAGTCTAAGCCTGTGTGGTAAAGGAAACATTCTTCTCCCTGGTCTATCAAAGTGGCACTCCTAATATCTGACACTGTCTCCTAAAGACACACGAGGTCTTAGGAAGTAGACCTGTCTGGGGCATGTGACTCTGTAGGCGATGTAGTCTCAAAGAAGAGAGTGATGGATGCCCCGTGACCCTTCCCTGCCCGTTTCTTATCGCTTACACTCTGCCATCATTTCTTTCCACCGTGATCCTCGATGCCCCCACTTTGGGTAGAGTTGGGTTGATCACATTGTTGTACCAAATAAATTTAACCTTCTGCACATCCCCGACGTCCACGGTAGAGTCGATCTCACTGGTAAGAGTCTTTCCAGATTGGAGAGAGCCCCTGGGGAGTGAGGAAAGTGAAAGCAATAATACGCAGCACAAGAAACACATGCATACATTTGCACATAAACACATGTGTGATGCGTTTGCGTATGTATGAGTTTCTAACAGCTCAGACTGTTTCTTGGGTTGAGTTGGTGATAGGCATTTGCCATTCTACTGTATTTAATATGTTCACACGTGTATGCCAGATGATAGCTTTTGCTGTTGACAATTTCAATTACTTCAAGAATCACTCTAGCTTTCATCAAACTGGAAATGTGATTTTGCACAATATATCACATTATATTATGATATAATTCATTTACCACATTTGCCTCAGCTTTTTTCAAGGGACAGAATTACTTACCACTTATGACTCAGGCATCAGGCATCAGAGTACGCAAAAGGGATTGTAGAGATAGAGCAGAGAAATAGGTAGGAGTAGACTTCTGAAATGTGTTAAGATGTAAGTATGAAAAGTATTCCCTCCATGCTATATGTGATGATACCGCCGTGTGGTTATGAAGAGCCAAACTCATATGCAGTGTAACAGTGAAGAAGAGCAGATAATATTCTACTCACTTGAAAATCTCATACTGCTTTGAGTTCCCGCCATTTCCAAACAGGGAGACCAGTATGTGTCCTGTGACTCTCTGTCCAGACAGGGTGACAGTCACCTGGTACCTCCAGCCTTTGGGAGCAAAATTGTCACAGAATATCAATTGGAGAAAAGACACAGTGAAACCAGATTAATTAATAAATTAATAACTAATAATAAATGATTAATTTAGATCCTTAGAGCCTACTGCATTAGAGTTTTGGAAATTTTACACACAGTATTAGCAAACTTACTGATGTCATAGTCTTAACCCTGATAAGAGGGAGTTGTGTAGAAACTTCTGAAGTTCATAGATACTTTAGTTTGCAAGTCAAAGGACTAGGAAATATATTTGTCTTTCAGTTTCGTAATGTGGCAATTCGTTGTTCAATGTTCTAAGAACCCTCCCTTAAGAAGCATCAGAAAATAGTAGAATGGGTCATTTTGCTGTATTTTTATTGTTCACCAAGTTTTAGAGTCCTGCCATGTTTCTAAGCAATCTGTATTTATTTTTTTAAATTCTATAAATGTATTTTTCATTAGCCTTAGAAATAAACCAATTTAGAGAATCAAAAGAAGGTTGCCTTGGTACTAATAATCTGTCATAAACTGTTAGTCTGTCAAACTGGAGGAAGAATACATTTTGTCTTTAGTTTCATAGGGATGTTAACCCCACCCACACCCATCCAAGTAATTGTCTTCCTCCATCATACAGAGAAGAAACCAGTCTGTCCCTGTACCTCACCATTCCACACCCCCATGGCCAGCTCCCATGGGTCTACTGTCCTAAACACGTCTCTGCTCTGCCAATCGGAACTATCCCAGCTGTCTTAGAGACTACTGTCTTCTGGTACAAAATCTCAAAATTCTGTTCAACAAAACCTATGCCTGAGTACAAGAGAATGGAGCCAAGGAAGCCTTCTGAGTTCAGCTCCATGATAAAATGTGGTTTGTTTTTGTTTTGTGAGAAGCCCAGGTGGTATTCTCGGCCTTGCTACTCAGACCACAGTGGGAGCTCCTTCCACTCCTTCAGCCAATAGCCTTTAAGATACCAGCCCACTTGGGCGTGGTCTCTTTGGCTTTAAAAAGCAGCGCGCGCGTGCGTGCGTGCGTGCGTGCGTGCGTGCGTGTGTGTGTGCGTGTGTGTGTGTGTGTGTGTGTGTGTGTGTGTGTGTGTGTGTGTGTTCTCTCTCTCTCTATCTCTCTCTCTCTCTCTCTTCGGGCTTTGCTTCCAGCTACAGAGGGCTGTTGTCTAGGACAGTGATCTGTAAGTTTTCCCTTTAAATAAATAACCCTTTTATTAATCATAATTCCCTACTGGTATGGGACTATTTTGCGATTTATGCCTTCATGGAGCCATGTTTAAAGTTTCCACATGGAAATCAGTTTCACCCATTATCAGTGAACACGGGAAAATACTTTGTACTTGGAGTGTAAGGGAAATAAAGTAGAAACATACGAGCAAAATTACTGGCATCGCCAGTGTTCAGGTAGAACGTCCGGCCGACTCCGCTTGTTCTCCCAGAGTATCTGTCAGCGTAGTGGCCCATCTGTGGGCATCCTCCACTCGGGCAGGGGAAGCACTTGTCCTGGGGAAGCAAACAATGAGTGAGGTTGCTCTGTCCTTACTAGTGAGCCATCTTGCCCATCTCGTTACAATGGAAGCATTCTGACTTGCCTGCATTTATCTTCTCTTTTGCGTCTCCAGCTTAGCCCCTTTGCCCTAAGACATCCATCTGTCTAAAGAATTGTTAGAACTTCATAATTCATTCATTATGTTTGTACACAAGATACAGCCCACACCTTTGTTGTGGGACTCAAGATTTGGAGCATGCTAAGCAGGAGCGGCATCCTCAAAGACTAGAATCTATTTTGGAAAATTGCATAGCAAGAGTGGGCAGTGACAATCAGTGACTTCAGAGAGCCCGAGGACTCCTCCGCTCCCATGGCATTCACTTAGTATGTGACTGCAAACTCACGTTTTCAAATTCCCCCTGACATCTAGAGAAAAATCACAGAGTTAACCATTAAAGCTTAACCAGGTGTCTGGTGACTGAAGCAGAAAGAAGAAAATGTCCTCCCCTGTTGCGACAAGAGTTTATAGTAAAAGAGATGGGGGGGGGGCAGTCTGGGAGACATAAGCAGCCCTGCTCCCCTCCACACCTCCACAGAAGGCTTCTCCTCAGGAAAGCCACATGGAGAATTGAATCGAGACATGATGATGGGGCTCATAGAGACTCTGGGTCAGAAGCAAAGCGGGGACTGTACCACTGTGAAGTGGCTAAATGCACTTGAAAGAAGGGTAAGTGGCGGTAGTGCCCCCATTTGTGGCCCAGTCTTCGTCTTACGTTCTGTGAGCCATGCTTTGAACTTGCTGACCTGCAGAAAGAAGGTCATTTACTGAGAAGTATATCCTGATTAGACCCAGCATTTGGCCTAAGTAGGTCTGTGTAAGACCAGGGAGTTGTAGAAGTGTTGGGATTAATGAGTCCTGGCCTTCAGCTGCTCTTCCCTCCTAGAACCTTCTAATATAAGTTACTAGAAGCTGTGCCTAGTTAGAGGATCAAAGGATCACCTGTTGACCATTAACTGCAGTGTATTTAACTCTACGTGGTGTTAATAAAGACGAGCTTTCTGAACCAGCGTTTTGGAGCTGCGTGTGTCAGTCTGTCTCTGCGTCTGAGTTCTCAACCTCCAGCCCCTTGCCCGAAGCTCGGTAACTGGGTGCCAGCGCACAGAGCGCAGACACTGGGGCGCGGTGCGCGGCATAGAAGCCCGCTGATTTTCTAATCATAAACAGTCTTGTGACTGCTGAGGACCCTGAAATCATGCTCCAGCGGACCCACTCTGATGTCTGCTGGAGTAGATGTTCTTCACGTCATTATCTGAATATGCAGAAAATACATGCAGCAAGCAATCCGTTCTCTTCCTCCATCCCTCTCTTTCCCCTTAACATCACCCAAGCCTCTGTGGACAGTCCCTGAGGGAATTTACAGAGCCAGAAGAGTAGGCAGGTGCTAGACTTCATCTCCAACCGCCAAGAGCATAAAGACAAAACAGACAGGGATATGGCTCAGAGCCCAAAGTTGCCAAGAGACCGTGTACCGATGTTCTACTGTGTACCCAAGGTCACTGTCTATATAGATCACACACTAAGTCACCACTACAGTGATGTGACCCCGTACCAACCTCTTAGATGCAGAGACATCTGTGAGACACAGACATTATTTTATGTAAGTGCCCAGTGGCCTCTGAAAGGGCTGTTATGCTATTGGATCTGCCCCTGCACTAACCAGTAACGCCCAAGATTTTACTCGTCTGTGTTCTCTTGTCCGTCCTCGGGTATCAGAAGAGTGTTTCCAGTCTCTGTATGTCCTTACCGTACTTATACTGTGAATTAGAATCAGCACCATTTTCTCATGATAACCAGCATTTCCTGGGCCATCATTTACCACCACTTCTGCTTGAGGGTCATTAAAATAAATCATCTCATTAGCATTCCTCTCCAATATGTTGAGATTGCCATTATTATTTGCATATGCAGATGAAGGAATGTCTCAAAAGGAGGGACTAAGTGATACGCCTTCTGGAGCTCTTCAGTCATTGAACAGCGAGAGCTAAATTTCATCTCTTCTTTGACCACCAGGCTACACCTCTTGGTCATTTTGACTGCCTTGATCTTTGGTACACCCACTTAAAGTTTTCTTTATTAAATTACACAGGTTAGAGATATTTATTTGAAAAAAAAATAGTGTGGGAAGAAAAGTCAATCTCACTAGTAGCACCCAGGCAAACTAGGCTTGGCACATTCTAGAACAGGTAAGAATCCAACCTTGGTATCTAAATAATAAGTTAAAAAAAACGACCAAGATTTGATGACACCAACTATTCCAAGAATCTCCGCATGGCCATAACTTCACAATTTAAAAAGTCAGGAGTCAAAGATAATTTTCCATGCTCATCATGTGCTGTCAACACAGCTCAAATGTCTGCAGGCTCTTTCCTTTACTTAGGATGACTTCTAAAACAAATGCTCATACCTGTCATGTACACAGGACATGGCATCTTTGAGCTGAATTCTCTGAAGTCCTTGATCACTTCAAGGTGTGTATCCCTATCATTAAGGGTGGGTATAATATGATAGCACAGCATGCACTGAGTGACGTCACGGGCAGTGAACCACACTGGCCTTTCATTGAAAGCTGCTTACCGATGTGAAATCATTGTACGAGGCGCAAGAGAACCCAGCGAAGCCAGTGGGGTTGACAATGCTGTCTGTATAATACTTGTAACTTCTCAAATGATTACAGGCCACAAAGTCACGACTCCCTGTAAAGTCAGACATGATATCAATGACAGATTTTGTTTTTCTAAAAATTACCACTTGGATGAAGATATAGGGCATGAACTAGGCTTCTCTAAAGGGTGTGATGCATAAAACAATTTATGAAGAGTATTCATGACATGCACTCTGAAGATCAGCACTACTTAATATTCAAATAATTGAATGTTGTTACATAAAATGGGAAAGTAAAGGTCTGGATAGACATAAAGGTAGTTTAGAAACATGTTCCCTGAATTAGGTTCTTTAGAAAATGTTTAAATTTTTTGTTACTTTTTAAATTGTGTGTGTGTGTGTGTGTGTGTGTGTGCGTGAGAGAGAGAGAGAGAGAGAGAGAGAGAGAGAGAGAGAGAGAGAGAAATGAGTGGTGGAGGTCAGAGGTTATGGATACCCCTGATACCCCTGGACCTGGAGTTAGAGATGGTTGTGAGCATCAGTGGTGTGGGTGCTGGGAACTGAACACAGGTCCTCTGCAAGAGCAATATGTGTGCTTACCCATTAAGTCACTCCAACCCCCCTGAGTCAGGCTCTTGAGATACTTACTGATAATAACTATATTTCTCAAAGTCCCTGATGCCGGCTTGTCCCTGTGGAAGCCTGTATCTAAGGGATGTAGTTAGAGGCCTCTGTTGTATAAAATTAGAGGCGGCATAGCACATGGTACCAGCAAGTCTAACAACGTGGACCACAGTTGTCTGTCCCCTGGTGAAAAATCTCGGTCTCCATGATGAGTTTACCTTCCCAGATTCCATCCATGTCAACAATCTGAGAGAGCACATTCTTCTGGCAGCCGGGCATCTCCTTTCCTCCATTTGGGAAGAAATCTAAGTGACCCACTGTTTGGCTCATTCCTAATCCTGAAGAAATTTTTAAAAGGAGAGGTTCATGTTACTTATTGATGCCTTAAGACATAGTTGACTAATGTAAGGCATCTGCCCAACATCTGGGCAGGCATGTTTTAGAACTCACCCATGTTGGGAATCATGGGGGCAGCATCTGTGTGAATGGCATCCACAAACTGGGCATCACTAGGGTCCAGTCGGACAACTTCGGGTGTATTCTGAAAGTAGGGTTCAGCTGGGTCCAGTCCTAAAGCAAATACGCTGTGTTGTAAATTGTGTTGGTTTTCAAGCACACCCAACTTTCTTCATTAGTTCCAGACTGTAACGTAAGCACTGGCTGTAATCCCAAATTACCCATGGGAGAAAGAGACCACATCTTCCTCACCCACAGCCTTCTGAAGAGGAAGCTGCCTTTAGCTTGTTTTCTATTTGTTTGGAAGTGAATTTGTCTCTACTTAAGGATGTTTAGTCCGGACAGAATCCTGGTCCCTGGCAGCAGAGAAGCGGTTGACCATGAGAGACAATGGACTATAAAGCTCCCAACAGACTGTAAGCTCCCAGAATGTCATAGCTCCTCACTGAGCAATAGGAAAGAACATTCTGGAAGAATTTCTTTTTTTATCAAATTAATAGAAATTTGACATAACACCCATCAATTTAATGTAACTAACTTTTTCCACGTATAAAAAATGAGAGGGGCCAAGGAGATGGTTCAGAAAATGAAATCTTGGTCATTTAAGCATGAGTTATGCTCCCCAACATCCACATAAAAGTCAGGGGCAGCACCCCATTTCTATAACCCCAGGACAGGGGGTATGAAGGCCAAAGGATCCCCAGAGCTCATCAGCTATCCAGTCTAGCCAATTGGTGACCTCCTGTCTCTAAAACTATAATAGCATATGCCTTCAATCCCAGCACTCTGGCAACAGAGGCAGGCAGATTTCTGTGTGTTCCCCACCATCCTGGTCTATCTAGCAATTTCCAGGCCAGTCAAGGATGCATAATGAAACCTTATCTTATGGGGTCGGGGAGAGAAGACACCAAACATATCTGGTCTTTGAACAAACATGGATGATTCATACAAACACACACACACACACACACACACACACACACACACACACTTTACAAGTTTTCAAAAGAATTGCCAGGCCAACACAGAAAGTTGGAAGGCAGAGGAGGAAATCAGTTGTCCCCTGTTGTGGCCATGTCTTGGATCCAGCATGATGTCTTTCTCATGAGGTCACCTCAATAGTCAACTCGCACCAAAGGCCCTTTACATACAGTTATAAGCACCCAGAAGAGACGGGGTGGTCCCTTCCCTGGGGCTCTGCTTTGCCATTGACGAGACTCAAGGTCATCATCCGTCCGTACTGAAACAGAATTCAGGGAGCTTCATGTATGTTAGTGACGGGTTAGACTCCACTGCCTGTGACATTTATTCTGTTTGGGAACCTCATCTTTCGTGAAGATCTGAGCATGGAAGACATAATGGAACAATGGCTCTGCTCCGTGAGCCTCACTCTTGGTGCGGTACCTGTGTATTTGAAAGAGGATACTGCAACCCAAGATCCAATGTCAATCACAAAGTCACCCAGCCTGACTTCTGATCATGCCACCCTAGCTGGAGAGGACTCTGCTCCAGATTCCCCTCCTGGCCTTCCTTTTGGGTCTCACAGAGGCCACATGTGCTCTGATATTGCAGCTTCTGTTGTTGCTACCAACCTGTGATTCGTCCAATGGCCCCATTCAACCTCTTTCCAGCTTCGCCAGCAACATGGGAGCCCAGACTGTGGCCGATGATGTGAACGCTGGATGGAGAATAGCCAAAGTCGGACTGTCAGGGAGGGAAGCAATCAGACTGTTATTTAAGATGTCTGTCGCTCTGGGTTTCTCCTGCCTCTCTTCTCTCTTGTGTGTCTCTGTCTCCTGCTTCTCTCTCACCTCTGTGTTTTTCTCTGCTCTCTGTGTGTCTTTCCTGTCTCTCTCTTCCCTCTCTGTGTCTCTCTCTCCTGCCACTGTCTCCCCTCTGCGTCTCTCTCCTTCTCTCTGTGTCTCTCTCTGCTCTCTGTGTGTCTTTCCTGTCCCTCTCCCTCTCTCCTCTGTGTGTGTCTCTCCCCCCTCTCTGTGTGTCTCTTTCCCCTCTGTGTATCTCTCTCCTGCCTCTCTCTCTCCTCTGTGAGTCTCTCTCCCCTCCATGTGTGTGTCTTTCTCACCTGTCTCTGCATATAAGGCATGCACCCACCCCTGGAAAGACATGTTTCTTTGGTGGCCATGCTTTTGTACTGAGTACACTTCTCTACAGACATTTGCTGTGTGATGCCAGTTCTTCTCTGAAGGCTTTGGAAATTTATGGAAAAAAAACTGAACAAGTGCTTTTAAAAATAGGCTTATGGAGAAACTTTAATATCATATGGTATTTTCTAAGAATTTCCAAAATTCCAAAGAGGGTCTAGATACTTCTACTTCCACACAAAGCAGGAAACTTAATGGCTTATATGGTCTGAGACAGATGAAAAATGACTTTTCAATGAAGCATTTTGGAAGCATTATTGATGCTTTTTATATTTTGATTTTCTAATTGAAAGCTTTTAATGTTATCTATATCCTATAGCAATTTTGGTAAAGAATATTATGTGAACAACAATAAAACAATTTTTTTCCTGTTAACTGATCCCTCCGTGGTTCAGACACTATTTTGTGCAAATTCTTGTTTCTATGGTAACACAGTTATTTGTGTAAGTTCATTAAGAATCTGTTATCCTTGAAATAGGACAAATTTTGTAACAATGGTAATGTGACAAAGGCCTTAACCAGAATACAGATTTCCTGACATGGCCATTGATGGCTTTATGGATTCTATGAGAATGCTCACTGCTCTTAGGAAAAGCTGCCCAGGAATCTTGAATACATATTTCCACTATAGTGTTTCTAGCATCAAGGCAAATCAAAGGCCACGTCCTGGATAGCCCAGGATCTTAAAGTTATGGCAGAGACCTTGAAGAGAGACAACCTCATTCAGTGTACTTCAGCACTGGGAGCTTCACTTAGCTTCCTAGTCTTAAAAGCCTTTTAATGTCAAAAATAAGATTTCTTCTAAAAAAATTCTGACAAGGGCCTGAAGAGATGGCTCAGTGGATAATAACACTTTTGTCCTTCCAGATACCTGGGATGAACATGGTGACCTATAGCCACCTATACCTCCCATCCCATGGGACTCAGCTTCTAGCTTCTGAGGAGACCACACATACAAAGTGTGCACAGACATAATAAAATTCCAATGAACAGTTTAGAAAGAGTCAGTTGTTGTTTCCTATGTATTTATCAAATAATGAAGCCAAGTATAACAAGACTAATCTTGTTTTGACAACAAATGAGTCTCACTATGATTCTTTGCTAAGTAGGGGAAGCATGCTTAGAAAAAAATTCTAATATGTAATATTAGAATAAATGTAATATGTAATATCTATGCCTGTAACACATAGATATTACATTCTAGCTCAGTGTTGGGTGATGTTTTGGTTTGTTTTTAGATTTCATTATTTAGCCATAAACTAGATTAAATTCCGAATTCTCTAACTTTCTTCTAATACCTGATTGCATGTCATAAACTAACATTCCATTTTCTTCATGGTTTTCTGACTTGGGATCGTGGTTGGAAATCAACCAACGGTGTTTTTCTTGAAGCCCTGGAAATGGAAGCTAGGTGGTATTTAAGTTAGAAATTGAATCTATTAGGTTTCTCTGATCCACCATTGCTTCAGCTGGAGATGTTTTGAACCCAGCACCTCAAAAAAATTATCATCTGGCTACCCTTCAAATTCAGGAAGTGACTTAAATGCTTCTCTCATTATTAGCTTTTGTATTTATTTTGTTTCCATAGGAATGTCATTTATTTGCAATCTTGGTGTTGGTACCACACAGAGACCCAATGATAATGAGTCAGCCTGAAGCTCCACCTCCCAAGAGAAGCTTGGCCGCATTGCTGAATTGACCTGCTGGGTCTGAGGGCCAAGAGATCAGTTACATGTGGAAGGTTGTACTAGGATTCCTTCTCTTCTCCTTGTTCAGTCTATGCCCCTCCTTTCTTTTGGTGAATCTCATTTCGTGACCTTGAACTCAACTCTCCAAAGAGTTGCCAAGTAGGCCTTTAGTAGCAAAACATTCTGAAGATAAAGCTTCGGGACTCAAAACTGAGGTATGCTGCCATGCCAAATAACCTCTTTGACACAAGCATCTGAGGTCCTTGTTCATGGGGATATCCTATGCTGCCCTTAGAAGTTCCTGTGAAAGATGTTGTCCTTGTACAAATCACCAGGGACCCCAAATTCATGCTGTAGGGGAGATGTGCAAATTGGCTAAGGTCACCCCATCCTTACCGGCCTTACCACCCTCCATACAGCTCTTCCTGGTCCTTCCAGAATTTACCACCCCTGCCCAAGATCCTTCTGTCTTGCTATTTCTTCACAAAAATTTTCATACTTTGTTAAAATATCGTGAAAGTTTTCTATTATTTTGCTATCTATTTCAATCTTTTCTCTTGTGACTCCAAGTACATGCAAAAACTAATAAAAATTACAGATATTTCTCCCATCAATCCATATCATCTTAACTTGGTTCCTAGACTTAGCCTAAGTAACTAAGTGAGAACTGAGGTAGGCAGATTCAGCCTAGAAAAGCTGCCCCACAGAACAGTGTCTCCAGTAGCACATTGTCAACTATTGCAGAATTCAGGTCCACACAGAGAACTTCTCTAAACTGCAATTTTAGACATTCTGCCCTCTCAAATAATTTTATTTTCAATTTTCAGACTATTACAATAAAAATGGAAATGAATTTAGACTTTAAGCTGGTAAAAATCGGTCTGTCTTTTGCTCCATCGTGATAAAAATGAAAACAAGTAAATGATGTTTGTTACCCAGAGACAATGAAGCCAGAATTGAACTAGAAATGTACAGCGAAAGAACCAATAAATCAAGTTTAACATTTTCTGTTTTAGGTTACCCAGTCAGGTTAGCTTCAAATCTTTGTGCTTTTCTAAAATATGCAGCTAGCTTAATCTTGAGATCAGCACTATCATGCTAATAACCAATAAAACCAGAACAAATTGAATTTGTTAAAATACACTAGAAACAACCTCCACACTGTTTATGCAAACTCTCTTAAATAAATACATAAATAAACAACTTTCTGAGAAGAGGTTTGTAGGTGAACCCAAATCTAGATAGCTTTGCATCTTTGTTTCCAACCCGGTGGAAGGGCATGTCTCAGCACAGGAATGTCTTCGTCAATTGTTGTACTAGCTTCAGGGTAGTGGTCTGAGCAAGAACTACTTTTGAGATGGCCCCCAAATCACAGAAAGCAAAAGCAAAAGTGACAAATGGGTTATATCAAGTTTAAAAGTCTCTCCCTGGCACATTGTGAAGAGACCTACAGAATGAGAGAAATTATTTACAAACTGCAAAATCAACCAGAAGATAATAGCCAATGAAGAAAAGGTGCTCAAATAATTCAATAGCAAAAATAGGAATGGTCTGATTTCATAAATGGGCAATATACCAAAACAGATATTTCTTAAAAGAGGTATAGATAGCCAACGGCCATATGAAAAAGTGTTCTACATCATCTCTTGTCAGCAAAATACAAATCAAGACTATGGTGAGCTATCACCTAACTCCAGTAAAAATAGCTAGTTGGGGGGTGGTGGCTGCAGAGATGTCTCAGAGGTTAAGAGCACAGGCTGCTCTTCTGGAGGTCCTGAGTTCAACTCCCAGCAATGACATAGTGACTCACAACCATTTGTAATGAGATCTAGTGCCCTCTTCTGGCTTGTAGGCATATATGCAGGCAAAACACTTCATATGTAATAAATAAATTAAACTTTAAAAATAAAAGAGACTAGTTAGTGGGAGAAAAACTAAAGATAGTCCATGCTGTCAAGAGTGTATAGGAAAAGAACCCTCGTACACTACAGAGGGAGACTGATGGCATGATCATTGTGGAAAGCACCTTGGAGAGTCCTCAGAAAGTGAAACAGAAATATCACATGACCCAACAACCCTACTGCTGAGCATGGGGAAAGACGCCTGCACTTCTAATGTTCATGAAGCATTATTCATAACAGTCAAGAAATGGAAGCATCCTAAGTGTCCATCAACTGACGGATAAATAAAAAACATGGTGTGTATGGCATGTATACACAATAGACTATGACTTGTCACGACAAGGGTGACATTCTGTCATTTGCAAGAACACAGATAGAGCCATGCCAAGTCAGGCATAGAAAGATAGATTCCACATGATCTCACCAATGGTGGGCCAGAAGAATGATGATCTTGTAGAAACTGAGGGGGTGGGATTGTGATTGCTAGAGGCTAGGAAGCCTAACAGTAGAGAGAAGTGGGAAATGGCCCATCAATGGACACTAAGCAATAAGCCAATAAGAACCTCTGCGGTGGTATTGTACAGTGAAGTGAGTGGAGAATACAAAATGTAAATAAATTTCCAAAACTAGGCATGATAACAGATGACTTCACCTTTGGACCCATGTATTTATCCTGATTTGAACACGACAAAGTATAAATTGCATGAAAACGCTACATGGTGCTCATCAAATACAAATTCGATTTTTATATATCAGCTAAATATGTTGAAACATAAAATAAATGCTCATGTCTAGAGTTTTCTTTTGGTAAGAGAGTTGAGGGAAGCAATGGGCCTGGCTTTTTCAGGAAGCAGAAAGCACTCACCTGGAGGGCCTTAACCAAATACGCGATCTCCGCACCGACGATTTGCACGTTCTGTGTAGCCTGAGTGTACCCAGTTCGAGAGCCGCCTTTCCAGTCCACACAGATGCAGTTTGCATTTTCCACTTGGAGTATGTTCTGGCAGGAAAGGCACACAAGAAGGATGTAAACAATCCAGGACCTCGATTGGTTACTAACACACTCAAAGACCAAGTAAACGCTCTCCTCGACCTGAACAAGGTCATGCAAAACATCTTTTAGTCCAAAAGTTATGACCAGAACACTTAGTTGGTAATGGATATAGAATTCTTCCTCAAATCTAGCACTGAGCCAGACTGAGGCATGGCCCCTGTGGGAACTGCATTCTTGGTATTTCAACTGCAGCAGATGCATAGACTTTTTTTTTATTATTTTAAAAATGTAGACGTGGCACAGTGATTTACCTCATTAGAGCACGCCCATGTCTTAGAAGTCCACTGTGCCTTACTAGAAAACTCTTCCACAGGAGAGCACCAGATGCTGTATGTCTACCAGAGTCCATGGATAACTGAATCAGCAATAATGTTCCTTCATTACTAAGGAAATTTATTCTATTTGGTTTTCTCTTTTCAGTGTCCATTATGACTGGGAACACAGCCAAAGATGAAACAAAGTAGAATCATTTCCACAAAAACATCAAAGCCAGACATGAAAACCCTCACAGTATTGCTAAAAATGGCTACCAGAGGACCTCAGGGCACCTAGTGAAAACCAAAAGGAGTTTGAGTGAATGGAGTCCCTTAGCTCTTCATGTGGAAATTTAAGGCCAGAGAACAAGGGCTCTGTGATTGACTGGGAAGCACTTGTGGCAGCTTCTCCTGTTAAAGCCAGAAATGTCCCCATTTGTGTCATCAAAGGCCACCCACCAACTTCATGGTCCCCATTGCCCCAGAGCTGCTGCATCCACCACCACCACCGCCTCCCTCTCCCGTGACAGTCCAGGCTCAGCAGGCCTCAGAGGCCTCCCTGTGCTGTGGCGACCGTTCCTCGCAGGTACAGGGGCAGTTTGCTTCTGCGACTGCCCATCTCAGGGAGAGTTCCCGCCCTCACCTTGCAGATATCCGACAGCCAGTTGTCTTCCCCCTTGTCTGTGAATCCATGAACGACTAAGTGGGTTTTTCTGTTTGTTTTGAAATTGGAGCTCCTGATTTTTGATGCATCTGCGGTAATCACCTGTTAGCCAAAGTATTTGAGGTCAAGTTCTTCTAGTAAGTGGTGGGTAGGCAGGGACTATTGGGATTTGAGATCCTTAGAAATAAGAATTCTCACGTTATAGCTAAACTACAGAACCACCTAAAAGTCAACCCCAACACTGTGCAGCTTTGAGATCATATAGCCTTTATAATAATTGATGATGAGCATCTTTTCTGCACATAATGAGAGCGTGTGTCTGTATGGTGTATATACTCACACGTGCATATGCCATGAATCTAGATGCTCAGGATATAGGTGCTATATATGTGCTATATATAATAATAGGAAATATGAAACAATATGAAAGCTAATAGCAGCATTAAAAACATTTATAAATGTTTACATGTTAAAAAAGTAGACGTTCCCTGGAAGTCTATGAAGGCGTAGGTTTCACCATCTGACTAATCATCCCGAGAAGACTAGAGTATGTGTTTTCTACTATGGTGTAAATATTCCTTTCGAAACGCGACCTTCCCTTGCCACGGTGATAGCTGGATGAGGCAGAGCCCTCAGGCAACCACACGGCTCTTTTGAGTGAAACGATGTGAACTTTGTAGGGTTGTTTAGTTATTGTGGGGCTGAGCTCCTGATAAAAGGATACGTCACCCCATTTCTTCCCATCCTTCCCTCCCCCTCCCTCACTCCCTCCTCCTTCTATTTCATGATACAACAGGAAGACTTTCACCAGGTTACACTGTGAATTTTAAAAGCCCTAGACCCCAGACTTTGATGCAAATGAATGTATATATTTTATAATTTACCAAATTAATGATACTATTAAACCACTCTCCTTCCCCTTCCAAAAATGACTAAGACAGGAAATTGGTCCCAGGAGTAGGGCTGTCATAATAAACACCCCCAGATGTGGGTTCTGCTTTAATAGACAGTGCAGAGTACTTGGTACAGAGGAGCAAACTCAGAATAATCCCATTTTAGCATGAATGGAACATCGAGCAGTGTTAGCGAGCACTCTCCATGAGTGGACCGACCACCAGGACAGGATTAGGGAGCACTCTCCATGAGTGGACCGACCACCAGGACAGGATTAGGGAGGATTCTGAAAGAAGGTAATGGCCGTGGTGGAGATATGATTGTTTATGATTATTTTCAAAGACTTCTAAAGTGATTACGATCAGTGTGCGGATAGAAAAGTGGACCGAAAGGTCATTTTCATGAGGCATCGAATAGAACTGAAGAGCAGAAGGCAGAAAAGGCCATTTTCATTTTATAGTTACAAAGAACTTAGCTGAATGGTGTTCATGTTTGAGGACTTTATAAAACACAGAACTTAAAAGTGCAAGACTATTTGGCAGATGAGATACCAAGGAAGCAAAGTATTCAGGCTTCTGTGTGGATACTTTTCACTGTATAGGCAGGTGGAAGAAAAATTATTTCAAGGTGTAAGTTATAACAGAAAGAGAAGCAAAAGAGAGAGTCTGGAAAACTGGCATCCTGGGCATGTAAGGAGTGAAACGGTGGCTTTAGCAGAGCAGGGCAGGCTTAAGCCAGTGACAGCTTTTCAAAGGGGAAGCCAGGTGACATGCATTAGCATGGCAGCAGAAAGAGTCCCAAGATCTTGGAGGCTGTGTCTCCTTTCCTAGAACAAGATCTCCATAAAGGGTAGACCTGGACCATTATCCATGCTCCTGCTGATAGAAGCTGTGCTCAGTCTCAGAGGGCTCAAGTGTGATTCAGGCCACCCCGCTAGAGGAAACACCCAGTACATCTGGGATATATGCGTTATTCTACTCAGGCCTGCAGAATGCAAGGGCTGGGAGGCATCAACTTTCATCTGGATGTGCAAGACATTTGTGGATAGCCTGGAGACAGAGCCAGACTATGAGATGAGGTAGAACCCTACAGGGAACCACTAGGGCAGTGCCTGGTGGGGTCCCCGAGCCCTCAGCACTGGCAGCATGCTGGAATCAGCTCAGACACTCTGTAGGTGTGAGGGTCAAGCCTCTGAGAGCTGCTGTGTGGACCGAGCCCTCAAAACAGTGATATTCTGGAGGTTGTTTGTAAAACAAAAAGTTATTTTTGAGTTTAATGCTATTATCCCTGCTTGGTTTGCATTTACTTGGAGGTGGATACTCTTTTCTGGGACGTTTCTTCCATCTGGAACAGAAATGTCTGCTCTATGCCTGTACCATAAGTATATTCTGAAAGCAGACATCTTGTTCTACTCACACGGACTCAGGACTGTCTGAGGATGAGTCATGCCTTGGGTCTTATCTACATCTGGTCCTGACAAAGCTTTGAGCTTCAGGACTGAAGGTTTGCAGTGATGTGTTAAGATGTGGCTACTGGGGAGAAAAATATGTTGTGTATGGAAGGATGTGGATTTGGGGAAGTTAGGATGGAATTATTGATATAGGAGGCTTTTAATGTCACCTCTAAAACGCTGAAAATTTAATTATCACTGACATGATGTTAAGAATGAGGGCTCTTCATGGGTGGTTAGGTCGTGAGGACTCTGCTTTCATGAGTAGGTAGTTGCTAGCTTTGTAAGAGTGGGGTGGTTATTGTAGGAGTAGAGCTCCTTAGGAGATGCCTCTCTACCCTTCCTCATCTCTCCCACGCTTTCCCTCCACGTGGCACGGCTCACTGTACCACTCACTGTACCATGCTGTGGAATCCCTCAGCCAGGGGCTTTGAGGGTCTACACCTTTGATCCTAGAGTCCCCTTCTACATCTGTGAGCCAGGCAACCATCAAATTCTAAATAATTCACTGTAGTACTCTCTATGGAAGCACAGAACACATCTAAATAAAATCTGCTATTACAAAGAGTTGGACTCAAGTCCTAAAGATGCAGGAAATCTCTTACTTGGTAACTGTTGGGGTTCTCGTTAGTGTACAGGAGGAAGCGGGTGTTGACAAGGTTCGGAGACCAGGGTAACACTTTGAGAGGTCTTTCCAAAGTCCCTCCATATGGAGAATCGTCAGTGAAGCAGCCGAGTCTATCATAGCAGACTTCTCGTCCTAAAGTCACCCAGTGTGTCAAGTAGTTAGTTTAGCCAGAATGTTCTTTTAATAGTCTCTCAGGTAAAATATGAGTTAAGTTTCATCTTGTGGCAGATTTTCTTCCTCTGCTTCCCCAAATGCCCCACTGCGCACACTCATGAACAGCCTAAGGGGACAGTGCCTCTGCTGCAAACAGCCTCACATCTGGGACCATGGTGCTCCCAACGAGGGACTCATTTCAACTTCTCAACCCAATTGTTTGACCACTGATGCCCAGAAACAGAGGTGCCTTGGGCCCCAGTTCCTGATGGGCACTGTGTGTATGTTGGCTCTAAATTCTCAGTAGCCACCATTTGACGCTAAGTTCCGAGCAAGAACCAAACTGAGTGTCTCCATCTTGGCTGAAATGTTTGAGGACTAATCTAGGTCTTGCGATGAAGAAAGCACTCACAGACAAACCATCTAGGGTGTAACACAGCTGTAGGCTGACTTGCTGGTCTAGAGGGGTCTAGAGCAGTACTAAGACCAGATTGACGACAGAGTAAGAGAAACGGGAGCTGTGGGGGATGCTTTCTCTAAATCTTACTCTGGACAAGACGATTCTTTTATCTTAAGCATAGCTCTAATGCTGAGAGATTTCATTATCTATGTTTCACATAACAAGATACCAAAGCTCAGAAGGGGTAAGGATTATGGATTATTCTTAGAGTCATAGAGTTAGTTGATGAAAAGAGAATTTGAGCCCCTTTCCTTGAATGCAAGTTAGAATGCAAGTTGGGTCTTTGATCATAAATTTTAATGTTAAAATTCAATTGTTTATCCAAATATTTTTGAGAAAGATTAAAAATGAATATATTACCCATTTATGCTCATCTGATTTACTTGTGTGTTTGTGATCCATTTGGACAGGTCATGGGGGTTTTATCCCGCAACATAACCTAAGTGCTTGTGTTCTTATTCCATCAAACTCACTTGACTCCTCATCCTCATCATGGCCTGAACCTAGCTGTCATGGTCATCGGGGAAGAACCGCACAGTGAGCCTCTCCCGTCTCCACACATCTTTGCTTACCAGCTACTGCTCCCAGGAGCACAGCGAACGTCCACAGCGGCAGCATCTGCACAGAAGTGAAAACATGGCTGAGTCTGGAGAACTCAGGTTTCAAAACATTGACATAATCACTTTCACTCAGACTTGTGGGGAAATGGGGGCAATCTAACGAATCAGTCTCAAACTCGTGTTCCTGACTCACCATGGCGGATCCGTCAGGTTCCACGGACAACAGGGGAAAGCTGAGATGTCCTCTTATAGGAGAGCCTTATCTTTCTAAGCAGTGTCATGGAAAAGCGGCAGGAGAAGGGAGAGGTTCCAAGGACATATTTCTAATTTTAATCACAGATAAGCCTGGGTTGTTAGAGTAGGTTGTGTTCCAAGGTGTTCGTGGGAAGATGAGAAAGTGCTTGATGTGGAATGTTCTTGACTGGTGTGCTCATGAACCACCCAGAACCACCATCTTAAAAAAAAAGAACTAATTATATTTGAAAGTTAGCTTACTACTTTATTTACGCATGTGCTTTGCTTTGGTAGCTCCTGCTCTCCCACGCCTCCCATTTCCCTTCCTTTTCCAACTTCTACTTTAGCATTTCATGTGCTCTCCTGTCTTCCCACCTCTTACCCCCAGAACATCTTTTTGAACCTTTACAAAGACCCCTTTCTAGACTTGCTGCTTCCATTGGCATTACTGACCCCACACACACATATCTGACCTTTGGAGCTTAGGTTCTGCCCATGATAAAGAACACACAGGATTTGTCTTTTACTGTAGGCTCACATCTACTTCTTAGTGTACAGTTTGACGTGCAGACTTGAATGACCACATGAACCAGCACACGTGGCTTTTCTGGTACCTTTTCCTCCTCCCAAACACAGAAAAGGAGAGGCCATCATAAGAAAGCAATTCTCCTTAGAAAAGCAAGGGAAGGCTTCTGTTGACAGTCCAAACTACTCAATTATTTCTCAAGAATATCTTGTACAAGGAACAAATGAGAATTGAAAGGAATTGTATATATTGCTAAGAGCACAGAGGATTGGTCAGTGAGCCAATCATTGAAGGCAGTTATAAATAAGAGTGATGGTTGATCCCCATCTCCTTGGCCAGGGAATCAGGATGTAGAACTCTCGGCTCCATGCTCCCTGCCATGATGATAATGGACCTATACCTCTGAAATGGTAAGCCGCCCCAATTAAATACCTCCTTTTGTAAGAGTTGTCCTGGCGTCTCTTCACAGCAATAGAAGAATGATTAAGACAAAGAGAAAAAATAAAAAGCTGTGGGGAAAGTGTTTTGGAAACTTATGCTAAGAAGAAATCTGAGAGAAGACGTCTGGGATGTTTTCAGTTTGGGGCAGTTGGTTAAAACCAAATCAAATTTCTTCTAAGATTTGTTTATTTTTATTTTATGTGTATGCGTGTTTGGCCCACATGTATGTCTGTGCACCACATGTATGCAGTGTCTATGGAGGCCAGAAGAAGGCATCAGATCCTCTGAAACTTATAGGTTGTTGTTAACCATCATGTAGGTAGTGGGACTGAACGTGGGTCCCCTAGAAGAGAAGTCAACACTCTTAATACCTGAGCCATCTCTCCAGGGCCTATAAAGATTTATTTTAGTGTGTGTGTGTGTGTGTGTGTGTGTGTGTGTGTGTGTGTGTGTATACCTAGAAAGTTTGGCAAAGGAAACACGAAAACAATGCAGGGGCAGAATTCCATGAAAGCAGTGTTGGCACATCCCCAGCCAGTCCTCCTCTCAGCCTGTCCCCTCTTCTCCCTCAAAGCAACTTCTCCAGCCTTAAGGATTTTAACAGGCCTCCCCTTAGCATGTTTCTCACTTAAGACATTCCACACTGAGTCACAGGCCACAAAGACAGAGGGATGGAATTTTCTGGAACATTTTTGCCACACCTGAGCAGGTAGCTGAATGCTGTCGAATAAATGAGCAAACTAAGAGAGAATGAACCCGGAAAGCCATGTGCTTTGCAAACTGCCTGCAGTAACAACTGCCTACACCATCTGACAACAAACAACTCCGAATGTTCTCTTAATAGTCATTTGCTCGATTAAACAAAGTCCGAACTGAAACACAAACCTTCCCCAAAGAGCTTAGGGCCAAAGCTTTGTGCTCCGTAGTGTTTATTCATGGTGACTGTATGTTGAACATGTCCCATAGAAACCAATGTCTAGTCTGGTCTGTCATGGAGTTTCTAATCAAATAACTCTGTTTGCAGAGGAGATAGGGCTTCCCTTATGCAACACCCTGGTTCTGGTAGCTTTGTGATACCAAAGGTCAGGTGAGGGAAAGAAAGGCCTCGAGACACCTGTGTGGTCAGATGACTACACTAGTGCCAACCTGGGTGTCATTTACCCGGTCTCCAGAGAGCCTTCCTGAGCCCCACCCCTTATCTAGCCTGCCATTGCCAAGGCTGTCCATGGGAAGGAAGGCATGCTGACTTCAGATTCCAAAGTTCCCTGAAAAGAAAATTCTAGGGCTCCAGAGAGTAGTAAGTGCTTTGTGCCTTCAGAGTATCACCTCACTAAACACGAGACTTCAGTCCCAGAAGGTGAAATGGCAGTCAACCCTCCACCCTGATTCAGTATCAAACCTGTAAGAGAGAAAAATTAGCATGCCTAAATTTTACTAATGTTTCTGTGCATACGTATTTTTACATCAAATCCAGTCCATTTCTGTGTGGGGTATGTTTTCCTCCGATGATTGTGGAGTTCAGTATAAAGGCTCCCATCCCTCCCACTAACTCCAGCTGTCCTGCGGTATCAGCATGTAGAAGCCCTGTGATCTCTACATTGCATTGGTACAGCGTTCATCTGAAGAGCCGTCAGGAGTGCGCACAGAGGTGGTTTAGAATAGGAGGCAAATTTGCACATTTTTTGAGACTTCAGTTTTGTTACAATCAAAGAGATTCCTCTTTACTGCTCAAGTGCAATATTAGTAAATAAAATCTCTATTGAATGCGGCAATTATTTCTTGTCTAGGCCATCACAATCGTTTTCCAAAAAAAAAAAAAAGCCACACTTATTTTTTACTTGCCAGCACCAAAAAATGCATGTTGCATTTCTGAAAAATGAATTAAAATCATCAGTGTCTTAGTCATTCAAACAAGGAGTCGTGCATACTCAGAGCAGAGCCCTGACATTCCGTGTCTGGTGTCTAGAGTCACAGCATTTTAAACCATGTATACACCCATGTACATAAAAGGCATACATGCATGCAAAAACATAATCATGAGGATAAACCTGGAACATGTGTGATATTTCACAAACATTTCTCTGATATATCTAGGACATGTTTACATATTTTAAGACACTATGGTAATTTCCATGGGAAGAAATGTGTTTCTTCTCCAAAACCTTGTAGATGATAATTTTGAAAGCATAGGTATATTTTGGGGGGTTAAATGAAATGTCATAATCCCTTTCTACTAAAGATGCTCACAGATGTTGTTTATGTTTGAAAACACATCTACTTTTTAAGAGTATATTTGTTTCATCTGTACATGTTTCATCATGTACATGTGATGGTGTTTGCACACCACAGCACACATGTAGAAGTAGGTGGGCAAAGCATCCTCTCTTTCACCACGTAGATTATAGGGACCAGACTCAGATTCTCACACTTGGCAGCAAGCCCCTTTCCCCACTGAACCGTCTCGCTGGGCCATGTGGCAATGGTTTCCTGGCTGCTCCCTCGTCTGTCCTATATACACCGCCAGACAGCCAGATATGCCATGTAGATGGTCCTGTTACTTAATTCTAGTCCCCTTCCCTCAGTCTGTGTTTTCTTGGTAAGTACTGCTCACAAAGGATATAATACAAGACACTTTGGGAATGTCATCGGGTGAGGCATTTCAGGGGTGGACTGCACACACTCCAATGCCTAGCTCCTCCAACAACAACAAACAGCAAAACCATGACATAATTTGGACCCATGCCGGAAAGTACTGCTTTCGTTGAGGGAATGTGTTCGTTAGCCCTTCCAGAAACGCTCTCACAGGTTCGCCTAAAGCAGGGGTTCTTAACCTTCCTAACGCTGCGACCCTATAATGCAGTTCCTCACGTGGGGTTATCCTTAACTGTAAAATTATTTTGTTGCTACTTCATAACTGTAATTTTACTACTGTTATGAATTGTAAAGTAAATTTTTTGGAGATAGAAGTTTTCCAAAGGGGTTGTGACCCACAGGTTAAGAACTGCTGGCCTAGAGGCTAGTTTGAATGTCTCGTCACCGAACCCAAGTGGTCTTAGGCTTTCCTTTGGCTGGACCTTCTTCTATTTTACTATTAATTCAGTATCCTGACTCACCAGTGCTCAAATGTTCTATTTCTTTATTGCTCAGTCTTGGCAAGTTGTATGTGCCCAACGCTGATCATTTACCCTAGATTACGCGAGTTTTGGTCTGTCCTTGTTCCAGTAGTCTCTTGTAATGCTTTGTATTTCCGTCCTTGTCACCAGTTGAAACATCTCCTGTTTCAATTTGTCTTATCCTAAACAAAGTTCTATTGATTTCATTTTTACTTCATAAAGCAGTTCCTCGTATTATTGATCTAATGTATTTTTTATTCTCTGTTTCACTCATTCCTTCCTTTATCCTACTATTTCCATCCTTCTAATAATTTGGGGCTTGTGATGTTCTTGACTTTCTAGTTTCTTTTTGGTGTAGTCTCTTGTCCATGATACTTCCTTTTTAAATGTAGACATTTATTTTTTTAAAGATTTTTCATATTTATTTATTATGTATACAATATTCTGCCTCCATGTATACCCACACGCCAGAAGAGGGCTCCAGATATCATTACAGATGGTTGTGAGCCACCATGTGGTTGCTGGGAATTGGACTCAGGACCTCTGGAAGAGCAGCCAGCCAGTGCTCTTTGTTGCGCACCGCCCCCTCCCCCCTCCCCTGCATCTGTGCTCTGTGTGCTGGCACCCAGTTACTGAGCTTCGGGCAAGGGGCTGGAGGTTAAAATACACAGAGACACACAGACAGAGAGACAGCGACACAGGTCATCCTTGAATTCCCCAAGAATGCCCCCCTTATTGTGTTCAGGGGCAGATTATATAGAGATAGCCACGCCCCAGCCAAACCCACCAGAAACCACTCCCCTCCCATCAGGAACTCCTGAAGGTCTCCTGCTCAGAGCAGCTGTAGGCACTCAGATCAGGGGGAAACAAGTTGTTTACAAGAAATTCAGGATCTGCGGTCTCACTGCTCCCAACACTCTTAACCAGTGAGCCATCTCTCCAGCCCCTAATGTAGACATTTATTACTATAAACCATCCTCATAACTACTTTTCTGTGTCCCATGAAACAGCATTGTAAAGAAATAGTATGTGTCCAGGGTAGAAAGGGAGAGGCCAGACTGTCCTGTTTATAGATGACATCATCTTCCACACAGAAAAATGCTGCATGAAGCACAAAAAGCTCCTATGAAAATTAATAAAGAACCAGTAAAACTTTGAGGTATAAAAAATTAACATTTTAAAAGCTAGCATTTTCACACACTAGAAATGAACTATTTGAAGAGGAACCTAAGAAAACTATCCTATTCACAGTGGATACAAAAAAAATAGTCAGAGCTGTGTGCTCTGGCGTTCCTTTACAGTCCTAGCATCCAGGAAGTCAAAGCAGGGTGACTGTAAACCTCCTTGCAGGCAATCCAGCTATATAGCTTTGATAACAACAATGTTTCTGAATGTACAGAGCAAAACAATATACCTGCTATTATAAGAAAAACACTAAGATAACCCAAGACTTTGGTTTTGGGCCCATTGCATTCAGATTCACCTGACAAAGGTGTGTTTATGAGACTTGTCACTGTGTACAATGAATACATGCCGATGGAAATAAGAACTAAGGATGCATATTAGTTAATCAATATAGATAATAATGAAAGAAAACAGAAAACAATTGCTCCATCACAGAAACTCAGGAACTTTTGTGGCATGTATCAGTTGTACACAGTCTAGGTCTTCACACGGCTTGAAGGAGCCTTAGACCACCTTGAGGCTAATGTTAATAACATCCTAGTGCTACTGATCAAACTGTGCTACTGATCCCTCTATACAGTGACACCTCCACAACCATTTGTTTCTACTTTGCCTGAATGTAAAACAGTTATTTGATACTGGATAATAAATTCCACCTACCAGATGAACTGGTCTCTACACAGTTGCTAACTTGTTGCATGTGGGAAAATGGACCAAAATTTCTGCTTGGTTAAAATGTTTAGGTTCCTTGCCTGGTTCATTATTTGTTGGATTTGATTTTTAGCTCATTTGATTGTGGGGACTTACTTCAAACTCTTGGCTTCCTCTTCTCCTCATAGGCATAAAAACAGTCTCTCTAGTGTGTGTTCTCTTTCAAGACATCTCATCTGTCTATATGTAGCTGTGTGCTGCAATGAATTAAATGAGCTGTCTATGTAGCTGGAATGATCAACCCTGTAACACACATGATGAGTGGAATTAAATGAGCTGTCTATGTAGCTGGAATGATCAACCCTGTAACACACATGATGAGTGGAATTAAATGAGCTATCTATGTAGCTGGAATGAGCAACCCTGTAACACACATGATGAGTGGAATTAAATGAGCTGTCTATGTAGCTGGAATGATCAACCCTGTAACACACATGATGAGTGGAATTAAATGAGCTGTCTATGTAGCTGGAATGATCAACCCTGTAACACACATGATGAGTGGAATTAAATGAGCTGTCTATGTAGCCGGAATGATCAACCCTGTAACACACATGATGAGTGAGTTAAATGAGCTGTCTATGTAGTTGGAATGATCAACCCTGTAACACACATGATGAGTGAGTTAAATGAGCTGTCTATGTAGCTGGAATGATCAACCCTGTAACACACATGATGAGTGGAATTAAATGAGCTGTCTATGTAGCTGGAATGATCAACCCTGTAACACACATGATGAGTGAGTTAAATGAGCTGTCTATGTAGCTGGAATGATCAACCCTGTAACACACATGATGAGTGGAATTAAATGAGCTGTCTATGTAGCTGGAATGATCAACCCTGTAACACACATGATGAGTGGAATTAAATGAGCTGTCTATGTAGCTGGAATGATCAACCCTGTAACACACATGATGAGTGGAATTAAATGAGCTGTCTATGTAGCTGGAATGATCAACCCTGTAACACACATGATGAGTGAGTTAAATGAGCTGTCTATGTAGCTGGAATGATCAACCCTGTAACACACATGATGAGTGAGTTAAATGAGCTGTCTATGTAGCTGGAATGATCAACCCTGTAACACACATGATGAGTGAATTAAATGAGCTGTCTATGTAGTTGGAATGATCAACCCTGTAACACACATGATGAGTGGAATTAAATGAGCTGTCTATGTAGCTGGAATGATCAACCCTGTAACACACATGATGAATTGGGAATGAGAATCCAGAATGATGGTGACTGAGTGCAACATTGATGCCCCAAGGAAAAAATCTGGAAAGGGAGAATTGTTAAATGAACCTTATGAATGTCTCCTGTAGACTGGCCTTCTGCATTTGTCCTAACAGACCAAAGTGGAATGGAATCAGTCATGAGATCTAACAATTTTCTAGTACAGGGAACTCAAGCCACAGAGTCAATGTAATGATGATAATGATATTAATAATAGTAATGATGATAATAATACATCTAATGTTTTAACTCTTCAGGGAAGCTACTTTGAAAGGAGTCATAGTCTTTTCTTCCTTTCTACTTTCTTCTTAATAAAGCAAAGTTCTTCTCTTTTGGATTAGCTCACTGGAACATTCATCCATTTCAAAGATTGTCCAATTCAGAAATTACAAATTATAATCAGTAAAAATTTAAGCTAAATTTGTTCCAGTTTTTTCTTTTTATACTATTCATGTATTAGGCAGGGTTATCTAGAGTAACAAAACTTATCTAATGAATTTCTCTGTATATAGAAAAGAGATTATTGGAATGACTTACAGGCTGTGGTCCAGCTAACCCAACAATGGCTACTTACGAATTGAAGGTCCAAGAATCCAATAGTTGTTCAGTGCTTGAGGGTGGATGTCTCAGCTAGTCTTCAGTAGATGCCAGAATCCCGAATAAGTAGGCTCTAGTGTCAACGAAGGACTGGACTTGCTAGCAAGGATGAGAGAGTTTCCTTCTTGTCTTTCATGTCCTTACATAGGCTGTTAGTAGAAGGTGTGGCCCAGATTAAAGGCGGGTCTTCCTGCCTCAAGATCTAGATTAGAAGAAAAAAATCTCTCCTTGCTGTGCCCAGTCATTTAATTCCAGATGTAGTCAAGTTGAGTACTAAGAATAGTCATCACAAGTCCACCCCTTGTTAAACCGTCACTCAATCATATCTCCTATATAATTCTCAATTTCCAAATGGAAACAACCAGGTTATAATTATGCCTAAACAGGATATGACTATCTCATGTACAATCACAAATGCATTGTATATTTAAAGTAGGTGCAATGTTCCTTGAGGGACATTCTTTTAGAATCTCAAAATTAAATATGATAAACATGATTATTATTTTAATTGTTACATAACATGATAAACAAATCAAAGAAACAAAACACAAATATCTGTACAAACACATTCTTAACAAAATACAACAGAAACACTCAGGTCAATTATAGTTTTCATTTCTGCAACTGGTCATGTGGCCTTAGCTGGTATTTAGAACTACCTTCCTCTGCTACCCATTCTCTGTTTCCTTCACCCTCAGCAAGCACCTCAGCAGATCTTGGTTCTTTTCCTGGGGGAGTGACCACACCTTCATTCCTCATGGGTCTGTTCTCTTTGTTGTTCTGTGTGAATTAGGTTGTTGTAGTTTCTCATTGACATGAATCTTAGGACACGGTAGCACCAAGAGATTCCCTAAAGGATCTCTTGCACTCCTGACATGATATTTCTTACCTCTATAGTGGAGAAGCATCAAATTTATCCTTGGTAATCTGGATCAATCACCCCTCAGAAAGCTGTTATTCCTTTCTTAGCCTGCTATCTTAAGGGCATCAGAAGCCCAAAGTATCCGGGGGGGGGATGTCTGAGCTTCCAGTTCAAAGGGATGTTTGCTGTGGCTCCTGTCAGGGGTGCTCCCAAGTCTGAAACTCGAACTTCTAGGCCAGTAGAACTTAAAGTCATGGGACAGGAAGCAAAAATTTTCCTAGCTGGTTACTAGGGATGATATCGGAACTACTCTTTTCCACCCCTTGGCTGCTGGACCTGTGGATCCTGGCTGTGGGAGAAACCTTACCATCTGCTGGATGCTTATTCAAAGCACACCCACATTCTGGAGAACACTAACCCTGCAGGCTGCTGCTACCTAACTGGTCCCATAACAATGTCTTCAAATGGCCATTTCAGATTTTATCAGGCCAACTGCTTCTGGATGGTGGGGAACGTGGTAAGAACAGTGGATTCCATGATCACAGACCCACTATTGTACTTCTCTGACTGTGAAGTGAGTTCCTTGGTCAGAAGCGATACTATGTGGAAGACCATATGGTGTATATGACATTCTGTAAGCCCATAAATGGTGGTTTTGGCAGCAGTATTATGTGCAGGAAAGGGAAATATATAAACAGAATAATATCTACATTATTGAAGTCAACATCTTACTTTTCCCACCGAGAAAGTGATGTAGTTAGTCAACCTTCCACCAGGCTGGTGGCTGGTCACCCCTGGGAACAGTACCACATCTGGAGCTCAGTGTTGGCCTCCACGGTTGGCCGATCTGGCATTCAGCAACAGCTCTATCCAGATCAGTCTTGGTGAGTGTAGGACCATGCTCTGGAGCATAACCCCCTTCTCTGCCACATGGCCACTTAGCTCATGGGCCCATTGGGCAATGACTGGCTGTCCACAGAACAGGTCATACTATCTACTTGATTATTGAACTCCTCCTCAGCTGAAGTCACCTTTTGATGAGCATTTGCGTGAGAGATGACTATCTTTACATCCTTTGCCCATTCGGGGAGATCCAGCCACACACTTCTCCAGATGTTTTTCACCAACTTTTCAATTATATTCTTTCCAAGTCTCTGACCATTCAGCCAATCCATTGGCCTACCGATAATTAAGCAATAGCACCTCTGGCCATTTCTCCTCCCAATCAAAATGTATGATCATGTGCACTGCCTGACCTTCTGCCCACTGTGACAATTTCTCTTTGCCAGTGTCTTTCAGGGTTGTCCCAGAAAGGGTTTGTAATGCTTTAGCTGTCCTCTTAAGGGTGATGCCCGCCTAACATGCAGAACCATCAAGCCCTAGTCTTCTCTTCCTCAGATAACCAGGCAGAGGTCATGGCCCATGAGGCTATAGGTACATTCTTGGCAGCAGATGGCATTGTAACAGGAGTAGAAACCATAGGCATTTGGGCAACTTCTTCATGTAACTTGCTTGTGCCTTCAAGACCTCCTTGGGATTAATCATCTACCACTTCCGTTTAATAAGACTTATGCTGTGCATATCTTTATGACTTGGGTCTGATAACACCCTGCTCATGATCAGAAGCTCAGTTCACATGATAACTTCATAGCCCATTGTCAAATGTTCAGTTTCATTAAGGCTGAATAGCAGGCCAAGAGCTATTTTCAGAGAGAGAACGGTTGTCTGCAGATGATGCTAGAACCCTGCTCCAAAATCCCAAAGGTCCCTTTTGTGATTCATCTATAGGGATCTGCCAAAGGCCCACACAGCATCTCTATCTGTCATTGACACCTCAGTTACTTAGAGTCTGCTGGGTGGTATAGCAGCCTGCACAGCAGCCTGGACCTGTTGAAGAGCCTCCTCTTCCAGGTCATTAGGTATGCGAGGGCGGAGTAACACACCCAAGTGAGGAATTTGTTGTCTCCAGAATCCGAACAGGTCCACTAAATGTTGTACTTCTTTCTTGGTTGTGGGTGGGGCCAGCTACAGTAACTTATCCTTTGCCTTATTAGGAATATCCCTGCATGCCCCACACCACAGGACTCCTATACCAAGCTTTTTCTTTTAGACTGCCAACCAGCTCCCAAATCATGACACGGAGACTTTTATCAGCTCATGTTCAGCTACTTTTCTTTTTTTTTTTAATTGTTTTTATTGAACTATACATTTTTCTCCACTCTGCTCCCTTCCTCTCTTTTTGCCTTCTACCCTTTCCCATGACTTCCACATTCCCAATTTACTCAAGAGATCTTGTCTTTTTTTCCTTTCTGTGTAGATCCATGTATGTCTCTCCTCTTAGGATCCTATTTGTTGTCTAGATTGTTTGGGGTTGTCATTGTTGTCTATAGGCTGGTTTTTCTTTGCTTTATGTCTAAAAGTCACTTATGAGTGAATACATATGAATACATATTTGTCAATATGTTTTTTTTAACTTTTTTTTATTGAGAAAAGAAAAAAAAACAAATTTCCTCCTCCTCCCAGCCTCCCATTTCCCTCCCCCTCCTCCCACCCTTCTCCCCCTCCCCCCACTCCTCCCCCCCTCCCTCTCCAGCCCAAAGAGCAGTCAGATTTCCCTGCCCTGTGGTAAGTCCTAGGTCCTCCCCCCTCCGTGCATTTCTAGGAAGGTGAACATCCAAACTGGCTAGGCTCCCACAAAGCCAGCACATTACGTAGGTTCAAAACCCCGTGCCATTGTCCTTGGGTTCTCATCAGCCCTCATTGTTCGCCATGCTCAGAGAGTCCAGTTTTATCCCATGCTTTTTCAGTCACAGTTCAGCTGGCCTTGGTGAGCTCCCAATAGATCAGCTCCACTGTCTCAGTGGGTGGGTGCTCCCCTCGTGGTCCCGACTTCTTTGCTCATGTTCTCCCTCCCTCTGCTCCCCATCGGGACCTTGGGAGCTCAGTCCAGTGCTCCAGTGTGGGTCTCTGTCTCTGTCTCCATCCATCACCAGATGAAGGTTCTATGATGATATGCAAGATATTCGTCAGTATTGCTCTAGGATAGGGTCATTTCAGGTTCCCCATCCTCAGCTGCCCAAGGAACTAACTGGGGACCTCGGCTTGGGTATCTGGGAGCCACTCTAGGTTCAAGTCTCTTGCCAACCCTAAGGTGGCTCCCTTAACTAAGAACCGTGCTTCCGTGCTCCCCCATCCAACCTTCCTTCATCCCAATCCTCCCCCTTCCCCAAGCTCCCCCCATTCTCCCCCTCTCCCCCCTCTCTCCCCATCTCCCCTTACCCCCATCCCACCCCACCCCCAAGATCTCAATTTTCTCCCCGGCAATTTTGTCTACTTCCCATAGCCAAGAGGACAACTATATGCTTTTCCTTTGGTTCACCTTCTTACTTAGCTTCTTTGGGATCACCAAGTGTAGACTCCGTGACCCTTGTTTATGGCTAGAAACCAATTATGAGTGAGTACATCCCATGTTCATCTTTTTGGGTCTGGGATACCTCACTCAGGATAGTGTTTTCTATTTCCATCCATTTGCATGCAAAATTTGAGAAGTCATTGTTTTTTAACGCAGCATAGTACTCTAATGTGTAGATATTCCACACTTTCTTCATCCATTCTTCCATTGAAGGGCATCTAGGTTGTTTCCAGGTTCTGGCTATTACAAATAATACTGCTATGAACATAGTTGAACAAATGCTCTTGTCATGTGATAGGGCATCTCTTGGGTATATTCCCAGGAGTGGTATTGCTGGGTCCAGGGGTAAGTTGATCCCGAATTTCCTGAGAAACCGAAACACCGATTTCCAAAGTGGTTGCACAAGATTGCATTCCCACCAGCAATGGATGAGTGTTCCCCTTCCTCCACAGCCTCTCCAGCAAAGGCTATCATTGGAGTTTTTTATTTTAGCCATTCTGACAGGTGTAAGATGATATCTCAAAGTTGTTTTGATTTGCATTTCCCTGATTGCTAAGGAGGTTGAGCATGACCTTAAGTGTCTTTTGGCCATTTGAACTTCCTCTGCTGAGAATTCTCTGTTCAGTTCAGTGCCCCATTTTTTAATTGGGTTAATTAGCATTTTAAAGTCTAGTTTCCTGAGTTCTCTATATATTTTGGAGATCAGACCTTTGTCTGTTGCGGGGTTGGTGAAGATCTTCTCCCAGTCAGTAGGTTGCCTATTTGTCTTGGTGACAGTGTCCTTTGCTTTACAGAAGCTTCTCAGTTTTAGTAGGTCCCATTTATTCAATGTTGCCCTTAAAGTCTGTGCTGTTGGGGTTACACATAGGAAGCGATCTCCTGTGCCCATCTCCTCTAGGGTACTTCCCACTTTCTATTCTATCAGGTTCACTGTGTTCTGACTGATAGTGAGGTCTTTAATCCATTTGGACTTGAGTTTTGTGCATGGTGATAGATATGGGTCTATTTTCATTCTTCTACAGGTTGACATCCAGTTATGCCAGCACCATTTGTTAAAAATGCTTTCTTTCTTCCATTGTATACTTTTGGCTCCTTTATCAAAAATGAGGTGTTCATAGGTTTGTGGGTTAAAATTCTGGTCTTCTATACGATTCCATTGGTCAACTTCTCTGTTTTTATGCCAGTACCACACTGTTTTCATCACTGTAGCTCTGTAATAGAGTTTGAAGTCAGGGATGGTAATGCCTCCAGACAATCCTTTATTGTATAGGATTGTTTTGGCTATCCTGGGTGTTTTGTTTTTCCATATAAAGTTGATTATTGTCCTCTCAAGATCTGTGAAGAATTTTGATGGGACCCTGATGGGGATTGCATTGAATCTATAAATTGCCTTTGGTAGAATTGCCATTTTTACTATGTTGATCCTCCCAATCCAAGAGCAAGGAAGGTCCTTCCATTTTCTGGTATACTCCTCAATTTCTTTCTTCAATGCCTTAAAGTTCTTGTCAAATAGATCTTTCACTTCCTTGGTTAGAGTTACCCCAAGATATTTTATGCTGTTTGTGGCTATTGTGAAAGGTGAAGCTTCTCTGATTTCCCTCTCTGCTTCCATATCCTTTGTGTATAAGAGGGGGACTGATTTTTTGGAGTTTATCTTGTATCCTGCCACATTACTAAAGGTGTTTATCAGCTGTAAAAGATCTTTGGTGGAGTTTTTGGGGTCGCTTATGTACACTATCATATCATCTGCAAATAACGAAAGTTTAACTTCTTCCTTTCCAATTCGAATCCCTTTGATCCCCTTATGTTGTCTTATTGCTATTGCTAGAACTTCAAGTACTATATTGAAGAGGTATGGCGAGAGTGGACAGCCTTGTCGTGTTCCTGAGTTTAGTGGGATGGCTTTAAGTTTCTCTCCATTTAATTTAATGTTAGCTGTCGGCTTGCTGTAAATAGCTTTTATTATATTTAGGTATGACCCTTGTATCCCTAATCTCTCCAATACTTTTATCATAAAGGGGTGTTGAATTTTGTCAAATGCTTTTTCAGCATCTAATGAAATGATCATATGGTTTTTTTCTTTCAGTTTATTTATATGCTGGATTGCATTGATAGATTTTCGTATGTTGAACCAGCCCTGCATCCCTGGGATGAAGCCTACTTGATCATAATGGATAATTTTCCTAATGTGTTCTTGGATTCGGTTTGCCAGTATTTTGTTGAGGATTTTTGCATCGATGTTCATGAGTGAGATTGGTCTATAATTTTCTTTCATGGTTGAGTCTTTGTGCGGTTTTGGTATCAGAGTAACTGTAGCTTCATAAAAGGAATTTGGCAATGACTCTTCTCTTTCTATATTGTGAAATACATTAAGGAGTATAGGTATTAGGTCTTCTTGGAAGTTCTGGTAGAATTCCACATTGAAACCATCTGGTCCTGGGCTTTTTTTGGTAGGGAGGTTTTTGATAACCTCTTCTAATTCTTCGCGACTAACAGGTCTATTTAGATTGTTCACCTGGTCCTGGTTTAACTTTGGTATATGGTATTTATCTAAAAAAGTATCCATTTCCTTTACATTTTCCAGTTTTGTGGCATATAGGCTTTTGTAGTAAGATCTAATGATTCTCTGAATTTCCTCTGTGTCTGTGGTTATGTCCCCCTTTTCATTTCTGATCTTATTAATTTGCAAATTCTCTCTCTGCCGTTTGATTAGTTTGGATAGAGGTTTGTCAATCTTGTTGATTTTCTCCAGAAACCAGCTTTTTGTTTCATTGATTCTTTGGATTGTTTTCTGTGTTTCTATTTTGTTGATTTCAGCCCTCAGTTTGATTATTTACAGTCTTCTACTCCTCCTAGGTGAGTCTGCTTCTTTTTTTTCTAGAGCTTTCAGTTGGGCTGTTAAGTCTCCAATGTGAGCTTTCTCTGTTTTCTTTAAGTGGGCACTTAGTGCTATGAACTTTCCTCTTAGGACTGCTTTCATAGTGTCCCATAAGTTTAAGTATGTTGTTTCTTTATTTTCATTGAATTCCAGGAAGACTTTAATTTCTTTTTTAATTTCTTCCTTAATCCAGGTATGGTTCAGTAGTTGACTGTTCAGTTTCCATGAGTTTGTAGGCTTTTTGGGGGTAGCATTGTTGTTGAATTCTAACTTTAATCCATGGTGATCTGATAAGACACAGGTGGTTACTAATATTTTTTTGTAACTGTGGATGTTTGCTTTGTTACAGACTATGTGGTCGATTTTTGAGAAGGTTCCATGAGCTGCAGAGAAGAAGGTATATTCTTTCCTATTTGGGTGGAATGTTCTATAGATGTCTGTTAAGTCCATTTGATTCATTACCTCCATTAATTCTCTTATTTCTCTGCTAGGTTTCTGTCTGATTGACCTGTCCATTGGTGAGAGAGGCGTGTTGAAGTCTCCTACTATTAGTGTGTGCAGTTTGATGGCTGCCTTGAGTTTTAGCAATGTTTCTTTTATGTACGTGGGTGCTTTTATATTAGGGGCATAGATGTTCAGAATTGAGACTTCATCCTGCTGAACTGTTCCTGTTATGAGTATAAAATGCCCCTCTCCATCTCTTCTGATTGATTTAAGTTTGAAGTCAACTTTGTTAGAGATTAGTATGGCCACACCTGCTTGTTTCTTAGGTCCATTTGCTTGATAAGCCTTTTCCCAGCCCTTTACTCTGAGTAGGTGCCTGTCTTTGTGGTTGAGGTGTGTTTCTTGGAAACAGCAGAATGTTGGATCCTGTTTTCGTATCCAATCTCTTAGCCTGTGCCTTTTAATAGGTGAGTTGAGTCCATTGACATTAAGTGATATTAATGACCAGTGGATGTTAACTCCGGTCATTTTTTTAGTCGTAGAGTTTGTGTGTTTCCCTTCTTTGATTTGTGTTGGTGAAGGGTCTCTAGATGTCTGAGTTATTGTGGTCATTGTTGGACTCCTTGGTTAGTGATTTTCCTTCTATTACTTTCTGTAAGGCTGGATTTGTGGCTGCATATTGTTTAAATTTGTTTTTATCCTGGAAAATTTTATTTTCTCCATTTATAGTGAACGAAAGCTTGGCTGGGTATAGTAATCTGGGCTTGCATCCATGGTCTCTTAGTTTCTGAAGTACATCTATCCAGGACCTTCTGGCTTTCATGGTTTCCATGGAGAAGTCAGGTGTAAGTCTGATAGGTTTACCTTTATAAGTAATTTGGCCTTTTTCCTTTGCAGCTCTTAATATTCTTTCCTTATTCTGTATGCTTTGTGTTTTGATAATTATATGGCGAGGGGATGTTCTTTTTTGATCCAGCCTATTTGGTGTTCTGTATGCTTCTTGAACCTTCATAGGTATATCTTTCTTTAGGTTGGGAAAGTTTTCTTCTATAATTTTATTAAATGTATTTTCTGGACCATTGAGCTGCACTTCTTCTCCTTCTTCTACTCCTATTATTCTTAGGTTTGGTCTTTTTATTGTGTCCCATATTTCCTGAATATTTTGTGATGAGAGTTTGTTGGACTTGCTGTTTTCTTTGATCAGAGTGTTTATTTTCTCTATGGTATCTTCAGAATCTGAGATTCTTTCTTCTATCTCTTGTATTCTGTTGGTTATGCTTGTTTCTGTAGACTCTGTTTGTTTACTTAAATTTTCCATGTCCAGCCGGCCCTCTGTTTGTGTTTTCTTCTTTGCCTCCATTTCAGTTTTCAAGTCTTGCACCGTTTCCATTATCTGTTTGATTGTTTTTCCTTGGTTTTCTAGGGTATCATTCACTGATTTATTCAGTTCTTCAAACTTTCTGTTATATTTCTCATCCATTTCTATAAGGGCATTTTTTACATGCTGTTTAAGGGCGTCAATCACTTTCATGAAGTCAACCTTTTCTACTTCTTCTTGATTAAGGTGTTCATGTCTTCCCGTTGTGAGGTCGCTGGTTTCTGGTGGCTTCATGTTGCTTTTCAGCTTGTTGGGCGAATTCTTGCCTTGGCGTCTACCCATCTCTTCTTCCAAATGCTCCCTTATGGATCTTCTTTACCGGATCAGGTCTCCTTGCCTACCCAATGCTGGATCTCCCCAACATTGTCTCTCCCCAACGCTGGGTCTCCCCAAGGCTGGGTCTCCTGGCGCCGAGAGATCAGGCCTCCGTGCTGATGGGCAGGTGGCAAACAAAGCGCCTACCCTGCTTGGTGCAGGCAGGCCAAAGAAACAAAGGAACTCCCGCCTGCTTGGGTGCCCCAAGGATTCGGACCCAGTGCCCAGACAGGCTGGGCTGGGTGATGTTATGTGCAGAAAGAGGGCGGTGGGGCAAAGTGGGGAGGGTTCTGGATGGAAGCTGGTGGGCTAGGAAGAAAGAGGAGGTATGCAGGGAGTGGGGGCCCTGCCGAGAGCTCAAGAAGGATAGGGGGCCAAGGATCCTCTGAACTCCCCTTCCCGGGCTGGCACCGCGGGGCCAGAAACTCACCCCAATGCTGGGTCTCCTGGCGCCTTAGAGATCAGGCCTCCGTGCTGGTGGGCAGGTCGCAAACAAAGTGCCTACCCTGCTTGGTGCAGGCAGGCCATAGAAACAAAGAGACTCCCGCCCGCTTGGGTGCCCCGAGGATTCGGACCCAGTGCCCAGACAGACTGGGCTGGGTGATGTTATGTGCAGAAAGAGGGCGGTGGGGCAAATTGGGGAGGGTTCTGGATGGAAGCTGGGTGGGCTAGGAAGAAAGAGGAGGTATGCAGGGAGTGGGGGCCCTGCTGAGAGCTCAAGAAGGATAGGGGGCCAAGGAACCTCTGAACTCCCCTTCCCGGGCTGGTGCCTCGGGGCCAGAAACTCACCCCAACGCTGGGTCTCCTGGCGCCTAGAGATCGGGCCTCCGTGCTGGTGGGCAGGTCGCAAACAAAGCGCCTACCCTGCTTGGTGCAGGCAGGCCATAGAAACAAAAAGACGTCAATATGTTTTTTTAGATCGATCCATTTGCCTGCAAATTTCAAGATGCCATTGTTTTTTAACGTTGTGTAATACTCCATTGTGTAAATGTACCACTTTTTTTTAATCCATTCTTTGGTCAAGGGGCATCTAGGTTGTTTTCAGGTTCTGGCTATAACAAACAATGCTGTTATGGACATAGTTGAGCACATGTGCTTGTGGTATGATTGAGCATCCTTTGGGTATATACCCAAAAGTGGTATTGCTGGGTCTTGAGGTAGGTTATTCCCTAATTTTTTGAGAAATTGCTATACTGATTTCCATAGTGGCTGTACCAGTTTGTACTCCCACAAGCAATGCAGGAGTTTTCCCCTTACTGCACATCCTCTCCAAAATAAGCTGTAATCAGTATTTTTGGTCTTGGTCATTCTAACGCATGTAAGATGGAAACTCAGAGTGTTTTGATTTGCATTTTTCTGATGGCTAAGGATGTTGAGCATTTTCTTAGGTGTCTTTCAGCCATTTGAGATTTGTTTGTTGAGAGTTCTGTGTTTAGGTCTGCATCCAATTTTTTTATTGGATTATTTGTTCTTTTGATGGCAAGTTTCTTGAGTTCTTTGTATATTTTGAATATCAGTTCTCTATCCGATGTGGGGTTGGTAAAGATCTTTTCCCATTCTATAGGTTGCTGTTTTGTTTTGTTGACCTTGTCCTTTGCTTTGTAGAAGCTTCTCAATTTCAGGAGGTCCCATTTGTTAATTGTTTCTGTCAGTATCGGTGCTACTGGGGTTATATTTAGAAAGTGGTCTCTTGTGCCTATGTGTTCAAGTGTACTTCCCACTTTCTTTTCTATAAGGTTCAGTGTGGCTGGCTTTATGTTGAGGTCTTTGAACCATTTGGACTTGATTTTTGTGCATAGTGATAGATATGGGTCTATTTTCATTCTTCTACATGTTGATATCCAGTTATGTTTTTTTCCATTTTATACTTTTAGTTTCTTTATAAAAAAATTAGGTGTTTGTAAGTGTGTTGATTGATATCCAGGTCTTTGATTCAATTCCATTGGTCCTACCGTTTGTTTTTATGCCAATACCAGGCTGTTTTCAGTACTATAGCTCTGTAGTAGAGTTTGAAGTTAGGGATTGTGATGCCTCCAGAAGTACCTTTATTGTACAAGATTGTTTTGGCTATCCTAGTTTTTTTTTTTTCATATCAAATTGAGTGTTGTTCTTTCAAGGTCTGTGAAGAATGTTGCTGGGATTTTGATGGACATTGCATTGAATCTGTAGATTGCTTTTGGTAAGATTGCCATTTTTACTTTGTAAATCCTACCTACCCAAGAGCATGGGAGATCTTTCCATTTCCTGATGTTTTCTTTTATTTTTCTTCAAAGATTAAAGTTATTGTCATATAGTCTTTCACTTGTTTGGTTAGAGTTATCCCCCAAGATATTTTATGTTTTATCGTGAAGGGTAATGTTTCTCTGATTTCTTTCTCAGATTATTTATCATCTGTGTACAGGAGGGCTACTGATTTTTTTGAGTTAATCTTGTATCCTGCAACATTACTGAAGGTGTTAATGAGTTGTAGGAGTTCCCTGGTAGAATTTTTGGGGTCACTTATGTAAATTATCATATCATGAGCAAATAGTGAGAGTTTGGCTTCTTCCTTTCCAATGTGTATCCCCTTGATCTCCTTTTGTTGTCTTATTGTTCTAGCAAGGACTTCAAGTACTATATTGAATAGATATGGAGAGAGTGGACAACCTTGTCTTTTTTCTGATTTCAGTGAGATTTCTGTGAGTTTCTCTCCATTTAGTTAGATGTTGGTTGTTGACTTGCTATATATTGCCTTTATTATGTTTAGGTATGTTCATTGTATCCCTGCTCTCAACATGAAGACTTACTATTAGTTTTGAATTCTTGGCCTAGCATAGTCTCATTCTGGCTAGCTCTTTTAACTTAAATTAACCTGTTGTTCTTTATCTACTTTTGCCTGGGGACTTTTTACTTTCCTTTCCTGCTGTGTATCTGTATACTTTCCTTGCTTCTCTGGTCTATCTGGTGGCTGCTATCTGGTCCTAGGTGTCTCCCTCTTTCTCTCCTCCTCCTTCTCATTCTCCTTACAAGCCTAGATTTCTCCTATTTATCCTCTCTGCCTGCCAGCCCCACTTATCCTTTATCCTGCCTAGCTATTGACTATTCAGCTCTTTATTAGATCAATCTGGTGCTTTAGGCAGGCAAGATGAAGCAAATGCAACACATCTTTTCATAATTAAACAAATACAGCATAAACAAATGTAGCACATTTTTACACAGTTAAAGTAATATTCTACAACAGACTCCTAAGAATTTCACTAAGGCAGAAGGCCCTGGAATTTTGGCTGAATTTATTTTCCATCTTCTGATGTACATATATGTTACTAATGAGTTCAAAGTTGTTGCTACTTCCTGCTTCCTTGCTCCAATCAGCAAAATGTCATCAATATAGGGAACCAATGTGATATTTTGTGGAAGACACAGATGATCAAGATCCTTTCCAAATAGCGCAGGCCTGGAGAGATAAAACATCCTTGAGGTAAAACTTTAAAGGTAAGCTGCCGGCCTTGCCAATTGAAAGCAAATTGCTTCTTGTGGACAGATACTGAGAAAAAGGCATTTGCTAGGTCAATAGCTGCATACCATGTACCAGGAGATATGTTAATCTGTTTGTGTAAGGACACCACACGTACAGTAGCTGCAATTAGAGTCACTACTTAATTGAATTTCAGATGGTTGATTGTCATTCTCTATGACCTATCTGTCTTCTGCACTGGCCAGATAGGAGAATTGAAGGATAATATGGTAGGAACTCCCCTCTATCCCCACATCTTTCAAGTCTTTTGTGGCATCAATTTCTGCAGTTCCTCCAGGAATGAGATACTGGTTTTTATTTACTATTTTTCTTGGGAGAGGAAACTATAAAGGCTCCCATAATAGCCCTCACTCCACAGGTCAGGGTACCAATGTGAAAATTTTGCCATCTTCTATTTTTCCCAATTAGGCATTCAAGGCCTGGAGAAATAAACACAGGGTGAGCTTAGGGAACCCCTGGATCTACTGTGAGTCAGACTTCAGTCAAAACTACATTAATCACCTGACCTCCATAAGCCCCTACTTTAATTGGAGGTCCACAATGTTTTATCTGGGGGAGACGTTCTCCTGGAATCAGCACCAATTCAGAACCAGTATCCAATAGAACCCAGAAAGTCTGATTGTTACCTTTCCCCCAGGGTATAGTTTCCCTTGTAAAGGGTCATAGATTCTTCAAGCAAAGGACTGGAGACAAGCTAACAGTAAAACTTTTAAGTACTTTATCAAGAGCTTTCCTCTGGGAATGTGGCCATCCCTTCATTCAAGGGGTTCTGGGTCTGGATGCCAACTCAAGTCTGGAAATAAGTTCATGGGCCAAGACTGCCTTTCGCCATGATCTAATATAGGCTTTCTTTCATTTGTCTAAGAATTTTTCTGTTTATAGAGATCAAACAAATACAGTAGGCTTCTTATCTACTTCTTGGCGGGAAACACAATGATTAATTAGCAAGTGCCAAGGCCTATAGGTTTTCGCCACCATCAAATTCACTTTGCCTGTGCTAGCCATTACAGGTCAGGCCCTTACAGACATTGTTTCGTCTGTGCTGTCCATTATGATAACTGCCATCACCTTGTCTTTGGTAATTTAGTGCTGTACACTGACCCCTGCTACCTCAGGGCCCAGTTAAACCCTCTGCATTTAATTTGTCCCACTGAGCAGTAGCATCACAAGCTCTAAAGTATGGCACATGGAAAACGGTGACAACGAAGCTCTTCAGATGTGCTGGTACCCTCTCACCGTTCTGTGTCTTATAGAATTAGTGAAGGGTGTGTCTTCTGGGCCTTCCCATTGTGAAGGATTGGGTTTTGTACAATGTACCCATTCTAACATTGCAATTTCCTTGGTCCTTAAAATCCCTCCATTAACATGAGGCCAAGGGCTCGCAGGAACCTCCAACTCCTTTTCAGTAGTCCATTTTTTTGATAAATGTTTTAGTTAGCTATTCATACTTTTGAGAACTTTTTTTCAACTGTGAGGGTCTCCATGTTAAACCTAGAATCTTCACTCAGAGGTTCTATATCAATAAACTCAGCCAGATCCGGCTTTATGTTCCTTGCACTGTTATCTCATACCCTTCAAACCCATTCCCACACATGTCCTCCAGACTTCTGCTTGAATGAATTCACAAACACATTAAGCTCTGTAGCAGTATAGTGTACCTCCTTGTGGACTACACTTTCCACCTCCCCACTAGGAGCCTGCTTAGCCTCAAGTCTGGTCTAGAGCCAACTATTAGAGGGCCCTGAGGGACATGGGTGTTGTCTTGCCTGGTATCTCATTCAGAAGGATTAATTTTTGTAATCAAAGGCATAAAGGGAAATATTTCAGGGGATGAAATGGAGTACAGATTCTGCTGAGAGTGGAGGGGCTGCTTCCTCAGGTGAGACAAAGCCCTGAGAGTCTGAGGGTTCAAAGTTCTTAGCTTCAATAGGTCCTCCCACACATCCCCACCCTGAATTACAGGATCCTATTCTTTACTAGTCAACACCCTGACTTTAACTGCCAACACCTTCCATGGTTGTGACATGAAGTCTCATTGTAATTTGACCAACCTCATCATGGGGACTTTGATTTCCTGCAACTTGAGTCCTGTGGCTGCTGGAGAGGAGTCTCCTCCAGGCCACACCTAGAAACCTTACACTGCATCTGGAGCCAGTCAGTTTTCATCAGTCAGTTTGCTGTTATCCTTCCCTAAATTCGGAGAGACAAGAAGTTGGCTAATTTTATCATGGAGTTCATTGTTTTTCTTTATCAATTTATCCACAGATGTTAAGAACATCTGACCAGCATCATCGTCCTTATTTTTTTTTCAAATCGTCACGTCAAAAGTTTTATATAAAGAACCACCAAGTCTGTTGCCTCTCACAACTGGTGAATGAGGATAATCACATGCACTTGTCTCCTTAAGTTTGTAGAACAGTTCACACCATGACTTTTCAGTACAGACTCCTAGGACAGACTTCAGTAATTTGGTAACTGTCGGTGTGGGCAAATTGAAAAACTGGGTTTTAGTTAATTTCAGATGTAGTCTAATTGACAACCAAAAATAGCCATCACATACATATAGTAAGCAACATATATTAATCCCTTACTTGGTAGAATTTGAGAGTCCATATTTATTCCTTACAATTTTCTTTTGGCTGTCCTCATATTCTCTCTCTCTCTCTCTCTCTCTCTCTCTCTCTCTCTCCCTTTCTCTATCCCTCCCTCCCTCTGTCTCTCTTTCTGCCTGTCTCCCTACTTGTCTTTTCTGTGAGTGTGTGTATGCACCCATGCATCTATCATCTATTATCATCTATCTATCTATCTATCTATCTATCTATCTATCTATCATCTATCTATCTATCATCCATATATCATCTATCTATTGTGCTAGAAGAACTGGGGTAGAAATACTCCTCTAGAGTACCGGGGTTCGGGTACCAGTATGTAAAACAGAAATAGTGAAGCTGGCTAAACACTGCTGAGTAACATAACAAACCAAGAGAAAATCAGAGACAACCCCCTGTCATAGCTAGAAAAGATCAGTTTTCCCTTCAGTAGGCTCTCTCTTCACTTTGCTGATTACTTCCTTTGCCATGTCATGGATTTCATGTAACCACATGCATTAAGTATGCAATGACTCCCTGAGCTACTGCCATCATGTTCAGCAAGCCCTTGTCTGTGGCTGTGTGTGGAAGTGTTTCCACACAGCGATTGCTGAACTTTGCTTCATTTTGAGTTGACATTTGTAGGTTGGAGGCTAGGAATCTGATTTCCATCTTGGGCAAGTAGACATCTAGTTTCCCTAGCAACATACGAAAAGTCTCCCTTTTCTCCAATTTTTTAATCAAAAATTTTATCAAAGGTATCCTTTATCAAGAATTAGATGGCCTTAGCAGTCTATTGGCCTACCTGAAAGCTTTTGTGACAGTACTGTACTATTTTTGTTTCCATGGTTCTATATAATAACTTGAGACCACGTGTGAGTGATAAAAACTTTGTTAAACAACAAAGAGTTTGTCCAGAAGGAATGGGCTGAGAGGTGAGACTGGAATTCTAGGTGAAATCCAGCAAGACTATGAAATCAGAATTCTGTCCCTGGGCTTATGGAGCAGGATGCTTTGGACTGGGCTTCTGGAAGAACAAACAGATTATTGAGAGGAAGAGGTTCTGGAAGAACCACAGCCAGAGAAGCAAGACCGTAGAAAAGATCAGACGTGTCTCAGAGTCCCCTCCTCATCTCCTGTTCTGTTCCGTTACTCCTGAGATGTCTGGCCAGAGGATGATGGAGAGAGTGGCTGAATCTATCACAGTCATCACAGGGCTAGCACGAGGGAGATCCTTAGATCCTGAAGCTCTGTCTTAAATGCTCAAAATTGCACTAATCATGTGAACAGGGGGCATGATGGTGTTATCATTTAATTGATATTCCCAAACCCAAATGAGCAGCAAAAGTTTATCGTCAATCACTTATGGCTCTTCACGGCAACTGAGAATTGACGGTTTTACCATCTCATCCAGAAGTTTCATTAGAATTAATCAACACTGACAGCAGAGTGCATTGCTTTAATGCTAGATTTTATTACAGTGGGACTCAGTAGTCACATGTCAGCAACCTCCTAACACGAAGAGAGTGTGAGCAGGACGTCCTCCCTCACGGTTTCTTGACTACAGAAGTTGAACCTGAGGAAAGAAAACACAAAAGGGTGAGCTCCTTCTCACACAAGTGCAGATCTGGGCATGAGGGCAGCCATGTCCCCTCATCCACCTCCACACCCCTGCTCCAGCAGTCCGAGATGGACACAGTCAGGAGATTGAATCACCTCCCAACCTTACAGTGCAATTGTAAACTTCATCTATAGAAAAGCTGTCAGTCACCCCCAAAGAACAAGAAGTGTTCACTTCCCATATTATTCCAGACCACTGTTGACAGTGTGTAACGTAACTGTGGGAAGTGAAGCCATGATGTTAGGAACTGGGACAGCATGATGACTGGGATGCTTGGCTTTCAAGGAATTGTAATCAAACTACTTTCTAGAAAGGTTGCATGATTTTATATGCCATGCACAGTGTCTGAGAGTTAGGATTCCCCTTGTCTCCAAACATGCTTGGTATTTGCAGTCTTTTAAATTTAACTATTTAAATGCATGGTGGCATTTATTGTTGTTTGTGCTATTCCAATGAGAAACAGCACAACTTTTCCTGTCCACCTTTTGATTTTTATTTAAAATACATTTCAGACAAGCATAATTCAATTGGGTATTGATGTTTAAAACCCACTGTGATGGTCTGTGTCTCCTCATCTTGGTGTGTTTTGACTACTGTCATTTAATAGAATCACTGCTCCAGTCAGGTAAAGGGCTATCAATCATCTTTGTGAGCTTTTGTTGTTGTTTGTTGTTCTGCTTTCTGTTCTCTTTGCCTTCTCATGCTTACGTTGAGTTATTTTTTAATCTTCATTTTATAACGTTTTTGTTATTTGGTTTGTTATAGTTCTTTATTCTTACAGCACTTACTTTAGAATTGGTAACACACATGCCTAACTTATTCCATTAACCTAGCAAGTGAGGGTGTACCTATTCACATCTGGCACAGGACCTTCCAGCAGATACCTTTCTGATTCTTCTCTCCTACCCTTTATGATGTTATCATATGCTGTGCTTATTCATTTTCTATACCATCCCCCACACTCCATCGTCAAATGCTGCACACACACACACACACACACACACATATATATATATATAATGCCCTACCTCTCCATTATCATATGATATACTTTTGTATATACCCTCTTATCACCCCAATACTGTCATAAACACGTGCCATCGTCTCCTGACCTTTTCTGAACAAACTGAATGGATGTTGATAGCTATAATGATATCCGTATCTGTTATTCTAACATCCATACCAACTCAACTGAATGTTAATTCATTGATTACTTTCCTCATTATGGTTTGTATTGACCTACTGTTTGTATAACCTGGAATGTTTGCGTTAATGTCAGGTATTGGATTTTTATCTTATTATTGCTATATAATCTTACTTCTTATGTGTATTGTGGGATGTAATTATTCCAAGCCATTTCAAGTCTTGTTGAATCTTGCAAGAAACGGGACCTTACTAAGTACTCCACCCAGTATCAACAAAATGCCAGGCTTCTTCAGTCTGCCTGGTAGACTGGTCTAGTTCCACCCCTGAAGAGAAATGGGCTCCATTCTAGTTTTCTGAGTGGCTTGTTCCCTGGCCACGGCTGGTTTGTTCATCTATGTGAGGACACCAGACTGTGTCAAATGTCCAAGGGGACTCCCTAGAACTCTACCGTGTCTCTCTGTCGCCCTATCTTCTCTGGTAGACTGTGCCATCAAGTCTAGCTGCTCGAGACCTCAATTCTTCGCTTCTTCTCCTAAATGTTGAGAGCCCACACAACCCTGATTGCACCACAGCTTAGAAAGCCTCTCAGGGCTGTTGGCTGAGGTGATTTAAGGCACCTGACTTGGTTTTTTGTGTTTCAGGCTTCACTGTCTACTATTACTCAAAGTTTGGTATCTTGAAAACTGCTGTCTATGTGTTTTGTGTAACATTTTGGTCATTTCCTTTGCCACCCAAGGGACCTTGGACTGCACTTCTGGCAAAACCAGCCATCTTCATGTTTTCAGAAAGATAACCAAGCATTTGCCACTGGGAGAAACAGCACTCTGCACCAGAATGTGGGTACCACTCATGGTTGCTGGGACTGCCATGGATACCATCAGAGTTGTCTGTTCTCCCCTCTTGACTTTCCTTTGTGATCATCCTTAGCTCAGGACATGTCAATCTCAGTAAACATGGAGAACTGATCTCTGAACCTTAGGCTTCACCAGGAAGACCTGTGCCACAGGGCAGTGTATATCTGTCTTCTTCTTTGCTAAATCAGCAGTTCTAGACAATCTAAGGGGCAATTTGGTGAACCCTTGAAGTTTGGGAGGTAAGGCACACTCAAACCACATGCATAGTCTGAATGGTCTGCCGAAGGAAACATTCTCCCTCATCTAAGGATCTATCAGAGTGACATTCCCAACATTCGGCACTGTCTTCTAAAGACACACAAGGCCTTAGGAAGCAGAAGTGACAAGGACAAGCGTATCTCCTATGAGAGGTGTGAACTGTTTCAGTGTGAATAGACACCGTCAGGCCGTCTTATTTTGTTAATTCCCGTTACTCACACTTTGCCATCGCTTCTTTCCACCGTGATCTTCGATGCTCCCACTTTGGGTAGAGTTGGGTTGATCACGTTGTTGTACCAAATAAATTTAACCTTCTGCACGTCCCCGACATCCACGTTGGAGTCGAATTCACTGACATGCACAGTGCCTGGCTTCAGAGAGCCCCTGGGAAGTTAAGATGTCAACGAAACATCATGTGAACATGCATAAGTATGCCCCGAATAAATCATACAAATAAATATACACATGCATGCAAATATATGCATATGTTTTAAAACCAGTTCACATTCCATTTTAGTCTAAGCTACTTGATAAAACATTTATCATCTAAGTGTCTGATGCAAATTCACACATGTATTTTAACCTTGTTTTTCTACCAGTAACTCAGATTTATCTTAGTCATAGTTTCTTTAACATGGGCTCAAATGTGTCTTTGTCACAATTCTTATAGTCTAATAAATGATGCTATCATTATAAAAATCTCTTCTTTACCATTGTGTAGGAGGTAATTATTTATTCATTATAAGCCCAATGTCGGGCAACAAAATAAACATGAGTTGTTTCCTCAGAAAATATCAGAAAAAATTTAAAAATACAATTTGTAATTTATTAATATATAGGTCTACAAGACAGTTTTCTTTTCATTATATGTGACTATATGCTATATACATATAATAGAGAAAAGGCTATTAAGCATGTACGTGAGACATTCCTAGAATGCCGAAAGCTAAGAAGCACTGAGCGATGTTTTTACTCACTTGAAAATTTCGTACTGCTGAGAGTTTCCTCCGTTTCCAAATAGGGAAACTAGAATGTGTCCAGTGACCTTCTGTCCAGAGAGGGTGACAGACACCTGATACCGCCAACCTGCATGGGAGACGACATTTATACATGGTCAGCTTGGGAGAAGAGTAACTGATGGCGGATTAGCAGACACCCAACAGCGGCAGAATTTGAATAATGGATTGGATTGCTGGCAGTTCTGGTGAACTGTCACAGCTGTTTCCTCCGTGTTCGGGGTCAGGTGCTTGCAGATGGGAAGAGCACTTACAGAGCTGATGAATGAGGCATTTTTGTTTTGTTTTTGATTTCCAAGCCAGGAGTCTAAGAAGTTCATCTTGTTTAGATTCTGGGCTAGGGGTGTATCTCAGAGGTAGAGTGCTTTACTAGCATTTACCAGACTCTGCATTTTATACCCAGAATTATCTATACCTCCCCCAAAGGAAAAATGACCACTTAATTTATAAAATTAATTAAATAGAAACTTAATAAAAATAGAAACTTACGGGCAAAGTTACTCTTGTCACCGGTGTTCAGGTAAAATTTCTGATACAGTTCTTTTGTTCTCCCAGGGTATCTGTCAGCATAGTGGCCCATCTGTGGGCAAACTCCGCCTGGGCATGGGAAGCACTTGTCCTGAAAGACCAAGGAAATGAGGACTGGCAACACCCTGACTTTCAGTAGGGCATCATATTTCCCGACATGTTTTATAATTGAGTCAAGGCTAATGCTGTCTCTGATGGTAATGGTGGGGCTGTGAAAAGGTATGTGTGTGTCACAGTGGAAGTTGTGAGTGCCTCTCACTGTCCACAGACCAAGCCTTCGATTTCACTGCTATCTGAGCACACAAAAAATATAAACCCCACACCATAGGATAATTGGCATGTGTGTGTTTATGCTTCCCCATTGCCTCTGGAACTTTGTTTGTTCTAAGACATTCACCCTCCTGCTAGGTGATTAGAATTTAGTTTAGAAAGGTAGCGTAGGGAAGAACTAGAAGCCATAGTGTCTGCCAGGCACAACAGGATTATGTCAGAGGGTGACAGGCTCAAAACTCAGGCCCTTGTCCAGGTCCTTTGCTTTCCTTGGTATGCTCACATTTTCAGAACCCAAGTGTGGAATAAAATGACCCTGAGTCTCCCAGGGTGGAGATAAAATGACCCAATTGGTCTTTAAGACTTAGCCAGGCAGCTGGCATCTAAAGCAGACAGGTACTGGGAAATGCTCTCCTCAGTCAGGGGTTATGGTAAAAAAGAGAGAGCAAAAACACCAAAATTGGGAGGATGGCCCAATTCCCACTCTGGCGAGTGGGCTCCTCCACAGGAGGAATCATGGAGGACTTCTCAGTCAGAAGACTAGATGATGGGTCAGGAGGAGTCTCAGGTTTGGACACCAGCAAGCTGAGGAAAGATTAGCACAGCCGGGGAGAAATGCCCTAGGCATTTCCCAAGAAGAGTGCCAGACTTTATCTCCAAGTGTGTTCATCCCGAAGACAGGGATGTAGCCTGGATTCCGAAGGAACCAGGAGGCCATGCACCCAGGGACCACAGCGATTCCTCTGCCAATCACACACTTGGTTGGGCCATCAGTAGGATGATGGGCTCTCACCAGTCTGAATGGAAGTATAGGGTCCAAAGGCGGAGGAGCATAGTTGAACCAGGCCACTTTTGTTACAAGGAACCTAAACATGTCAGATCATTTGTTTACAGGAAGATAAAGCAAACCTCAAACTGGGGGTGGGGTGGGGTTTGTGCTCAACTTTTACTGTTTAGAAAACTTATATGTGAACAAAATATATTCCCTTCTTCCATATTTTGATTAGCATGTTTTTGTTGTTGTTGTTCTGGGCCGAGCACTTAACATGTGATTGATTGCTTTACCAGGAACATTGAGTCTGGCATCAGCACATTTCTCGATAAAGAAAATGTCTGAAGGAAATGAAATACTTTGCCCAACGTCATTCAGGCCCTTGTTCTTAATACCTAAGGCATCTCCCTCTAGCGTTTGTGACTTACATGGAACGTTGATTGCTTGAAATTTTCTATGTTACATGGCAGTGGTTTAAAATTTTTGATTAACAAGAAGAAAGCTATAGTGAAAAGTCAACTTTCCAAAACCTAAGTCAATAGAAATGTCATGTTCAAGATTCCATGGAAGACGTCAACCGGGATATAAACCGGGACCAAACTGCAGAGCGACTGATGAATGTACGATTGCCAAGGCATATCCATATTCCATAATTATAATTTAAAGTTCAGCCTTTAGATAAAATCTTCCATGCTCGTCAGCAGCCTCTAGACAGGACTTTCAGATAGCTACAAATTAGAGTTTTACGTGTTTGTTTAGGATTCCTCACCTCTCAAGTCTGAGACAGAGAAAAGTTAGAGAAATGCTAAGTAAGGCATTGTTCTAAATCCCTGGAATGCTCTTCTGCTACCGAAATGCATTCATATGAGTTAGCGTAACAAATACACAACTGTTAGCAGTTACTAGCAGTGAAGTCATCACAGGGGGGCCAGCGACAGAGCACAGGGTCACCTGTGAGCTTCACACAGGCACCACTGGGTCTCCAGTAATGAGGAGGACAAACTACATCTGATGAAATCCACAGGGAAGATGGGAGCCACTCACTGCAGCGAACACGGTGTAAGAGGTGCAGGAGAAGCCAGCGAAGCCGGTGGGGTTGACGATGCTGTCAGAGTAGTACTTGTAGCTTCTCAGGTGGTTGCAGGCAGCGAAGTTCCGTGTTCCTGTGGAGTCAGGCGTGACATCAGTGTCACACTTTACTTCTCTAAGTCACATTACACTGAGAACACGGAAGTCATAGTAAGCGATCTAGTCAGGGCAAGCTCATGGAGGTCACAACACAGAACAGTTTGTGAAGTCTATGTACAATGTGAGATAAGAAATTAAACACACTTTAGAATCATAATAGTTATGATGGAAAGGCAGCTTGAGAAGGGGGAATGTCTGGTTCATATAGACATAGAGATATGTAATAGTGTCCCTGAACTAGATCCTTCAGAACTGGATTGCTAGGTCTGGAGAGCAGCTAGCAAGTCTAACAATGAGAAACATGAACTTTCACAGTGGAAGTCTTTGTGCGCACAATGGTTTTACCTTCCCAGATTCCATCGATGTCAACAATTTGGGAAAGAATATTCTTCTGACATCCAGGCATCTCTACTCCTCCATTTGGGAAGAAATCGAGGTGACCCACAGTTTGGCTCATTCCAAATCCTGGAGATTTTTAAAAATAATGGAAGTTTCTATTACTGTATGACCAAGGAGCCCTGTCAAACATTCTAATGCCGAGATTAAGATCTTCCAGGAGACACACTGGATGAGCTCACCTAAGTTGGGAATCATGGGGGCAGCATCTGTGTGAATGGCATCCACAAACTGAGCATCACTGGGGTCCAGTCGGACTTCTTCAGGTGTATTCTGGAAGTGAGGTTCAGCTGGGTCCAACCCTGGAGCAAACAGGAGGGGTCACCAGTTACATCAGTTACTCAGTATACAAAGTCACCCCCTCCATCAAGTACCGGCTGCGATGGTGGGGTGCGCATGAGAGCACGGTGGGGTGTACATGAGAGAGGTGATGCATTCCCTGGCTGTACCAGGATTTGCCTCAGCTCATGAATGTTTAGCTCCGTCCAGAACCCTGATTATTAGCAACAGTTTCCATCAAATGGCTGACCCCAGGCGTCACTGAACTAATTTCTCCAGACTTAAGATTTCCATGGATTCTAATCTTCCAGGAAGGCAGAGACTTTCTGTGATTGAGTCCATGGTCTGGCACGGTACAGCACCTGGCAGAACAGGCTCTGTTAGCCAATTGTAAACTATGGGAAAGAATGTTCTGGAAGAACATTTTTTAAATAAATATCAATGAAGACCGTTCCTATTAATCCAAATGCTTAACATAGCTTAACATAGAACAAGAGAATTGTCAGGTCCGCAGAAAAAGTTGGAAGACAGAGCGGGAAACTGGTTGTTCCCTGAAGTAGCCATGTCTCAGGTCAGGACAGCAATAGCTTCCTTTTCCTTGTCAGGTTGCCTGAGCCTGTGGCCCACTGGCCTAATGCTGCCAGTCTGCAGCTGCAAACGGCATTTGGAATCTCTTTAGCAGGACCCCGAACTGGAAGCCAGACAGACCTGACCTGTCTCCTCCCACAGCAATGGGGCTGTAGTTGCCAAGGCTGAGGTTTGTTATCCACTAGTATTAAAGCAGAATTCAATTAATTATACACAAACTCTACAAATTTAAGTCTACTGTTACCTATGATATTCATTAAAGAAACTAATTTGGCGAAGATCTGGAAATTGGGGAAAGGCATAGTGTTTTTTTGTGTTCCTAATTCAAGTTTTAGTTATATATATTTAAATATTAAACAATGTGGTGATGGCCAAAGATTGAAAGTGAGGAAACAGCTTACCGGGTCACAGTGGACTGGGCTCTGAGTACTTGGCACTGTGGTCTGTGGTTCAGAAACTGTGAAGTTCAGAGCAGACCCACCAGTCACCCCCTGGGCCTCCCTGGGGTTTCCACAGAGAGGACATAAGGTCTAATCATCTGGCATTTGTTGTTGGACTAACCTGTGATTCTCCCCATGGCACCGAATGTCCTCTTTCCAGCTTCCCCAGCAATGTGGGAACCCAGGCTGTGGCCAATGAGGTGGACATTGCTAAGTGAGTATCCGAGTTCAGACTGTTGAAAGGGAAGCCTTATTAAAATGTTTTCAAGTAATAAAAAATGCCAGATGGCCTAAAAGGACCACCTAATCTTGGTTTCTAAGAAGACGCCACCCCTACTCCCAGAGAGCACCTCCACAGCCACTATGAAGAGATGGAAAAGACTTCCTCTAGGTCTACAATCCTAGCGTGTTCTCCTGCTGAGAGAAAGCCCCTGAAGGATTTGTGTGTCACAATCAGAGAGGGTGGTGCAAGAATTCAGACCAGAAATCCATGAGGCCATTGCCTGAGCACATAAGAGTTTGACATCTCTCTATGGCCTGCTCAGACTAGCTCGTCATCGTGCATCTGCTCAATAAAATAAAGGAAAACTGGGGAGACGACTCGGTTAGTGAAGCACAAGGTTCCAAATTAAGGTCCCCGACACCTCTGTAAAAATGGGTGTCTGTAACCCCAGTGCTAGGGAGACGGAGGCAGGCAGGTCCTCAGAACCCAATCCTTCTGGTGTCCATGTTCAGCGAGAGACTGCTTCAACAAAATAGAGCATGGCAATCCAGGAAGACCCTCCTTACACATATGCACAATCGTGTGTGCACACTCACAGACGCACATACACAGCCACACACACAAACAGGTAAAAGTAAAACAAAAACATTAAACATAAGTATGTGGCTGATCTCACCATATCAAATTGATAATGAAGGCCAAATTAAAACAACCCCTGACAGTTTGGTGCTGTAATTCATCACATGAGTTCAGCCCAGGGTCTGTGCCACGAACTAAACTAAAAATACTGACAGAATTCAAGTGATATCACCTACCTCCTTGCTTAAGTTCATTTCGTTAAAAATAAAAACTAGTTATTGAATTAAATAGGTTATTGATAAAGCCTGAATCAAGACGGGGAGAGCTCAACTCTAAACAAAGAGGGAGTATGATCTTGTTTAAATGTGTCCTCAATTATCATACCCACTGGTTTTGTTCTGGAAGGAGGATCCAGCGAGCAGTACCTAAGAGCTTTGACGTAACCCAGGATCAGTTACCTGAAGGAGGTTAGCCAAATATGCCACTTCTGCCCCTACCACCCGGACATTCTGGGTGGCCTGGGTATATGTGGTTCGGGAGCCGCCCTTCCAGTCCACACAGATGCAGTTCACGCTCTCCACCTTGAACATTTTCTGACGGGGAAGACACAAGTAGCAGTTAAACAATCCAGGTCCCTTATTCACTACAGAATAACACATTTGAAGAGCTGGTAAATTCTCATCTTGGCCTGCGTAATAGCTGTGGCATTAACCCCAAAGCTATGACCAGAACCCTAGTCTTTAGTGAGTATGGCGTCCTTCCCCAAGTCCAGCACTGGCTCCAGACCAGGCGTGGCCCCATGTGGGAATTGGATTCTTGAGGTTTCTACTGCAACAGATACATAGAAATTTGATATAGAGAAAAACATTGGACATTAAGGGTCTGTGCTTAATGGAATGTTACTGGAAAGCAACTTCTCTGGCTAACTCTGAAATATCTCTGCATTAGTTGCTAAGTAACTATGTCCTGGAGCCACTACACCTCTCTACCCCATACCCCTGATGTGGGATGGCCTTCTGTATATGTGCTGCTTTTATTGGTTAATGAATAAACTGCTTTGGCCTATGGCAGGGCAGAATAAAGCCAGGCAGGAAATCTGAACAGAGCTATAGAGAAAGAGTAGGTGGAGTCAAGGAGACACCAAGTAGCTGCTGAAGGAGAAATACCACCAGAACCTTATAGATAGGCCACAGCCATGTGGTGATACAAAGATTACTAGAAATGGGTTGATGTAAGAGCTAGCTAGGAATATGCCTAAGCTATTGGGCAAACAATGTTGTAATTAATATAGTTTCAGTGTGATTATTCAGGTCTGGGTGGCCAAGAAATGAATGAGCAGTTTCTGTTTATATATCCCAACTGTCCCAAATGCTTGTACCCACCACTACTTCCTCTACCCCCAGCTCCATGCTCAGGAATTCTCAGACTCCAGTGTGGTGGTGGCCACCTTAGTTGGGGCCAGTGTGCTGCTGGTTTCTAACATACTCCCTTAGGAAAGTGACATGGCTCACCTTGCACATGTCCGACAGCCAATTTTCCTCTCCCTGGTCGATGAAGCCATGGATAATAAAGCGGGTTTTTCTGTTTGTTTTGAAATTGGAGCTCCTGATGATTGCTGCATCCGCAGTGATTAGCTGTTTGGGATGGAAAAGTGTTCTGGGGTCAAGTTTCTTCTAGGAGCTTCTAGGATCATTTGTGTGTGGATGGAGATGGTAGGTAGGATTCTAGGAAGCCATTCACAGTCACCCCCAAGTTGCTCACTTGTAACTGTTTGGCTCAGGCACTATGTCTCCCACATTGCTTGTTGTTAAGATCTTTAATGGAAGTCTTTGTACATATGCCTGTTTATGTTTGCTTATAATCTACTCAGCTTTGGGAGGATGTGTACATATTCTAATATTCCTCCAGGTATGAAGGAGTTATTGCTCAATAAATCCAGTGTAAGCTGAAAACATTGTAAGTGGGTTTTGTTTTGGTTTTGGCAGGGTCTCATGCAGACCGAGTGACTTCAACTCACTAAGTAGCTGAGGATGGCCTTGAACTCCTGAGCCAGTTTCTACCTTTCAGGTGCTAGGATTAAAGTTGATGCCATACCCGATTGGAAAGCATTATACGTAGGAAATATATTGTGATTACCTAACCTAGTTTCTATCATTGCTTCACCCCATATAGAGCAGCCGGTCATTCACCTTCATGATGGGCACAAAACTGAAAGCCGTGGTTCCTTGTTGTTCCTTCCTGTGGCTACAGTTCAGCATATTGCTAGTCCAGAAGCTTCTATTGAAGACCTGGCACCTTCCAATCAAACCCTGTTAACTCGAATCATCTTAAGTGGATTCCTGTGTGTCTGTACTATACTAGGGAATCGTATTTAAAATACACAAATAAAATACAACATTCTTTATTAAAATATGTATCAGTATGCATAATACATAAGCACGCATAATTATTCCATCCTTGCATATGTAATATATTCTTTAGATTGTTTCACTGGGGATAGGACAGAAACAATAAGAATCAAATGGTCATTTATAAATTAAGTTTTTAAAGAGTACTTAATCTGACTGCTCTAAAAGTTGAAAAATACACAAACTCCACTGTTTGCTGTATTCTCGTTGGAAGGCTCGAATATTTGTGTTAGGTGTATAAAGCACAGGAAACTGAGTCTGGAGAACGATCGCATTCCTACCTGGAAGTTGTCTGGGTTCTCGTTGGTGTACAGGAGAAAGCGGGTGTTGATCTTTGATGGGCTCCAGGGCAGAGCTTGCAGGGGTCTCTCTGAAGTTCCTGACCACGGAGCACTGTCGCTGAAGCAGCCAAGTTTGTCATAGCAGACTTCGAGTCCTGAAATCACCCACAGGCGTTTTAAAGATGTTCCTTCAACTTTTCTAGTGTTCAATCAACCAATGTAAGCTGGACTGTATCTTATGGCAGAGTTTCCTCTGCTTTCTCAAACACCCCTCTTGCTCAGTCACCAAGCAGTTGGTGGCAACAGTGCCTCTGTGACAGACAGCTATTGCCTGCCCTTCTGCCTCTGAGACCACATCACCCTCCTCAGATTTCTGCTCAGTATCAGTTAGGAACTTATTTTAGCTATTTGACCCAGATGTAATCTTTGGCCTTTGATACCTAGATACGGGGTGGTCCTTTGTCCCGGGAACTGGTGATAGGCATGTTTGTGGAGGCTCTCAGCTCCGAGTGGCTTAGCTACCTTTTAGCTTTATTCTTTGTGTGAGGAATTTTAAGTTTTATGCAAGGGCCAAACTTTGTATCTTCACCTTGGCTGACCTGTGTTTGAGGATCATCCCGGGTTTTTGTGATGTAGAAGGGACTCACAAGCATAGGAAACATCAGTGATTTGACAGCTGTCGCACAAGCTGCTCCCTGCAGGAACAACTCAAGAGCTCAGGAGCAACATGAAGCCGAGGTTAATGGGAGCAAGAGTAACAGCGGCTGTGAGGGCTGTGTTTCTCTGAATTTTACTATGTGCCAGACGCTGAACACAATGATTTACCCTTACTGAAGCCATCATCCCACAAGAAAGATGTCACCACACCCATCTCAACCACACGTATGGTGAAGTTTGCAAGGTTTCAGGTTTGCTTTTGTTTTTTTCTTTCTTTCTTTCTTTCTTTCTTTCTTTCTTTCTTTTTTTTTTCTTTTTAGTGTTACAGAGTTGTAGGTGATGAACTTAGGTTCAGAAGCCTCCCTTGGCCTCAGAGGGGCCCGGTGCAAAAAATAAATATTTTAGTTAGACTGAAAGATCAGATTAACCATGCATTTATAGTGCAATGTCATGTATGATTTGTCTGCACTATTATTTGTTTGAAAACAAATTGAAATGAACATTGGGAATTTGTACCTCACATTACTCCAAGCTCTGGTTCTCTTAACCCCATGTTAAACTCAGTTTATTCCTAGTCTTCCTTAGTCCTGCATTTCCATTAACTAAATCCTCGTGCTCATCATGGCCTGAACCCAGCTGTCATGGTCATCGGGGAAGAACCGCACAGTGAGCCTCTCCTGTCTCCACACATCTTTGCTTACCAGCTACTGCTCCCAGGAGCACAGCGAACGTCCACAGCGGCAGCATCTGCACAGAAGTGAAAACATGGTTGAGTCTGGAGAACTCAGGTTTCAAAACATTGACATAATCACTTTCACTCGGACTTGTGGGGAAATGGGGGCAATCTAACGAATCAGTCTCAAACTCGTGTTCCTGACTCACCATGGCGGATCCGTCAGGTTCCACGGACAACAGGGGAAAGCTGAGATGTCCTCTTATAGGAGAGCCTTATCTTTCTAAGCAGTGTCATGGAAAAGCGGCAGGAGAAGGGAGAGGTTCCAAGGACATATTTCTAATTTTAATCACAGATAAGCCTGGGTTGGTAGAGTAGGTTGTGTTCCAAGGTGTTCGTGGGAAGATGAGAAAGTGCTTGATATGGAATGTTCTCGACCAGTGTGCTCATGGACCGCCCAGAACCACTGTTTCTGCACCGCTCCTGTGAACAGCCTCCTTGTTCTTCTCCCCCTTGTTTGCTCAGCATTCTCTGTAGATCTATGGACGTGGGAACTCTTTCATGTTTGACAACATCTGTTTTGAGGACCAGCTCTGTTGGCCACATAGCTCGTGCAGCCTCTGAGTGACCCTGACACACCTTGAACACAGTCAAATAGAAAAAAAGCCTTCAAGAGTGTATAGCTAAAATCAAAGTGGGGGCTGCTTTATGTCATGAGTTCACACTGCTGACCTGGGGGAAATTAACAGAAGGGCACATATGGTGTGCACACCTGTGATTCCAGCACAGGGGATACTGATTTAAGAGGATTGTAAGTTTCAGGCTAGCCTCTCTCTCTCTCACACACACACACACACACACACACACTCACACACACTACTGTGTGTACCCTATTTCAGAACAGAACCAAGGGCAGCTCAGGAGATAAAGAAGCTGCGTGCAAACTTGACCTGAATCCCCAGAAGCCTCACAGGAGAAAGACAGAACCAGCTACCAAATCTGTTCTCTAACTTCCACATGTACAGGTCTCCCTCAATAACAGTAGTAGTAAAATTAAAAAGAGCAGGAAAAAAGAAGAAGAAAATGAGGAGGAGGGAGATGTGTGAGGAGTCTTTACTGTAAGATGAAATTATGAATAAAATAGAAAATAAAATTCAACTTGCACAAATACAGTCTGCAAAATTGTTCTGAAAGCACCATGTTCTGTGACAGACAACTGGTGTGGATTAGTGAGGCAGATTTTCTAGTTATGGGAGGACAGATAATTTTTAACAACAGTATCTTTTATTTATTTTTGACAATTTCATACATGTGTTCAGTGTATTTTGATCCTATCCACCCCATTCCTAACAACCCCAGACTCCAGACACCCCTCACCAACACATCCACTCCCACCTTTATGCTCTCTCTCTCTCTCTCTTTGTCTGTCTTTCTCTGTAGCCCACTGAATCTAGTTAGTGCCGTCAGCTACAGTGTTGCCTGATGTTGTTGGCTTGTTCATGTGCTGGTCTTGTGTGGGTAATGATAGCTACAGTGAGGTCATGAGTGGGATGCTCATGTCACATCCAGAGGATGCCTCTCCTCTCCATCCTCTGGCTCTTACATTCCTTCTGCCCACTCTTCTGAGATGTTTCCTGAGTCTTACAGTGGTTGACATAAATGTCTCATATAGGGAAGGCCACTCAGCGATCACTTATTCTCAACACTTTAATCAGCTGAGAGCCTCCGCGTTGCTGACCATGGCAGAAGGAGTCTTCTCCGGCCAAGGATGAACCAAGTACTAATCTACATGTATAAACATCGATATGTCGAAGGTAGGTTGACAACAGGTCTGTTTAGCAAAGCATCCACTCCTGGGGCCAATGACCTCCCTAGCCATAGACTTTCCAGGTCTGCATGCCCAAATTTCTTTCTGTGACCTCACATCCAATCTCAAAGCAGTTGGCTTTGGGCCACTATTGCCCCAGTGGACACATCTGGACTGGCAGGTTGGTATTCTAGCATGTAGACTTTGCTGCTGCAGAGATCCACGATACCTTTGCTCTCCCAGCACCTATGTAGCAACTTCCTTCACTATGAAAACTAAGCAGTAGGAAGTTTTCTACTTGATGATGTCCTGCAACCAAAGTGTGTTGTGTCTTCAGCAATCGGGTCTTACCGCTTAGCTATGGTAAACAACCACGAGTAGAGACAATAGCCTGTGTTCTCTAACCAATCCCTCACATGAAGGTAATCCATGCCCGACACTGAGATTATCATTTACTAAGTCATCTTCAGGGAGAAGCATGGCAGAAGTCTTAAAGTCGCAGCTTGAGAGAGTTTGAGGAGGCTGACTTGTAAGTGGTAGAAGCTCTGGCAGAAGGCAGTGGGGGGAGGGGCAGTGGGGAGAGGAGGCAGTGGGAGAGACGTCTGTAATTAAACAACTGAAGAGAATGATCTCTAAACGGACGAAGGACTTGGGGTGCCTGCTCCCCACTAGTGCGCAGGTACGGCTTTCAGGGAGTGCTGAACACTGGTGCATGCTTGAGAAAAGCATTGCAAATTCAAAGATGAAGAAAGCTCCTTCAAAAGGATCCAGGGTTTGGTCAGGAGGCAGTTGGCCAGCACTGCGGCTCAAGGGAATAAAAGACTGTGTACCCACCAAAGATTAAACACCTTCTGTCACACCGCCCACCTCCCAGGGAGCACCCATCTTCCTGGTGGAGGAAGACAAGGCAGGGGTGAAAAGGGTTTTTATTCCATCATTTTTAAAATTTGTTTTACATACCAACCACAGTTTCCCCTCCCTCCTCTCCTCCTGCTCCCTTCCTGCTGCCTCCCCTACCCCCATCCACTCCTCTTCCATCTCCACTCAGATGGGGTAAGGCCTATCACGGGAATCAACACAGCAGGGCGCATCAAACTAAGGCAGGATCAAGCTCCTCCCCCATTCATCAAGGCTGAACAAGGCATCCCACCAGAGAAGAGGTTCCAAAGAGCCAGCTCATGCATCAGGAACAGGTCCTGGTCCCTCTGCTGGGGGTCCCACGAAAGACCAAACTACACAATTGTCACCCAGATGAAGAGGGCCTAGGTCGTGCCCATACCAACTCCCTAGCTGTCAGTCTAGAGTCTGTGAGCTCCCACAAGCTCAGGCCAGCTGTCCCTGCAGGTTTCCCCATCAGGATCGGGACATGCCCCTCCCCCCGTCAGGATCTGGACATGCCCCCCTTGTTCATACAATCCCTCCATTCTCTTTTCAGCTGCATTCAACTACAGTAATATTCCATATGAGCCATCATCCATCTTGCATTGTCAAGTCATTTCTGTTCTGCTTACCAAGTAATTCATACATTTCTGAACTGGCATCTCAGCTATGTGTGACATTGTTTGGGGACCCTTATTTTGTTCAGCCTACTGAATTAGAATTCAAAGTCACCTAATTCTGAAATACCATCAATGGGGGAACTATTTTATAAACTGTAATAGTTTCAGATTTTAGAATACCCCAGAAAAAGATCAGTTTCCCACATCTAGAAATGCTGACAATTGGGTGGGACCTGATCCACTGTCTATCCTGTCAACCCTGCCAGAATGATTTCCCCCAATCCCAGTCCTGCTGAATCTTCGGCTGAGCGATAGAATGTGCAATTGTAGTATTCGGATCGTTCATGTGTTTCTGCCTCTGCTTATGTGACAGAGACTTCTGGCATCTTCCTCCAAGGGTTAGAACTAGGTTTTATTCCCCAGCCTCCCCTGATGTGTGCACACCACACCCCTCCAGGTGTCTTCATGGCAGTGGACCCCCTGTAAGCTGCCATGTGGGTGATGCTAACAGAGGAGCACGCATTCACAACTACTGAAACTCATACGTCCCAGGTCAGCCTTGAACTCACGTTGAAGCCAATTTTGACCTTGAAGTTCTGATCCTTACACTTCCACCTCCCAAACACTGAGGCTGCAATCATGCACCTTCACGCCCGTCTCCATATTCCTGGAGATCAAGTTCTAGGTTTCACACAAGGTTTCTAGACAAGCACTCCACCAGCTGAGATACACGCCCAGCCCCCAAGATTGCTTTAACACGTTCTTTCTCTAACTTCCATGATCTGTTCATAAGAAAGCATCTGATTCTGGAGGAGTGTTTGAGCATGGGGTTTGAACGGCCATACTTGGGCATTTGCCTTCCCCAGTGTTTGTTTTTATCACTTTCCTATGACCTTCTTAATTGCCAAAATATATTTAAGTCTTGACTCCAATATGGTGGAGTCTAATACTCATTTTTTACTTCAATCCCTGGTGAGAACCTTTGCTTTATAGACAACCTTTGGCTGTGTGTACCTCAAGGTGTAGCCCTCTTCCCTGGTCCCCTGGGTGCAGCTAACATGAAGTTGAGAGAGTGTAGCACTCTGCACATGGAGGACACGCTTCAGTGTGAGCAGGGGGTGGGGGACACACACACAGGCTCCACCCTGCACCAGCCCCTGATGCCCTTCGCATCTCCAAATCGCAGGTTTAGAGGTCAGCCTTGAGCAGTACAGACATGGAAGCTGCCATGGGCTCCCACCAGAAACACTTTCAGGTCTCCACACTCTGAGCATATCTAACACAGACTCCACTTTGACCCAGAAACCTTGGATGGTCTAATGTAAAAACACAAGACTGGAGGTTTCTGATCAAATAGCTCTGTTTGCAGAGGAGGTGAGGCTTCCCTTATGTAACACCCTGGTTCTGGCAGCTTTGTGATACCAAACCTCAGGCAAGGGGCGGAAGGGCCTTGAGACACCTGGGTGGCCAGATAACCAACAGCGGAGCCAAGCTGGGTCTCGCTGACCCAGCCTTCAGAGAGCCTGTCCTGAGCCCCTCTTATCTAGCTCTGCCGTAGCCAAGGCTGTCCATGGGAAGGAAGGCATGTTGGCCTAGGATCACAAAGAAAATTCTGTGACTATAGGTCATTGGTAGTGTTTTATACCGCACACAACAACCCTCTTGTTAAATGTGAAGGTGCTGGTCGCCCAGACACAGTGAGGAAACCACATCAGATATCTGCGGTCACGAAGACAAGCACACAAAGTTTGCCCAGACACAGTGAGGAAACCACACCAGATATCTGCGGTCACGAAGACAAGCACACAAAGTTTGCCCAGACACAGTGAGGAAACCACATCAGATATCTGCGGTCACAAAGACAAGCGCACAAAGTTTGCCCAGACACAGTGAGGAAACCACATCAGATATCTGCGGTCACGAAGACAAGCGCACAAAGTTTACAGCACTAGGCTCCCACAACTTGTCACTTTTGCTTCCAACTCAACTCCAAACCTATGAGAAGCCTAGCTGGTTTTCCTGATTTTGTTTTGTTTTGGTGAAGATCGTTGGAGCTCAGAGAGTTTAAAGAATCTTCCAGAATGGAGTGTGGAAGCTGCAGATCCTTAATCTAGAGGCTCAAACTCTTCCCACTAACCTCTGACCTATTTTTGTATGGGCGCATGGAAGGCTGAGTTCGCCCAGACTGTGTAGTCTAGAATTGACCTGAAGAGCGAGCACAGAAGCAGTAGCACATTGGGAATGCACGCACCTGTGAAAGGTAGAGTGTTTACTTCCTGAGATAAGCTTTTACACATGCACATAGTTTGGATAACCTAGCGGGTTTTGCTTCAGCCACGTTTTCTTTCGTATCGGTAATACTGCAAAAGTAAATTTTGTAAGATAGGAACATAAACGCTGTTCTACTATATGCTAACCACTTTTTTTCCTGGTCAGTGCGGTAGCTTTGTACCTGCCTTCCTTGTCCACGGGCTGAGTCCCTCCCCTGCACCAATGTCTGTGTTCCGTGCACTGCCAGCCCTCGGTTCTAAACACAGATTGCCTGTACTGTCTTGCTCAGCATTGCCCGGTAGGAATCTAATGCCATCCACACTTTTAAAATGTCACAGGAAAGAGGGAAGCTCATGTTTGTAGCTTGTGTAATTCAGTAAGCACCAAATACTATTCTTCTCACTGTGACAGCTGCTCGTCACACTCCAGATGACCCGCTGTCGCCTGTGGCTGGCGGTTCCTGTGTCGGAAAACACAGCTCTCGGTACAGTTTTTTCTTCGCACCGTCACAATAGGGTTTTGTAGTCTCTTAGGTTCATAACACGATCTAACCAGTTGTGTACATATTTGTTCAATTTCTCAGCCCTTCTGAATTCTCGGAACCTGAAATGCATTAGTGATGGGCAGGGGGAAGGGGGAGGAGGCTTCTGGATGGGAATTAACTGCAGGGGAAGTAAATTACTGACCGCTGGGAGCTTCAGATGAAACTGATGGAGGGAGAAAAGAGAGAGCGATGCCAAGTTCGGTGCATCCTGGCATGCACTCTGGGAAGGGCCACATAAGAGGAGAAGCGAAAGGAAGTCTTGAGATGAGGTGGTTTTCCCAGTCAATTGTTTCTTTGTGATTGCTAATTGTATCTGTCAACTTGACTGGATGTAGGGATGTTTGAAATTTTGGTAAAACACGCTGATGGGTGGATGAGCCTACAGATCAGATCACTCTCAAGGCTGTGGTCCAATCTCCTCTTCATTCATACAGTCTTCCTGTTGGATGGCTGTTTGCCCTTGTGCCCTAAATCCTCACATATCCTAATTATTGTCCTTGGTCCTTGGGATACTCAAGGCCCAGAACCTTCTTGTGTTAACTTCCCTAATGGTGAGAACTGCCCAGACTTATACTTTGAGGCTAAGGCTGTTGAGCTCTGCGTTGGAATATGGAAGCTGGAGAGGTCTCCACTGAGATAGACCCTCCTGCTCATTGAGGGCGAGCAGCTCAAAAGCTGGGTATAGAACAGGGTTTGGCACATAGTATGCATTTGGTACTGTTATTACTTAGACTAATGTTCACTGCCATATTTCTGTTTCTAGAAGGCCTTGGCACAATTTGCTAACTTAATTCAATTTATTTCCTTTAGTTAATATCACTATCTGTCCCCATCTAAGATACCAGATAATACCTCTCTGGCTAACAACATAGCAACACACATTGAATACATAAAACGCTTTTTTAAAAATTTCTTTGTATTTTTATGTGTGTGTGTCTATGTGAGTGTTTGCTATGTGTGTTGGGTGCCTGTGGAGGTCAGGATAGGGTGTCAGTCATCCTGGAGCTGGAGTGTGCACTGGGAACTGAGCTTAGGTCCCTGCAAGAGCAGCAAGTGATCTTAACCCATGAGCCATCTCCCCAACCACTCTCGTATTTCAGTTGTGAAATATTGCACACCACCAAGTCCGGGTTAAACAAAGGCATACTTAAAAATCTGGGTTACTAAGAAATAACTGACAAGTAATTAATGTACTCACACAATGAAAGTTGCAATGAGCTCAAGGTAATAAAGCCAGTTATTTCCTTTCTTTTATATGATGAACACAGCCTGGTCTAGACGGTATCAAACATGGGGATGAAAGGCAATATTTCAGATGAAGCAGTCACTTAAATGATTGGGGTTAAATTAAATTTAGTTTAAAGTTAAATTTAATTTCCTCTAAAATATCATTTCTTGGCTAAGTAGTTTGGTAAAGTATTTCTTAAGTACATAATGTGCAAAAAGTTGTATGAGTCATAAAAATTACTAGAAAATGTTCAGTTTCCTTTCCTTTCTTTCTGTTCTTCTATGGGTGATGGGACTCCCTGGCCACCGCCATGACAAGGCAAACATTTTCTCTATTAAACATTTCAGGACAGGCAAGACTGTCCTGTAGAGCCAGGGGAGTTAGAAACTACTGGAAAACCTGCCTCTCAAGGATCGACATGTCGTAAATTCTCTGATGAAATCAGATTGGATCACATATTAATGAATGGTGTTCTTTTCTGGTTAAAGCCCTATTACAGGGGCTGAGTGTGTGGCTTGGAGGATAAATCACTCGTCACACCGGCATGGGAGCCAGAGTTTGCGTCCCGGCACCCGTGGTGGCCAGCTGAGCCTCTAATCCTAGCACACAAGCTACAGAGACAGGATTCCTAGAAGCTGGCCAGCTAGACTAGCTGAGTCAGGAAGTTCTGGGGGCAGAGGAAGGCTGTGCCCCTTTGGGTAGATATGTCTGCCTACGGTAGAGAGTGAGTAACAGAAGAAGACACCTGATGCAAACCTCTGGCCTACACCGCCCCCACACCTGCTTACACGCATGCAAGCACACCACATACACATGCAGAAAACAAAATGTAAAAACAAGTTCTCTGCAAGATAGCATAACACCATGAACTGTTGTCAACTGTGTTAAAATCTCATTGACACATTAAAATTATGAAGGAAATTTTGTGCCTTGTGACTTGTATTTTGCAGTTCCCAGGAGCTGTTTCAAACAGAGAGAGCGTAGATAAAAATATGAGGCAAAGTTAGAGGAAAAGATAGACTGTTCAAACAAGTGTGGCTAAACCAAGGGATGACCAGGACACATCAGCTAAAGATGGACTGTTCAAACAAGTGTGACTAAACCAAGGGATGACCCGGACACATCAGCTAAAGATGGACTGTTCAGACGAGTGTGGCTAAACCAAAGGATGACCCGGACACATCAGCTAAATGTCGGCAGCAAGAACTCTCTCCGAACTTCTTTGTTTCTTCCTTCACCTTAGTATAGTCCTCATCAAATATTGAGAGCTAAAATGACATTTAAAATCCATTTGTTGTAAAAATAAGAAAGAATTATATCAAACATTCAGTGAATTTTGATAAAACATAACATTTTCGTGGGGAAAATCTCTCTATACACCTAGTGGTTTTATAGCCTCAGACTCAGAATCAAAGAATTCTTTTTGCATATAAGTTTCTTTTCACCTTTTAATAAAGAAACCCATATTCTGCTCCTCAGTGTGTGGTCCATGAGCCAATAGCTCCAGCATCATCTGAGAGCCAGCCAGTCAGGTGTGAGAGTCACTTGTACCTGCTAAACTAGGCCTGCTTCTCAACAAGATCTCCAGTGAGCCTGGCTGGCCTTGGGTGTTTGAGAGATGCCCATCTCAATGTCTGCTATTTGACTCAAGTCAACTTTGGATAGACATTTATTTTTTATTTGATTTTTAAATAGAGTCACTCCATATAGGCCTGGCTGTCCTGGATCTTTTTTTTTTTCTTTTGGTTTTTCGAGACAGGGTTTCTCTGTGATAGACCAGGCTGGTCTCTAACTCACAGAGATCCACCTGCCTCTGCCTCCCAAGTGCTGGGATTAAAGGCATGTGCCACCACCGTCCTGTCCTGGATCTTGCTATGTAGCCCAGGCTAGCCTTAGATTCACAAAGACCTACCTGCCTCTGCCTCCCAAGTGCTGGGATTAAAGGTGTGCATCACTATGCCTCACTACCAATAGACATTTAAAAGCAAGAAGGTAAATTTAATAAAATTGCTAGTTAAAGATAAAAGCAAGTGGCTTTGGAACTGGAGGTAGAAGAGCCCACTTGTTCAGGCATCACTGGAGAGCTTCTCTGACTTACGACTACCAAAGTGGATCCATGGCACTTTGGTTCTCCAAGCTGAGCAGGCACAACACAAAAATGATCGTTTGTGCCACTGGAAAAGTAATCATTGTGAACTACTCAGAGTCCCGGGCATAGACCATTCTTCTATATGGGGGTTGGATATCTCTTCCTTAAGACAATACTCCACATTATGGGTGTGCAGTGAACTTCTTGAGCTGCTTAAGTATGTGACAAGCAGCCTGAGTCTGGCTCTGCTGGCGTGCTTTGTACTCTCATCCTCACAGGGAACAGGAGCCTTCATGAGCGGTACATGGGGGTGCGTGCGATTCACAGCCCAATGTGGGCTATTGGGAGGGACTTTCCACCACACCCTGCAGGACAGAGATACTGATCTCTCCTTCCTGTCAGCACAGGGTGGTACCAGCCAGTGCATTGCCTGTTAGCTCTGGTTTGGTGGTCCCCAACCCACAGAGGAGGAAGTACTGAGGCCCGTAGGCTGTTACTCCCAGAGTTTGACATTGCTGTCATCTTCAGTGTCCTTATTTGGGTTGACAGCTGGTTCTTCCTGTTGCTTATAAACATCATCTTTATCACCTAAGTGCAAATATATTGGCTTGTTGCTTTGGCAATGAGAACACACCCATAGACACCAGCTCTAAGCCCTAGCTGTGTGGGGGACAAAACTCTCCCACAATATTCTGTAGAAAAATCTTCAATATTGCCATTTATCTTAATTGGCCCGCTACTATTTTTCTTTGTAAAATGGGAGCAGTCATGGTCAGTGTTCTCAGAGTTATTGGGGGGTTGTAGGAACTACTACCCATAGAGGCTCAGCACAGCCCCTGACAGTCTGCACCCACCAAGTGGGAGCAGCTGAGATGGGAGTACATCTGACTGTGAGGGTTAGGAGCCCCCAGGGGAATGACCAGGATCCTACCAGGAATGAGCGGGGCTCCTTCCATTGCGCAGTTTAGCTGTGATAGGCAGTGCCTGTCCAGGGCATAAGCCTAGAAGTATCACATGCTGAAGATCTGTGTTTTCTAGGATGCCTGAAGACAACCAAAGTCCCTAAAGAATGGGAAACTTTGGGGGAAGTGGAGGATGGGGAAGGGGCCTGTGAGAATGGCATCTGTGTGGTTTAAATCTACAAAGCTGGCATTGCTACCAAAGTGGATAGCAAGCAGCCTGCAGAAAGAAAGTTAAATGTTAGAGTCTTAGGTATGCAGTCTCTCATACTTTAGTATTAAATGCAAATAGCAATTTAGCTTGAATGAGAACCTGAATTTTGAAAATTTAATTGTAATATAGAAATGGGTCTTTATTGTTCCGCGAGTAGAATGTAGACTCAGGGTCTGCTCATTCAGGATGCAGTTGTTACGCTGTGTGCAGGGTTTTCCACTAGAGGGCCCCTCAACTAAATATATTGAAGGAAAGAAAAAAAGATTTTCTCATGATGAAACCATCAATGCTTTTTGAATCAAAAGACTTCAAGTCTCTTGCCATTTCACAGGAGAGCACGCAAATCCAGTCAGAACTTTTAAAGATGGACTTCCTGTGACTAGAGGAAAAACCAGAAAAACAAGGACAGAATCATCTATGTTAGGGACACATAGAAATTTTGGAAAGAAAAACAAAATAACTAACTTAGAGACAGCTTCACTGGCTAGTATTCATTTTTAAAGACAGTAATTTTAGAAATAATCTTAAGCACTATTTTACCATAGAAGGAGAAACTGAGGCTTCCTACAGCCAGATTTCCCAAACTCAGTCCTGTGCTTCCATCACTAGTACCTAAAGTGACAGATTTCTCAGTATCCCCTATCCATTTTTCCATCTTCTATCTATCTATCTATCTATCTATCTATCTATCTATCTATCTATCTTATATCTATCATCTAACATTCTATTTTATTCTGTTCTATTCTTCTTCCTCTGTGGGTAACTGTATCTCTAACTCTCAATTTGGGGAAAGTTCCTAAACCACCTGGAATTTGAGTTACATTTTAGGGCCAGTTGATGACCTGCTGCCTTCCTCATTAGGGTCACCATCACACACCTCTGGCCTCAAATTATGCCCATTCTTCTCAGACGTCCTTTAGAAGGTGAATGTATTAGTAACATACCATAGCTGCACAATACCACAATGCTAATTTATCTAAAAACCTATTTTACTGATAAATGCAGTAAATAATATGGAGAAGTCTCAGCATCATCTCACTAAATCCAAGAAGCCAGATACATCAATATTTCAGACTGATTCAGTTTATCTAGGAAATGCACAAAAAGAAAATATATGATTTCTTGGGGTTGAGGCAAGAGGAAACATGGATTCATCACTGTGAAAAGTTAAGGTTCAATGAGGAGAAACAAGTAATGTGGAAAGGAAAGTCTAGGTGGTTGGTGAACACTGTGGCAGTGGCGGTTTTACCAGAAGTATGAAAATGTGTCAGAACTTATAAGACTGTACTATTTCCACAAGTGCCAATTTAGAAAGTAGAGGCTGGAAAGATGGTTTGATGGCTCATAGCCATTACTGCTCTTGCAGGGGTACCCAGGTTCAGTTCCCAACACCCACATCCCAACTGTGTGTTACTCCAGTTCAAGGAGATCTGATGGCCCCTCCTCACTTCTGTGGGTACCAGGAACACACATATACACCTGCAGGCAAACACTCATACACACAATAACACCAAGGAGGCAGATATTATTAAAATTCCCAATCTATAGAAGAAAATAGCTATTAAATGGGAGAACAAGAATAATAACATGTATAAATTAAAATTAAATTATATAGTGTTTCTTGAGATTACTGATACTAAAGATCCAAAAATACATAAATGTCACTGTTTAAGGCTAAGTTGAAATGCTCTCTCTCTCTGTCTCTCGTGTGTGTACAGATGGAGGCCAAAGGCTAAGACCAGGTATCCTCATCAATCGTTCACTGCCTTACTTTTTGAGGCAGGGTCTCTCTGTGAGGCTGGAGATCACCAGTTCAGCTGGTCTGGCTGACTAGCAAACCCCTGTCTACCTTCACAGTGCTGGGATTATATATAGACACCACCTGGCATTGAGCTCAGGTCTTCAAACCTGCAAAGCAAGCACTGTCCCTACTGAGATGCCCCTGTCTACCATAATGAAGCATTTTAAAGCATAGTTTATAGTTAAGGGCCTATGTTCAGTAAAGTACACAAATAGCAAATGCATCACTTGATTAATTTTCCTAATGCATATGCTCAAGAAGCCATCCATCCAGACAAGATCTAGGCTATTCTAGGATCCTTAGGATACTCTTCTAGCACATAGCGATCGCCCTGCTAAAGGTAGCTGCTGCAAATATGGGGGTGGGATGCCTGGCTCTGGGACACTCTGGGAAGTCCCAGAAGTCTGTCAGGGTGGGGGATGCTGGTTCCTTAACAGCCTGGTTGTGGTGGGAAGCTCTGCTCCACTGGATACACCTCTCAGGCACAGACGCTGCTCTTCTGAGCTATGTCATTTGTGATGACCTATTTTTGCCTGGCTTTGAACATCATGATGTGTGTGTGTGTGTGTGTGTGTGTGTGTGTGTGTTTTGTGCCTTAGGGTTTTCACCAAACACACTGATGTTCTGTGAGAGTCTCCATGGTATTGCATATACCACCAGTGGGGTACACATGTCATAGTATGGTTCTAACACAATCCACTTAATTAGTCTATTACTTATTGACTTTGGGCTGTTATGATAAATCTAATGGGAATATTTTTTCTTATTTCATTTGTGTATGTCTGTATGCCTATGTGTCTTTCTGTGTATATGTGTGTCTATGTGTGTGAATGTGTGTGTATGTACATGTGCATGTGTGTTTGTATGTGTATGTTTGTGTGCATGTGTGTATATGCATGTATGTATATGCATATGGATATGTGAGTATGTGTTCATATGTAACTATATTTGTGGGCATGTGCATGTGTATATGTATATGTGTATATGGGTATACATCACTGTATGTTAGTATGTATGTGCATGTATGTTTATGTGTGTATGTAACTGTATATTTGTGTATATGTATGTATGTGCATATGTGTACTGTGGGACAACGGTTTTATATCCTGTAAAGATTTGTCACTTGTATTGGTTTAACAATATGCTGATTGGCCAGTAGCCAGGCAGGAAGTATAGGCAGGGTGACCAGAATAGAATTCTGGGAAGAGAAAAGGCTTGGTTTGCAGTCATTACCTAAACGTAGAGGAAGCAAGATGAGAATGCCTCAGTGATAAAAGGTACCAAGCCATGTGGCTAGTACAGACAAGAATTATGGGTTAATTTAAGATGTAAGAGTTGGCTATCAAGAAGCCTGAGCTAATAGGCCAACCAGTTTATAATTAATGTAGGCCTCTGTGTGTTTCTTTGAAACTGAACAGCTGTGGGACTGGGTAGGACAGAAACCTCTGTCAACATATGCATGTGGGTATACTTATATGTGTCAGCACATATGTGTAAAGGTCTAATGTTGATGTCAGGAATCATCCTCAATTGCTTTTCCACTTTACTCAAAAAAGCAAGGTCTCTCAATAAAACCCAGAGTTTATCAATATGACTAAGGATTGTTATCCATCTTGCTGTAGGAATTCCCTTGTCTCCTTACTCCAAAGCTAGAATGGCAGGTGAGTCACCATATCCACCTGACATTTTACTTGAGTTCTGAGGATCTTGTCTCAAGTTCTCATTCTTGCATAGCAAAAGTCTGACTTATAAGCCGTCACCCCTGCCTCTATTATGAACACTTTTGAGACACACTTCCTGGCAGGTATATGTGAAGTCCAGAATTTCAGGACCACAAATTCAAGACAAATATCATATTTTCAGCTTTATTTTGATCAGATAAAATACATACAGCTTTAATAATGAGTCTTGCTTGAAATTTGCCTTTGTAACCATTACACAACCACATGTCATTGTCTTTCTCACTGGGGAATCACTGTGGAAAATATGTGGGAAGCCTTCCAAAATTCAAGGGTATAATAGTTTATCCACAACATGAGCTGAGAATTTGTCTTTGTTAAATGATCAGGTGGTAAGCTAAAATAAAGTCCATGACAATATTTCTTCTCGCTAGGCATTCTCTCCTAGACTCACATTCATCCCCACCCCCAAGCAAATGATTCCTCAAGATCTCCCTGCATGTGGCAGCAATGCCCCTCTTAAGGAAGCGAGATTTTTTTTGTGCCATGTCTTGGGTCGCCTGGCCATTATGAGATTTGTTTTCCTTGCTCCAGGCAGGTATCCCTGGACATTTATTCATGTAATTCATTTTTATGTTGAACTTAAAGTTCTCATCACAACCAATTGTTCCCTTTCCAGGTGTGTCTGAACCCTTCTATTTCTGACCTGCATCTAAGACATTTCCAGAAGGTTCTGGGTACCATGATAGAATATAAAAGCATTGTTATTTCTTTTTGCTATAATCCCAAAGAAAAGGAACAAGAAAAGAAAGACAAGTCTAAAAGCATGCTTTTAATTTTAAGCACTGAAAGACTTGTGACGGTAACCATGGAAGGGAGTCTTGTGTGGCATATGGTTTACTTGTGGCTCTTGTCATCTGTGTCCACGGGTTGCTTTTTCATTGTGATTCTTTTTGATGCCATGGTTCTGCGTATGTAGGTGCTATGGTTGAAAACGCTTTGTTATCACAGAGTTTACCGGGAAGTTTGGCAAAGAAATATCTAAAATAATTATCCACCTATATACTTCCCCTATGAATAGCTTTTCTAATCTACAGGAAAGTGAGACTTAGAAAACAAATGCTAATTCTTCATGCCTGATCCGAAAAGACCATTCAAAACTATGGGTGTGGTTTTGGCTTAGAATAAAGTCAGCTTGGCCCTCTTCTAGTGAAGTGGAAGAGAAAGGGAACTAACTGGACCTGTGCCTAAAGCATCAAGGAAAAGTTAGTTTTAGGCCACCAAATGAAAGATGACAAAAACAGGAAGCCAGCATTCAACCTGGGAAATTCCAGCTAGGAGCATGTCAGGAAGTGTCTCCTTGAGGGAGCAGGCATCTGTATGGATGGGATCTATCATGTCTGTCAGTTCCCCCACAGAAAGAGGGTAGGAGCATGGCATTAGGGTACATGATAAAAGAAAAGATCAGTGCCATAGAGCCTACCAGTGACTCTAGAAGAGACATTCATCATCCAGACAGCAGCTGCAAGCAATTAGCAAGTGGGAAGAAGGAGAGGGCAGAGGCCAGTGCATCCTGGAGATTGGAGGCCGGCTGAGCGACGTGGCTTAGTGATGTGTCGGGGAAGACAAAACATGGAGGAACGAGGTGATTCTGACAGAGTCAGATAGTTATGGATAGGAAAGAGTGAATCTCCCTGTCCAGTGAGTGTTAGACATCATCTGCCTATAAAATCTGATGTTTGGATTTCAATGAGCTCTCTTTATCTGAAGTGGAGGGACATCAGAGAACAGAAGAACATCTTGGAACCATTTGGGTTTGTAAGTTTCAGGTCAACCGTTGGGTCACAAAAACAGACCAAGTCTTCACAGTAGCTCCTCCCAACAATCCTGAATGACTGTAGTCTAATCACAGGAGCCGACAGTACTCACACCTCCCATAAACCCATGGGAATAAAGCAGAGAGGAGAAAGACAGCAGAAAATCTATTTTAGTCTTTAAATTGTTTGTTCAAAGAATTACAATATTGCCAAGAAAAAGGACTAAGTCTGTGGCATGCTGTGGCAAAGTATTATTATTTAGGTGGCTTATAAAACAAAGGCATTGTGGCCATGGAAATTGGGAGATACTGACCAGTTTTGCTTCTGTGCACCAAGTTTCTTTGCTGTGCCTTCCGAAGGAGAAACGATGCATGGTTTCTCCGGGACCTCTCTACAAGGACTCTAATCTCATCAATGATCATTGAGGGCTCTGCCAGTCAGTCCTGAAAAGGCTCTGCCTCCTGACAGGATTACCTTGGGTCTTAGGATTTTACCACTGGAGTTTGGGGAAGCACAAACATTTAAACCACAGAAAACATCTGTGTAAAGTATAAAGATTCATAGCAGCAATGATAAGGGTTTTTTTTTTTCTAGGAACCTCCCAGAAGTGTTCCTGTCCCTTCAGACAACAAGCCTTCCTTGGACTCCACTTCCTGCTCCCTCAGTGTGAACACTTTTTTGCCGTCTCTCCAGTTCACTCCCTCCCTGAAGTAGACCCCATTCAGCTCCCTTCCTGCCTTTGCCCCCCCTTCCTCTCCCTGCAGCTTCCTTACACCCACTGGTTTGAGTCTCATGCCCCCCAGGATTTCCCCCAAAAGAGTACCACACCCATAGTGAGCCCTTCCTTGACCACCCTGTATTAAACTTCAAAGCTCAGACTTCCTTTCTCCTTCAGCATTTCCCTTAAAAGTATTTACTATTAATAAACTAGTTAGTGAACTAGTCCTATTTGTTGTTTAAATCTCTGCATCAGAGGCCAGCTCTAGTAGTCAGAATGTCTGTGTCTTTCCACATGGAGGGCAGCTCTGTAAATCTGTTGAATACATTAATAGACAAAGCCCTTCAGATCTATCCTGCAGGCCGAGTAATGGGGCACAGCCCCTACCTCACCCTTTTCTTTTCAATCCTCTTCTCTCCCAATTGGAGGTGGCTTCACACACCCTTATTCCACGCTTTATACTCTGATACATAAAATGTATTTGCACCTCTAAAAATAGCTTTGTACATCTGTGTATATATTTGTGTTCATGTATGTGCTTGTGTATCTGCACGTGGTGTGTGGAAGCCAGGGATCATTGTCAGGTCCCTTTTGGCCACTCTTCGCCTTATTTTGTGTGTGTGTAGGGTGGTGGTGGTATATGTGGACAGATGTGCATGCATACAGAGACCAGTGGAGAACATCAAGTATCACGTTCTATCCCAGCCCTTACTCTTACCCTCTTGAAACAGAATCTCTACTGGACATGGAGCTAGGCTGGCAGACAGCGAGCCTCAGTGATCTACTTCATCACCGTTCCTCAGTGTGTGTGTGTGTGTGCATATATGTACATGAGTGTGTGCGTGAGTGTTTGCATGTGGTGTGTGTGTGTGTGTGTGTGTGTGTGTGTGTGTGTCTGTGTGTGGCTTGACATTTTGTTGTATTTCTAAAACTCTTCCACATTATATGTAACTTTGTTTCCAGATTTGTCTCAATATGAAATTCTATTATAGAATTATATCATTGTTCATTTTGCTTTTTTTTTTGCTGGCTTTACACACAGAGACGTTTGGATTTTTTGTGGTGTTCAGTATTACAAAAATTGTTTCTGTGTGTGTTCATGATCCTGTGCAACTCTTAGTTTTTTCAGTGTGCATATCTAGGTGTATACTTCATAAATTTTAGGGTCCTGACAGCTTCAGCTTAGCCTCGGCTAGATAGCATCAACTGGTTTCCAAAGATGCTTCCAGTCTTCATTTGTGTAAGTACCGCGTGTCTGTTCCAGTTCATCCACACTCCGCAGTAAATTAACTTTGCCTGACATTTAAAAAGACTTTCCCACCCCCAATCTTTTGGTAGTTAAAAACTGCCCAGTGGTTTGGATCATACATACCTGATAGGCAATCATACTACTACGTTCTTTTCTTTGTTTGGATTTCTTTTCCATAAATTTCTTTGGTTATTTTCAGTTGGTATCTGCTTTCTCTTTCTGTTTCAACTGTAACCACCCCCACCCCGGCTTAACTATGTTGGTTATAAGTTATTGGCAAGTTATGTATGGTAAGTTACACATGTTATAATATATTCTCCCATCCATGGGATTGGATAATCACATGTGTGTTTTCTTTCCTGGAATAGAAGTTGATAGTGGGGTTGGAGAGATGGCTTAGTGGTTAAGAACACTTGCTGTTCTTATAGAGGATTGGGGTTAAATTCCCAATATCCACATCAAGTGGCTCACAACTGTCTGCAGCTCCAATTCTAAGGGATCTAATGCCTTCTTCTGGCCTCTATGGATACCAGGCACACTCGTGGTACACAGACACACACGAAAGCAAAGCATTCATACACATGAAATAAAACCTTAGAAAAAAGAAGTTGATGGTGTAGTATAATTGAATATATTGCTTTTTCCTTTATGCTATATATTTTTTAACTTTTAAATTAATTTTTAATAAGTGCTTATAATATGAAGCAGTATACCATGTGGGGAGAAAACAATATTTCCTATTTCTTCACATGCTATAACTATATCAATAAATAAAAACCATGAAAGACAATGTGGAAATTCTGTGAGGTAGTTACTTGTTGGATTTATATGTGAAAATTAACAAATTCCACTCCAAATAAATACTTTATCTTGTGAAAGAAGAACATTTACAAAACCAGGTAAGACACAAAATATCTGGGACCTGAAATAATGGCTAATAGTGCTCACTACTTTTTTCTCTGTATGTTAGTTTCGTTTGCATTTCTGTGACCATAATACTAAGAGAAGCAATTTAAGAAATAAAAGATTCATTGGGTTCATGGTTTCAGTCCGTCATGGAGATGAGGGAAGGCAAGGAGAAACCTCCCAGTTTATGGTGGTGGGAGCCTGTGGCAGAGACTGTTCACAATATGGGGGACCAGGAAGCAGAGAGCAAGATAAGAGGGGGCAGGAATAATGTGTTCTCAGACACCTCCTTCCAGCAGCTTGGTCTCACCTCCTAAAGGCCTCACATCTTCCCAAAACAGAGCCAACAGTTGGGGAGCGTTGTGGCAACCACGGGACTATGGGATACAACTAATATTCAAACCAATCATTTGGGATATTACAGTCCATTTGTATGGACAAAACTGAGCTTCAGAAATGCCCCACAGATGGCCCAGGTCATGCACAGAGCAAGCAGTGTCAGGGTCTGATCCGAAGTTTATGTTTGTTCCCGGAGACTGCCACTCTCCGCTGGCAGAAATCCCCGCACTCAGTGGATGTCTTATGGAGGATGAAGCCCGACTGTCATGGGCTTGTCAGTTTTCATCCAGTTATATTGGAGCTGAATGCAAACTGGGTAAAAGTCCAGCAGGATGTGTACACACTGTATTAATGTAGACTTTGCATCAGGAATTTGTTTCTTACTTAGTCGAATGATTACAAACTCTGGAAGCTCATGGATGGAAAGTCAGAAAAGGAATTTTCTTGGCCAATGTTAAAATACACTAGAAAACCACAGCTGTTAAGATGATGTCATATTGGGAAATAGATCAGGATTCTCAAGTAGTGACATTTTGGACCTCAAGACACTTGGAGATGTACAGAGGCATTTTGGATAGTCACAAAATAGACTGGGTACCACTGCCACTGGGGGATGGAGGTCGGACATGCTGCTAACACTCTGCAGTGTTTTGCTGGCGTCTACCTCAGTGCCCAGTCTGGCAATAAAAGTTTGTCATGTTCCTAAATGTCAATGATGTCAAAACTGAGAAACTTCTTAAGATTGACAAATGAACAGAACAACTATCTGCTTCAGACACAAGTATTGATATAAGTGTAATCTAATGTAAGCTCATCATTTAATCACAGGAAGATTACAGATTGCATTTAACCAGACTATTTGAAAAGGAAATAAAAGATAATCCTAACCTCATTTCTCACACCAACAAATCCATAAAAAATGAAAACAAAACCAAAAAAACCAGCATTAAAAGCAAAACATAAACCACATCCTGGGGACAATACATAGTATCAGAGGAAAAAAACCAATATTCTTGATATGCAAAGAGTTTTAAATTCAATAAAGAAAACAAAAGTGATCTGGAAGAAATAGGTGAAGACAGAGATGGAGACTTGATAAAGAAGCACACATATAGAAACAATTGAAGTTACATATAAATAATTCAACATAGGAATAAAAAATTAAAATTAGATAAATGTCTTACCTTTGGGTAAGAAATAGAGACAAGTCCCCACAATGACGGAGGCACAGGCTGTCAGTCAAGGGCCCAGGGATGACTCCCGCAGCACCGTCTCCCCGGGGTAATAAATACTGCTGTGTACGTGGACTATCCGTCCTCCCATCTCATGCGGCAGGTGTGGTTCTATGATAAATAGTCTACATTTGTGTTGCCCAAATGCTGGCGAAACAGCTTCCCTTTCTATAGACTGACCTTGTTTGTGTAAATCTATACAAATCCAATCTTCTTGGTACAAATTCACTAGAGGCAGCACCAGGGAACTTTATTAGCCATAATGATTTACCCAGCCCTCCAGAGTGCCATTTATTTCCCACTAGAAAAACAGTTTAGAGTATTTCAGCATTTCATTATTCACCAATTTCCCCCAAAGTCTATTAAAAGTTCAAATTTTTATAAAAAGAAAACAATGCTTCTGCTGGCCTGCAAGCATCCAAATGGCGTGGGCTGTGCTCATGAATATTTCTGAAGAAAGAGTTTTTGTGTATAATACCAACTTCCTAAAAGGAGACTTGCTTTATTAGGGGGAGAAAAGAGCAGTCTCCTTCCATTTCGACATCTAAACTACCCCGGATTCTTGTTTCAGCAGAGTACTTAAAGGAAACCGTTAATATCCATCCTATCTATGGGAACTGTGGTTCCCAGGTGACCTAAGGTCAGAATCATGCTGCAGGCCATGCTGCGTGGGTCCCAGACAGCCTCTACTGAGGAGGAAGATGCCCAGTGGGCTGCACGCAGAGGGCTCTCATGGACCGCAGGTGCTGCACGTACTTGCCACCATAACTCAAAAAACCTGCTCCCATTCATCTTCACTGCACATCAGATCTCAAGATAGCCCAACTGTGACACCCTTGCCTCATCCAAGGCCCCTCTAGTGGTGGGCGTCATCAGGACAAGAGGCGGGGTTCCGCAAGAGAGTCATGAGGCAGATATTGAAGTGTCTCAGCCTGAGCACTCCCCAGGGATCCCCAGGTGAGATCTGGATGGGCACGGTAGCCACCAGCCACCTATCATCTCAGCACTAGAGGGGCGGAGGCAGGAACCCTGGGACGAGCTGGACAGACACACTCTGGGTTCAGTTACGAAAGCCTACCTCAATAAACAAAGCAGAGAGATCTTCACTTCAGATGACCTCTGACATCAACTTCAGGCCTCCACACGCGCACATGTGTGCACACACGAGAGCCCACATATAAAAACCAAACCACGCCTGGGGGCTGGGATAGATGCGAGGGGCTGAGGCCTACGCTCCCAACTTGACACATGCAAGATAAACTTTAAGCGTCCAGGAAAGAAAAGATATTTCCTTTCTGGGAAGTCCCGAAGTTGTAAGAAAGTCATTCTTTAGGTCTCCTTGTTTAGATCAAAGACCCCACAGATATTCACAGGAGAAATCACACTTTACCGAGGCCACCAGTTTACAGTAGCCTTTCAGTGGTGGTCACAATCACGTGACCGGGCATACATATGAGCGAGGAGCTCTGTGAGTAAGGAGTGGAGCTGTTCCTCCTCGGAAGTTAATATCACCGCTCTTTCCCTCTCTCCCTGGAACTACTCTAAGTTCCTTACCACATCTTAGAGAGCTGTGTCTCTGCTAATGTTCCTCTCACTTTCTGTATCAGACATCGGCTTCAGACACACTGGCTGTTCTCCAAACAAAAGCAGCAAGCTCTTGCTTTGGGTAAATATTTTCTGAATGAATAAATGCCCATATGTGTGCAAGTCAGAGAAGCCCTATCACAGGTCAAAGCAGCTTCTTTATTCATTAACCAATAAAAGCAACACATAGACAGAAGGACCTCCCACACCAGGGGCTAGAGAAGGGAGGACATAAGGGGAAGCGTACAGGAAAGGGGGAGGGAGGAGGAGAACATGAGGGAATGGGATGGTTGAGATGGGGGAAGGACAGAGAGGGAGAGCAAGGAAGGAGATAGCGCTGGGCGGTGGTGGTGCACACCTTTAATCCCAGCACTTGGGAGGCAGAGGCAGGCAGATCTCTGAGAGTTCGAGGCCAGCCTGGTCTACAAGAGCTAGTTCCAGGATAGGCACCAAAAACTACGGAGAAACCCTATCTCAAAAATTAAAAAAAAAAAAAAAAGGAAGGAGATAGCTTGATTCTGGGAGCCATTGTGTGGCTAGTATGAAACTTGGCACTAGGGAACTTCTCAGGAATCCACAAGGATGACCCCAGCTAAGACCTAAGCAATAGTGTTGTGTTTGTTTAACTCTGTAAAGCTGTGTTACTTTGTATAAAACACCTAATTGATCTAATATAGAGCTCAACAGCCAATAACTAGGCAGGAGCGGGACAGGCCTGGTTGCCAGGCAGAGAAAATAAATAGAAGGAGAAAAAGAGAATGGGAGGAACAAAAAGAGGAGAGAAGGACGCTAGGGGCCAGCCACACAGCCACACAGCCAACCACAGAAAAAGAAGGAAAGAAAAGATATATAGATACAGAAATCGAGAAAGGCAAAAGCCAAGAGGCAAATGGTACATGAGATAATTTAAGGAAGCTGGCTAGAAATAAGACAAGCTAAGGCTGGGCACTCACTCAGAAGAAAGAATAATCCTCCATGTGATTATTTGGGTAGCAGGTTCCCCAAAGAGTAAAGAGTAAAAAAAAAAAGAACTACATATAACCTACGGAGTCTGTTTAGTGTTGCATGGATGTATATGTTCTCAGGGATCACCACTTAGTCAGGTTAACCTGACTGAAGACTTATCACTTATTGCTGTGAAGAGGCGTGACCATGCCATGACCAGAGCAACTCTTATGAAGGAAACATTTCATTGGGGCTGTTTAATTGTTGAAGTTCAGAGGTTTAGGTCTTTATTGTCACAGTGGGAAGCAGAGGTGTGTGGAGACAGACATGGTGCTGAAGGGGGAGCTGAAAGCTTTCCATTTGGTTCATCAGGCAGCAGGAAGAGAGAGCTGCTGGGCTTGGCTTGGGCATTTGAAACCCCCAAACCCAACCCTAGTGACACGCTTTCTCTAACAAAACCACACCTACTCCAACAAGGCCACACCTCCTAATGCCACTTCTTAAGGATTCAAATATGAATCTATGGGAGCCATTCTTAGTCAATCTTGTTCAATCAAGCCACCACAGGGCTCATCCCTGGGGAAGACCAATTCTCTCTCTTTCAGCAACCATTAATTGCCTGTATTCTTCATTTAAGTATGGGACCCTTTAAGATTCCACCCTTCCACATGGAGCATGTCTATTGTGTCCTTGTTGTTCAGGTCTTGTTTAGGTCTTCATATTGTTGAGGTTTCACAGGTGTAGCATCTCTGTCCTTTCTAGGAGGCACATTCTCAAAGCAGACTTCCTGTTCCTCTGGCTTTTACTATCTGGCACTTCCATGATGTTCCCTTAGCCTTAAGAATAGGTTTGCCCCACATCAGACAGAGGTCTGATCTCCAAAATATGCAAAGAACTCAAGAAATTGGTCATGAAAAGAAAAAATAATCCAATTAAATAAATGGAGTACAGAAACCTAAACAGAAAACTCTCAACAGAGGAATCTAAAATGGCTGAAAGACACTAAAGGAAATGCTCAAATCCTTAGTCATCAGAGAAGTGCAAATCAAAGCAACTCTGAGATTCCATCTTACACCTGTAAGAATGGCCAAGATCAAAACCACTGATGACAAATTATGCTGGAGAGGTTGTGGGGTAAAGGGAACACTTCTGCCTTGCTGGTGGGAGTACAAAGGGTACAGCCCCTTTGGATATCTGTGCGGCAATTCCTCAGAAAATTAGGAAACAACCTTCTTCAAGAGCCAGCAATATCACTTTGGGGTATATATCCAAAGGATGCTCAATTGTGCCACAAGGATATGTGCTCAACTATGTTCATATCAGCATTGTTTGTTATAGCCAGAACCTGAAAACAACCTAAATGCCCTTTGAACAAAGAATGGATAAGGAAAATGTAATACATTTACACAATGGAGAACTACAAAGCAGAAAAAAATAACATCTTGAAATTTGCAAGCAAATGGATGGATCTAGAAAACGTCATATTGAGTGAGGTAACCCCAGACTCAGAAAGACAAATAATCATATGTACTCACTCATAAGTGGTTTTTAAACATAAAGCAAAGAAAACCAGCCTAAAATCACAATCCCAGAGAACCTAGACAACATTGAGGACCCGAAGAGAGACATACATAGATCTAATCTACATGGGAAATAGAAAAAGACAAGATCTTCTGAGTAAATTGGGAGCATGGGGACCATGGGAGAGGATTGAAGGGGAGGGGAGAGGCAGGGAGGCGAGCAGAGAAAAAAGTAGAGCTCAACAAAAATCAATTAAAAAAAGAAATAGGAATAAAAAAGAAATAGAGAAAAAAAGAATGGGGGTTGCACTGTAGATCCATCAGCTGGAGTTGGGCACCCCACAGTCTGTGGTTTTTCTTGGCTGCAAAGAGAAGTTTCTTTCATGAAGGTGAGAAGAACTCGACTGTGGGCATAGGGATCAGGATTTAGAACAGAGTTAAGAACTGTACTTGTTTAGTAAAGCGGCAGTGATAACATCTACTCTGAGACCCACGACCTCACTAGCCAGGAGTAAGCTACGTTTCCAGGGCCGAGTGTGATTCCCCTCCTGTTTAATAGGCCGTGGTCCAATGAGACAGCTGTTGGTCACTGCCAAGTTGTGACTGCCCCGCTGGTCACCGTTGGGACCACAGCCATCACAGCTGAGTGGGACTATTCATTGCGTCTCTCCTTTGGCTGCTTGCACAGCATCTTCCTGTATGGTGAAAGCTAGTCATCAGGGAGGAGGCTTCTGGATACAGCTCGAAGTTCTGTGTCTGAAGTGTGTGGTGTCTTCAGCAATAGGGTCATGCCTTCAAGTTCTGGGAGGCAACCAAGGGAAACAGTCAGAGCCTCTATTGTTTTGGGAGAATCTGAACACTCCTGACCAACAACTTGAAAAGTTTTCTTCATGCCTGATAATGTTTTTGTTACATACTCTAGTCTATGACTCTTTGGGGGAACATTACCACCCATGGCATGGCTTAAATAGATATTTGCACATGTACTTATTTGCATTATGTATAGCTATAGATAAATATAAAATCATATAATTTCTTATGGATCTTTCAAACATCCTAGTGTTATTTGCCCTTCTCCTCCCCCCTCCTTTTGTATTAACTTCCGTGTTCACTCCCCAATTAAATCCCTCCCCCCTTTTCTATCACCTCTCCCTTGTATCACTTCTTCAGTACTCTTCCAACAGGAGCTACTTGTTCTTCCTTTTTTTTTTAAAAAAAAAATGTTTTTGAGATGGAATTTCAGATGTACCCTAGACTGCCCTTGAACTCTGTAGATGAAGATGACCTTCAACTGCTGGCCTTCCTGTATCCACCACCTACTAGAAGTGGGAGCTGAAATGTCTTCACCAAGGGCATGCTTTCCTCAGAAACAGAATTTGTTTCTTCATTCAGTATGTGGGACACACGTTGTGTGGCTACCAAACTGTCACATGGAAAACGCCACAGTTTCTCTGAGCACTGTCAGGATCGGGGACATTTCTGTGGATTCCCTGCTCTTTATGGACACAGCTACCATGCAGCCCTGGTGCTCTGTTGTGACGTTGTCTCCTGAGTCCTCCCAGCATCTTAGCAAACACATCCGGGGGCAGCAGCACCCGTTCCCACTCCCACCCAGTGTTTCTAGTTCTCTAATGACACCTGGAGCAATCGTTTAGCTGATGCCAATCTCTGCTCAAGTACTTTCGACAATAAAGAGGGAGGAAGCCATCGTCACCTCTTTGTAGCATTTTCAATGCCCGTGGTTTTGTCCAGCCATGGAATCTCACCAGCGAGCACAATGATAGAATTTCCACAGGTTGTACTTTGAGTATCATGCAACATCCAACAGCTTCTTGACACAGGAACTTAACCCGCGGCTTATTCTGAGCTTTCTCAGAAGACTTTGTCATGACTTTAGGTTGACTCATCTGAGTTTATGCAGCTCCACTGGGGGAGTGTGTGCTCCAGCTCGTCTCCTGACAGTGGGCCTCATATCAGAATGTACTGATTTGCTGTTTAAAAAAAAATAACCAAGGGCTGGGAGGTGGCTTCATGTAAGCACGAGGACCTCAGTTTGATTACCAGCAACCTTGTAAAAGGCTGGGCACACTGCAATGGTGGAAGACGGATCCCTGGGGCTCACTAGCCAGCCAACCTGGCCAAGTGCGTAAGCCTGAGGTTCCAGTGAAAGTTGGCGCAGGAAAATAATGTGGACAATTCTTGTGGAACAACACCTGGGCTGACCTCTGGCCTACATATGCATTCACAATACATGAACCCATAACTTGTGTGTACACACGAACACACATGTATGCATGCGATTTTTACAAAATATACTTTTTTTTTTTTTCGAGACAGGGTTTCTCTGTGGTTTTGGAGCCTGTCCTGGAACTAGCTCTTGTAGACCAGGCTGGTCTCGAACTCACAGAGATCTGCTTGCCTCTGCCTCCCAAGTGCTGGGATTAAAGGTGTGCGGCACCACCACCCAGCTATACTTTAAGCGACTAGATTTTCCTTATTTTTTTTAAAAAAATGTGAGAATGTCAAAAACTTGATTCCTCTTCTGGAGAAATGTTCATATACCAGGGGCCTGACAAAAGATGGAGAAAGGTTTTCAGTTCAATTTTTCCCCTTGTCCATCCAGACTCACTTGACCCAGGGCTGGTCTCAGGTTTGTCCCATCTGTCTGAGCTGTGGAATCCACACTGCTATTGCCAGCTCTGATTTCCCAGCTCAGTGAACAATGCTGGGGTCATTGATCCTTCTCAGTGACATTGGCGATGTAACAAACAGGAGAATAACAACCAAATCACACAAATTAACAAGCTCAGTTGAAGAATCAATTCACAAATAGTGTGAGACTGTATCAGGGGGAAAGATTGTTGCCATGACACGAAATGCTACTAAGGCTGGTGGGTGGCTTCTGAGCCTACAGCACAGGCTACTGCTGCTTCTGAAGAAGGGAAGAAGGGTTTCTCAGAAAACAGTGACTTCATGTGTGTCCTGTAAGGGAATGATGCTTTGTCCTTGTCCTCAGCTGAAATCACCAGATGATGTGCATTGGCTAGTTTTATGTCAACTTAAATCAAGTTAGAATCATCGGAGAGGAGAGAACCTCAATTCAGAAAATGCCTCCAGGAGATCGGGCTGTTTGCTAGCCTGTAGAGCATTTTCTTAATTAGTGGCCAATGGGGATGGTCCAGCCCATTGTGGGTGGTTCCACCCCTGGGCTGGTGGTCCTGGGTTCTCTAAGAAAGAAGGTTGAGCAATCCATGATGAGCAAGCCTATAAGCCGCACCCGCCATGGCCTCTGTAACATCAGCTCCTGTCTCAGCTTCCTGCCCTGTTTGAGTTCCTGTGCTGACTGCCTTCAGTGATGAACAGTGATGTGGAAGTGTAAGCCAAATGAACCTTTTCCTCCTCAACTTGCTTTTTTGTCATTGTGTTTCATCATAGCAACAGTACCCCTGAGTAGGGCGCTATGCTGACCCATTACAGAGGCTCCTCCAAGAAGTGTGGAACAGAAAGCCCCATCAAAGTAGGGTTGTCTTTACACACTCTGCCTGGGCTACTATCTGGGCTCCCTGGGACATGGGTGAACTCTCGAGTTCCTGATGAAGGGCTGGGGGAAGCAGGAAAAGTGTTTTCAATGCAAGCATGAAGATCCAAGTTCAATCTCCAGAACCCGTGTGGAAAGGTTGGGCATGGTGGCCATACCCGTAAATCCCGTGCTGGGGAGACAGAGACAAGAGATTCTCTGGGTTCATTGATCAGTTAGTTTGCTGAGTCAGTGAGAGCCAAGGTCAGTGAGAAACCCTGAATCAAAAATGAGATAGATTAAACATGATTAAAAATGCCCAAAGCGCACACACACATTCACATGCATGTACACAGAACACACATACACATGGGATACTTGTTAAATAAATGCCTCTCCCATCAGCCTCTATGGCTCTAATCTCTCTCTTTATCGTCACCTCCACCCACAGACCTTGGTGTGTGTTGAGCAGCAGGTGCAAACACATCATATTTTTCTGCCTGCTTGAAGTCCACAGGGGTGATGGCAGCGCCAGGACCGTGGATGACAAATTGCTTTTGATTTGTGTGTCAACAACAATTAACTGGTCCCGAGAGCCCGGAGCACTGGAGTGAGAAGGATTCCTGGGTCACATTTGATCTCAGTGGGAACCAAGACCGTGATCAATTAGTAGTGGGGCTACAGGGAGGGAAAGAAAAATGGTATCACATTGGCTGTGTATTTCCCTTCCCATCTTTAGTTAGTCATTTTTGACAATAGAAAGCTAAGTGCTTCTCATTGATGGTGAAATTGAAGGTGCCAGCACTAAGGCGAAGGAGTGAGTGAGGAGATCAATCTCTTGACGGATTCCTCCAAACTGTTCCAAGGATTCGCCTGGCTGCAGCTCCGCACAGGGCACTCACAATAAGGTGCTGGGGACAATGACAGGGACATTAGTGTCTCCCATTCCTGATGATGCATTATAAGTATTGGGCTTTTACAAAAGCAAGTCCTCATTGACTGCCCATTGAACTGTAGGGTCAAGGGTAGGGCTTGGAATTCAGTGTTTTTAAAAACTGTATGTCTTTTGCTGACTTGGACACACACAAGATAGAGAACAGAGATAAAAACTCTAAGGGGTGTGGGGCATGGGAACTTAAATCTGAATCATCCCATGCAGGGGCCCATGAAGCTGGGAATCACAGTCGCTTCTTAGTGATCCCACATAGTTGAAGCTACCTAGTAGATTTCCATATACCTGATGTCTCTTTTGTATGTTATGAGCCACCAATAATCACCGTCCAGACACTTTAATTCCTTGGTGTTTAAAAATAATGGCATCCTAACCACCTCATCTCTTCTCTGGCTGAAGTGTTTCTGTAAAGAAAACTGCCTGTCTAATAACTAATGATGCCGAGTTCTAATCTGTATTAGAAATATGGGATCAATGACTGATTTCCCATTTATTTATCAGTGTCCAAAGTAGTTTCACATCCTTCCAAGGCGATCAATGACATCTTGGTTCTATTTCTTAGAATCATTTGAACCCACGGATAACAACATATTGACACTGCTTCAATCCATTGGTGTCCAATTACCATGCGCTGTATTCACAGTGTCCTAATGCAACAGGTGTTAACACCTACTGCCTGGAACATGGCCCTTGGACTCTTTGTAGTCACCCGGTTTGCAGGAAGGACAAGGTTTTCATCCTCTTTCCCCTGGACTCAGCATTTCTAAGTAGTTGGGAATTCAACACGACTGAGCCAGTTGTCATTTCTAGGACTTCTGAAAATGCTTTCAAAGGGACTGGGTGACGGCTCTGGTTAAGAGCTGCTGCTCTCCCAGAGGACCTGAGTTCCCAGCACTCATTTCAGGAATGCCACAGGTCTTTGTGACTCCCGCTCCAGGGAGCCCAAGACTTCTGCTCTCCCCAGACAGCTGCACTCAAGTTCATGTACCGAGATGCACCCGCACCCCCCCACACCCGCACCCCCCCACACACACACATAATTTAAAGTAATAGCAGCAAACCTCTGAAGTGGTTTTAAAAAGCTTTTATAATGCAAACATGATAAAGGATAAGAATATAAAATATCCATTTTTTTTAAAGCTAAATTTACAAGAAAAAAGTACAATTGGGAGGAAAAATGCTTTGCCTTTCTCCCACTATAGGTTCCTCTTCATCTTTGGTGATAAAATTAAAACATATGCCTCTTTTTCTAAGTATAGTTACATAGCTAGATACATTTTATGCCATTCTGTTGTTAATAGGGTATTAGGAATAGCAATCCAATACAAAAAGGGGTGTGTGTGCGTGCGTGTGTCCTCACCATATACTGTTGTTTATAAGCACAGAGCACTAGAGAGAGAGCCGTCCAAGACCAGTTCCTCACCCAGGGTAAGCTCATCTTTAGGATGAGCTCTGTGGCCATCCCTGAAGACGCACATGCTGAACTCTTCCCCCATGGTAAGCCAGCCTGCACCGGACATCTTTAGGATGAGCTCCGTGGCCATCCCCGAAGACACACATGCTGCCAGATAGAAAAAGAGGAGACGCTGGTGGGTTTTACTCTTGGATTTACATATTCCTGATGACTGGATTATTAAGATTAAGAGGTATGGACTTCGGAGTATGGCAGTCATTTTAGCTGAAGTATTTAGCTGCACGGACCCCCATGCAGCTCGGTGCGTGAGCTAAGTAGGCACACTTTCCCAGATGCCTGTGTCGCCCCCTCAGGGGTTGTTTTCTTCTCTGGCCTCTGCTTCTTCATTACTGATTTCATCTACATCACCCTTTCCCCGTTTGGGTTTCATTGTTATTAATGTGAGGCATTGCTGGGGCAACTGAAAAGGGTGAGCTTTCCTTGCTACCTTAAACCCTGAGCCTTATCTGGTCAGGTTCTGTGGATTTTCTTGGTACCCATGACTCCCTTGGTCCACTATTGGGGGAACATTTCCTTGTTGCTGCTGACTCTGGAGCTTGACTGTTGAGTTCAGGGTCTTGTTCCCACCACTGACTGATTTCTGGCCACTCTCTGTGCCTCATGTGCGTGTGTCTTGTCACCAGGGAAATTAGGGTCCCCTCATTCACTCTTAGTCTTCTCAATGAAAGAATTTAAAATCTGATTCAGAAAGAAACTCAAAGAATTTTTTTCTTGCATTTAAGAGAAAAAGAACATTGGATGTGGTGATGAATGCCTTCAATTCCAGCACTCAGGAGGCAGAGACAATAGATTCTGTGAGTTCAAGGCCAGCCAGGACTACACAGTGAGACCCTGTCTCTAAAACAAACAAAACTCAGAGAAAGGCAGGAGGGGGACAGGCACAAACACTGAAGAGAGGAAGCTATGTCCTTTTGGTGAAAAGCAGGAGGTGGAGAGCCCCGCAGAGCTGGGCTGGAGAAACCCAAGTGTTAAGAAAAGCATGGTTAGGAAAGAAAGAAGAGCAAGCAGGCATTTCAGGACAGCAGGGCGCTGACTCTGCCAGCAACACGGCAAAGTTGGGAGAAAAATAAACGCATTCTCTTGTGAGGGGATAATTATTCCTCCCAGCTCCTTCACAGGCTCCTTGAGGTGTGTCTTCTTGTCGCATGGCTGATGGTAAACTCAACCAGATTAGCTCCCGAGGAAGGAGACACAGAATGAAGTGTTCTAATCTTTGGAACAGGTCAGGTTGTGGTGTCTCCACCCAGGGTTTGATGAATTGTTTTTTCCTAGTATTATCAGAGAAACAGGGGTGACCTCCAAGACTACTGTAGCAGCATGTAAGGCAGTCACTCATAGCCTGTCACAAAAACTGGTCTAGGGAGTGTGTAAATCTTTTTGGAATTAGCAGGCTTACAGTGTGAACTTGATAATTTTCATTTTTCCCTACTACTCTGCTAACTTCTGATTTAAATTACTTCTGTATGAGGTAGTGCCAACCTATTTTACTTCTACTGATCAAGAGCAGTAACTTTCCTCCTCTGATGCAAATGATCTCATCCATACCGCCAATTCAAAAAATAACCCAGCACTTTACTGGTTAAATTAACATATTGCAAAGCTTCAGCTTTAAAAATTTTCAAAAGTGACACAGCTAATGTTTCACTTTGATATTATCTGAAACAGTTCTATACTAGAGGTAAGTCAACTGTGTTTTATTATTTATATAGATGATAAATCCTACTTCCATGCAAATTCATACATAGGATTCCAGGCAAGGGAGGTTTGTGAGCTGATCCTATGTAAAAGAGAAACTTTCTCAGAGTAGGCTCTTTCCAGACAGTTATATAAAAACATTTTTAACTGTACTGGGTGATTAATAAGCAACAATGTAATTGAGGTAATTAAAAATTAGTATTTATAGCAAGTATAATTACAGTTTTTAAGAAGGGAGAAAATTGAAATTTATTAAAAGGAACCAAACAAAAATGTCAAGTATAGAAATTACAATAAGTGAAATTATGGGGCTGATTGACAGGTTTAACAGCCTATGAGAGACAGGAGATAAGATTAGCAAACTGGAAGATGGATGGGAATAAAGCATCCTGCTGTAAGACAGAGTAGAAGAAAGCTGCAGGGTAGCATGAGACACAGCAACAGACTTGTTCTCATGTGTGCATGTGTGTGTGCATGTGTACCCATGTGTATGTGTGTGGATGTGTGTGTGCATGTGTGTATATGTGTGTGCATGTGTGAGTGCATGTGTGTATGCATGTGTGCATGTGTGAGTGCATGTGTGCGCGCACGTATGTGTGTGCACATGTGTGCATGTGTGAGTGCATGTGTGTGTGCATGTGTGTGTGCATGTGTGTGTGCATGTGTGTGTGCATGTGTGTGCATGTATGTGCATGTGTGAGTGCATGTGCGTGTGCATGTGTATGTGTGTGCATGTGTGTGTGCACGTGTGTGTGCATGCGTGTGCATGCGTGAGTGCATGTGTGAGTGCATGTGTGAGTGCATATGTGTGTGCATGTGTGTGTGCATGTGTGTGTGCATGTGTGTGCATCAAAAAGGATTCATTTCAAAGTGGGTAAGAGATGTAAGTATATAATTCTTGAAGACACACAAATGAGTAGTGTGTGGATGAAAAGAGCAAGGCTTTGTGTTCAGTCTCCAGGGTGAAAGAGAGGAAGCTGACCATCAGTAGTCAAGAAATTATAAATCAACCCAGCTAAGTGGTTATCATAAAAGGCTGTCATGGATGCAGAGAGAGGGGGATCTCTCATCCATTCTTCCACTATTGGTGAGACTCTAAATCAGTATAAACGTCATGGAGACAATATGGAAGCTTCTCAAAGGGCCAGAAATACAGCGACCATACGATCCAACAATTCCACTCTGATGTATACTGCCAAAAAACCTGAAATCAGCATGTCCAAGAGACATTCGCATTCTTGTATTTACTGCAGCCCTACCAGCAAAAGCCAAGGTGTGGAAAAAATGCAAGAACCCATCAGCTGATAGATACAAAGAGCCTGTGGTACACATTCACAACCGAGCATCAGCTGATAGATACAAAGAGCCTGTGGTACACATTCACAACCGAGCATCAGCTGATAGATACAAAGAGCCTGTGGTACACATTCACAACCGAACATCAGCTGATAGATACAAAGAGCCTGTGGTACACATTCACAACCGAGCATCAGCTGATAGATACAAAGAGCCTGTGGTACACATTCACAACTGAGCATCAGCTGATAGATACAAAGAGCCTGTGGTACACATTCACAACCGAGCAGGAAGTATGCTGGCGGCGTAGATGAACCTAGAGGACAATCGGGTGCAGCGAAACACTGTGAGTTCTAACTTCCATGGCAAGCTTTTGAAAAGTATGGCTCATGGTGCAGACTGAACTCAGAGCACTTTAGAGCCTTAAACCTGAGAGAATTCTGCCACAGAACTACATCCTTGGCCCCCAAATTGATTTTCTAGTAAAGAGTGGAAAATAGTTCCCAGTTACCAGAGACTGGGAACGATTCTAGGAATGGATGAATGATGGCTAATGGGCTCAGGGTAGATCTGCACAGGAGAAATAATTACTCTTTTTTAAAAAAATTCTACTTATTTTGTTTGCGACAATGTCTCATTATATAGCCCTGGTTGGCCTGAAACTTTCTATGTAGAAGAGATTGGTCTCAAACTCACAGAAACCTCTGCTTCCTGATTGCTGGGATTAAAATAGACTATAGCTAGCAGAGAAAAAAAAACAAAGGAATGATAAATATTTGAGATGATGAGATATGCCAACTACCCTGCATTAATCATGGCACAGCATAAATATGTGGTAAAATGTCACACTGTACCCCAGAAGAATGCACAACTACATGGAAATTAGAAGTAAAATTAAAATTAAAAAATAAAAATCCATTGAAACAGTTGTCCTAGAACATCCCATGGCATTTTGCTATGAGAGGTGGGCTAATTTCATTTAAAGAGTTACAGAAACACTGCATCAGGGAATTAGAGTGGTGGCTCGGGGGTTAAGAACACTTGCTGCTTTCTAAGAGGACCAGAGTTCAGGTCCCGCGCCCCACCGGGTGGTTTGCAACCACTCGCAACTCTAGCTTTCCAGCGGCTGAGGCTTTCCTTCTGCCTCTGCACCCATGCGGCGTGTACATGAACACAGAGAAACAAATGTAAATCTTAAAAAAGAAACTTACCGTGTCGATGCTGCCCTATAAAGTATTAATCAAACTAATTAGTCGCCCTAAGGGATTTGAGTTGCCAGCATCATTTCCCGTTCCCTGCTCCCTCCATAACTGTTTTGTGTGTGTACCAGTGTGATGTATTTGTCGGAGTAGTGTGTTGACGCGTTAAAAATGGCAATCAATGGTTGATGAGAACTTGTTTCCAAAGGTCAGCCTTGCTGCTTAGCTAAGATGTTTTTGTTGCCTTTTAAAAACAGAATTGACCAGTTAATACTGTTAAATTGACTTGAAGACATAACCTGAATACTGCCCTCACGTGCCTTTAGTTTCTGTTCATGCGAGGGTAATGTTGAGTCTGTAGAAAAAATGTCTTTATTGATTGCCGTGGCAGCAGCAAGCCCGTGGAAACGTAAGTGTGATGGCTGGAGACCGATCCCCAGGCTACCTCTGCTAGCGTCAGTGTTCCCCTTCTCTGCCACACAAATACTGACCTTGTCCTAAGCATGTACTGGGAACATACACAGGAAGCAGGAATGGGTTCTGAACCCTGGAGCATCCTTTCCCTGCTGAATGCAATCTATGAACTAAATGAACACGGTAAAAGACTTCCATGTTTTGCGGCTCCCAATTCAAACTCTTGTTCCACTCTCGGGGCTGGGCGATTACTAGCTTGGAAGACGGCTTCCCCGACAAGCATGAAGACCGAGTTCAGATTCTCAATACCCACACGGAAGCCAGATGTGGAGGTCCGGTTTGTAATCCCAGGACTGAGATCTGAGAAACTCACCGGCTAGCCAGTGGAGCTGAGCTGATGCAGTTCATGCGCGGTGAAGAGACCCAGGCAAGAAATAAGATGGGGATCACTAAAGGCCAACACCCAGTATCAATCTCCGGTCTCTAATAAACAAACAAACAGACATTATTATGGATGCTAATTTTACATTTCAAGATTTCTGCCAAATCAGAATTTCAGTACGTGAAATACAGTGGTTTTGAGGCCTTAGTTGCTGGGTAGCACGATGAACTCGTTTGTCCACTAGAGGGCTCCCTAACATGTGAAACTTAAGCAATGCTGTCTATAATGAAAAGACAAACTTCTGGAGAACAACGTATTTAAAGAAATGAATGAAGATCATAAAGAATAAAAATAAAATAAACCTCATCTCACTAGAGCCATGTCTTGTTGGAGACCACAGAATAAAAGTGATGTTTATTTCGTATTGATTGATTGACAGAGTCCTATCCATACCCTTACTTAATTCTAGCAATGGGCTTCAGAACGAGAAATTCGCCATAGAAAACATGAATACTACTTTGTTTTACTATGGACACTGATGCTATGGGAAGAGATTGGATTTTCCAGGCCCACTTCACTAACAGTGCTGGAGTGAGAATCAGACCCAAGATCCCTACCCGCAATCTCAGGTTCCAAAGTCGCTGCATTGAATTTTAAGATGCTGTGTAAATTCTAAAGGAAACTCTAGCTTCTGAGAGTTCAAAAACCACTGCTTTCATTGTTTTGAACAAATGTGTACATCATCATCATCATCATCTTCTTCTTCTTATATTCTTCTTCATCTAAAATCTAAGTATTGACCCCCATGATTACAACTCTCACTATGACAAAAAGTAAAATTTTAGTTCTTGGCCTAGAAAATGCATAGGCTTTTTATAATTGCTGGTGGGAGAAAGCTCTATAAATAAAACAAAAGAAAAGTTGCTTCTTTCCCCCTGCAGCTTTAGGGGGAAAGCCAGATGGCATCGTGCACCATATCATGGTACTGCAAAGCTTCTTCTGGAGACAAGAACCCCTGGACCTGAGATATTGACGTCACAGTCTACACTAAGCCAGAGGGTCACCAACCTTGCTTCTCACCTCACACTTATGTGTGGTGCAGTCACTCAGAACACATGCATGCACACACATATGCAATACTCCTGCACACGTATATCCACATGCAAAAATGTGCATACACACATGTATATACAACATGCACATATGAAGCTAGAAAAAGAAAGAACTTGAGAATCTCACCTTGCATGGATGAACAATGCCCACATGTGTGCTGCCTACACAGTGTTTTGAGATAATCACACAAAAAATGTTTTCTAGACTATTTAACTGACATTGTTTTTCTCCACACTCTCCTCTCTAGCCTGACTATGTGATTTTGAGTTTGCTGTGGTTATTACTAAATAAAGAATTAAAGTTTGGTAACTGTATCTATACTCATGCTTAATGCTCATGGCTCTGCAGTTGGTTCAGTAGGAGCCATTGGACTGCCAGAGAGAAGCCCAAGGTCATGCTTTGGTTACCTTCCTCCTAAATCTATTGAGCATGGTCTTTGCTCCATTGGTCCAAGACTCTCCAGATGACTGCCCCTCCAGCCATGATGACAGTCAATTCACCCTTGATGGATAGACACTCCTGTGTATGGCTTAATGAAATGCTGATTCTATTCCTCCAGGACGGAGCTCACTGGCAAAAACAAAAGGCTGAATTCCAAACTGCAATTGCTCATGACAAGATCTGTGTGGCAGCCAAAAGCTGGGAAATGAAAACATATTTGTTTCTCTGTCTTCATTCACAGCATCCTCAGGAGATGAATGAGTTGGGCTTGAAGGTATTAAGAAGAGTGGAATAGTTGTTTCTTCTCGATGCTCCGCTCACCCTATGTCTGCCTCCAGTCCAGCTCTCGTCCTCTGAGAGGTTCTTCTTTGTTTCCATCCCAAGCATAGGACCTGTATCTTGTTTTCATATAACCTCACTGCTTAGCATAGTTGGTACCATTTATTAAATGAATACATATACTAAAGCCTGCAAAAGAAAAGACAAATAGATCACCATGTGAAGGCTAAATGAAAAACTCCAACTATGTAAGGGAAAAAATACCTAAAGTGTTTGGCTCAGAGAATACAAACTTTGGACATCTTTTATTGGAATAAAATCTCGAAGTCAGTGCTGAGTAAACCTCTCAAGAGTGTAACAAGAAAAGCATGCATATAATAAAGAATCCATCTGGGGTTTTAATATAAGCATGAATTTTGGGGGGAAAGACACAATATGGCATGACAAAAACCACACCTGTCACTGTTATTAGACAATCTCCAGAAAGGAAAGATTTACAGAGTCTCTTGGCCAGAGAGTCTATGAGAAAGAAGTAAATTTTCCCCAAGACAACAAATGAAACTCTCAAGTGGGATGTGATATTTTTTTTTAAGCCTTGATCTCACATGAGCCCATGTTTTAAAAATCTGTAAAACAATCATTTGGCATAAATTAGTTTTCTGTTACTGCACACCTCCCATCCCCCTTCTTCTGGGAGAGTTGCAGATTCTGCAGACTTGGGGCTCCTCTGTGTTCACCCAGCCTGAGGAGCCTGGGGAAGGATGTGAGCTCCATCCGGTGTCTGGACTGGGTCTCCCTTTCCTTTGCACAGGAAGATTGCTCTTTACTCCCTCAGCCCTAAGTGCAGGGTCGGATGCTTCCTCCATCACTGGATCTCTGTATTAGCTGTTCCTTCCAGGAACCCTTCTCCTCCTTGTCTGCCATTTAGTAGGCAGATTTCACATCAGCCAATACTCTATTTTACATATGATTCCAACTGGGATAGCCTTTAAATTTCATAAAGTATTATATACATAATCCTTTAAAGTACTTACCAGGTGTGGAAGAGGGAGTGTTAACTATTACAGATTACCTATTAAGGTAACCTAGGCCAGGACAGTCAAGTGCCTTGTGTAGACTTAGCCTAGGTCTGAATTTAAATAAACTAATTGCCAAAAGGCTTTCTTGATTGAATTAAAATCTGAATATAAAATAATAATAAGGAATAAGTATAAAAATTGAATTTATCTCAAGTTTAGTATTTATGTTTGTGTGTGGTTGATGTATGTTTGTGGTGTGTGCTTCATGTGCTCATGCAGAGGCTACAGGAGGGTTTCAGGCCAGGCATCAGGCCATATCAGCCCCTGCTTACTGATGGGGCCTCTCCTGGGACATGGAGCTGAGCGAGATCAGTCGTCCTCCAGTCCTGGCTCCCCACGCGAGGCTCAAATGTTACTCCTACCATGTGTGCTTTAGCATGTACCTGTAAACAGCCTTAATTAATGCAACTAGAATGTATATTTTAAGTAATAATCACTTAAAAATAGACTTGAAATGAGGAGATGGCTTAGTGGGTAAGGTCCCTTGCTATGCAGACATCAGGATCTGTGTTGGAGGAAGGGAACCAGGAGATTGGCAGAGATTCACCCTGTAGGGCGATGATGTGGTCCAAATCTGCTGCTACAGGCACGCCCTGATAACTGAGAAATACGCTCATTGACTGTCATTATCAACAGTAGACACGCCAACCCATAAAGGATAACCTGTCACTAACTGTGGCCATAAATTGTCTCTCAATATTTCATACCGTAATAAATATCTTTCAGTCACTTTAGAACAAAGATCCCCTTTTCAACCAGGAAATGGTTTAAATATACTTCAAAGCCTCAGCCAGATGGAAGGACCACTTTGGCCCAGTGAGATTACATCCTCATACTTTTAAATCACGACCTCCTCTTCAGGGAAATTCCCGCACAGCTTCATCCCGTCACTGATATCTCAGTTCCCATTCATCACAGGCCTGGACTCAGTCCCAGGTCATGGTCTGCTTCTGAGGCACATATAGTACTTTATTAATGAGAAAGACATTCTGTACAGAAACAATAGCAAACTGTGGTTTTTCTGTTTTGTTTCTGTAAGGGCCACAGTTGATCTGAGAAGATTGGGGCCTTTTTCCTCACAGGCTCTGTTAGATGAATACAGCTATATCTGGGGTCCATTTCAGGATCTGGGCAGTGCTGGTTCACAGTGTCCTGCATACAGAGCGTTGATCTGAATATCTTTAAGGGAAGGGAGAGGAAATCAATTTGAGAGGCATCATAGTAGACCTTTTAATTTAATAAGCAATTATTTCCTAAATGCTTCTGTAAATATAGTGTTGATTTCTTGAATAATTTTCTTTTCTTTAATGGCAACATATCAAAGTCTATTCATTTTCATGTTTGTTGAAAATATCAAACTATATAAAGGTTTAAATACTATTAATGTGATTTAAAATATGGGTCGGGAGAGATGGCTAAGAAACTGTTATAAAGCTGTGACCGAAAACCTTACACAAAGCTTCTGAAGGAATAAGAATTTATTTGGCTCAGAGTTTATGGGTACAGTCCATTACAGTAACCAGGACATGTGACAGGAGTGGGAGTGGCCAGAAGCTGCAGTGACAGGAACATGAGTTTTCTTGTTCACATTTCTCTAGACCAGGAAACACAGACAGGAAAGGTAGTGGGATTAGGGTAAAAGACTCAAGCTCCATGCCGCTCCAACATCCAGGATCTGTCTCTAGTAAAGCAACATCTTCCAAAGGTCCTGCAACCTTCCCAAGACAGTACCATAAGGTGGGGACGAAATGGTCAAACACATTTCATAAACAAACTAGAATACCGGTTCAGGAGGCTAGCCCACTACTCTCTAAGACCTGCTTCCACACACCTTCAGGGTGATAGACGCCAGCCTCCCTTGGCCACACATGGCAGCGTCTGTGGCAGACAGAAAGGCAGAGGAGGAAGAAGAGGATGTGGGGAAGAAATGCTGGTGTTTGGCTGTTGGCAGTTTACCAGGCCAGAAAACAGAGAACAGACATAGCGCAAGGATGTGCCACAGTCGGGGCCGGAAAGGGTTTTCCCATCCTCCTTTGCATGTATATTCAAAGTGTTATTACAGCCCATGCCAGTGGGAAATCCTGTGTTTTCTACCCTGACCAAACAGGATTAAGTCCCCAAAGCTTAAAAATGAAAACCTTTCTCACTCTCTACTATAAAATAGATTTTCTTTCTCCTTTCCATAGTGATAACCAAATGAAAAATACATTTAGCTCAGATCTGACACCAAGTGCTTTATGAATCCAGCAAAATCAGATTTAGTATTTTGTCACATATTGATCTCCATGAAAATCTCATGAGCTACCTGTGACTTCGTTCTGCTCCATATAAATAATTAAATTTTAATACAATAATTTTCATGTCCCAAGTACATAGTAATATATTCGGTTGTGGCTATCGATTAGCTCAGCCTTCTCAAGGCCTTTCTGAGGATGGCATTTAAAATATATAAACAAAAAAAATTCCCCTGGACTTATGCCTGCTACACAGTAGCATCTAATTACTGCATAACAAATGCTGCCAAAAAGCAAATTTGGATATAATGTTCAAAAGAGCTGAAACAACGGGAATACAAAGAGCTGGTTTAGTTATTTTAGCCCTTCAGCAATTCTAGCTATTGTTCAAGGCTCAACATAGAAAAAAAATCTATTATTTCCCAGAATGGAAGATGCATTTTTTTTTCTTTGCCACATTCTCACTGCCCTAATTTTAACTAGCTGATCATGGTCAAAAAAAATTAACTTCTGATTAAATTCCCCAGAAAAATGCTTTCTGTGCTGCCTTAGAATGTTTGTCAGACCCAAACATATGAGCAATAAATGCATCCTCAGATAGGAGATGCTTTCTGCATAAAACCAACTATTTCTTCACACAGTTCCATTCAAGGATGAAGTCACTTTTGTGAAAGTGATTGTCAAGTAGTTACCAGAAATTAACTGTTAACTAAGAGCACTGAGCACTGGCATATTATTAGAAAGAAACACATCTATCTATCTATCTATCTGTCTGTCTGTCTGTCTGTCTGTCTGTCTATCTATCTATTATCTGTCTGTCTATCATCTATCTATCTATCTATCTATCTATTGTCTATCTATCATCTATCTATCTATCTATTGTCTATCTATCATCTATCTATCTATCTATCTATCAATCTATCTATCTATCTATCTATCTATCTATCTATCTAGATTTTCTTTTGGGACCTGTAGAGATGTCTTAGTGGTTAGGAGCATGTAGTGGTGAGATGAGCAGGCCTGCTTTTCATCCAGCTTAGCCCTGGAAATAACAACACACAAATTGTATTTTTTTAAACACTGCCTGGCCCATTATATCTAGCCTCTTCTTGGCTAATTCTCACATCTTGCTTTAATCCATATTTAGTAATCTGTGTAGTACCATGAAGTGGTGGCTTACCGGGAAAGATTCAGCATGTCTTACCTGGCGACTGGCTCCATAGCGTCTGACCCAGAGAGAAGAGGCATGGCAATTGCCTAACTTCCCTTCTTCCCAGCATTCTGTTCTGTTTACTCCACCCACCTATGTTCTGACCTATCAGGCCAAGCAGTTTCTTTATTAATTAACCAATGAAAGCAACAGATAGACAAATGACCTTCCCACATCAGTAACACTTAATACTTTTACAGAAAACTCTGGTTCAATTCCCTGTACCCATGTGGCTGTTCAGAACTGCTTGCAGTGCAAGCTCCAGGGGGTCCAACTCCATCTCTGGCTTCTGCAGGCCCCTGCAAACACATGGTACGTGTATACTCAAGCACATTCACACACATACAAAAGTAAATAAAGTTTCTCATAATTTGTTTTTATTCATGTATGTACATATGTGCATGTATGCCCACAGAGGTCAGACGAGAATGTCAGATCCCCTGGAGCTGGAGTCACAGGTAGTTGTGAGCACATGACATGGATGCTAAGAACCAAGATCTGGCTTTCTGCAAGAACACCAAGTACTCTAAACCACTGTACAACTTCAAATTGTAATTTCTGGCTGGGGGCCAGACCTCCATGTCTTAGCTTGGATACTTCACATTAATCAATTATACATGTCAGTTTCTTTGTGCCAAGACTCTAAAAAGACTTTTATGCTGGATAAATAAATAAAACCACATGTAGATGACTTTGTGCTTTGGCATATATATCCCCTACCACTTCCTGAGGTCTCTGACATAGGCATGCCTGTGCACACAGTATTTCCTGTGCACATATCAATGCCCCATGTCTGTGTTCACCTCATCCCACCTCCCTGCCCACTCAGTCAAAAAACATGAACAAGTGTTAAGTATATTCTGGTATTACGATGTATGAATTATTGCAATGTATGAAAGAAAATTAGTTTGACGTTGTCAAGCAGGACTGTAGCATGCATTCTAATAGGTCTTAACAATAAAGGCCTGGGGGTCAGATATTGGGGAAAATGCTGAGAGATCAGAGAGATGAAGGAGCAGAACCATGGCCACTTTACCTCTCCACTTCCAACTGAAAAGAAACTGCCTTCCTATTTCCCCCATCCTATCACTTCCTCTTTCTGCCCAGCCATGTCACTTCCTGTCTCTTTGTATTGACCTCCAGCCCTCTATGGTTAGCTAGTGGCTAGCTCTCCCCTCTCATTTTCAGACAAGCTTTATCTATGCAAACAGGATACCCAGGACCAATAGCTGGAACTGATGCCATGACAGAGCTAATGACATCTGTGCATGCTGAGGTTGGTCTAGCATTCTGAGCGTTCAGTGTTACCTTTATTGTACATAACAGCATTTTACTGAGTGATGGGGTCTTCATCAGATGGCTGAGGAGCTCTGAGAAGCTAGACTTGGGTTTAGTTTATGTAGTAGGACATTACTGTTTAATGAAGGTCAACAGTGAATCATTGCTTTGGTCCCCATTGATATCCTATTATCACAGTAATAATCATATTACCATGTTCCCCTGACAAGAGAAGAGACCTGCTTTAAACACTTCTGGATGAAACCCTGATCTTGTGACTTGCTTTAATCAAAAGGCACTGGAAGGGACAGCACTGTGCAAGTTCTAAGGTGTGTGTGTGTGTGTGTGTGTGTATGAAATTGTGTATGTGAGTATGTGTTTGAGTGTATGTGAATGAATGCACGATTGTAAGTATGCATGTATGTGTAAGTGAATGTGTGTATGTGAGTATGCTTGTGAGTGTGTGTGAATGCATGTATGTGAGTATTCGTGTATGTGTGAGTTAATGCGTGTATGTGAGTATGTGTGTGAGTGTGTGTGAGTATGCGTGTGAGTATGTGTGTGAGTGTGAGTGAATGCCTGTGAGTATGTGTGTGAGTGTGTGTGAGTGAATGCATGTGAGTATGCGTGAGTGTGTGTGAGTGAATGCATGCATGTGAGTATGTGTGTGTGTGTGTGCACATGTATGCATGAGTAGGTATGAGTAGGTGTGTGTGCATGTGTGAGTGAGTGATGTGAGATTCCCTTCTGTATGCTATAAATGTTTTTATTACCATTGGTTAATAAAGAAGCTGCTTTGGCCTATAGCAGGGCAGAATATAGGTAGGCAGCAAAACTAAACTGAGTGCAGGGAAAAAGAAAGCAGAGTCAGGCAGATGCCATGTACCTGATGAAGGAGAAAGACGTCAGAACTCTACCAGTAGAAACGGGCTATTTTAAGATGTAAGAGTTAGCTAGGAATATGCCTGAGCCATCAGCCAGTGTTTTAATTAATATAGTTTATGTGTGATTATTTGGGTCTGGGTGGCTGGAAAACAAAAGCACAGTCTCCACTTAAAAATGGTGCCCATAATGGAGCAAAAAATCCACATTAAACCTAAGAAAGTTATTTTAAAAATGGGCATCTAGACCCACAAAAACTGGAGCCAAGCACAGCTTTTGGTAGCCCCCCACCCCTTTTTTTCAAATAGGTTCTGTTATCTGGCCACAAGCAGAGGCATGGTTGCTTTAAGAGAAGACTTCCTGGTTCATGCTGGCTCTGATTCTTTTAGGAGGTACTGCTACAGAGCACTTAAATGAGGTCTGTGAGCAGTGCATTACAAATTGCTTAATGGTGACATAGATCTGCTGCATCCCTGAAGCTGGGGCAGTGAGCATGGCTCACAGAGGTGGTGAGTGTACCTCTGTCATGTTGGACTGAGTGGAGTCAACAGAAAAAGCTGCAGCATTAATCCTATGCCATTCTGGCTTAAAATTAAAAAAAAAAAACTCTCCTGGTCAGAAAATAATTACAGATATACAGTAAGACAAATTCAGATAAAAAAGCCTCTGAATGGGTCCCAGATTTGGATAAATATACATGGACTTAAGAGAGAGAAGAAAGAGTACAGTCAGAGATTAAAGGAGTAAGATAATAAAATAAATATTAAAAAGTAATAAGGTAAAAAAAGTTACATAAAGATGGAAACACCTAAAGAGTCTGAATTATGTATATTATTGTGTGATGGAGGAAGGTCATTGGCTAATAAAGGAACTGCCTTGGCCCATTTTATTGGTTAGAAGATAGGTGGGAGGAGTAAACAGAACAGAACGCTGGGAGGAAGAGGAAGTGAGCTCAGACTCCACAGCTCTCCTCTCAGGAGCAGACGCCTGAGAGAGACGCCATGCCCTGCTCCCGGGATGAAGCTCCGACCCAGGATTGACATAGGCTAGAATCTTCCCGGTAAGCGCACCTTGGGGTGCTACACACAGATGATTAGAAATGGGCTAAATTAATATGTGAGAATTAGCCTAGAAGAGAATGGGCTAAGCAGTGTTTAAAAGAATACAGTTTGTGTGTTGTTATTTTGGGCACAAGCTAGCCGAGCAGGCAGCCGGGGTGCTGGGGACGCAGCCCCGCCGCTCTTATTACTACAATTGTGTTTGTTTGTTTGTTTGTTTATTTATTACTGTGACTAAGCTAACTATGGAAAGACAATTCATTGTACAGGTTCCTAAGCTAAACCAACATATATATTTTGAAGGTATCTTAACTTCAAAATTTGAGTCTAGGGACATGTTACTTTGGAAAAGAGGTTCTGCTTCTGTTTCCACAGAGGATGAGAACATGTGGGTTCCTTCCAGGATAATGTGGTTTATGGAATAAGACCCCTCCCAAGGTCTCTGAACCCTAGAAATAATTTGCCCAACAAGCAGCAGAAAGCAGTTTGGAGAAAATTATGCCCAAATTACCAAAATGCTTGTTTATAAATGTGATAAACCACAAGCCTTATAGTAAAATAGAAAATAATAGAAATAGGTCAATTTCAATGTAAGAACTAGCTAGGAATATTCCTAAGCCATTGCTTAAACAATACTGTAATTAATATAGTTTTTGTATAATTGTTTGGGACTAGGCAGCTGACAACTAAAGTCTCCATTTACGAGTAAGTGTATGTATGAGTGTGTGTGTGTGTGTGTGTGTGTGTGTGTGTGTGTGTGTGTGTGAATTGGGTTTTGCTTGCTATATTAGGAATCATGACCAAAAGTAATTTGTAGAGGAAAGAGTTTATTTCACCTACAGGTTGCAGTTCATCACAGAGGAAGGCCAGGGCAGGAACTCGAAACTGGAAGGGGAAGCAACAACTTAAACAAAACCACAGAGGAGGCAAATTCTGCTTACGAACTTACTTCCCAAGGTTTTCTTAGTTTGCCTTCTTAAACAATCCAGTATGACCTGTCCAGGGAGTGACACCACCCACAGTGGGCTAGGCCCCACCACTTCAGTCATTAATCAAGAAAACATCTCTTGAGTAAACTCACAGTCAAACTGAGGTTCCTTCTTCCAAGGTGACTCCAGTTTGTGTTAGGCTGATGAGAACTAAGTTGCAAGTGTGTGCTTCTGTGTGTGTGTTGGTGTCTGTTTAGTGTGTATTCATGTGGAGGCCAGAGGCCAACTTCAAGTGTTTCGAGACAGGGTTTCCCACAGGCCTAGAGTTTCTAAAGGAAGCTAGGCTGGATGTCCTGCAGCCTCAGGCATCTGGCTCCTCTGCTGGCCCAGCACTGGGACGACAAGTGTGTGTCGTGCACTACCTTTTTCTATATGAGCTCTGGGGTTTGAACTCAATTCCTCAAACTTGTAAGGCAAGCAAATTACTAGCTTTGCATCTCTGCAGTCTCAGGCTTCGATCTTAAGGGCCTTTGTATATCCATCCATTCTCTCGCTCTCCTCTCCCTCCCCTTCTCTCTCCCTACCCCCCTCTGTTTCAGTCTCTCTCCCTTCCTCCTTCCTTCCTCCCCACCTCTTTCTCTCTGAACCAGTTGTTACTGGCTGTAGAGATGGCTTGGAGGTTAAAAGTAGAGTATACCAGGTGGCTTACAACTGTCTGTAACTCCAACTTTCAAGGGATTTGATGTCCTCTATGGCCTTCTAGGGAATCTGTGCACAAGTAGCAAGAATTCATACACACATATACATATACATAAATAAAAATAATTTAAAAAAGAACCAGTTGCCATCATGTAATGAAATCTAGATTAGCCAGAAATGGTAACTTATACCTATAATACCAGCACTTGGGAAGCTGAGGCAGAAGGATTACTGTGAGTTCAATGCCAATCTGTACTATATAGTGAGAGAAGTAAGAGAAAATAGTTCACCAAAAGATCAGTCCAGGCTCCAGATGGACAGCTATCTTGGCCCCTCTCACTCACACACTAGTGCCCAGCTTTCTGAACCACATAAAAATTCTCCAACTGATACAAGACAGCTGAGTTTCATCAGAACTCTGCCAGGATGTTGAATATGAGAATCACAGGCATTAAAAACTTTGCTTTAAACCAACAGTCAGTACAACCAGGGCAGTATGATTTAGAAATACAACATGGTCAGAAAACCCCAATACCTGGTTTGCTCTTTTCTTAGGTATGGATTTATCTGTATTTAATATTTCTTATTTTTTTGTGTGTGAGTATGTGTGTATATATCATGTGACTGTGAGTGCCATTGAAGGGAAGAAGAGGGCATCAGATCTCCTGGACTGTAGCTTTTGAGCCACCTGAACACGGGCGCTCAGGTTCAAACTCAGGTTCTCTGGAAGAGGAACAAGTGCTCTTGACCACTGAGCCATCTCTCTAGCCCCATAGGCCTGGATTTCTCTTATATTTGGCATATGTATATATATGACTTGACAAGACGGTTTGGTACCATATGGTGAACTATTAATTTTTTAAAAGCAGTAGTTTCTTAGTAATGAATGTGTAAAACAGAACATTCTGCTCTTAAAACTCGCCAGAAGACTAGGTGTGAATGACCAACATACCTTTAATCCAGTGAGGCATGGAATCGTGTAACATCCAAAGATAGCTCATGAAAAATGTGCTACCTGAGTTAATCCTTTACAGAATGTCAAAATACCTGTGTCTGCTTCTTAACATAATTATATACTAAAGACTTATACTTGACATTTGACTCTAACTGAAAGGAGTTTGGGCCATACTATGAAAATACATGTTTTATAGTAAGTTATTTTTGCACATCTTAGTTTTGCTTTTTGTTGATATGTTAAACACTGACCAAAACTAAGTTGGGGAGGAAAATGTTTATTTGGTTTATAGCTCACAGCAATCGCTGAGGGATGCTAAGACAGGGACTGAGCAGAGACCATGGATGGATCCTGCTTGTTCCCTCTGGCTTGCTCAGTTACCTTTCCTACAAAGCCCAGGTCCATCTGCCAATATATGGCATCACCCACAGGGGAATGGCCCCTCCCACATCAACCAGTGATCAAGAAAATGCCCCATGGACATGCCCACAGGAAAACATTATCCAGCTTCCCAGGTGACTCTAGGTTTGTGTGAAGTTGACACTGTATATAATTGTGCCTTGTTTTCATTTGAAGATCTACAGAGTCTCCAGCTATATTTTTTATTTTCCAATATTTTTATTAAGTTTTTTATTTGTTTTCATTTTTCTTTGTCTTTTAAAGCTACACTTGTTGGTGAAGACGGAAGATGGAGAATTGAACTCCTGTGTAGTATTGGTAGGAACAGAAATGGTGCAATCATTTTGGAAAACGTTTGCAGGTCTTCAAAACAAAAAAATAGAAATACCATTTGATTCAGAAAATTTATCAAAGGGTACATACATGAGAACTCAAGTAGAAACTTGAAATATTTATATACCCACACTCACAGCATCATCGTTAATTAAAAAAACCTGAAAACACCCCACAAGTCCATCACCAGAAGAATGAGTAGTGGCATTACATTTGTATTTTAATAATGCTTGCATGAAGTTCAGGGAGTAAAACAGCCCCACTGGTCAGCCTTACAGACCAGGCAGTGATGAAACACACCTTTAATTCCAGTAGCCACACTAGATGCCATAGAAACCAGGTGATGCATAACTTTAATCCCAGTAGTGTACATCTTTTTATCCAGCCCTAGAGAAGAATATAAGTTGGGAGGAGGCAGCTCTGTCTCAGTTTCATTCTGAGATTCCTGGAGGTAGGATCACCATTTTTTGACTGAGTTAATGTAAGAGCCAGTGGCTGGTTGCTTTGCTTTTCTAGTCTTCAGGTTGAACCCCAACTTCTGTCTCTGAGTTTTTATTAATGTGTTTCAAAAATGAGTATACAAAATGGAATATTATTCACCATTAAAGAGCAACAATTCCTTTTATCCGTTTTTATATCCTAACTAAAGCTTCTCCTGCTTTACCTCTTCCCAGTCCCCACACCACCGAAGGCTCCACATCTACCCCTTCTCCACTATTTCTCTTCAGATACAGGTGGGCATCCCTTGGTATCACTCAGCCATGGTATATCAAGTTGCAGTGAGACCATGCACCCCCTCCTCCACATAGGTTGGATAAGGCAATCTGGCAGAAGGGATGGTTCCCAAAATCAGACAACAGAATCAGAGATATCCCCTGCTCTCAGTGCTAGGAGTCCCACATGAAGACCATGCTACAGAACTGTAACATATGCACAGTGTCCAAGTTATTCCCATGCAGGCTCCCTGATTGTCGGTTCAGTCTCTGTGAGCACCTATGAGCCCAGGTTAGTTATGTGGGTTTTCTTGTGGGGGTGCTGGTCCCACAGAGTCCTATAATCCTTCCTTCCCTTCTTCTGCAGTATTTGTGGAGCTCTGCCTAATGTTTGCCTGTGGGTCTCTGCATCTGTTTCCATCAGTTGCTGGGTGAAGGCTATGACAGTTGGGCTAGTCACCAATCTATGAATATAGTAGAATATCCTTAGGAGTTATTTCATTGACTTTGTTGCCATTCATGTTTAGTTCTATCTTAGGTCTCTGGGTCCTGGTCCTCAGTGGGGGAGCTCCCTCTAAGGGTATGGGTCTCCAGCTGTGCCAATCATTAGTTGGTCACTCCCAGGAGAAATTGTAGGTTAAAGGGTTTGTGGCTGGGTTGGTACTCCAGTCCCTCCACTGGAAGCCTTGTGCTTGGTTGTAGGAGATGGCCAGTTCTGTCTCCAGATCCCCATTGCTGGGAATCTTAGCTTCAGCCGTCCTCAGAGATCCCGGGGTTTCCACTGCTCTGGATTTCTACATCTTCCAGGGATGCACCGATCCTAGCTGTCTGCCCTAGTACTCTCCCAAACACCTGATCCCTCCCTTTCCATCCCCACTCTCCCAGACACGGTGAGCTTCATGCATCCTCCGTGTTACTTAGCCTCTCTGGTCTGTGGGTTATAGCATGGCTTTTAATCCAAATAAATTTGATTAGTTCTAGTTCTTAATTTCTGAGTTGTCTTGGTTCTAGTTAAGAGTCTCTGTCCAAGTTGGGAGCTGGCTTTCCAGTGGTTAGCTTTAGAGCAGTGGGTCTCTGCTCTTCTGACTGGTGTGCCATACACCTGTTTCTCTGACTGGCATGATATGCACCTGGGCAGCTGAAGTCTGTGTAAGCTGGTGTGACTTTGCTTCTGTTCTGACAGGGGAGGCTTGTGTCAGTTCTGTCTAGTGTACCCTGATTCTGAGTGGTAGAAGACTGCTGGGCTGGAGGCAGGGCCCAGTAGCAGGGTCTTGGACTAGGTGGGACTGCATGGGCCTCAGAAAGGGACTGTAGGATTCAGGGAGGAGTGTGGCTTTGTTAACAGGCAGGTCACTCACTGGTTCTGGCCGGTGTACCCTGCTCCTGAGTGGTGGAAGTCCACTGTGGTTGGGCAGAAGAACAATTTCTAACATATTGCTACAACATAGATGAACTCTGAGGACATTATGAAAAGTGAAATAAGCCAGGCACAAACAACCACTATATAATTCCACTTATAAAAGGTTCCTAAGTATAAATATTCAGAGAGAGTGGGAAGGGAACCTCAGAGAAGAGGACAGATAAGGAGTCAGTGGGGACAGAGTCTGAGGTCAGTCTGAAAATGCAGTCTGAGGCCAGGATTGCCCCCTTTGATCTGAGCATTGGTAGAGGTAAGAACTGCCTAGTGGCTAACCATTCTGCTTTTCTGATCTTCAGCATTAACTCCTATATCTGACTCTGGGCTTTTATTGTTAATACCAATTAGAATTTGTGCTACAGCCCTCTCCCTACCAGCATTTGTCATTGCTTGTTTTCTTGAACCTTGGCTAGGTTCTCAGTTTATGCTGCTGAACCACTCCTTAGTGTATACTTTAAGGGCTCTGGTTCCAGACATAGAACCAGCCTACGTGTCCACAGCAGATGAATGAGTAAAGAAAATACAATTCGCAACACAACAGAATCATGACATTGTAGGACAATTGGGGGGACTGAATTCCCAGGGGTTCCAAGTAGACTTTACCACAAACTGTCTTTTTCTTTTACTCCAAACCTTCTCTCACACTTTATCCTGGGCCCTTAAGGCAATCTGTTCTTATCAACAAAATGTTTAGCACTTCTTGCCTTAGCCTCACTGCCCAGACCACAGAATCAATGGAGAAACTGACAACCATGTTTGTCTTCAAGTCAGAGACCTCATTTCAGCCATTCTCCACCAAGACCTCTTCGCGCCACAGCCTTCCCTGGCAGACTGGGCAGAGTGGATGAGGTGCAGGCACATCTGTGGGAGTGTGGTTCCCAGATGCGGAAACACCCTCCAGGGCTCTTGGCACTCTTCGTGTACCACCTGGCCTTTCCCTCACAGCGCTGGGCCCTGGCTGGAGCTCGCTTACTCGCCTGTTGCCTGCTACAGGGGGCATTAATCAGAGTGGGAACTGTCTGGCTCATGAGTCTTCATCTTCCACACCTAAGTGTCGGCCCACAGCAATCACGCTGCAGTGCTGTGTGACTGAACCCTCCTTACAAACCCACAGAGGGGACTTCTTAGATTCCTCTACTTGTGTTTTAGGAGGGGCATTACTTCGTGATGGAGCATTTGCAGAATGGCAGATATCATTAAGTTGCAAAGTCTGTGTTATCCTTTTAGAAACTGAAGAATCAAGTGTCTTGACAGGTCTACAGAATTAACTACCTCACTGCTACAGAACCCACCTTCTATGGGAAAATGCATTTCATGTTCTAAGCAACTAGCATTTCTGACAGAGATGGATCAAGAATATAAAAGAACTGAAAACGATGGGATAAAGACTGAGATGGTCCAGCACATGACCGAGGCAGTAACCTTGGAAGGGCTTTTCTGAGGAGCCTGTGTGGACTCACTGCCACCAAGTAGTACATATCGTATAAATAAAAAGGAAGATTTTAAATCTAACATAGTAAAACTATACACATTGAGAACAATTATCAAGTAATAAATGCATTCACAATGTCTTGTCCATTAGAATTTGGCAAATTCAGAGAAAATAACTCTATTATCTATCCGATCTTCATGAGTTCAAAGTTTATATCTAATTTACTTTATGTCATAACTAATGTAAATTGTAACTATGATTATCTAATCTTCAATTCCATCAGAGACCCAAAAAGGATATTATACTAACTGCGTAAACAAGAAATGCAGAGCAAGCAACTCCCAAAATTATAGAAATGACAGAAATATCTGGCTGCATGGAGAGTTACCTGAAGGTTCCTCTGCAATGTTGGGGCATCCATCTTTGTTGTATCAGGAGCAGCAGGCTGCGTTCCTGGCACCTGGCCACCCGCACGGCTAGCTTTATACCCGAAATAATTACACAGAAACTGTATTCTTTTGAACACTGCCTGGCCCATTAGTTTCAGTTTCTAATTGGCTAGCTCTTACATATTGATCTAACCCATTTCTAATATTCTGTGTAGCACCACGAGCTGGCTTACCAGGAAAGATCTTAACCTGCGTCTGTCTGGAGTGGGAGAATCATGGCGACTGCCTAACTCAGCTTCTTTCTCCTAGCATTCTGTTCTGTCTACTCCACCTACCTAATTTTCTGTCCTGTCAGGCCAAACAGTTTTCTTTATTACTTAACCAATAAAAGCAACAGATAAGATACAAGACCCACCTCCATCACATCTTCAGCCTATAGGCCTAGAATATCTTATAGACTTTTTGTGAAGCAGGAATTTTTGAAGAGCTGCCCTACTTCATCATGGCAAAATTTAGCAGTAACCTTCTTTGTGTCCTACTTGTCCAATTTGAACAGCATACTGCAAGGGCAGTTTCTTGCCCAGTGGAAAACTTTGCCACAATGAAAGCAAATTCCATATGGAGGTTTTAGGATGTCCATCATCCTCTTTTGGACTTAGATTGGTACAACCAGGAGCAGACATAAAATGAAATGCCTTATGTTATTGAAACATCTTAAAATTCATATTCCTTAGGTCTCTGAAGTGTTTGAAGGCCATCATCTATCTAAAATATATATCTCTATTTGACCTTGAAAGCATACCTAACATGACTATAAGTTTGATTTTTATAGATGACTAACTACTAACCTGTATTTCTTTATTATGTTAAATATATTTCAAAGACTAGACCTTTATATTAAATTTTCAAATTATCTGCATAGGTACAATATCTTAAACAAGAGTAGAAACATATATATGGTATAACAAAAATAACTTAATTTACATTAATATACAATAATATCTTAAACAAGAGTAGAAACATATATAATATAAAATATAAAATTTGTATCACTATACAAAAATTCATACAATGTAAAATATTTGAAACTAGTGGTTGCTTATTTAGTTTGAAAGTAGGTACAAAATATACCCTTTTATTCTATAATTTCTATATCCCCACTTTTCTTTTCAAAACAAGATCCCTAAATCTAATCTCTTTTTCTTGGTTTCCCCCGACTAAGACCAACAACAACTTGTAAACAATCCCCTTAAACAATGATAAACATCCATAACCCACCAAAAAACAGAAATTACCCACCTCCACCTTTTGGGCAGTTATTTAAATAATTCAGTTTCTGTGTAATTATTTCAGTTCTGGGCAGCTGGGATGAACAAGTAGCTCCTTTCAACACAGATCCAGAGCTCCTTCATTCCAGCTCTTAAAGTTCCCACTGTAGCCCTCAAATGCTGACTGTAGTCCTCTTTGTCATCAAGAGAAAAGCTATTTTGGAAAGGGAAGTTAGTACAAAAGGCTGATTTACTCTTATCATGAGAATACCTACAATGAGAGAGGCCCCACAAAAACATCAGATTGGCAGTCTGACAAGCTGTAGAGACCCAAGCTTCTGAGTGTCACAAAGTAGAACATGAAGAAAAACATATCTGTTGCATTTCTTCTTCAATTTGGTATAACCATCTCAAGTACTGTATCAAAATAATTGTGAAAAAAATCTGCAAAAGTATATGGAGTCAGTAACAGAAAATTTGGACTCTGGTTTCAAAAGTTTGTTTTTGAAGTCATAGGCATCTTACAGAACAGGAAGGCCTAATTAAAGTGTGTAGGTTTGACAGATTTTCTCTAACAGGCCTTGACAGAGAAGAAACAGTGCCTAATCAGTGAGAGATCAACTCATCGCAAAGATTGCATCCTGTGTGCTTTCATTTCTAGGAAATCAAAACCGGTCAACAGTTGGGTGTGTGTTAGCCTGGACTAAAACGGCAGACACAGGATGTACCAGACTGACTGACGTATGCATCCCCCTTGGAGCTGTGGGTGTTGTGAACTTTTGACTTGCAGTTTACTGCACCACACCACATTGATCTTTGCCACCTCCTGCTGAGGTAGAGAGATAAAGGAACAAAGTTAGACGGGGAAAGTGAGAGTGAGCTCCCAAAGATGGTGGCTTCTTGTGGTTGGTCCCCTGGTATAAACTGGGCAATCCCCTACATGATCACCAGCACCTGTTCACTTCCTCAGGGACGAGATTTGTTAACTACTCAGAGATTACTTCTGCCTTCTTACAAATAAGATGGCTAGGTTCATAAACAGCACATGGATCAGATCTCAGGATATCCTGTAAGTACACACCTTAACTTGCCCTGGATTTTAGTTACTACCTTAAAACAATGAAATTTTGTGTCTATCACAGCAGGGAGGCAAGACAATGGGAGCAGGATTCTGCTAATCACATTTACGTCCATGCACAGGAAGCAGGAGAGAGAAGAAGCAGGACATGTGTGCACCATTGCTACACTCCCTCCAGCAAAGCTCGGCCTCCTAAAGGTTCCAAGACCTCCCAGCCTAGTCGACCATTAAAACCCAGCCTTAGAGACATTTCTCACTCAAGCCCCGCAGTGACTTACCAGCACAACTGTCGTTTCTCACTTTTCCGTAAAGAAAGAACGATGAAAGAGCCTAACACTGGTGGGTACTAAATCTGACAAAGCAGGCTGGACCATAAAGTTGCTTTATGGGGAAATGGGGTGATTAATACATTTCTGAAATTAACACACTTTCCATAAAATTTGTAAGATGAGTTACTTGAGTAGCAATTATGAAGGATATGACCCTGAAACTACGACACTTGAGAATATTATGCAGTCATTGAAAATGTGTATGGAGAATTTATAGTGTTATTTGTAATCAAGGAGCATAAAATTCAAAGGAAATCTACCTAAAGAGCAACAATGGGAAGTTTATAAGTGGCTTTTATTTCCCTCTTCATGCACACCTGTGATCTCCAATTTTCATAGGTAAATACAAATTACTTTTATAGTAATAATAAAAAACACAAAAGGAAAATAAAGCGTGTTTCTTTATCAAATGATGCCCAGTTTGATTTCTTTGTCTTACTAACTACAACTATTAAGAAATAATGACAAATTTCTTTGTCTTATTAACAACAACTATTAATACAATTTTGCTATTATAATTCTAATTACAAAATGGATTGAACTTTATGGAATATGTATATGTATGTATATATATGAAAACTAAAGTGAAAATGTAATGATTTGAGCGAAATACTATCTGCTGTTAAATGATAGAATATAATGTTATGTGGGTCTCTTGACCAATGGAATCAGAGACATAATTAAAATTTTTTACTAAGTTATGTGGTAGTAAAAAATATCTCTCAAAAAACATTGGCTTCAAAAATTAGGGTTTATCTGCTGTTCACATTGTATTCTGGTTGCAATGGCACCAGGGAGGCTCTGTCTCGACCATCGGCTGTTTCATGCAGGATCCTGGCTGAAGGAGCGGGACCTGCTGGAATGTGTTGCTCTCAGGCAGAAGGAAGAGATGCACTATTAAAACCATGCACAGGCTTTCAGTGTGGTCCAATATGGAGTCTGCTCCTCCATGCCATGTGCTCAGAGGTAGGCTTGTCCAGGGAAGGAGAGTAAATAACGATGAGAATACCACCATCCATGGGAATGGTGTGCATGTGTTCTATCAGAATGAAGACCTTCAGTGGCTAGGGAGATCACTGAGTTGGTAAAGTGTTCATTGTACAAACATGAGGACCTGAATTTGATCTCTAGAATTCATATATTTAAAAAATAACAATCCCAGGCAGACATGGTGTTGCTTGCTAATAATCCCAGTGCTGTGCAGGTGCAGAAAGGCAAATCCCTGGGGCTTGAGGCCAGTCAGCCTAGTCTGTGTGAAGTGGGAGACCAAGTATCAAGAATCAAAGCAGGGAATATTCCAAGGAGCAACACCAGAGTTGGCCCGGGCTTCCACATAGACACACAACATACATACAAACACATACACACAAGCACTCATAGCACATACATACACACAAACACACACATTCATGCTCATATATACACACACAAGCACATACATACACATAAAGACACACATACACAAAAACACACATGCAATAATACACATAAACACGCATACATATACACATACGCACACACACATGTATAAACATAAATACACACATACATATGTTGAAGGAGCTGCGGTGGATTGCGTTCCTGCCCAGCTCCGCATGGCTAGCTTTACCCGAAATAATTACACGGAAACTGTATTCTTTTAAACACTGCCTGGCCCATTAGTTTCAGTTTCTAATTGGCTAGCTCTTACATATCGATCTAACCCATTTCTAATAATCTGTATAGCTCCACGAGCTGGCTTACCAGGAAAGATCTTAACCTGCATCTGTCTGGAGTGGGAGAATAATGGCGACTGCCTGACTCAGCTTCTTTCTCCCAGCATTCTGTTCTGTCTACTCCGCCTACCTAATTTTCTGTCCTATTAGGGCCAAGCAGTTTTCTTTATTACTTAACCAATGAAATAACAGAGAGAAAGATGACCCTCCTCCATCATACATACAAACACATATGAACTTACACACGCATACACAGAGTAAAGGCTTTTGCTATTTTTACTTTATTTCTATTAACTACCAAAAAGTTTGAGCAACCTTTTGTGCACTTTTGGCTGTCTGCATGCTTTCTATGGATGAGATTTTTTTAGGATTATACTCTACAGGTTTGTTTCTTGTTTATTTATACAAATTCTTCTGATAGTAGGGAAATTTTCTCTCTTCCAGTCACATATTTGGCAAAACTATTACAGTTTGTGTTTATGTTTTTGTCTAAGCTCATATTTGCTGTATAAAAATCATATACTTTATTCAATCAAGATTATCGGTCTTATTATGAATGGCCTTGGGTTATATCTATTTAGAAAATCCTCCCTCACTCCAGAATTGGGCTGGAGAGATGGCTCAGAGGTTAAGAGCACTGACTGCTCTTTCAGAGGTCCTGAGTTCAATTCCCAGCAACCACATGGTGGCTCACAGCCATCTGTAATGAGATCTGGTGCCCTCTTCTGGCATGCAAACATACATGGAAGGAATGCTGTATACATAATAAAATAAATCTTAAAAAAAAAAAAAAAAAAAAAAGAATTATTAACAGCTTCCTGTTTCTCTACACATTTCTGTTGTTTGGTTCTGCTCTCACATATTTTGCTATGAAATTAGAAATTTCAGGCAGAGCGCCAAAGCTCTTATATGCATTCATGCCAAATGTGGTCTAATTTCCTCCACATCTCAGCCTGTTTCCCGTGCTTATTTATGTTGGCCATCAGACCCTCCCATTTTATTAGTTTTATTAAGCTACTGTCACAGAAATTTTTACGTTCTATTTTTTCTGTTCATATTGTATCCATTTTGACTTTAACTTTTATTAATTAAATCCTTCAATTTTACTCACTTTTTTAATTTCAATATATCCTGCCTCAGTAATTCTGCAATCAAAATCTTTCATTTCCTCTTCGACCTAAGTGTTCTTTAAGAAAACATCTGAAATGCAGTGCATTATGAGAATCTAGTTTGAATTGGTTCAGAAATCATGAATTGGTAGATCATTTCATAATGTCCTGGTTTCCACTTTCTGAATGGTTTCTCCATGTTACTGCCAATAGCCTTTTCTGAGAGTACAAAAGCTCTAAGATGGTGCCCATTGGGGAGTATTCCCTTGAGTACTGTCAGTGACCCTAGTTCTGTTAATACCATCTGCTGGGTGTGTAATCTAGTAGGGGCTGTGGAGATTCATAGTAACAAGTAAGAAGCTGAGTGAATTCAGTGTCAGATGCAGGGAGAAACTCAGAGGTAAGCAGGCAAAAGGGTGATGGATTGGGTGTGGGGCAGTGAGGGCAACGTACATGAGGCTCTCACTTAAAAAGCTGCTATGTTACTTATTGCTACATGACTGGGGACCATGTATCAGACAAGAAGCAGTGTGTTCATTACTCAGTCACAGTGTTACAGACAGGGAGCAGTGTGTTCACTACTCAGTCACGGTGTCAAAGGCAGGGAGCAGTGTGTTCACTACTCAGTCACAGTGTCACAGTCAGGGAACAGTGTGTTCACAACTCGGTCATGGTGTCACAGTCAGGGAACAGTGTGTTCACTACTCAGTCACGGTGTCACAGGCAGGGAACAGTGTGTTCACTACTCAGTCACGGTGTCACAGGCAGGGAACAGTGTGTTCACTATTTAGTCACGGTGTCATAGTCAGGGAACAGTGTGTTCACTACTCAGTCACGGTGTCACAGGCAGGGAACAGTGTGTTCACTACTCAGTCATGGTGTCACAGGCAGGGAGCAGTGTGTTCACTACTCAGTCACGGTGTCACAGGCAGGGAGCAGTGTGTTCACTACTCAGTCACGGTGTCAAAGGCAGGGAACACTGTGTTCACTATTTAGTCATGGTGTCACAGGCAGGGAACATTGTGTTCACTATTTAGTCACGGTGTCACAAGCAGGGAACAGTGTGTTCACTATTTAGTGACGGTGTCACAGGCAGGGAACAGGTGTTCACTACTCAGTCACCGTGTCACAGGCAGCGAACAGTGTGTTCACTATTTAGTCATGGTGTCACAGGCAGGGAACAGTGTGTTCACTATTTAGTCACGGTGTCACAGGCAGGGAACAGTGTGTTCACTATTTAGTCATGGTGTCACAGGCAGGGAACATTGTGTTCACTATTTAGTCACGGTGTCACAGGCAGGGAACAGTGTGTTCACTGTTTAGTCACGGTGTCACAGGCAGGGAACAGTGTGTTCACTACTCGGTCATGGTGTCACAGGCAGGGAATAGTGTGTTCACTATTTAGTCACGGTGTCACAGGCAGGGAGCAGTGTGTTCACTACTCAGTCATGGTGTCACAGGCAGGGAACAGTGTGTTCACTACTCAGTCATGGTGTCACAGGCAGGGAGCAGTGTGTTCACTATTTAGTCACGGTGTCACAGGCAGGGAGCAGTGTGTTCACTACTCAGTCATGGTGTCACAGGCAGGGAACAGTGTGTTCACTATTTAGTCACGGTGTCACAGGCAGGGAACAGTGTGTTCACTACTCAGTCATGGTGTCACAGGCAGGGAACAGTGTGTTCACTACTCAGTCACGGTGTCATAGTCAGGGAACAGTGTGTTTACTACTCAGTCACGGTGTCACAAGCAGGGAACAGTGTGTTCACTATTTAGTCATGGTGTCACAGGCAGGGAACAGTGTGTTCACTACTCAGTCACAGTGTCACAGGCAGGGAACAGTGTGTTCACTATTTAGTCACGGTGTCACAGGCAGGGAACAGTGTGTTCACTACTCAGTCACGGTGTCACAGGCAGGGAACAGTGTGTTCACTACTCAGTCACAGTGACACAGGCAGGGAACAGTGTGTTCACTATTTAGTCATGGTGTCACAGGCAGGGAACATTGTGTTCACTATTTAGTCACGGTGTCACAAGCAGGGAACAGTGTGTTCACTATTTAGTCACGGTGTCACAGGCAGGGAACAGTGTGTTCACTACTCAGTCACGGTGTCACAGGCAGGGAACAGTGTGTTCACTATTTAGTCATGGTGTCACAGGCAGGGAACAGTGTGTTCACTATTTAGTCATGGTGTCACAGGCAGGGAACAGTGTGTTCACTACTCGGTCACGGTGTCACAGGCAGGGAACAGTGTGTTCACTACTCAGTCACAGTGACACAGGCAGGGAGTAGTGTGCTCACTATTTAGTCACGGTGTCACAGGCAGGGAACACTGTGTTCACTATTTAGTCATGGTGTCACAGGCAGGGAACATTGTGTTCACTATTTAGTCACGGTGTCACAGGCAGGGAACAGTGTGTTCACTATTTAGTCACAGTGTCACAGGCAGGGAACAGTGTGTTCACTATTTAGTCATGGTGTCACAGGCAGGGAACAGTGTGTTCACTATTTAGTCATGGTGTCACAGGCAGGGAACAGTGTGTTTACTACTCAGTCATGGTGTCACAGGCAGGGAACAGTGTGTTCACTACTCAGTCACGGTGTCATAGTCAGGGAACAGTGTGTTCACTACTCGGTCATGGTGTCACAGGCAGGGAATAGTGTGTTCACTATTTAGTCACGGTGTCACAGGCAGGGAGCAGTGTGTTCACTACTCAGTCATGGTGTCACAGGCAGGGAACAGTGTGTTCACTACTCAGTCATGGTGTCATAGTCAGGGAACAGTGTGTTCACTACTCAGTCACGGTGTCACAAGCAGGGAACAGTGTGTTCACTATTTAGTCATGGTGTCACAGGCAGGGAACAGTGTGTTCACTACTCAGTCACAGTGTCACAGGCAGGGAACAGTGTGTTCACTATTTAGTCACGGTGTCACAGGCAGGGAACAGTGTGTTCACTACTCAGTCACGGTGTCACAGGCAGGGAACAGTGTGTTCACTACTCAGTCACGGTGTCACAGGCAGGGAGCAGTGTGTTTACTACTCAGTCACGGTGTCACAGGCAGTGAACAGTGTGTTCACTACTCAGTCACGGTGTCACAGGCAGGGAACAGTGTGCTCACTACTCAGTCACGGTGTCATAGTCAGGGAACAGAGTCTTCACTACTTAGTCACAGGGTCACAGTAGGAGAATAGGGTGTTCACTACTTCATTACACGGTCACAGTCAGGGAGCAGTGTTTTAACCACTTTTCTGTTGCTGAGGTTAAACACCATGAGAAAAAGAAACTTAGTGGAGGAAAGGGTTTTGCTTGGCTTATGGTCAAGTGGAGAGTCCACCAAAGCAAGGAAGACACACATCCTTACACCATTAAAGGATGGTGCATAAACAAAAGTAACACACCTTTACACTATTAAAGTAATATTCTGCAGCATACAACACATCTTTGCGTAGTCAAAATAATATTCCACGACATTGCCCCTTTTGTTTAAAGAAAAGGAAGGGTTTTACCTTTAACATAGTAAAACTATATATAACAAGAACAATTATCAAGTAAGGATTAAATTTACAATATCCAGTTCATATGTATTTGGCAAATTCATACAAAATATTCCATTAATAATCTCACCTTGGTGTGAGTTCAAACTCTTGTACCTAGTTTACATTCTATCATAACTATGTAAAACTATAACCATCTAATCTCCAACTCCATCAAAGACCACAGAAGGATATAATATTGCGTGAAACTATAGAGATGATAGATACCTGACTGCCTGGACAGCTACCCAAGGTCTCTCCACAACATTGTGGCATCCATTCTTTGTCCTACAGACCTATAATATCTGTCAGACTTTCTATAAAGCAGGAATTTTGAAGGACTATCCTTCCTTGTTTTGACAAAGTTCATCACTCACTTTACTGAGTATCCTGCATGTCCAGGTTACATTGTATACTGTCTGCAGTCAAGACAAGGACAGTTTTCTTGCCCAGGAGCTAACAAGGCCACAATGAAAGTAAACTCCCTATGAAGTTTCTTTAATGCCCACCATCCTTTTATAAAGTAGACTGAAGATGCTAGGAGCAGACAAGTTTAATGCCACGAAAAGTTTCAAGTTATTAAATGCCATATTATATGGTCTTTAAAGTGTCTGAAGAACACCTATCTAAAATATATTGTTTAACCTTGAAAACAGACTGAATATGACTCAAGTTTGATAACTCTAGATGACTAATGTCTTAGGGTGTCTACTGCTGTGACAAAACACCATGACCAAAAGGCAACTTGGGGAGGACAGGGTTTATTTGACTTACATTTCTGCATTGCTGTTCATCACTGAAGGAAGTCAGGACAGCAACTCAAACAGGACAGGATCCCAGAGGCAGGAGTGGATGCAGAGGCAATGGAGGGGAGCTGCTTACTGGCTTGTTTCCCATGGCTTGCTCAGTCCACCTTCTTATAGAACCCAGGACCAGAAGCCCAGGGATGGCACCATTCACCCTGGGCTGGGCCCCCTCATTGATCACTAATTGAGAAAATGCCTTACAGCTGGATCTCATTGAGTCATTTCATCAAATGGCTCTGCTTCCTCTGATGACTCTAGCTTCTGTCAAGTTGACACAAAACCAGTCTGTACAACTACTATCCTGCATATCTTAACTATATCTTATATTTCCAATGAGTTTCATAAGCACAACACCCCAAACAAGAATAAAAACATTTATACAATATAACAAAATAACATTAAAATTGTATCTATTGTATATTTGAGGTTAATTGTTTCTTTTTATCCTATATTACTGTATCACTATTAAATGATGACAAACATCCATAACCCACCAAATGACAAAAAACACCCACCCCACCTCTTGGGAATGTGGGTATTGTGTTCTCTAGACTGTTTCCTGTTGGATGGGGATGCATTTTAAGGAACCTGAGAAAATTGAGATAATGGTCAAGTCATGGGAAAACTAGCCATAACATTTATGGTCCAGTCTCTGTGCAATGGGAAAGCACAGGCTTATTTGTGGTGCTGGCTAGAATAGTGTGTGAGGCTGGACCATCTCAGCCAGCAGTCTTGAAGCTCTTCTGGGTGAAGAACTCTGAGGACACTGCAACAGAGACACTATGAGAACCTGGATCACCTGGGCCACCCATTTTCACTGGTGTCTGGTCTCCTTGCTCTGAAAATACACAGACTTTAAAAGGTAACATACATATTTGCACTAGCACAAGAATAGACTTGCATTGTACACAAGCCAGCCAAAGATGATCTTCTTGTTTTATGTCTGAGCAAATAAAATATACATTACCTGACTCATAGTTTGTCTCTTGATTTGTTTATGTTTGTAACCAAGATTTTCGGGGGTCTTCTCCAATCAAATTTGACCACTGTTAACCTTGAATGACTCCTCTGGAAACAAAAGATTAACCTCTCCTTCAAAGCAGTGCTCACATGGATAACTGTATCCACAGAAAGCCTGAGAAAGCTTGGGAAAACAGAGTAAAGCATGTTTTTTTAATAGCAGCAGTTTCTCGGGTCTGCTCTGCTTGCTAGAGGCAAGCAAACACTCTCATTTAAGAGAGGCTTCCTGACTCAGCTTTAGCTGCAAAACCCTGCAGCTTTTTAAGAGGTCCTGCCACGAAACACTTAAATAGTGATGATAAAAAGCAGAATGCATGCTTTTTGGTTTTCAGCTGTAGAAAGAAAAAAACTGCACCGTTTTACAATGCTGGATTTCTGAGCCATCCTGCCAGGGCAAATTCTGACTCTTTCAGGCAGGCAGTCCATGTGTTTTGCACGCAAACTGCTGAAGCTTGCTTGCTGGCAAGAACCTTGAAATGCCATAGAATTGTGGTGATAAACATGGCTACACCTGGTACCTCCACCATGAGGCTGGAATCGCAGAAAGCTGAGGATTGGGCTGGATCCAGCCGTCAAAGCCATGGCTTTAATCCTACTGATATTGCTTGGTAAATTAAAGACTCGTGTGGTCAGAAAGAGAGAGATATATAGTAAATAGAGATTCAAAGATGAAGAAAGCCTCTAAATGGTTTACAGTATGTTAAAAATATATGCAGGCTTTAAAAAGGGTTAAAGTCCTTAAAAAAAAGAAAAAGAAAAGAATAGTTGGGTGTGGTGGTACACACCTTTAATCCCAAAGCCTGGGAGGCAGAGGCAGACAGATCTCTGTGATTTCAAGGTGTGGTGGCCAACACCTTTAATCCCAGCACTGGGGAGGCAGAGACAGATGGATCTCTGAGTTCAAGTCTACAGTTATTCCAGGACAAAGATATACAGAGAACCTGTCTCAAAAAGTAAAAATAAAAATAAAGTAGAGGTTAAAATATATCTGCATAAAGATGGAAAATACACAGAGAATCTTGATACTGCATGCTATTATGCTCTTTTTGAATTGTTTGAATGATGAGGAAGGAGCAACAGGTGCTAAAAGACTTTTGTTTATAAATGCTGCTGAACTAACCCAAGATTTTGAAAATACCTTGACTTCAAAATTGAAGTCAAAAGGTATGTTACTTTGGAGATTTTGCTTTTGTTTCCACAGGAAATGAGAGGCTGTGGATTCATTCTGAGTTAAGAAAAATCAGATTTGATCAAGGAAGACCACCTGAGAAATCTCCGGTAGGAACAGATGGCCCGATATCAGAGTTCACATCCAAAACAGATTCAAGACTGCTGCCCAAGGTGATCAAGACTCACAGGATACTCCAGTCAGGACTTGATGATAATTCTAAGTTTTCTTTAGGTTCCCATAAGATTATCAGTGCCCTCAACCAGCGGAAGTAGCCTGGAATACTACACCCACATTCCCAAAAAACGGACTAAAGGTATTTTCCTTTGTTTTAAAAGAAGGGAGGGAAGTGGTACGGGATAATTGTCTGTATTCTGTCAATCATGTTTTAAATAAATGCTGATTGGCTAGTCAGGAAGTATTGGTGGGAAAACCAGACAGGAGGTAGAGGTGGAACAATAAGAACAGGAGAATTCTGGGAAGCAGGAAGCTCCTTTGGCAGTCCAGCCCAGACCACCAAAGAAGTAACATGTGACCTACCCCACTGTGAAAGGTACCGAGCCATGTGGCTAACATAGATAAGAATAATGGGTTAATATAAGCTACAAGAGCTAATAAGAAGACTGAGCTAATGGGCCAATCAGTTTTATAACTTATAGAGATCTCTGTGTGATTTTCTTTGGGGCTTGCCAGCTGTGGGGTACTGGGTGGGACAGAAACTCCAACAAGTGTGAGTCAGCAGTTCCTTTCACAGTCCTGTCTTGCCCAGAAGCTGTCATTAGCTCATTAGCATTCAAAAGTCAAAATCAGTACATTAGCACACATACGGATATACAGGGAGTGTATTTCCCACCTCTACATGGCTTATTTATTTTTTATTATTTATAAATTATTTACTTTTTCTATGACTGCCTGTTCCCATTTTCTTTTCTTTCTTAAGCCCAAGCACATTTTTAAACACTCTGCAACCTGTTTAGAGGATTTTTTTCCCATATGAATCTATTTTAAGCCTATTTCTAGCATTTTTTTTTTGTCTGCATGAACAAAACAAAATGCTGAGTTACCTCTGGGTCCTCTGCAGAGGTTTTGGCAGCTGGCTTTGCCTCCTCCTTGTGTCTATGAGAACTGAGCTTGAAACTGGCACCCTGGTTCAGAGGAACATGACCTGGAACTGCACTCAGAGGCCCCAAGTCTAGAAAGTTAGTGCCTTGCACTGCAGCGGTGGTGTAGATGGAGGCTGTTTGTTTCCCAGCTGCTTAGATCTGAAATAACCACACATAAACTGTATTAATTAAAGCACTGCTTGGCCTATTAACTTATGCATATTTCTAGCTAGCTCTTAACATCTTAAATTAGCCCATTTCTATTCATCTGTGTATCACCACGTGGTTGAGGCCTCCCTGTCTCCTGCTGCAGCCACATGGCTTCTCTCTGACTCTACCTACTCTCTCCTCCTTTGTCTGCTTGGAACTCTCACCTTGCCCTACTCTGTGCTACAATAGGCCCAAATTCTTTATTAACCAATGATATTCACAGCCTACAGAGGAGAATACCACATCACCAGTGTTTTTACTTAGTTCTCTGTTTCTATTTAACATACTGGCTACTCAGAGCTCACTGTATGGCAAACTCTTAAAGGAGCAATACCATTTTTTCTATATTTTTCAGCTTTCTCAAGCCCTACATTGGAATATAGGTCCCCATGTTGAAATGTCAAATGTGCCAGGCCCCTTTCTGGGCCACTAACCAGCTCCAAAATCCTGGCATGGAGCCTTATTAGTTTTGAATGCCTGGCTCATTTCCGGCTAGCTCTTTTAACTTAAATTAACCTGTTTCTCTTTATCTACCTTTTCCCCTGGCACTTTTTATCTTTCTTATTTCTGTGTATCTTACTTTCACTGCTTCTCTATATCTGGTTGGCAGCTGCCTGGCTTCTGACCCAATGCCTATCCCTTATTCTTTCTTCCTCCTTCTCTTGTTCCTCCTGAGCCTAGATTTCTCCTCCTTTTTATTCTCTATGCCCACCAGCACTGCCTTTACACAGTGAAAGTAATATTCCACAGCATAAACAAATGTAATATATATTTACATAGTTGAATATCCACAAACCAGAATCATTCTTATGTGTTTGTTATATTTGTTGTTTTTCTATTGTAGATTTAAGAAACAGAGGTAAGCAGTCATCATGATACGACCTAAATAATTTCCATTCTTGAAACTTCCTCTGCCAAACAAATTAGTCAATTTCCTTTTAATTAAGCCTCACAGAAGGTTGTTTCCTAATTTTCTGAGAAATCACCACACTGATATCCAGAGGGGCTGTACCAGCTTGCACTCTCACCAGCAATGCAGGAGTGTTCCCTTTACCTCACAACTTCTCCAGCATAAGCTATCATCAGTGTTTTTGTATAGGTCCAAGATGGAATCTCAGAGTTGTTTTGATGCATTTCTCTGATGGCTAAGGATACTGAGCATTTCTTTAAGTGTCTTTCAGCCATTTCAGATTCCGCTGTGGGGAGTTCTCTGTTTAGGTTTATACTCCATGTTTTTATTGGATTATTTGTTCTTCTGATGACCAATTTCTTTGTATATTTTGGAGATCAGACCTCTCTGTCTGATGTGGGGTTGGTAAAGATCTTTCCCCATTCTGTAGGCTGTTGTTTTGTCTTGTTGATTTGTATCCTCTTGATCTTTAGTTGTCTTATTGCTCTAGTTAGAACTTCAAGTACCCTATTGAGTAGATATGGATAGAGTGGACAGCCTTGTCTTGTTCCTGATTTTTGTAGAATTGCTTTGAGTTTCTCTCCAATTAATTTGATGTTGGCTATAGACTTACTTTAAATTGCCTTTATTATGTTTAGGTATGTCCCTTGTAGCCCTAATCTCTTCAATACTTTTATTATGAAGGGGTGCTGGGTTTTGTCAAAGTTTTTTTTTCAGCATCTAATGAGATGATCATGATTTTATTTCACTTTCAATTTGTTTACATAGTGGATTACACTGACTGATTTTCATATTTTGAACTATCCCTGCATTTCTGGAATGAAGCCTACTTGATCATGGTGAATGATCTATTTGATATGTTCTTAGATTTGGTTTGTCAGTATTTTGTTGAGTTTTAGCATCTATGTTCAAAAGGGAACTTGGTTTGTAATTCTCTTTCTTTGCTGAATCTTTGTGTGACTTGGGGAACAGTGTGACTCTGGCCTCATAAAATGAATTTGGCAATGTCCATACCATTTCTAATCACAGCCTATAAAATAGGAAAACATTTTCACCAACTCCACATCTGATAGAGGACTAATAACTAAAATATATAAAGAACTCAAAAACCAGACAAACCAAATAATCCAAAACAAGCCAAATAATCCAAATAAAATAGGGTACACAGACATTCATGTGGTACACTAACAAACCCAATAATCCAATTAAAGTGGGGTACACAGGCATTCATGTGGTACATAGATCTGTGCATGTGGGCAAAATCTCCATACACATAAAATAAACCTTAAAAAAAAGACCTGGCTCTCAGTCATCACCTAGGGACCATTAGGTAAAAACAAAAGGACCCCCTCTTAGCCCAAAGAACACACCCTCACTTTATTCTTGGACGGGTTTTCACTCTTTTTGATTTTTGACTCTTAGAAAAACTGCTCAACCAAAATAATAAAAGGAAATACATTACTCAGCTAGGCATGGTGGCGCATGCCTGTAATCCCAGCACTTGGGAGGCAGAGGAAAGCAAATTTCTCTGAGTTTGAGACCAGCTCATTCTATATAGTGAATAATGAGCTCCAGGCTAATCAGGGCTACAGAGTGAGACTCTCAAAATCAAGAAAAAAAGTTGTGCTATCTTTCCTATTTTCATCACTTACAGGAAGGAAATGGAGATCAGGACCTGATTGCTCAAGGCTATCTTTTCATTCCCCAATCTCTTTCACTAAGTTGTAGAAAACCACTTAATAACAAAATGAAGTCCCAAATGAACTGTGTGCAGCCCAAGTGGATCACTATGTCTTACTAGATAAAAATGAGGGAAAAACAGAAGGCGGAACTCTTGAGAAAGGATTAAGTGCATGTTGGGAAAGAAAAAGACAGAGAAACCTAGCTATCCTAGGGCTCATTTTTCAGAACTGTGGAAGACTTGCCTTCTGGGAGCCTCAGAGTCTTAGATATAGAACAGCAGTGATGAACCTACTTTACAGGTGGTTAACAGCAAATGGGCAACCTCAAGAACACTGATCCCTGATACCAGGACTGTGTCCTAATTCCAGTAATGGCAGCTCAAACTTAATCTACATATGCATGTTGACAGAGGTTTCTGTCCTGCCCAGATTTCTGTCATGCCTGTTTTTGCAACTCTTCAGTCCCAAAGAAACATACAGAGGTCTATATTAATTATAAACTGGTTGGCCTGTTAGCACAGATTTCTTATTAACTCTAACATCTTAAATTAACCCATGATTCTTGTCTGTCTCAGCGACTTGGCTTGGTACCTTTTGTCAATGAGGCATTCTCATCTTGCTTCTTCTGTGTCTGGGTGATGACTGCAGACTCAGCCTTTCCTCTTCCCAGAATTCTCCTGTTCTTGTCTCTCTGCCTCTACTTCCTGCCTGGTCACCCCACCTATACGTTCTGCTACTGGCCAATCAGCATTTTATTAAAACAATACAAGTGACAGGGTACAAGACCATTGTCCCAAAGCATATTTCCTGGTTTTTCTATAAGTTGTAACACTGGCTGTGGGAAAGACTGAGAATTTTCTCTCCAAAATTCATTTTTTCCACTTCAAAAAATATGGGGTACAGATCTAAACAGAATTCTCAATAGAGGAATGTTAAGTGACTAAGGAACAAATAATATGTTCAACATCCTTAGCCATCAGGCAAATGAAAATCAAAACTACTTTGAGACCCCATCTTACACCTGTCAAAACAGTTAAGACCAATGGCACCAGTGACAGATCCTGCTGGAGAGGATGTGGAGTAAGGGGAACTCCTCCACTGCTGGTGGGAGTGTAAACTTGAGGATGCGGAGTAAGGGGAACTCCTCCACTGCTGGTGGGAGTGCAAACTTGAGGATGCAGAATAAGGGGAACTCCTCCACTGCTGGTGGGAGTGCAAATTTGAGGATGCGGAGTAAGGGGAACTCCTCCACTGCTGGTGGGAGTGCAAACTTGAGGATGCGGAATAAGGGGAACTCCTCCACTGCTGGTGGGAGTGCAAACTCGTACAGTCACTTTGGAAATCAGTATGGAGTCAACCTACCTCAAGACCCAGCTATACCACTTTTGGGAATATACCCAAAGGATACTCACTCATACCACAAGGATATTTGCTCAACTATGTTCAAAGCATCTTTATTTGTAATAGCCAGAATCTGGAAACAACCTACATGTCCCTCAACTGAAGAATGTATAAAGAAAATGTGGTTCATTTACACAATGAAATACTACTCAGTGGTAAAAACAATGACATCTTGAAATTTGCATGCAAATGGATGGAACTAAAAAAACCATTCTGACTGAGGTAACCGAGACCCAGAAAGATAAACCTGGTGTGTACGCACTCATAAGTGGATACTAGCTATAAAGCAAAGAATATTGAGCCTATAGTTCATGAACCTAGAGAAGCTAAGTACAAGGTGAAACCTAAGAAAAGCATGCATAGACCAATTAAAGTTTACACTGATAAGAGGGTCTGTGCCCAGTCTGTGCATCTTGTTAGGCTGTCTCTGATTGATGTCCCTGGGAAGCCTGCTCTTCTCCAAAGGGCAACGGAGGAACAGTGGATCTGTAGGAGAGGGCAGGTGGGGGTGGGTGGGGGAATGAGGAAGGGGTGGATGTGGTAAAGATGTAATATTTAAGAGAAGAATAAATAAAAATTAAACAAATCTGGGGCTGGAGAGATGGCTCAGTGGGTAAGAATACTTGCTGTTCTTCCACACCCCACATATGTGAATTTTTAAAAATCTAAAAATAAATAAGTAAATAAAAAAAAGTGGAGTGGTGGTACTCTTGTAATCCTAGTACTGAGGAGCCAGTGATGACCAGTTCCCTGTGTTGTATGGAGGAGCGGGCTGTGTGGCTAGCTTATACCCAAAATAACCACACAGAAATTGTATTAAATAAAACACTGCATGTCTCATTAGCTCTAGCCTCTTATTGACTAGCTCTCACATCTTGATCTAACCTATTTCTAATAATCTGTGTAGCACCAAGAGGTCGTAGCTTACCGTGAAAAATTCTAACCTACATCCTTTTGAGCTTGAGCTTCATGGCATCTGCCACAGTGCCCTTTTCCCAGCATTCTGTTCTGTCTACTCTGCCCACTTAAGGGCTGCCCTATCAAAAGGCCAAGGCAGTTTCTTTATTAACCAATGAAAGCAACACACAAACAGAAGAACCTCCAACACCATCCCTGGAACCTGCTAGACCAGGCAGGCCAGCCTTAGAAAAATTACAGCCCAGCTGGGAAGTGGTGGTGCATGCCTTTAATTCCAGCACTCAGGAGGCTGAAGCAGGCAGATCTCTGTGAGTTTGAGGCCAGCCTGGTCTACAAGAGCTAGTTCCAGGACAGGCTCTAAAACTACAGCAGAACCTTGTCTTGAAAAACCAAAAAGAAAGAAAGAAAGAAAGAAAGAAAGAAAGAAAGAAAGAAAGAAAGGAGGGAGGGAGGGAAGAAAGATTACAGCCCAATGAGAGAGCCTATTCAAAAAGCAAAGGCACCTGAGAAACAAGCTGTCTGTCAGAGCATCCTCTGGCCTCTGTAAGCATAAGCATGCACATACACATACAAATACAAAAGGAAACAGATACATGTGCTAACTATAACAAATATGTACTTCCATGACAATTATTAAACATTTACCTCCCACAAAGCTAAAAGCTAGATAATCTTACCATCTAGTTCAATACTATTTTACCTGTTTTTCCAGAGGGTTAGTTTAATTTTAATAAATTGAAATTCACTCAGGAGAAGATGACTTGGGGGGTAACATGAAGACGGTCGGGCTCTCTCTTTGCACATGAGAGGCAGTCCTCAGGCATTACAGATAAGGACTTGCCATTTTTCAAATGGAGTACATATATGCCTGTATTCTCTTTGTGTGATAAGTCACTAAATGTATTTCAGCCAAAGTACTTATTTCTTCTGGAATAATTCATCTTCACGTTTTTCTCAACAGAAAATGATACAGAAAAGGCAACCCAGTCTCGAGTTCAAACAGATGGCAAGAGGAAGACCGGCTCCCGGAGATGGAGATCTGGAGGCACAGGAGGGTCTTTGCCTCTGACTTGCAGCCGAAGCCTTCTGAGACAAAAGTCCTCCCGGGACACTGAACACTGTGCTGTGAGGGCTTTGTGGTACTATAGCAATCTTTACTTTGAATTTAAGGTTTACTTTCACAGACACTTGTGTACGTAACTTCTCCAGAAGAAAAACACTGGCTGATCTGACTTCCTGCCCTGTGCCTGAAGTACATACAGTGTTTTTTTGGCAGCTGCACTGAGTCAGTGGTCACACCCAGAGAGGAGTACCTCTCTTGCACCAAGATATCCTTAATTGTCTTTCTGAATGGAGACTGAAATGGTGGAAAAATTGGTATTTCTTATTGAGTAAAGGGAATTAAGCCCAGCAAAACTTGTAATCTTGGAAGTTGGAAAGATGACTTAACAGATAAGAACGCCCCTCCAACCCATGTGGAAAGCCAGGCATTGCTACTCATGCCCCTCTAACTCCATCACTGGGGTCACATCCGGAGTTGGGGACAGAGACAGATGGATCTCTGATGCCAAGCCTAGCTGCAGGTTCAGGGAAAGGCTCAGGCTCAAGGGAATAAGGAAGAACATAGTAATGAGCAGGATGCTCATTGTACATGTACTTTAGCACACGCATGCACATACACCTCTCATCCCTGCTTCTTACAGATCTGTACACGTACTTTAGCACACGCATGCACATACACCTCTCATCCCTGCTGTCTTACAGATCTGTACACGTACTTTAGCACATGTATGCAAATACACCACTCATCCCTGCTGTCTTACAGATCTCTAACTGATACAGTGGAACTGATACACTGTGGGAAAGAACAACGAAAACCAGAGCTGAGTATTTCCCTTTAAAGGATGGCCTTTCTTACCAGTGCTCGGAGACTCCTAAGAGAGGACCAGTTTGGGGCTGTAGCATGGCTCAGCAGCAAAGAGCACTTGCTGATTTTACAGAGGTCTGGGCTGAGTTCCCAACACCTACATGGTGGTTCACAACAGCCTTGATTCCAGTCTGTGACTCCAGTCCACGGGAACTGACTCCCTCTTAAGTCCTCTTTGGGCACCAGGCATGTGGCACATAGATATATATTTGGGCAAAATACTCATGTACATTAAAAGGAAGGAAGGGAGGGAGGGAGGGACGGAGGGACGGAGGGACGGAGGGACGGAGGCAGGCAGACTTAAGGAAAAGTAAAAGACTCTGCTTAAGAATGGATCTCTGAGAAGCAGAATATTCCCACATTAGAAATCACTAATTGATTCTTTCAATAAAATACTTTAGAACATTCTTACAGAGAAACACTGTCTATCGGCAGGCTGGGGGTGGGGAGGTGAGGGTTAGCTGTTGACTCTCCCTTCTAGAAGACAGTCTCCTAGAATTTGGATGACGTATACATAAAGAAATCCAAAACCAGATGGAAGGTAAAATTTATGAGCCAAGTAAAAGGGTAATAAATCCAATGTCATTGGCAAGGAGCAGGAGATGCTTCATGACTGGGGTGACGTAAGGAAGATTTATTCATCTAGTCGGAAGTTAAACTCCATGACCTTCAAGATCGTCTCCAGCAAATGCTCTGGGGTTTATTAAGTCTTGCAAGCCCACGTAAGGTTCTCTAGAGGCAGCCTGTTGGGTTTCCTGTACCATCCACTTCTCAGGTAGGTGTTGCTCTGTCCTGAACTGTACCTCTATAAATGTATGCTGTTTTTAGCATCCGGTCTCAGAATAAACATTAATTTACTTCTACTCGTCTGAGAATCCAACCATTTGGAATAAGCCAGTTGAGCATATTTAAAATTACCTCCAAAAGGTAGAATGAATCAGTTTTCAATATAATTATGATTGACTTTTATAAAGGAAAGCTTAATTATTACATATAAGGCATAAATGGACTGATATAATAAACATACATATATCTATAATTTTCACAAATTCTTCACACTACTTTAGCTTTGAGACTAATTGTTCACCGTCTTATTTCACAGTCACTCAACTTTTACTGACTTCAATATTGACAGACTTGGTACAAGTTATAAAACCCATGTGGCATGATATATAATTAAAACACTTTGTCTCATAACTTATATTCATGTCTGCATGTCAGGGGATGCCCGCTTGCCTCTAAGGAGCATGTAAATCACCACTAATTAGTTTACTGAGGTCCACCTATCAGGGCCGTTCGCCACTTTGCCTCACACTGTGAAGTGCCAGCAGCTCCACTGTCAGCTGAGCCCACTCTATCCACTCTACTATCTAAACACGACCACATAGATTATTCTCTTAAGTACAGTCTTTCATAACCGTATGAGAGAGCATCATACAGATGCTTAGGTCACGATCAAGGTTATTCGTCCAAATGGCTACAAATTTGGACAAAGTTATGAAGCCTATGTGACATAATATATAACTAAAATTCCTCATTCATAACTTACAGTCATCTCTGCATGCCGGAGGATGCCTCGTCCCCACCACATGAATTAATTTCCTGTGGGCCAGCCTATCATTAGTTTCTTGATCTTTGCCTCTCACAGTCAATGCCAGCAGCCCCAGAAGCTATCTACTCTAATAAATAGAGCAGATTAGATGTTAGTCTAGTCAAGAAGAGAAAAACAGCCTAAACTGTCTGTCCTAAAGGATAATAAAACATGTAACAAGATGCCAGGCAAGAATATATAGCATTAGAAGTATTTGAAATTTGAAAATAAAGAAACAAAATTAAGAAAAAAAGAAATATTTTGTGTATTTCTTATATTTTGATGTTGTGATAATATTCTCCCTCATACATACAGAGACGAGAGGGAAGGATGAGGGAGGAGAGAGAGAGGGAGGGAGAGAGGGAGGGAGAGAGGGAGGGAGGGAGGGAGGGAGGGGGAGAGAGGGAGAGAGAGAGAGAGGGAGGGAGAGAGGGAAGGAGGGAAGGAGGGAGGGAGGGGGAGAGAGGGAGAGAGAGAGAGAGGGAGGGAGAGAGGGAAGGAGGGAAGGAGGGAGGGAGGGGGAGAGAGAGAGAGGGAGAGAGGGAAGGAGGGAAGGAGGGAGGGAGGGGGAGAGAGGGAGAGAGAGAGAGGGAGGGAGGGAGGGAAGGAGGGAGGGAGGGGGAGAGAGGGAGAGAGAGAGAGAGGGAGGGAGGGAGGGAGGGAAGGAGGGAGGGAGGGGGAGAGAGGGAGAGAGAGAGAGAGGGAGGGAGGGAGGGAGGGAAGGAGGGAGGGAGGGGGAGAGAGGGAGAGAGAGAGAGAGGGAGGGAGGGAGGGAAGGAGGGAGGGAGGGAGAGAATGCCTCCAGTGATGTACTTCCTCCAGCAAGGCTCTAGTTCTGAAATGTTCCATTGCCTCCCCAAAAAGTGCCACCAACTAGGACCAAGTGTTCAAATACCTGAACCTTTGGAGACATTTTTCTTTCAAACCACACTTCATTACTGAAGTTTTCTTTCATAATTTGTTGCTACACGGCTTGTCACTGTGAGTTACTGTAAGATACTAAGATATCACTATCAAGTCATAAAAATGAGATTCTAAGTTTGTCAGCTAAGAGCAGTAACCCATTTCACTCAGCTTCATATACCAAGCTCATTGTCCAAGCACTGGTGCTCTTTGCCTTGATCTGACTCTCCGTATACAACAGCGGCCATCTAGGGTGATGTGAATGAGTCAGCATTCCAACACCATTGGCAATTGTTTGCTTGTAGTTACTGACAGTTTGCAGTGTAAAAACTCCAATTTGTAACTCTTCCTACTATCAATATTAAACTAGAAAGGCAAGTATAGGCAATATTGGTTTATTTTCATAAAGTTTAAAAACTTTCATAAAGTTATACACATATATATGTACATATATGTATATGGTATTCTGTTTCTGACTCTGCTGGGGGGCAGTTCATGCTGTAACTGAAATTTTGGGAGAATGGTTACAGTATATTCCAATGGGCCAGGTTATTCCTTGCCAAATTAGTTTCTCAAAGACAATGTCACTAAGTTTGAGCAAATCAAGTCAGACATATGCTGCTGTTTAAGAATGTTTTCAAAGCCACCAGCTTTGATAGCACCATGTGGCCTTTTCTCCTCAATGACAAGTCCAGAACTAGCTCTGTGAGTTCCCTGTACCACACACAGGCTACCACCCATCTAGGTCATTAAAGAAGCTCTGGACTGTTTGCATTTCAGCCACAGGGTTTTATCTGGTTTGTGGTAGCAACTCTAAACAACTGTGGTAAATTTTTAAATATTCAAACATTCTTTGAAAATCACATAATTAGAAAATATAAATTCTTCCCTCTTGAAAGATGTTCCTTCCTTGCAGGAGGTAAGTCACCCTGACTTACACTGACCAATTATGTCACATTTTACAAATGTTCTTTACTAAGTTCCAATCTGGTGTCTCATCTCCAGAGTTGAAGTTCGTCAGTATTACCAATTAAATCTCCATAATCAGGTGATTCACTTACATCCCTGTTGTCATCATCTGCAACAGGAATGCTATGACCAATGTATCTGTGTTTATACTGTCTTGGAGAGCTCAGACAGAGCCTGGTCAGCAGGATTCCCAGGAAAGGGTGCATTTACAAACGCTGTCTCAGTGTGAGACAATTTCCCTGCTGTCTACCAGGTCTTTGACAAATCTCACTTCTGAAAAAGCTTTGGTGTCTGGGCAATTTTTTAACTGAACATGTAACCTCCTTTATAATAGCATTGGATATCTTATTCAAACTCAACAATAACTGCTTGTGGGAAGTTCATGCTTTCTCTCAGTTTAAATTCTCCATCCCCATCTTCTCCATATACAGTCAGAGCTCTGACCTCCTAAATTGGAGCCTTTCAATAGTCCTCTTTTATTTACATATTATTTGTGGGGAGATAGTCTTCATTTGATAAGGATGGTCTCTTCGACTGTGTGCAAATCAAACTTAATTGCCCCATATCCAGTAGCTCAGTGGGCATGCAGAGGCACTCATCTACTCTCCCTGGCAGAAACAAAGGCTCTGGTGGCTGAAATCAGCCCTAGTGCTGGACAATAAGGAGTAACAGTGCTTATGACTAACAAGCAAAAGCTCCCAGCTACAGCAGTGGTTCTCAACCTGTGAGTTGTGACCCTTTGGGGGGGGGGGGTCAAATGACCCTTTCTTTTTAAAATTTCACTTAGTTAACACTTTTTAAATTTAATTTACATACTGACATTTTTCATTTATTTTACATGCGAACCACAGTTTCCCCTCCCTTCTATCTTCCTGTTCCCTCCCCTGCTTCCCACCTCCCATCTTCCCCCATCCCCATCCACTCCTCCAAAGCCAGGCCTCCCAGAGGTTTGAACAAAGCATGGCACATCAAGTTGAGACAGGACCGAGCTCCTCCCCCTGCATCAAGACTGGGCGAGATAATCCAGCATGTCCAACAGGTTCCCAAAAGCCAATTAACTGCCAGGGACAGGTTGTGCTCTCACTGCTAGGAGCCTTACAAACAGACCAAGCTACACAACTGTCACACACATGCAGAGGGCCTAGATTGGTCCCATGCAGGCTGTTTAACTGTTGGTCCAGAGTCCGTGAGCTCCAGGAGCTCAGGTCAGCTGTCTCTGTGGGTTCCCCATCGTGACCTTCATCCCCCTGACACTTTCACAGGGGTCACCTAAGACCATCAGAAAATGAAGATGACTTGCATTACAATTCATAACAGTAGCAAAACTGCAGTTATGAAGCAGAAGAAAAATGACTTTATGGCTGTGGGGTCACCACAGCAGGGAAAACTGTGCTAAAGGGGAGGAGCACGAAGATTGGGAACCACTGATCTACAGGAAACGCTACTGCCTCTCCGTATGAGAGGCGGAGATGTCACAGTATAAATGTTAGGTCCAATACTGTCAGAAGAGACTTTTTTTAAAAAAAGAAAAGCAGAAAAACAATATTAGTACAAGTCAATTGGTCAAAGGGAATAGCTTGGGAAGCTAGATTATCCAAAATTAACATTTTTATGCCTTAAAACGTTTAATGTTTCCATAGGATTTTACTCTTCTGAAGCAACCCCAAACACTTCAAGTAGAATGAGTTCTCCAAACCTCAACTGAAGGGACAAAACCAACTCCATTTTTTGCCAGGTCCTAAGCAGAGTGGGAAGTTCCTAGACTGGAGCCCAGATGCTGAAGGTGACTGTCTATAGAACAGGAAGTTCCCTAGACTGGAGCTCAGGTGCTGAAGGTGCTGTCAGCAGAGCGGGAAGTTCCCTAGACTAGAGCCAATCAGAGAGTCACCTGTACCCCTGATGCCCATAACAGTAGATCTGTGGATTTTTTTTGCCTTTATAAACTCTGCCTAAGAATTGTGGGGCACCTCCTCTACTCCCCCCCCCCCCCCCCACTGCATCGGTATGTGAGACAAGGTCCCTACTGCGGTTTGTACTTCATGATTAAACCTTGCTTTTGCAATTCAGTGAGTCTGTGTCCCTGGTGGGCTTCTTGGGGATCTCTGAGACCTGGGCACAACACAGCCATCTGCTACAGTGCTTCTAGATGCCGTAGGGAGAACCTTAGGCTTCTCTTATTCCATCAGGTTCTCCCTATTGGAAAAGAAGCCAGGTGCACAGTCCTGCAGCCACGGCTTTGGAAGTGATTTCAGGTGATGAGCAGACCCACAGGGCTGGACTTGGGGACTGAGCAGAGGATCCAAGCTGGGCTCCTCAGGCTTCTGTGAAGCAGTGACAGACACTACCTGCGGTGGTTGGAATCACCTGAGAGAGAGGCTGGCCATGTCTTGGGGGTGGATCATCTAGACCATGTTAACTGGGATACAAAGCCCTGCCCACTGTGAGTAGAACCGTAGAACCATTCCCTGGGCTGTGGTCTGAAGTGTCTAAAAAGGAGACAGTGAGCTGAGCACAAACATTTGCCACTCTCTGCTTCATGACTATGCATGCACTGTGACCTACAGTCCTGCACCCAAGGCGTCTCTATGGTGATGGACTCTACCTGGAACTGTGACCCAAAAGAACCCCGCTCCACTTGCTTTTGTCAGAGCATTTGATCAGCAGCAGAAAATTAACACACCACCTTAAAGGACGAGGAGATCAAGAACTGCTTCTGATCAATGTTGTTTCCATGCAGGGAGAGTCTGCCTCCAAATGATGACACAGAGGAAAGACAGCAGAGCCCAAACCAAATAGAAACACTGACTGGTTATGAGACCAAGAGGGACTCTAGCCAATGATGAAGCCATAACCGTCTCCACTTTTAATTCTGTAAACCAGTATGTATTCCTTTGGTTTGAAATGGCTCATTCAGTATATACGCAGACACTAATGCGACCCATCATGTCTATCACGTTCAGTATATACATAGACACTAATGCGACCCATCATGTCTATCACGTTCAGTATATACGCAGACACTTAATGCGACCCATCATGTCTATCACGTTCAGTATATACGCAGACACTAATGCGACCCATCATGTCTATCACGTTCGGTATATACACAGATACTTAATGCGACCCATCATGTCTATCATGTTTGACAGATTACGTGTTTCCATACAATACTGAATTTTGCCCTTTGTAATTTATGTAATCTTAGTCTCTTCTTTTATCTGGATTTCACCCACCAGATTTGAACATCTTCTTGGCAAATGACCATATAGTAAATACTTTAGACTTCATGGGTCAGACAGATTCTCATGCCACTAATCCAGCTCTGCCATTCTAGCATGGATTCAGACACACACAATGTAAGCAGAGAGACATGGCCAACATGCTATATTAGTGTTCCTGAAATTTGAATTTCATATGGTTTTCACATCATCAAGTATTTTTTTATTTTTTTTAATTAAAAAGCATTCTTAGCTAGTGAGCCACATTTGGAGGGTGAGCTGTAGTTTAATGACACCACTGTGAACTATCATAAAAGAAAAACTGTGGTAGGCTATATTTAATCACAAATGCTGACTGGAGGCAGAGATAAGAAGTTAACGAGTTAATTGCTATCAGTTGAAAGCATAGAGTATTCCACCTGCAGGAATTCTGTTAAACCCTCGAGGGCTACGGAGATGGCTGAATGTGTAAGGATGTGCCATGCAAAAATGAGAACCTGAGTAGGTTCAGTGAGAGGCCCTGTCTTCAAAAGTAAGGTGGAGTGATTGAAAAGATCCTCGGCAGTGATCTCTAGCTTGTGAGCACAAGCGCGCGCGCGCGCGCGCGCGCACACACACACACACACACACACACACCATACACACATAGACCCTTGACTTGAAACACCTGCTATCAGACTATCAGGTGGCTTATGACTTCCTAGAAAATTTACCCCAGGAAATCCAGAAAGAGCAAATTCTCCCTGTGGATGCCCCTCCTAGCCCAAAGTTACCCCAACTTTATGTGATCCTACTCCTAATATCTGTAGTCAGTGTAGGATCAATTTAATCAATGTATGTTTCCTTTTGTGAATTTGTACTCTATAAGGGGTCTTGACTCCTAGGTCCTCAGGCTGAAAAACCCTACAGGCCCCCTCCTCAAAACCCGCAGCTAGCATGCTCCGGGGGAACATCCTGTTTGCTTTTAAAAAAAATTCTCCGGATCAGCAGCCAGCCTGCTCCTGTAAGAACATCCCATGTGCTTGAGAGAGCAGGATATCTATGAGATAGAGATAGGAAGACTGCAAGGCAAGATGTCAATAAGATAGGACATCAACAAAGCAGGTTAGCTATAAGATAGGAACAGGATGACTGTTGCCAGGCATCCATGCTGAGAGAGGAAACCATTCATGCCCCCGCCTCATTCTGGTTGACCGATAACCACGCTTTTGCTTCTGTAAACTTGCTTTTGCTCTCCCCTATAAGAAGCCCGCCCTCCAGTTGGCAGGTGTGCAAGTCTTCCGAGAGATCTTGCCGCCCGCAGGTACCTGTGTCTACTCAATAAACCTCTTGCGATTTACATCCGTGCGGTCTCGCGTTTGGGAGGTCTCCTCCCGAAAAAGGTCCTCGTCGAGGGTCTTTCAAGGCATATTCCCATTGGTATTGAGCTTACTGCTGGTAGCTGTAAAACTTCCTATTTTGTCCTTTTCTTATTTGTTTTTGTAATGACTCAACAACACTCTTACCCCAGAAAGCACTTGCTTGCAGAAGATTTCATCTAAGCATTATAACTCCCATAAGGAAAAGGAGGAGTCTCATTTGCAATAAGAAGTAACAACACATTATTTGCAGCATCTTGTAACTAACTGCATGATCAGCTATTGAAGGGACAAAAAGGGCCTCAAGGAAAATCAAGACTGTGGAAAAATGCAAGTTTCACAAAGTATATCCGCCATTTACCAATTATGGTGGAAGTCTGGTGGAATGCATCTCAGTTTTAAAGCCTGAGACAGGGCGGCACTTCTTTCTAAGGCTTGCTGTCTTTGTTGTCCCCTTTCTCACTCTGGCTTTCTCCCTGAACTGTCCCAGGAATTCCTGCGGGCCTTTGTTTGCAGATCATCTTCTCTTTAACTTCTGTCCGCAGACTCCTCACAGAAACCACCCAAGAGCAGAGGCTGCACATCCCCGCAGGGCAGGCAGGCAGGGCAGGCAGGCAGCTCCCAAGGCTGTTACTAACATTCTCTAGGCCACTCACTTAACTGCTTGTGTTTGCTTTATCCATACATTAAATGGAGAAAATAGTCACTGAAACAACATCACATTTTTAAAAACAGTATCCTGTGTAACAGTGACTATAAAGAGGACACAGCTCTTAAAATTATTTTCGAAATTGAATATTATGAATGAAGACTTCAGTTGTTCAAATGATCAGAATGTCTAACAAATTTGATGCAGTCTGTTTTACAAAACAGACGAGTGTGGTCAATATAATGGAATTTTTCATTTTAAAATAAAAATTAATCAGCTCAAATGATTCTAGAATAATTTTCACATTGTTTTTCATAAGTGATTTCATATTGAATTAATAAAACTATATATCATTTTAATTGTGTGAAACAAAAGAATTCAGCCAGTTTAAAATGAGAAATGTGAAAACTTACACTTTTAGAATATTTTACTTTAGAGAAACACGGATTTTTTAAAACATCTTTTAAAATTATATTTTATTCCAACAGAATTCCTTTGTCTTTCACACACCTAGAGGATAAACAGGGCCGTTAGTAAAAGTCAGTATCGAAAGAATAAAACAGCACGTTTTATCAAGACCTAACACAGCAATCTTAAAAACAGTACTCCTTAGAAAGTCTCTCGTCCAACAATGAACATGTCTCTTTCCACAAAATCAATATGCTTGCTAATGTGTTGCCTAGCGACTGTTGCTAAGCTATTTTAAATTTTATTTTTCTTGAAAAAGAATATCATGTCATATAATCTGTGGGCTCACCTTTTCTTACTTTAACTTCTACATAAAACTAAAAATCCACAAGACATGGCTTTGTTTTAAATTATTATGCATAGACTTGGTTAGAATTTAAATTGTTTTAAATGCTTGCATTATGCGTCAAACTGGAAAGTCTCTCAAATGTGAAGTTTGGAGTTTCTGGCAGCCAGCCAGCTACTCCATCCATTTTCATATGAATGTCTATATATGAACTATTTCTGTAAGAAATGAATTGTGAAATTATAAGCAAAGGTCACTATTTCTTGGGAAACAGGAGGAAAATATTCCATTGTTTAAGACATACGAAGAGATAATCATTCCCAATCATTTCTCTCTGGTTATATAAAATCAAGTATGGTCCTAAAATTGAACATTCTTTTCTATTTTTGTTGGGGCTTGGAGAGTAACAGCCAGAGTGTGGTGCTCGGACAGTAAGAACTAGAGGGTCTGTCTGTCCTCTCCCCTCCCTCTTCTTCTCCTCTTCCCCTCTCCAAAGACATAGATGCGCCTCTCCCTCAGGATTCCTTCCTAGGACTCCAGGTATGAAATCTCATGGAGCTAGAGAGACTAATGAGCAGTAAATAGTCTAGTCTAACAGTCAGATGTCATGTGCCATGCCTAGAGTCAGACAGCCCGCTCTTCTCAGTACTCACAGCTCTTGACTCTTCCTTACAAAGAGGGTATTTAACCTCAGGCACTGGTCCAGCTTTGGCTTTACTGTTGTTGGTTTTTTTTGTTTGTTTGTTTTTAATGAGAAAAGGAAAAAAAAATATCCGCCTCCTCCCAGCCTCCCATTTCCCTCCCCTTCCTCCCACCCATCTCCCCCTCCCCCAAACTCCTCTCCCCCTCCCTCTCAAGTCCAAAGAGCAGTCAGGGTTCCCTGCCCTGTGGAAAGTCCAAGGTCCACCCCCCTCCGTCCATGTCTAGGAAGGTGAACATCCAAACTGGCTAGGCTCCCACAAAGCCAGAACATGAAGTAGGACCAAAACCCTGTGCCATTGTCCTTGGCTTCTCATCAGTCCTCACTGTTCGCCATGTTCAGAGAGTCCGGTTTTATCACATGCTTTTTCAGTCACAGTCCAGCTGGCCTTGGTGAGCTCCCAATAGATCAGCCCCATTGTCTCAGTGGGTGGGTGCACCCCTCGTGGTCCTGACTTCCTTGCTCATCTTCTCCCTCCTTCCGCTCCTCATTGGGACCTTGGGAGCTCAGTCCAGTGCTCCAGTGTGGGTCTCTGTCTCTATCTCCACCCATCACCAGATGAAGGTTCTATGGTGATATGCAAGATATTCGTCAGTATTGCTATAGGATAGGGTTATTTCAGGTTCCCTATCCTCAGCTGCCCAAGGGACTAACTGGGGACATCACCATGAGCTCCTGGGAGCCACTCTAGGGTCAAGTCTCTGACCAAGCCTAAGGTGGATCCCTTAACTAAGAATTGTGCTTCCGTGCTCCCCTGTCCAACCTTCCTTTATCCCAATCCTCCTGTTTCCCCAAGTTTCCCCCTCCTTCCCTTCTCACTTTTCTCCCCCATTTCCCCTTACCCCCATCCCACCCCACCCCCAAGATCCCAATTTTCTCCCCGGCAATTCTGACTACTTCCCATAGCCAAGAGGATAACTATATGTTTTTCCTTGGGTCCACCTTCTTACTTAGCTTCTTTGGGATCACCAATTGTAGTCTCCATGACCCTTATTTATGGCTAGAAACCAATTATGAGTGAGTACATCCCATGTTCATCTTTTTGGGTCTGGGATACCTCACTCAGGATAGTGTTTTCTATTTCCATCCATTTGCATGCAAAATTCGAGAAGTCATTGTTTTTTACCACAGCGTAGTACTCTAATGTATATATATTCCACACTTTCTTCATCCATTCTTCCATTGAAGGGCATCTAGGTTGTTTCCAGGTTCTGGCCATTACAAATAATACTGCTATGAACATAGTTGAACAGATGCTTTTGTCATATGATAGGGCATCTCTTGGGTATATTCCCAAGAGTGGTATTGATGGGTCCAGGGGTAGGTTGATCCCGAATTTCCTGAGAAACCGAAACACTGATTTCCACAGTGGTTGCACAAGATTGCATTCCCACCAGCAATGGATGAGGGTACCCGTTCCTCCACAGCCTCTCCAGCAAAGGCTATCCTTGGTGTTTTTGACTTTAGCCATTCTGACAGGTGTAAGATGATATCTCAAAGTTGTTTTGATTTGCATTTCCCTGATTGCTAAGGAGGTTGAGCACGACCTTAAGTGTCTTTTGGCCATTTGAACTTCTTCTGTTGAGAATTTTCTGTTCAGTTCAGTGCCCCATTTTTTAATTGGGTTAATTAGCATTTTAAAGTCTAGTTTCTTGAGTTCTCTATATATTTTGGAGATCAGACCTTTGTCTGTAGCAGGGTTGGTGAAGATCTTCTCCCAGTCAGTAGGTTGCCTTTTTGTCTTAGTGACAGTGTCCTTTGCTTTACAGAAGCTTCTCAGTTTTAGTAGGTCCCATTTATTCAATGTTGCCCTTAATGTCTGTGCTGCTGGGAATATACATAGGAAGCGATCTCCTGTGCCCATCTGTTGTAGGGTACTTCCCACTTTCTCTTCTATCCTTTTCAGTGTGTTCGGGCTGATATTGAGGTCTTTAATCCATTTGGACTTGAGTTTTGTGCATGGTGATAGATATGGGTCTATTTTCATTCTTCTACAGGTTGACATCCAGTTGTGCCAGCACCATTTGTTGAAGATGCTTTCTTTCTTCCATTGAATACTTTTAGCTCCTTTATCGAAAATGAGTTGTTCATATGTTTGTGGGTTAAAATCCGGGTCTTCTATACGATTCCATTGGTCGACTTCTCTGTTTTTATGCCAGTACCATACTGTTTTCATTACTGTAGCTCTGTAATAGAGTTTGAAGTCAGGGATGGTAATGCCTCCAGAAGATCCTTTACTGTATAGTATTGTTTTGGCTATCCTGGGTTTTTTGTTTTTCCATATAAAGTTGATTATTGTCCTCTCAAGATCTGTGAAGAATTTTGATGGGATCTTGATGGGGATTGCATTGAATCTATAAATTGCCTTTGGTAGAATTGCCATTTTTACTATGTTGATCCTCCCAATCCAAGAGCAAGGGAGGTCCTTCCATTTTCTGGTATCCTCTTCAATTTCTTTCTTCAATGCCTTAAAGTTCTTGTCAAATAGATCTTTCATTTCCTTGGTTAGATTTACCCCAAGATATTTTATGCTGTTTGTGGCTATCGTGAATGGTGAAGCTTCTCTGATTTCCCTCTCTGCTTCCATATCCTTTGTGTATAAGAGGGCGACTGATTTTTAAAGCTGCTGTACACATATACATGCTGGTAAACTGGTACCTTGATCTGCTGTGTATCTGTCCATTCCTAGACTTCATCAGCCTTGGAAGGAGAGGGAAGACTTTCTCCATGGCCTCTACACTTTAGAACTCAGGGTTTTCGGCAACTGATCTCATAAATCCACAGGGTGTCTTTGTGACCCTCCTTCAGACATGAAACAACATCTCATTAGCCAGATGGGAGGGTAACCATGAAAGAAAAGCTAAGAGGAATGACCACTTTAACTATGACAAATCAATGAAGCCGCCCTCCAGGTGTTATCCATCTACAAAAACCTGAAATACTAGATTATATGTGAGATTAGGAATCAATAAAAATGCTTTCATGTCAAGGACTATTTAGGTCACTTGACTGTGCTGCAAAGCAAAATTACTCCATGACTGAGAAGTCAGACCAAGACCAAAGCAGGTCCCACAATTCTCAGGACCCCGGCTTCCCACTGGACTTCACAATAGCCCCATCTCCTCTCAATAATGCCTCCCTGATGATCACACCTTCCCCACAAAGATCTCTGGAACCACTTAGAAGTCAGGGTGCAGCACCAATAAAACTTTCCAACTTGAATTCAGTCAACATACTATCAACAGTTGGTGGAATCACAACCAAGTCTCACGATCATGAAACATTATATGTATGCATGCATATGCTACTGTCATTCAATATTATAGTAGTGGAAACCTGTTGCCCACCATTAGGATGGCCACCGCAGGATACAGGAAATGCTTGACTCAGAAACATGGGAAGCACACCTGGCTCCAGCTGTTGTCTTGTAAAGCTTTATCTACAGTTCAAGGACAGTGACTACATTGCCTGCGAAGTGCTACCTTGAAAGGGCCCTGACTTTAGAGTGAAGACTTAGTAAGATTTTAACATACATGATTGGATATGAATATCCATTTGGACTTGGTTATGAGAGTGTCTTCCTTAGACATGGGATTCAGACCAGAGGAACATGGTGGTAGCTTTCCAAGACCAAGCAGTAGCTGTGCTAGTCTGTGGGCACAAGTCAACACTAGATTCTTTCTTTCTCCTCAGACCCAAGATGGCTAGGGGATGGTTCAGAGAAGTACAGCAGCAAACCAGGAAGAATTGGGGAACAGCCTAGTAACTTATCTTATTAAATAAATCATTTTCATCATTAATAATCCAGGCTACAGCTGGAAAGATGGCTCAGTGATTAAAAGCATTTACTCTTCTTACAGAGGACCTAGGTTTCATTCCTAGAATCCATATCACACAGTTCACAACCATCTGTAACTCTAGCTTCAGAGGATCTGGGAGATTCAATGCCCTTTCTGGACTCCGCAAACACCTGAACTCATGTGGTACACATAAACTCACAAGTCCACACATACATATAAATAATAAATTCATAAAAAATAATCCAACTTAAATAAACTGATAAGATGACCTTAGAAAGTTGTTAACGGTTTCCTAAAATGTAATATGAGAAACACATTAGCATATAATAAGGGTTTAGTACATAGAAAACATTCTAATTCTACCTGGATGTCGATAACAAGCCATGGTTTTCAAAGTGTGCCCTTTGTTATAAAGTGGAGAAGCCGACAATTAAGAGGCAAAGAAGGCACCTAGGGTGTTGGGCTATGCTTCTGAAAGGTCTCATTTTGTGAGGTCAACAATGGCTGATGGATGAGAACATGAACACACATATTTAGTACTTACAAGCTTCTTGGGTTCAAAATATTGTTTCCAGTAAATGTGGAGTACTGCTGAATTATTTCACGGTCCACTAGAATGATGTGCACCATGATACTAAATTCGTCAGCAGACCCTGAATTCCGAACCTGCGGCAGCACATTATAAAGGCACATTATCTGCTTCACCATCAACTGCAGCTGGTGCAGAGGAGCAAATAGACGCCATCCCTAAAGGACAGTGCTTGTCCAGAGCTCTAGAAGTAGATCTACATTACAACGATGATGCATGTGCATTTTAAGCTGTGTCTTGGCCAACTGGAAGGTTATGTACACTTTTGACTTCTGTGCAGAAAGAAGGAATAGTGAGCTTTAGTGAGAACAGATGCGGTTGGATAAATAGGACTCGGCAAGGGAACTCAGCCTTAATTCACACAGTCGGATGTCAGGGTCTTAGAAATCAAGGTTACAGAGGATAATGATTAGTATAGGACAATGTTTAGTGTTCCCAATTGAAAAGGGAGAACAAAACACTTGAAAGTTTTTTAAAAAAGATAAGCTGACAGAGCCACCAGCATCATGCACACATCCCCACTTTTCACAATGGCAATCCAAAGATGTAGAAAATAAAACAACTGTCTTTGGCCGTGAGCTACCAAGGTAGACTTTTATGGAACAATCATACTTGTAATTACTTAAAGCTGACAGATTGTTGAATAAACTAGCTTCTGAACTGAGCCCAAGAGAACAAATAACTTGTGTTGGTTGATACTGGGCAGTCTATGAAGTCAGAGGCCATGTGAGCCTCAATTAGTCTCCAGCACATAGCCGGTCAAGGTCATCACACTGAAGGTCACTGTCAATGTCCTCAGCATCCCTGTCAAGCCTATCTTAAGAGGTTGTCCAGTAAAGACAAGTGGCCCTGCTCTGCACTGTGTGACATTCCATTTATATTACAAACAAAGCTTGCCTGGAGATCAGAGAGTAAAACAGGCCCACTGCTCAGCCTTCCAGACCAGGCAGTAGTGGCGCACACCTTTAATCCCAGCCCTAGAGAGGAATATAAGACAGGAGAAAACAGCTCTCAGTCACAGTCTCATTCTGAGATTCCTGGAGGCAGGATCGCCATTTTTGGACTGAGATTGAGGTGAGAATCAGTAGCTGGCTGCTTTGCTTTCTGGATCTTCAGGTTGAACCCCAAAGCCTCTCTTTGAGATTTTATGAATCATGCTTCCCTGGACTGATCAATTGAAAATGTTTGCCCCAGCAAACTCAGCGGTACTAAAGTCACTAAGGGTTTACCTGAATATTAAAATTACTGGAGAGTGTGAAGGCTTTGGCACCCAGTTTTTCTTTTGTCCTACTGCTGGTTTATAGTATGGGTTTGTTGTGCTAAAAACTAACATGAATGTCTGGTCTACTACATTCATTCCACCCTCAATGTCCTTGGGCCTTAGAAGATAAGCAGGGTACATCCTGGTCACTATTTGGGAGAACCTAGAGTCTTGCTAGACACCTTCTAGGTGTTTGATCTCACATTTACTCATTATTTGTATTACACAATGTACAGTAAGACTAGAAGAAAAAAAATCTAAATTGAAAAAAAATATTCATAGATGCTAGGTTGTAAAAAATTCTACAGAGCTAAGGTGTAAACTCAGGAAGATATACAAACAATATTACAAATTAATTACATTTATACTAGCAATAAATAATTACATAATTAAGCCTGAAGTAATACCATGTTAAAAAATATAAAAACATAAAATACTTTAAAGATATCCTACATGTATACAAGAAAAGTCTGCACAGAAATGCCTAAATGCTACTCAGTCCCAAAGGGCATAAGAAAACAGGAAGCCATTGTATCCATGGGTCAAAGAGATGCCACTGTTTAGGGATCAGCAGTCTCCAGCTCACAGTGAAATCCTTATTAAGATGCTATCAGGTTTTGTGAACAAATGCATGAATGATTTTAGATTTTAAATGGAACAGCAAAGATCCAGAAAGGCTAAAACAATCCTGACAAACAGATCAAATTCGTAGAATCCTACTACCTAATTTCAAGACTTACTACCTAGCTTTTCCATAGTCAAGATACTGGAGAGATAGCACAGCACATAAGAGCATGTACTACTCTCACAGAGGATCTGAGTTCAATTCCCAGCACCCACACTATACATCCAGACACAGGGGGACAATGATGCCGCCATGGACACCTGCACTCATATGCGTGAACACACATAATTCGAAATAAATCATAAAAGAATAAAGATTCTGTGCTATGACACAAAGATGATACGGAACAAAACAGCAGTTGAGAAAGAGACACAAGCCTTGGTGTGGGAGGATCAGAAACTGTCTGGCCGGGCAGAAGGGGGAATGCGGGCACCAGGAAACTTTCCTACTGTGCGGGTTGTTTACGCACATTGTGGGCAGATGATTATATTTGTCACAACCTACTGAGCACAACTAGGATGTCTGTTTACAGACACAGAAACTGCAAGTGCTGGAGAAAGTGTAAAATGCTGCTGCCCTTGCTATGAATATCAGCGCAATCTTCATAAAAATAACTAAACACAGAATTACCATCTAATTTGGTATTCACTTACCAAATTGCTCCTTACCAAATACAGCTACATGACAGTGTAAATATACTGTACTTAAAAATGGTTAAAATGTTGAATTTAAAATTATTTGTTTTATTTTTGTCAATCAGTGGGAGTAAGATATTTTAAGTACTGTGCTAGACCTAACTGTGAGTTTATCTTCAGGAGTACTTTCTAACAAAATTGGATATACCTGTGTTGGAGGCATCTGTTTGGAACATTAGTGTCCACTTGATGGCTGATCCTTGAGTCAGTATGAAGTGACATCTTCATCTTTTCTCAGTAGTCCCTTTGTACAATCTTTTTGTCTGATAGAACTTGTATGCTCCTGTATCCATTAGCTTAGAATACCCTTTTCTGTCTTTCACCATAGTAACTGTCTTTCATGGTGGAGTTCATTTCTTTTTTGTTTGTTTTGTTTTTTGAGACAGGGTTTCTCTGTAGCTTTTGGAGCCTGTCTTGAACTAGCTCTTATAGACCAGGCTGGCCTCGAACTCACAGAGATCTGCCTGCTGCTGCCTCCTGAGTGCTGGGATTAAAGGCGTGAACCACCACCGCCCAGCTGGGGTTCATTTCTTAAAAGGCTCCTGTCTTATGAGCCAATCTATTAATGTATTTTGATGGAAAAATTGATACCATTAATATTCAAGAGTTATTATTAAAAGACGTGAAATGACTCCTGCCATGGTTTTGAATTTCTAGTGCTGGGTTGGTTTTCTTCTTCCTCGTATTTAGTGTTATTCTGTCATGGTTTACACTTTTGTGTGCCCTGCCTCATGGATGGATTTGTTTTTCTCTTCAGTCTGTAAGGAATCAATCCTTCAAATACCTTCCATAGAACTGGCTTAGTGGTTATAAATTCTCTTAACCTAATTTAATTCAATGAAAACAAAACTACATTATTCTCCTATCCTTCTCTGCCCTCCAATCCCTTTTATGCACCACTGATCCAAACTCCTCAGATTCATGGCCTCCTTTTTCTTTACTATTACATACATATGTGAATGAATATATACATACAACCTGCTAAGTCTAGTGTTGTTTGTATGTATATGACTTCAGGGTTGATCACTTGCTGTTGAATAACTAGGGGCTCATCCCTGGAGAAGATCAGCTCTCTATCAATACTATTAATTTCCTGTAGTTTTTCATCTAGGGGTGAGGCCCTCTGAGATTTTTCCCCATCCAAGTATGTCAACAGGTATTGTCATGTGTAGTCCAAGTCTTATTTAGACAGCCATATTGCTGAGATTTCATGGTTGCCATTTCCTTATCATAGAAAGACAACATAATCTTTGCTAGATACCACTGCTGTACTTTCAATAATTTTTGAAGCAGTTACATTGTCTTGGATTTTCATTTTTCTCATACTAATCTTGTGTTATTTCTTTGCTTGGCTTAATTTTGATTTTGTTTTTTTCTTTGCAGTGTTTCTCTGTATAACAGTATGAGACGTCCTGGAAATAGCTCTTGTAGACCAGGTTGACTGCAAACTCACAGAAATCCACCTGCCTCTGCCTCCTGAGTGCTGGGATTAAAGGCTGACTGCCTGGCTGCTTGGCTTAATTTTAGTAAGCTATATTTTTCAGTTCAAGTATTTTTAATGTTCAGGCAGGACTTGTACTACTTGTACAAGTAGTAGTGTTGAATGTGTAGTTCAGAAAATAACTCCTCACACCAAGGGCTCTGGGTGTGTGGTATAAACTCCAAATTATTCCCTCCGTAGGACACTAAGTGGGAGAGTAGACACAGTCTTCTGATGTTACCACTGTGCAGCTGATACATTAGCTCATCAACAGCCACAGCTCCTTAGACTTCAAAAGCTGTTGGAGAGTCAAAAGCAAGGACAGCGCGGAGTAGATTTCAATTGGGGAGGGGAAGATAAAGGTAAGTAGTAGTTTGGTTTTGAAGGGAGGCTATGAAGCCAAAATTGGGAGACTGTGGAGGCCTACAGATTTCAGAGTTTGTTAAGCTGTGGAATGTTATAATTACAAGGCAAAAAGAGGAAGAGAGAGATAAGAATAAGAGAAGTGAGAAAAGACATAGGGAAAAGAGGAGGAGTATGTAAGATGTGTCCGGGGTGAACAGTAAAGAATGCCTTCGGATAAACAGCGTTCGGATAAACAAAGGCAACAGTCATCAGCCTAAGTGAACAACACTTACAACAACAACAAAGAAAAGAAAAACCACTGTGAGATATGTGAGTGGAAGGTAAGTGACTGAAACTAACCAGCAAAAGAGATGCTTAGTGACGGAAAGTAACCAGCAAAAGAGATACCTACAGAATGAGCGGCTGGAAAGCTGTGCTGGATTCTCAGATGCCTCCAGCTGTACCAGGCTCCATGTGGCAGCATTTGACAGAGAGGCCATGGGAGCCATGGGTCTCTGCAGCCTCAGGTGTTCTCTGCTCCCAAGGCATTCTCTGGACTTGTAGCATTCTCTAATTCCAAACGTTCAATTTCAAATAAGCAAACCAAAAATGATGCCCAAATCATTAAAACTCCATGAATGGTTCAATGTTTGCCTATTTCTAGGAAGTACTTGTTATCATTGACTTGTAACATGGGATACAACACAATGATGTGGTGCAAGCATACAGCATACAATGCTTACACAGTGGAAACTCACATTTTCCCTCCATCATTTACCCTTTTGTGTACTGGGAACCTTCAGACTCATCTCTTTTCACTCCTTATATATAAGTTGTGAACTAAAGCCACCTACTTAGGACCATGGAATGGTATCATCTATGTAACTACCTTGGAACCTCTTACTTTTTTCCCCCCCCACACTATAATACTTTTGTATTTATGTTTTTTTTCATTTTTATTTATGAAGTATGTGAGTTAGTTTGTGTGTATGAAACACATATATGTGCAGGTGCTCATGGAAGCCAGAAGAGGGCATCAGGTGCCCCCAGAGTTTGTGTTAAGAGGCAATTGTCAGCCACCAGACATAGACGCAAAGAGCCAAACTCCAGTTCTCTGGACTCAAGCACTCTAAGCTGTGGAGCCATCTGTCTGGCTGCTGTGCTTCCTAACTTCCAATGAGGAGCTAGACACTTCTTTGAAATCACCTTTTCTAGTTTCTAGATAGGAGCAGGAATGTGTAGGATTTATACTTCCGAGTGTGGCTGATTTCACTTGATTTAACAGCCTCTGTTTCCATCCACTCTGTCATTGCAAAGACTATTTCAGTAAACCAAGGAGTACAGGTGATCCTTAGTTGCACTTATTTCTTGTGGATAGCTACCTATTTGGTAGAATTGCTGACTCTCGTGGCAGTTATAACCTTGCCTTTGGAAGAACCTCTGTATTATGCTAAGAAGTCGTATGTGAATTTGTTTCTGGGTTTACGAGTTTCCCATTCTCTGTATATTCACCCTCACTCCAGAGACCTGGAAGTTTCTGCCCGTTTTCTACAGCCAATGTGATGGGTAAGGCAGCACCTTCATTTCTTAGGTTCCTACTCTTATTGATCACTTTTTCTCATAGACTTCTTGATCCTTTGTACATCTTCCTTTGATAAATGTCTATTTATATCATTAGCCTGGCTTCAGATGGATTACTGTTATTATTTTTGCTGTTGAGCATTATATATCCTGGATATGAGTGCCTTTCTGGATGAGTTTTCTCCCACTATTCTAGTTGCTCAGTCTTTATTGTAATAATCCCATTGTCTTCTTTGTCTGTGATTTGGGGGTATTAAAAGAAATAACTGTCTACAGTGATGTCTACAGTGATGTCTTTCTGCTGCATTTTTTTCTATTAGTTTAATGATTGTAGGTCTCACAGCTAGGTTTTTTTTTTAACCCATTTTGAGCCTATTTTTATATATGATGAGAGCTAGGGATGCGTTCTCCTTCTGCTGTGAATATCCAGTCTTGCTGAGGTTGCTGGTCCTTGCTGAGGACAATAGGCTATTGTCCCTATTCGTTCTGATAGGGAAAGGATCCTCCTCAGGAAAAGGATGTCTCAGTTGACCCGTCTGAGGCTGTTTCTTACATCTACATTGTACTGTGACTTTCAGAGTTATCCTTTATACCTGCTCCAGCAAAAAAAAAAAAAAAAAAAAAAAAAAAGGAAAAATATTAGTTTCTTCAAAGACCAACTTGTTAAACTGAGTGAAATGCAGGCAGATTCTGCCTGATATTGTTGGTTCTGAGGATGGAGAAACAGGGTCACAGGTTAAGAAATGAAAAGACCATCTAGAGGCTGGAAAGGTGAGAAAATGGACTCATCTGGAAGGAACACAGACTTGTTACACTAAATATGAATCAAGAAAGATCCATTTCTTTCTTTTCTTTTTTAGAGATAGTTATGTCTCACTATGTATCTCTGGCTGGCCTTGAACTCTGAGATCCACTTGCATCCTGAGTGCTGAAATTAAAGATGTGTGCCACCATGTCCAACTTGAGATCCATTTCTTCCCCCTTTGAAGATGGAGTCTTTCTTACAGAGCCCAGGTCTACATAGATGCCTCATGAGTGCTAGGATTACAGGTACAAGCCACCACACCTGGCTTCACTTCTTCTGACTTCTAGAATTGCACTATGTCTATCTAATCTTCAAGTCATTGAATCTGTGACAATATGTCACAATAGTAACAGCAAACTAGCAAAATATATCATCATGTATGCATGTATATGACACACCTGTATACATGTAAGTTACACATCCCAGGCTTTAAGATGCCACTATTATCTACAATGGCAATATAATTTCTAAGTTGTTTTCTCAGAATATATCATGGACACGTCATTAAGCTGAAAACAGTTATTCCTCAACTGTTAAAGGCTATACAAGGAGCCACTAGTCCTACACTATGGCCAGCTCATTCTGTTACATTCTGTGCCCAAACATTCTAATGCCATGCTGGCACCTTGCAGTACCTGCTAGGGTATTGATTATAAATTTTAAATGTTGGCTGATATGGCATGCACTTTTCTGGTACAATGTTTTTACTTATTTTTTTGCCAATTTTTTGGAAAAATTAAAATTGATTTTACTTGCATTTTTAAATTATAAATGAGTTTGAGCATCTTTTCATATGAATATTAGCTTCTATGTCTTTTCTCTTAATTATTAATATCCCCTGACCACTTTGTATTATCTCCTTTTTATGAATATTTTATATCCTCTATATTAATATTGTACTTCACTTATCACTTATTACAAATATATTTTCGCAACTTTGTGCATACCTGTTGGATTTCTTTTTTGTATTAGATTCAGATAATGGCTATAGTGTCTGAAAGATGACAGCCAGGGTAGTATTCAGTACAGGGATCTTCTCTGTTCATTGTCCTCAGATGATGGTGCCCATGGAGGATGCTGAGAGCACTCTTCTGTCAACACACTTGGAGTTCTTTAGGAAAGAGAGTGCTCTCCTTCTCAAGAGAACCCACAGCCACCCATCCCCTACCCTGGAAAACCATTTCTTACTTCTGTGTGCTATTAACAAGACATTTAGATTGAACTTTTTAATGAAGCTGACTTTTAATAAATCTAAAGTAATTCATAGAAAAACATAATGCTGTTTTTAATGGACAACTCATCGTTGTGAACATGACACCCTTCATGGATCTCAGGTGTAGTAGATGCTGTTCAGCCTGTACTTCTGTGTTCAACTCCTTGGTGAAAAATAATGTGTGCTTGACAAGAGGTGGTGAGCTCTGGTGGCATCTTCCCTGTGAGCTTCTGCCTCAGTGAAAAGCATTGTTTGGACTGTCTTGCTGGCTTCACAGCAACAGACTTCATCTGAGTTCTTACCTACCATTTGAAGATCATTTACTACTTCTCTTTACCTCAAGCATTGTCACCTAAAGTTTTAACCAAAACAGTTTACTTGATTGTTCAGCAACTACTAAGCACTTACTACTAGGTTTTTCCCCCTCAGAGACACTTGTTCATCTAACATATTTGTTCACAATAGCCAAGACACAGAGAGAATGCCCATCACCAGAGGATTGAATAAGGACAACCAGTATAAAACACACAATGGAGTTGTACTGAGTCTTAATGAGGTGAAGGATGAAGAGTTAGATAGAGGTCACTCTCAGATACATATAGCTTTGTGGCCAGCCTGGTTTATGTCTGTCTGTCTGTCTGCCCCTCTTTCTTTCTCCGAGTTTAACTAATTATTCTTTATCAATAGAAAATCAAGAGTCAGATATTGGGGTAAAAACCTGAATGATCCAAGAAGTTGTGGAGAAGCTACCAGTGACCTTCTACCTCTTCAATTCTCTCCTCCAAAAAGGACTAAGACCCTCTCTTGTCGGAGCCTGCTCTAACAAGACAACCTGGATACCTGGAGGGGGGGTGCAAGGCTAAGGAAATGTCCGATAAAAGAAACTTGAGACAGAAACACAGGAGAGATTCAGGAGGATTGCCAGTCAATACCACACAGCCACAAATTTATTTCTCAGCCAGATATACTAATTACAGGCATAAAGCAGAGCATAGAACAGCATAATCAGTTAATCACCTCCCTGCACATCCTTGAGAGAAAAAAGGAAGTAGCCTCATGACCTATCCCGTGAGTGCTGCTAGCAACAGTTTTAATTTTTTAACTGGATGTGCATTTGGCTAGCATTCAACAGTTTTTGTCTTAATAGATAATGTGTTCTTTCTCATGGGCAGAATGTTCTTTTCCCATGGGCTTAATCAGAACATTCTCATAGTTCTCAAGGATACTGGAGCAGGCAGAACAGGAAAGCTTGAACTCCAGTGACTTTTAAGTCAAAATGGACTCCAGGTGGAAACTGAGTCACTTATGGGCTACCACACACTTTAAGCCCCATCTTACTACTTCCTCAGTCCTCAAAAACCTCTATGGTTAATTTTGGTCAGTTACTAGCTGTAGTAGGAGCTGTGGGCCGCTTCCCGCCGCCCAGCTCCTTCCTGGCCACCGGCTAGCTTTACCCAAAATAATTACATGGAAAATGTATTCTTTTAAACACTGCCTGGCCGATTAGTTTCAGCCTCTTCTTAGCTAACTCTCACATCTTGACTAACCCATTTCTAATAATCTGTGTAGCACCACGAAGTGATGGCTTACTGGAAAGAATTCTAATGCACATCCATCTTGGGCTGGAGCTTCATTGCTTCTGCCCTGGAGAGGAGAGGCATGGCGTCTGAGCTCACTTCCCTTCTTCCTAGCATTCTGTTCTGTCTACTCCACCCACCTAAGGGCTGGCCTATCAAATGGGCCAAGGCAGTTTCTTTATTAACCAATGAAATCAACAGATTGACATATGACCTTCCCACATCATTTCCCCTTTTTCTGTTTAAACAACAACAAAAAAGGCTTTTCTACAACTAGCTAGCTCTTCTCTCTGATTCAAAACAAACTTTACTGTCAGAAGTCTATCAAAATATCATACAAGCCGGGCGGTGGTGGCGCACGCCTTTAATCCCAGCACTCGGGAGGCAGAGGCAGGCGGATCTCTGTGAGTTCGAGACCAGCCTGGTCTACAAGAGCTAGTTCCAGGACAGGCTCCAAAACCACAGAGAAACCCTGTCTCGAAAAACCAAAAAAAAAAAAAAAAAAAAAAAAAAAAAAAGAAAGAAAAAAATATCATACAAAATTTACCCCTTCCTGTCTAAATAAAAGAAAGGCTATAACTCTAACATAGTAAAGCTATATACAATAAATGCAATAACTGTATAAAATATATACAGGTAAGAATTACAATAACAATGGTAGCCCATTTGCATTTGGCAATTTCAGAGAAAATACTCCATTATCTGTCCTATCTTAATGAGTCCTAATTCACTTTCCATCCTAACTTGTATCACCAACCCAAAACTATCTTTTTATCCCTCTCTACCTTATACACTTTACACCTCTTTTATTATTTTTTTTCTGAATTTGTAACAAGGAAACCTATAATGATGTAGTCTTCAACTTCACCAGAGACCTGAGAAAGATATAGTACTACCTGAGTAAAGGGGAAGTGCAGAGCAAACAACTTCCAAAACAGAAACGACAAAACACCTGGCTGCCTGAACAGTTAACCAAGGTTCCTCTGTATTGCCGGGGCATCCATCTTTGGCCAAAGGCCTAGAACATCTGATAGATCTTTCCATGAAGCAGAAATTTTGAAGGACTATCTTGCCATGTCTTTGCAAATTTCAACAGTTGCTTTCTTTTGTGTCATGCTTGTCCAACCTGGATCACACAGTGTCAGCAGTCAAGGCAAGAGCAGCTTCTCGCCCAGTGGCTAACTTTTGTCACAAAGAAAGCAAACTGAAATAATGGTGAAGTCCTGGGAGAGGTAGTTGGATCATTTGCTGTCAGTCTCTGTGTAATGGGTAAGTATAGCGCTTAGCTGAAGTCCTAGCGGAAGTGGTCTGTGAGACTGAACCACCTCAGCTAGCCACCTTGAAATTGTCCTGAGGAGTCTGTAGTCCAAAGCTGATCTTTGGATAGCGTTTGTCAGCTTAGTGGCATTATCATAGTACAGGTGAAATCACTGTTGTGGGGCCTTTGAAAGATCAGCAGTTTTTATGCCTTGTTTATGTATAATCTGAGCAGCTGGTTACTTTTGTTTATAATACCTCTTAATATTTTCCCCCAAACCAACATTAGTTTATGGTTTGTTTCTGAGATTAGAGAGATGTTAATCTAGATATTCTATTGCTGTACAAATCATATCCCCATAAATTCACTGCTATGTTAGTCTCATATGGCTTTAATTTTCCTTTCTGTTCTTTAAGCCCTATACATTTGACCCATCTCAAATTTTGTTTTATTTGAGATAAAGTTCAATCCCTAAAAATTGAACATTTACCTCCTGAAGAGGACATTTTTTTGGGTGCAATTATTGCTACATCTGCACCTTTTCTTCCTAACCCTCAATTACAATGTATTTATTCATATTTTAAATTTGGTATTTGGTCATTTATAGAAGTTTGTCAAAATATTTGTTTCATAGTTTCTTCTGAAAATTCTACTTTAGGTTTTAAAGCTGCTCTGTCATCCAGAGCATTATAGTTTTCCATAATATGCATTAAGTCTTTTAATTGCTCTATGGAGGAGTTTTTCCAATGTTGACAAGAATTGAACCAAATTTGATATGGAAGACTGGGAAAGGCCCCCTATCACATTTCCTGATGGCAAAGGGTTACCTTGCCTGCCACATGTTGATCTGCATTCATAAGTCCAATATGTCACACTTTCAGTATATTTCAGAAGGCTAGGGCCTTTTGCTTGAATTCTCTCTAGCAAAATCATTGTTCCTAGGAACACCTTTGCCTACAATCCCTTTTTAGATGGCCTAGTTTACCACAACTAAAATATATGACCTTTTTGATATTTCTTAAAATTTTTGGAAGTCACTTCTCCTGACTATCATCATAAACATGAGATTCAATATCAGCTGTATTTTTAATCCATTCATCTGTGGGTGCTGATATTGCCTTTAAAGGCCTGATCACCCCTTTGCATTCTGAATTAGCATTTTCAAAAGCCAAAAATTCAATTAATATTTGTCTAACTTTTGCATCTGTTATTTTATTTACAGTTGAAATCAGTCTTTGCAAGAAATCAGTGAAGGCTTCTTTTGTGCCTTGTATAATTTTAGTAAATGCCTCAGTCCTCTTTCCTGACTCTTCAATCTTTTTCCAAGCATTAAAAGTTGCAGTATAACATAGTGTCAAGGTGTAATCATCAAATGTAATGTCTTTCCATATCAGTATAATGGCATCTAATCTTGGGAATTCTCATGCCCTCTGACCCTGCCTTATTGTTAATGACCCTAGCTGTGTCTCTCCAATCAGGTTCTCTATTATAACTGAGGAACAACCTCCAATACTGCTGTAACCAAATCTTCCCAGTCTTGTGGAATAATTCTGTTCTGAGTGCCTCACGAGTTTATCATCTTTCTCACAAAAGATGAATGTACACCATATCAATATCTTCAAATCTAACATTTCTGTGTGATCCCAGTTCACTTATTGATAGCGTTGGGATGCCTGTCATCTGGTGTCATTTCTGAATGGTAACTAGATAAATTAAGACTGGTTTTCTAATAATCTTGAGGTATTCCTCTTCAGTTTCATAATGCAATGTTATTGGAGTTTCTGCTCTAAACTCCTCTGTCAGTGTGAAGGGTTTTATTAGTTGCATTAGTAGATCTTTTTAAGGACTGTATCTTACCAGTCAACTTTTATATTTGCCTCCAATAGCAAACAACTTTTTTAGTTATAAAACATGAATTAGCGAACTGATAATGATTATAATTAGCATAATGTAAATTCCCATTAGGATAATTATCCCTTTACTAAGTTGTTGCATTTTCACAGTATCTATTGTGGGATCATACAGAACCCTAACTCCTTCCATTGTAATATGGTTTCCCATTTTTAAAGTGAGGGAAAACCTTTTTAAAAATACTAATTCTGCCCTTTAAGAATGCTGAGTTGTCTCGCCAAACCTTCTGACAATGACAATGAACTGTGAGCTTAGCTATCACTGTGTAGCACAGCCCGGCTGGGGCTAGAACACAGTGACATGCACATGCCACTGTGAGTTGGGAGTGTGTGCTGGTTGCAACAACAGCAGAAGCCGGAGCAGGTGTAGAGGCAGTTACCCTAGTGTGGCAGCAGCCAAGGAGGAGGGTCCAGAGGAAGCCTGCAACCCATGGGGAAAAAAAGTCAGGTGTCTGAAAAACAGACACAGAGGATTGTGTAGAAGCATATGTAGCAAGAACTGCCTGAAGGCAGAGGGTAACTCCAGTGTTTGGAGCTCAGGCACCTGTGGAGTTTGGGTCCTATGACATTTGGGCAGCAGCCAGGGACTATTGTGGAGAGGATAATCACAGACTCAGAGGGCTTGGAGCAGGAAAGGAAAAGCCATCTGGCAGCACAGCAGCTCGAGTGCTCATGGCTCTAGCCAGTGCAGCCCTGGTCAGGGCTGCCAGTGGCTGCAAAGCCAAAGGGGACCTGCTATCTTGCACTTTTGTGCCCCACATTGGGTGTCAGAAGAAGGGTTTAACTAATTATTCTTTACCAATAAAAAATAAGAAGTCAGATATTGGGATAAGAACCTGAATAATCCAAGAAGCCTCCAGTGACCTCCTACCTCTTTAATTCCTTCCTCCAAAATGGATTGAGATCCTCTCGAAGCCCTATCTTATTACTTCTTCAGTTCTCCAAAATTCTACGGTTAATTCTGGTCAGCTACTGGCTAGCTCTGCCTCTAATTCAAAACAAATTTTATTGTCAGAATGCAATCAAACTATTACATAACTCTCTCTTTCTCAAGAATAAAAAGCAAAATAAAATTGTTATTTTCAGGAAAATGGATAAAACCAGAGATCATGTTACGTGAAAAAGCAGACTCAGAAAGACAAATACCACATTTCTGTCTCATGGATAATCTGGATTTAAAATGTTTAAAGTATGTATATGTGTGTGATATGAAAGAAGAAAGGGGACTATTTAGGGGAGGAGGGCAGTGACAGACATGTACAATGAATAATGTGTGTGCATGAAACTGTCACATAAAGAATACGCAGTACCTTGTATGCTAACTAAATATTGGACTAATATTCTTCTTAGTCTTTTTTACACTTAATTTTTATTAGTTCTTTGTGAATTTTATACAATTTGATTTTGTTCTAGATAATCCCTCCCACAGCTCCTCTGAGATCCAACCCTTTCCTGCTTACTCAACTTTGTGTCTTTTTTTTTAAATCACCCACGAAGTCCAGTGTGTGCTGCCCAACGTTCTTGAATATGTGACCTTCCACTGGAGTGTGGCCCACCTACCATGGGCTACACTCTTAACCTGAAGAGAGGTGGGCTTTCTCGCTACTACCCTTCCTTACGTCTGGATTTGATCTGGCTTGAGCTTGCATGAGGTTTGTGCATGATTTCATAACTACGATGTAGCTGCCCTAATGTGGCCTGTGGGCACTTTTTCCTGTATTCATTCTTCTCCTCTGGGACAGTTAGAGGGAGAAAAGGAGGTCTGTGCGGCTTTCTACCTCTGGTTTTTCTCCCATTTTCTCCTTCTCTTTTTGCCTATATTTTCCTCGCCTCAACTCCTTCAGATGTTGGGGTTACCAGAATGAGTCCTTCAAGTGTTGGGTTTTTCTCTATTTTTTCTAAATTCATTTTTTTCAATTTGCTTACAAAAAAAAAAAAACCGGGTTTCCCTAGTATTTAAGGTCTGAGGCAATCTGGCCATTTCCCACAGGAAGTAGCATACTGGTAAAACCTAAGAACATACCTCTTAATAACTATTCATATATTGTTTGGCAGGTTCTTAGTTTTTAGTGAAATACAAAATTCCATGCAATTTAAACGTGACATTTAATTAAATTTATGTAAAGGCATAAACTTCTAGATAACAGAAGGACACAATACAAAAACTATAATAGTTAAAAAGGTATGAGGAAATGCAAGATCAAATATGCACACTGTTTGCATCCCTACTTCTGGTAGTAATCCAAAATATTAAGTTTCTTTATAATTATAACAAAAAACCAGCATTAATTTCTAGAAGTAAATAGTAGCATACAACTGAGTGTTCACAGAAATTAGAAGATCATGTCAGGATCTAAAGTTTTTCATATTACGTTAATCAGAGTCTCAGTCAAGTACAGCTGTTATAAAAAAAACTTATCATTGACCTGTTGGCTTACATAATATACTTTCTTCCTAACAGTTCTGGAAAGACAGTTTTGAGATCAATATCCTGGCAATAGTCTATTGAGGACTCGTGTACTGACCGCAGATGGTTTCTTTCCAATGCAGTCTCGCATGGCAGAGAGCACAGGGAGGGCAATTAAACATTTATTTGCCTCTAATGTCATTCATTGAAGCTTCAAGTTCATGAGCTACTTATCACCTCTAAATCCCCACATCCTAATGTCCTTGAGGACAGAGGATTTCAACTATGAATCTTGGGATGACACTCCAATATCACAGAGAATGTTGTCTCCTCTTTATCCCAACTAGAAGGAGTTTCCCAATATCATCTGTATTTGGTCAGAGAACAGAAATATTGCTGTGTAGCTATGTACAGAGCCATGTTTTATACTCCTGGCCTTGAATTTTGAGCGATATATAAAAATATTGCTATTCAGACACTACTGGTCAGTAGGGGAAACCTGGTCATCAGCCTACTGCTAGAGCAGCAGGGTGTGTCTGGGGTGCTAGAAGAACTGAGGGCAACTGGCACTGGAAGTTTAAGTTCAGAGCTGGATAATGCACACACTATTTTAAGTATTTAAGTTTCCTCTGTGCATATACAGATATGGCTGGTGAATGTTAAGACTACTAACTAGAAAGTGGTATAAAATGGTGGGTGAAGACAGGACAAAGAAACATTCCTGTCGGTGTTTTCTTCTTCTGCCAAATTAAGATAAGGTTGCTTCTCCACACTGAAACTTGAAGGTGATGGTTTTCAAAAGTTCCTGTGAAAATTATCACTAGAGTAATACTGTAACCCCATGGTGTTTATTAAAACCATGCTAAGAGTTTTATAAGTTTTATCTAAGTTATTATGAAAATAAGAATGATTGAGATGCTATAGTCAAGCTATATAGGATCAAAACAAATCCTAAAGGCAATATGGTTGTTTGAATATAATAGCCCCCATAAGCTCATAGGGAGTGGTATTATTATTAGGTATAACCTTGTGGAGGAAGTGCATCATTCTTATCTTCTTCCCATCCTTAAAAGAGATACCATGCATGACTACAGCAACTCAACTGGGGTGGCATACGTTTTCACAGATGTAGTTCATTGTCATCATGGTGAAACATGGTGGCATGGAGACAGACATGGTGTTGTAGAATATTCTTTCTGTAAACTGTGAAGATGTGTCTTTGCAAAGGGGCATTCTGATTGGTTTAATAAAGAGTTGAATGGCCAATAGCTATGCAGGAGGTAGTTAGGCAGGACTTCTGGGCAGAGAGTGCGGAAGAGGAGATAAATCTAGCCATGGAAAAGATGTGAGGGAACATAAGGGGAAACAGGAAGAACAACATGGAAGAGAGATGAAAAGCCATGAGGCAAAATGTAGATTAATATAAATGAATTAATTTAGACTATAAGAGCTAGTGGGGCAAGCCTAAGCTATATGTTGAGGTTTCATGATAATAAGCCTCCATGTCATTTTTTTTGTGAGCTGGTGGTCCAAAGAAAAATTCATCTACAGACATGGTGCTGGAGAAGGAGCTAAGAATCCAACATCTTGATCCACAGGCAGCAGAAAGTGCTCTGAGACACTGAACATACGAGACCTCAAAGTCTACCCCCACAGTGACCTACATCCTTCCAACAAAGTAAATCTCTTTATTCTCTGGTTTCTTGCATATTCGTTATAGTGACAAGAAGCTGGTAAAGAACCACAGATAGTGTAAGGGAATGCTGTGTCTCGTTCAAGCAAGACACTGGATCTTATTCAGAATTGGATTGGGACTTAGTAATGTAGCACTATGGAAATCATTATCACATCCATTTCAATCTATTAGAATCCTTGAACCAACAGTTCTTGATATCATTCTTAACAAGCACCACAAAGCAATCCTATCCTTTATTTGTAGTAAAGGATTTGTATAATCTGTATGGTATTTGAACATCACATGTAGTGATACTTTATTTGTATTTTAATAAAGCTTGCCTGAAGTTCAGAGAGTAAAACAGCCACACTGGTCAGCCTTAGAGAGCAGGCAGTGGTGACAAACACCTTTAATCCCAGTAGCCACAATAGTTTGCCATAGAAACTAGGCAGTAGTGGCACACACCTTTAATCCCAGCCCTAAAGAGGAATATAAGACAGGAGGAGACAGCTCTCAGTCTCATTCTGATGATTTCTGGAGTCAAGATCACCATTTTGGACTGAGGTAGAGGTAAGAGTCAGTATCTGTCTGTTTTGCTTTTTTGACCTTTAGGTTGAATCCAATATCTGCCTCTGGGTTTTTTATTAATCGTGCTAAAATCACATATTATAGCACAGTCCCACCAACTCAGCTGACCTCAAAGCCTCCTCTGCATCATCAAGTCACATATACCTGTTGCCTCATGTTTTCTCAGTGGGTCTCATCTGTCTGCTGTTGTGTACTGTCTACAGACATAAACCCTCTTTCTGCTTCTGAGTCCAACCCACATAAATTTCTCTGTCAGACAGTCTCATTTTCCAGCAACCTTTATCTAATAAGCAGTAAGCAGACATTTTGGGTAGCTATAGAGGCTGACTATAACCAATAACTCTGAGATAAGAACTGGTTCTTGTTTATCTTCTTAGCATAAGAACTCAAATGTCATATCCTTCATTCTTGAAGGGGAATGATACCTAGATCAGCCCCTTGTGATATTCCATTTCAAAATTTTATTTAAAATTTGTTGGCGGAGACCAGCTTCAACAAGTATACATTTACCAGGGTAGGGGCATGTGAGAGGAAGAGAGGGAGAGAGAGAGACAGACACATAGAGAGAGACAGAGAGGGAGGGAGGGAGAGAGAGAGAGACAGAGAGACAGAGAGAGACAGAGACACACAGAGAGACAGAGAGGGAGGGAGGGAGGGAGAGACAGAGACAGAGACAGAGAAACAGAGAGAGAGAGAGAGAGAGAGAGAGAGAGATGAATGAAGATGCAAGTGAAAATAATAAAGCAGAAACACAGGATAGTACCAGGAGGGAGTTCCAGCAAATACCGAAATCTGCCTGCATTTAATTTTCTATACCCTTTTGTACTCCAATACAAAAAGGAGAAGACAAAAGGCTGCTTTAAGACAATACAAATGACAACCCTAACAGTTCTTGTTTCAATACTTTAGACATCGATTAATTCTTGAGAAAAGCATTCTGTTGTTTAGGCAGTGAACCCACGCAAGACCTAGACCTAGTATCCTGAAGTTAGCCACTCCCTAGGTCAGTCAAACTTCTGAATTTAAAATAAGGAGAACTATGCTTGAATTTTCTGACCTTTGATCAGGGTGGTGTGGATCTATCTGTATGGGCCATCTTAATGTTCAAAACACCAAATAAACACACCCCAGGTCAGGATGTGTAGCCACACTTGTTAACAACTTTTTGAGCAAGCTAAAACTCTCTGACCTTCAGACAAGGTGGAAATAAGCTCACATTTTTGGCCCTCCACAATTACTTATCTGTATGAATGCCTTGTCTGCATTTGTAAATGCCTATTACATGCATGCTTGATGCCCTAGATCAGAAGAGGGCACTGGATGCCCTGGAACTGAATGTGTAGATAGTTGTGAGCCCTTTATCCCTCTAGGAGTGCATAGGATCCACTTGGATGGTGTGTCTGTGTGGTACCTCCACTGGGCCCTCAATCTAAAAGCTTATTCTTTTTTTATTTATTTATTTATTTTTTATTTTTTAAATTTATTTATTTATTAATTTATTAAGGATTTCTGCCTCGTCCCCACAACCGCTTCCCATTTCCCTCCCCCTCCCCGATCAAGTCCCCCTCCCTCATCTGCTAGAAGAGCAATCAGGGTTCCCTGCCCTGTGGGAAGTCCAAGGACCACCCACCTCCATCCAGGTCTAGTAAGGTGAGCATCCAAACTGCCCAGGCTCCCACAAAACCAGTACGTGCAGTAGGATCAAAAACCCACTGCAATTGTTCTTGAATTCTCAGTATTCCTCATTGTCCGCTATGTTCAGCTAGTCCGGATTTATCCCATGCTTTTTCAGACCTAGGCCAGCTGGCCTTGGTGAGATCCCAATAGAACATCCCCATTGTCTTAGTGTGTGGGTGCACCCCTCGTGGTCCTGAGTTCCTTGCTCGTGCTCCGTCTCCTTCTGCTCCTGATTTGGACCTTGAGATTTCTGTCCGGTGCTCAACAACCTAGATGCCCTTCAACGGAAGAATGGATGAAGAAAGTATGGAATATATACATATTAGAGTATTACTCAGCAGTAAAAAACAAGGACTTCTTGAATTTTGCATACAAATGGATGGAAATAGAAAACACTATCCTGAGTGAGGTAAGCCAGACCCAAAAAGAGGAACATGGGATGTACTCACTCATATTTGGTTTCTAGCCATAAATAAAGGACATTGAGCCTATAATTCATGTTCCTAGAGAAGCTAAATAAGGTGAATCCAAAGACAAACACATAGGCATCCTCAGGAATATTAACCTTCATCAGGTGATGAAAGGAGACAGAGATAAAAGCTTATTCTTTGTACCTTCAAAAATTTTCCTTCGCCGGGCGGTGGTGGCGCACGCCTTTAATCCCAGCACTCGGGAGGCAGAGGCAGGCGGATCTGTGTGAGTTCGAGACCAGCCTGGTCTACAGAGCTAGTTCCAGGACAGGCTCCAAAGCCACAGAGAAACCCTGTCTCGAAAAAACCAAAAAAAAAAAAAATTTCCTTCACTGCTCTTATTCTGCTCTTTTTCTAAATTGCTATTATATGGATGTTAAATAGAATGGTTAACCCTTTCTCCCATTTTCCCTTTGTCTTTTTACCCCTACTTTCTGGTTGATTTACTGTTTCCTTGTTTAACTCTTTTGTCGATTGAAAATTATTTTAAAATTCATTAATTCACAACAGCTTAAAGTGGCAAGTATCTTGTCTCACTTAAGGAACTGCTGCTTTTCTTTAGTATGAACCTCATCTGGGCACAGTGGTACATCCCTGTGTAACCCTAGCACTTGACAAGCAGAGGTAGGATAACCATGAGTTCAAGGCAAACCTGAATTACACACACAGACCATCTTAAGAACAATGAATGTCTTAGTCCCTTGCTCTGTAAGTGGGTAATAAAGTAAATATTTGTGAGCTATTATTTATGGACAATTTTCATTCATATAGTTTTCTATATTGATACAAGTTCAAATTATATTTGTTATTTCTGTTTATAATGTTTGTATACCTTTGCAAAGTTATTTTGTTACGTTGTATACATGCATGTTACTTCCTTTGTTTAAAACATTTGATATTGATACAAATTTTAGGATATATTTTAGTATTGTATTATATATTATTCTTACCTATGATCAAGATACTTATATATTGTTTACATTTTAAGGTCATTGTCCTCATTTGCTGCACATTTGTTTACAGATTATTTAGTATTCTGATATGAAGCCTTAGTCTTTCAGTTCTATAGGTATTAAGAATTATAGGTCAAAGTCATCCATGTTTGTCATACTTATAATTAGACTAACCAGGTTCTTTAGATATATAGAGATTGTATTTTTCCTAGATAGGTAATCTTCAACCACTTCCAGGATCTGTAGAACACAGCATTTAAATAACTTAGGGTTCTGTTGACCTGAGACACTATTGCTCCTGACAGCACTAATCTATTCCTGAGAAAATGTTGAACACCAAAGACACTCCACTTGGAGTTTGTTTTCTTCTTGGCACAATTGGCCTTTGTGCATGAAACTGCTCCTGCCTCAATCACTGACAAAGTACATGGTATCTGGACTGGATTGATGGAGGAAGGTCATTGGCTAATAAAGGAACTGCCTTGGCCCATTTTATTGGTTGAAAGATAGGTGGGAGGAGTAGGCAGAACAGGACGCTGGGAGGAAGAGGAAGTGAGCTCAGTCTCGACAGCTCTCCTCTCTGGAGCAGACGCCTGAGAGAGACGCCATGCCCTGCTCCCGGGATGAAGCTCCGACCCAGGATGGACATAGGCTAGAATCTTCCCGGTAAGCGCACCTTGGGGTGCTACACACAGATGATTAGAAATGGGCTAAATTAGTATGTGAGAATTAGCCTAGAAGAGGCTAGATAGAAATGGGCCAAGCAGTAATTAAAAGAATACAGTTTGTGTGTTGTTATTTCGGGCATAAGTTAGCTGAGCAGGCGGCTGGGGTGTTGGGGACGCAGCCCCGCCGCCCTTATTACTACACTGGATAAGCAGGACACACACACAAAAAGACTGCCAAAGCTTGCCAAGATGGGGTAAGGTGGTTTTAAATTTTTTACTCCCTCTAAAAATGGTCTGTCAATTATGCTAGGCCTTAGCCAAAGTTGGTTGCTTCAACATTGCAAATGAGACTTTGGGTGATTGCTCAGATAGCCAATTGTTTCTGTCATATATTGCTCATTTTGGAAGCTGCTTGATTGTACTTTCTGACTACTCAAGTAATATTATCTCCCTTCTCAGGCCTTTGATAGGGTTGAAGATTAAATAGTAATTTTATACTTGATATCTGTTCCCATTGTATATAGTTTTGTATTGGGTTTGAATCACTCTTATTTAGACAAAAGGGAGAGATGTTGGGAAATCTTCATCAGCAAATTATCTTTAAGAGGTGGGACCAAGTTAGGGCATGGCTTTTTGGGTACCAGAGAAAAATGCCATGTGGACCAGGTGCTCTCTCTCTGGTCCCCACTCTATACAGCTGAGCTTGACTTATCGTTCCTGTTTTGTGAGTTTGCCACTTATAACATATATATATATATATATATATATATATATATATATATATATGATCTATCTTTTATCTACCCTGGTTTTGTTTTTTTCTTGGCCCAAGATAATTGAACCACAGTGCTTAACCTCTATCTTCCACATATGACTTTATCCTCAGCACTGCCCTCTCCTCTGCATTTCCTGAGAAATAAAGTCAAAGTCAGTGGGACAGATATTGGGGAAAGGACCTGAGTTCAATCCCCATTACCTATGGTAGAGGTGCAAAAACAATCCTGAAAGGAATCCTTTGACCTCCAAGTGCATACTATGGAATGCATACTCACATAATAAACACAATTAAATAAATAAAATCAGAAATGTTTCCCAGGGTTGCAAAAAAACATTTCCAACTAAGATGGAGGATGGGATCTCAGGACTTGTGCATGGCAGCAGGAGAATGGTACAAATGAACACACTCATGTGGTGTGCAGGCCAGAGGAGGATGTCAGGTATCCTTCTCTATAGTTCTCTGCCTTGTGTCCTTGGAACAGGGTCTCTTATTGAGCCTAGGACTTGATACTTTTCAACAAGGCTGGTTGGCAAGTAAGCCCCAGCTATCTATCTTCCTGTCTGTCTCTGTAGCCTGCACTAGCGCTGGGGATGCAGTACATGTAAGCACTGGGCACTGGATTTCAGCATTTCCTGAGTGTGTACTCAGCCTGCCGCTCTGCTGGTGAGGGGCCCTTTTACAGTTTGCTAAGTCAGCTACGCCCACTGTCAACTACAAATCATCATCTCTTCTTCAGATATTTTTAAAAATTATCTATCTACAGTCAGGATCTCACAATGTACAGGATGGCCTCAGATACCACCTTATGTCTTACTCTATAGGTCTTTAAAATACTTTTCTCTCAGGCTAGTGGACTCTGAGGGGAGGAGTAGAGGTAAGGTTTTAATTTGATATATACACCTGCAACTGACATTAGAGTAGTAATTAGTGTTCAAAACCCATTGTCCACAGATTCTACATATCAGAGTATAAAATGACCAGGATCCTGCAGAAAGAAAATCAAGTCATTAACCAGGTGCCTCTGTTGGTCAGTTCTGTTGTTTCAAACTTGTGAAAAGACACCAATTACATCTGCCCAGGGAAATTTCTTCACAGCTTTAATTTACCTCAGCCATGTGAGTCATGGGTCTGAGATACAAAGCCACACACCTAAAATTCTGGTGACTCGAAGCAAGAGTCAGCAGTCAGTGAGCTTGTTTCATGTGTAAAGAATGTCAGTTCTAGCCAGGCAGTGATGGTGCAGGCAGGCCTTTAATCCCAGCACTTGGGAGGCAGAGGCAGGTGGATCTCTGTGTGTTCAAGGTCAGCCTGGTACACAAGAACTAGTTCCAGGACAGGCCCCAATGCAACAGAGAAACCCTGTCTCAAAAAAAAAATGTCAGTACCAGGCACAGCTTAGACCTCAGCACTCAAGATGCAGAGGCAGGCAGATCTTTGTGAGTTTGAGTCAGCCTGGGCTACATAATGAGATCTGTCTTTAAAAAGAAAAAGAAAAAAAGAATTCCATTAGCTTATTATCCTATCCACAGTATCCATGCTGTTTTCTAATAAGCAACAACAAAAATAGGATGATTAAATAGGATGCACATATACTATCAGGATTATGTGCCAGTTTTATGTATACTGTCCCTAGAACTGATATAATCCAAGAAAATGGATATTGCATTGTTATTTCATTATCATTAGAAAATGAACTCAGAGTAGTTATAGGCCAAGGCCAGAAGGAAAGGTAGAGGAAGAACAGTACTCAGGGTTGTCTTATTGGACTGCTACCACAAAATCAATTTGAATTAGATAAAGTGAATGCAAATGAATATATTGACTATGAGCTCAAAGTCCAAGTTGATTTTGTAATGTAATATATCTTGATTTTAACTTTCCTATGAATTATACAACTTAGTAACTCATATAGCATCTATCAGAAAAACTTCAACAAATATTATTATTAGAATATATTTAAAGGTTTCATGAATCTGTATAAAAAAAGTTCATTCAAGATCATTATAGATAAAAATAGTGAGTCATTAGATGGATTTCTGGTCAAGGGCATTTACAGAAAATCTTTTGGAGGCACAGAGACCTTACATAACCTTGCCTATATCTTCTAAAATAAAAGTAGTCAACAGGTTGGTTTCCCAAAGATTCCTGGATCTGGGTTCTTATGTTCTTGGCTTGGCATTCTTCTCTGATTGGACAGAAACCTAATGAATGTTACCCTAAATGGCATATCTGATAAATCAATTCATGAATAAATCCTGAAAGGATGTTGGCTAAAAGTGTGGAAAAGTTATTAAATAAGCTCCTTCTTTTAAGGTTAGTAGAAGTAGAAATAGTATGAAGTAATAAATAAAAATAGAGTCAGACATATTAAAATTATGAAATCTTGAGAAAGTATAAGTTACATAGAGATATTTATTTTGGGAAAAATATTAGAGAGAAGTAACGAAGAAAAAAAAGAAAGTTTTTGTTATTTCTTTGCTTGAGATAGGGTTTTTGCCTATGTAGCCCTGGCTGACCCTGCACTCCCACTCCTCCTGCCACCACCTCCAGAAAGCCAGGATCCCAGGCACAAGCCATCACGTCCTCCTCGGCCACTCTTTCACAAGAGTTTGTCTTGACAAAAGTTGAGCATCAAAACCAATCCAATAGATTCTTTTGCTCAGTGTGGTACTAGATAAGGTTTTGTTGACTCATCTTACTCCATGTGGTACTAGAGAAATCCAGCAGATGGCACTCACATATCTTTCTAAATATGGAGCTAACTTAAAAAAAGAATTGCTTAAACTGTTTTTCAGATCACAAAGACTGAACCAACCCACAGAAGCAAACACATTTTGAAAGTTCCTATTCACAGAGAAACAATACTCTAATGCACACTTCTAGCTTGCGACCAGCTTACAATGTTCACTTTCCACTCCAGCAGCTGGTAGAAAGCAGGCTTTCATCACCATTGTCTGTCAATCAACAGCTTGATAATGGAAAGCTGCAAGTGACCACTGAGAGACTTACAAACTTTTTCTATGATGGGATGAGGGATCATAATTTCTTCTAGCTCGTTTTATAGACTATTCTACACAGATAGGTTCCAGAATTAGCAACTACAACCTTTTCAATGAAGTAAAGAGGTCCAGAAATAGCAAGAAATAAGAAGACAGAGAAACCCAACCAAGAAAACCAACAACAAATAAATTAGCATAATTATTGAATCTATTTATATTTGACTCATTAATATATATGGGTGAAATAAAAAACTAATTCAAATAATATCTTAACACACATTCTGAATGTATGTTAAACTGAATACTCCCTACATGTCAGATGAATACTGCTCTGTATCCTGAGGGAAAAACAGTGTGCAGGACAATGGCCCTCATAAAACTCAGGGTTTAATGATAATTACAGAAAAGAAAAATAAGAAAGATTAATATTGGACACAAAGTATAAAAGTTAAATGAGGGTGCTGTGTTAAAACTTCTGACAGACTACTAAAGGGGCCCTTTATTCTAGCACATGGTTTCTGGGGTTCATGCCTGGCTCCATTACTTTAGTCAAATCTGAGGAAAGGCTGAACATCAGGGCAGAAACAGTGAGAAGAGAGAGCAACAAAATTTGAACTTTGAAATCAATTCCCAGGAACTGATTTTCCCCAGCAGGGCCTCACACCCTACAGTCCTCTATCTTCCAAGCACTGGGCACATGAGTCTGTAGGAGGCATTTCATGATTAACCATAGCAAACAGATAACAATCTGAGACTGTCTGAACAAAGGAGTCTCTGAAGAATAATAGTTATCAGACATTGACTGACAGAAGCAGATGCCAAACAGGAATGAGGTGGGAGAAGCACTCCATTCACAGAACAGCTCATGAACGGCACAAAAGTTTCACTAGAGAAGGGGCTGCTTGTTGGTTCCCGGCTACTTAGCCCTGAAATAATCACACAGAAACCGTATTCATGAAATCACTGTTAGGCCCATTAGCTATAGCTTCTTATTAGCTAATTCCTACATATTAATTTAACCCATTTCTATTAATCTGTGTATCACCACGAGGCTGTGGCTTACCGAGTAAAATTCCCAGCATCTGTCTCTGGCATCTCCATGGCTTCTCTCTGACTCTGCCCTTCTTTTCCCCAGCACACAACCTAGCTTTCCCTACCTAGTTCTGTTCTTCCCTGACATAGGCTCAAAGCAGTTCTTTATTCATTAACCAATAAAAGCACACATAGATAGAAGGACCTCCCACACCACAGGTTGGGCCAATTTGGAGAACACAGAGCAAACCCATATAGCTGAAAAGGAGTATGCAAGGATGGAGGGACAGGAGGAGAGCCAGGAAAGGCAGAAGAAGCAAGAACAGACAGAAAGAAGAGCAGAAATGTGGAGGTTGTAAATGAGCAAGAATGCTAGAGTAAGCAGCTGATTCCAGTTGTTACTTTACATATCATCACCACAGGACAAAACTAAACTACACATGTCCACAGAAAGTCTAGCAAAGACATGTGGACTGGTATTGTTTTCCAGAGATTCCTAGGGGGTCAGTTTCCAGGAAGGATTCAAGCCTGCTGTATATGGAGGGACTTTTCTCATCAAGGACTGTAAGAAGACATTCTCAATTAACTGTATCTCCCATTTACTGATTGTGACTAATTCCATGATTTCTGTTAATCAGCAGTTGATTTATTTATTTTTTATTTTTTTCGAGACAAGGTTTCTCTGTAGCTTTTTGGTTCCTATCCTGGAACTAGCTCTTCTAGACTAGGCTGGCCTCAAACTCATAGAGATCCGCCTGCCTCTGCCTCCCGAGTGCTGGGATTAAAGGCGTGAGCCACCACCGCCCGGCTCAGCAGTTGATTTAAATAATTTTCAAATTTCTCTGATAATAGCTGTTGTGTAGATTTTTAATTCCAAGCAAATTTTCAAAAGCAATATTGTCTAAGGTATATTATCAATGACTGGAATCTGAACAATGAAAGTATAGATAAAGAGACAAACACAGTTCTTTGTGACCTCACACAAATCAAAATCCCAGTCCTATCTGCAAGCCTGCCATACATGCTTGTATCCACATGGCTCCCAACAGTGAGCTCTGACTCCACTGGGTAAAGATGTTCTTATGAATATTATCTGTGTTCTACAAGTTCTGGTTGGCACTGGATTTAGAACGTCTGTGACACTGACTCTGTGTGAACCCCCCCACCCCACGTCACTCACATGGTGTTTCTGATCTAACACCCATAAAAACTGTTCTAACAATGACAATGTAATGATGAATCCAGCCATCACAAAGCTGGACCCAGAAATGGTCATTAGTACTATATTTGCATACATTATATGGAGAGTAAGAGAGTTTTATTTCAACAAGGTTTTATTTACCAACTAATTAGAATAGCAATTTATTACAAGTATCAAAATAACAAACTAAGAATTATTAGGGGCGTGGAGCTCTTCTGGCTATAAAGAGAAGACAAAAGCATTTCCTCTTGCTCCATGGGCCTCAGAACAGATCCGTGTGTCAGTCATTGCTATTAATTTCACATTTCACTTGCTCTTTGTTTTCCTAGACATATGAACTCTAGTGCTGCTGATTTTATAAAGGCTTTTAAAAGATAAATCTGCTATGTATGAGAAGCAGGTGTTTAAATAAGCATTTGATCCCAACAGCTTTGCTCTCAGCATGTTCTGTCGCAGCAGCTGGGAGAGCCCTCTACTATCAAGTAGTCTTTCTGTGTTGTGCTTCCCTTGTGCTCCTATCAAAGCAAGAGTGTTCTTGTAACACATGCTACCTGCACATTCTTCCTATGTTCAATAAACGTGAGCCTTTACCAAACAACAACAAAATCTTGCTTCTCCAGTATTTGGAAGTGTGGGGGGTTCTTAATACAATTTCTGTCACTAATTGTTAGTCAGTGTTGTGTCAGTATTATATATTTCAAATCTTAGTGAACTAAATAAGAAAATAAAGCTTAATTCCTAATATTAGATGAAGAAAAAGTGGAACACAACAAAGTCATTTAACTTTAAGATACAATGTTCAGGAAGAACAGTCACCTAACTATGCATTGGCACCTCAAGTATTTTCAAAGAGAACTCTGCTATATTTTTGCATTAAAAAATAAAATCTTCTGTCTTGAGATAAAAGGGCCACAAACCTCTAAAACTTAATCCCTGCTTCAGGCCAATGACATAAAAATATTTTTCATTTTTAGTTTGCATCCTGAAAAACAATTCTCTTGACAGAAAATGTTCTGAACTAGATTTTGAGAGGCAAATTTAAGTTTTTTTTCAAATGACAGGGAGTGAAGAGAAGTAAATAAGACAGAGGAATAAAGAGATGTAAACAAAACACATAAACAAAAACATCAAAGTCCACCTAAAATAGATCAACTCCAAATGCTGAAAGCCTTTCTAGTATGTGCAGCAACTTCCAACTTGAAATTGATCCTCCAACAGTTGAATAAAGGACACCTTATCAGGTGAATCTCGACTAAAACTGTCTTGTCTACCTCTCATCGTGTCCCTTAACTGCTACTGGCTTCTGCACTGCAAATAAACGATTTATTCATCACAGTGTGACAGAGTTACTTATGATTGATTGGTGCAAAATAGAAAGAGACTTTGTCCTCATCCAAAGCTGACAACAGGGCTTGTCCAGTGTGTGCTGTCTGTCCATCTGCAGCATCCAGGGTGCCCATGTGCTAAGGGACTCAATAGACTGTTCACAGAGAGCTCCCACTGCACAGCAAGGAAACAACTCCAGCCTGCTGTGTTTCCTGTGTTCTAATGCATTAGAATACAATGACCTCAACCTTCTTCTATGCTTTTAAAATCTCATCATGGTTTTACAAGTTCAAGAAAAGACAGACAGGCAGGCAGGCAAAGGCTCTTTCACAGAAGAAAACATACTGTGGACAAACAAGGTGAAGGTGGCCATGTCTGGCCGTACAGCTCTCAAAGCTTTCCCTTTCTCCGTACCTCGCTCCCTGTCGACAGTAAGGTCAGAGAAGAGAGAAAGGAATCTTCACTAGAACCATGCCCATAGCCTATGATTTTATTGCTATTTTTCCTCTAGCCAAATGGCCCCATCAATCAACAGGAGAATCTGAAGCAACCTATACATTCCAAAATAGTCCCCAGTGGAGAGGCAAGACTTGGAAATCGTATTCTGAACTATACATTCTAACACAGCCCCCGGTGGAGAGGTGAGATTTAAAAATTGCTTCTTGAAGGACGTAGGGTAGCATTAAAGAAGCAGGGTGGTGTGCCAGACCGCGGGTACAGTGTGTGGACTATTTGGGTTAGTGGTACTTTGCTCATAACTAAATGCACAGCCAAGCTAATGAATTGACTTAATGAATACACACTCATGTACAAACTACCTTCCTCTGCAGCCACTGTCTTACTCCAGAGTAATCAAATTCAGTCCGAGACATATTTATACCCTGACAATTTCAGCTAATTTTCCTTCCAAGAGTTATCTGACTACAAATATGTAAAAGGAGAAGAGATTAACAACTGGAGAACTGAGTTCAGCTTTAACAGAGCAGCTGCCTGCTGCTGTGTCTTTTGCTTTGCAGAACCTGCTCCTCACACACAGTCCCAGGCAGCTCACATGCCAGGGCCCTGCAGTGCTCTCCACACAGCGCTCACAGCACCGTCCCTCTGATGACGCGAACAGTGACTTTAATCTTGACTTACATACTTTATTTCATTTTGAATAATGGAAACACCAAACTCTCAGTCCTCCTAGGTTCAGCTCACATCATTCTTGATTCTATCACTGAATAGTCACATACACATTCCACACGACAGAAGGACAGCCGTGTCAGGGCAGTGAATTCTGTAGAGGTACCATGGAGTGGAAAGGGTACAAAGAGAGCACTCCCTAGGCCGTTAGTGTTGCACTCTAAAGCCAATCATGAGCAAGAGTGACTGAGAGTGGAAAGGAGTGTCTGCAGGAATTCACACAGCACGTTAATGTTATATAATAGCTACGAGACCTAAGATCTGGGTGCACAAACAGACCAGAGTAAGACAGAATCAAGCCAGAACTGAATCCAATCAGTTGTATTTATAGTGTATATAAAATAAACTGCAATTCCCTGGCAGAACTGATGTCATCTGAACCGATGACAAGCACAGGAGTCAGCTCTCTCCTTCCACCACATAGGTCTCAGGGAGTGAACTCAGGTCACCCGGCTTGACAGGAAACAGTTTTATGCGATGTGCCATCACACTGGCCCCCAAAGGCAAGTGTTTTAAATTTGCTGTTTTTTCAAAACCAAGAGTATACAACACTTAAAAAGAAAAAAACCACTGTGACAAGGTACGACTTTCTTTCAAACTAAGACCTCAGCACTCTTACTTTTCTGAGCGTGTGGCATTAAACAAATTCAGCCGCAACTATAAAGGCTCCAACAGTAATACTCACCACTTTCAGACACATCCCGCCCCGCCTAGCCTAGCCCAGCACTGACTGCACAGCTCTGACACACTTTCTAACACTAGAGAAAATATCCTCTCTAGGAGTCAAGGCAGATAACTGGGGAGAGTACACGATGCTGCTCATTCCGTCCTCCCCAAGTGGAGAACTTGCTCCCAACCAACACTGTCATCAGGAGAAGTGGTAGGCAGCAGTCACTGTCATATGTCTGCATTGGATTTAAAGCTCTGGAGACACACGGAGGAATGGAAAGCCCCAAATGATCACTGTCGAGAGACACTTTATAATTGAAAAAAAAATGGAAAAAAGATTAAAATCAAGGTAAGTACTTTTCCCTGGCAGAACTGGAATGAACAAAACGGAGTCAATAACCTGAACACTTATCTCCCTGTGTGTTCATAGGAGCTGGGGGTAAGCTACAAGAAAGAACACATACTGGTCAGAAAAGACAGATTGGCATGAAGAATCCTGGAATATAGTATCTTCTCCTTTCTCTTCCTTCAGAAAGCACACAAGGACCTCTTAAGTAACAAGATAAAACTTATTCTGTAGACATACATAAACCATCTCTTGATGTCAGCATGTGGACTATTCTGAACCTTTTGTTTACATGGGGATCTGCTACGCAGGTGCCACTCGGGGTGGACGCTAAGATGCCATGGTCAAGTGTAGGTGGCACATCGACTCTTGTCACTTGTCCTGAAGACCCTTCTGTGCCAATGTCTGGAAGACAAGCATGCAGTGCATAGTCATAAGGGAAAGTGAATTCTTATGTGCGATGATCAAGCCCAGGGCCTTGCCCACGCTAGGTGAGGGTGCAACAATCCAGCTACACATCCAGTCCAAACTCATTTCTTAAAGGGAACTCATGAAATTTACTTAAATTTAACACAGCAATAATTCTTAGGATTTCTGACTCAGGTTTTCCAAAGTTCTTATCGAAAATATGAATCAAATTATAATTGTAACAGTTTGCAGAAAATAAATATAATGCAAAGGGCAGTGCATCAAATTAAAATTGTAGTTAGCATTCCCTATGCATGTCTGTATTTAGATACATTATAGCAAATACTGTGCTCATTTGTAAGTTAGTTAGACAGTGCTTGCACACAACCTGAAAATGTCTAAAAGGTCTGCGATCATGGGAGTCTATGGTATAAAGGGCAGGGTTAGATGTCGTAAGGGCTAGGCAGTTTCCAACACAGCTGTCCTCTAGCAGGACTGTCTCTGTCAAAGGATGGAGGTCTGAATGTGTTAGCCCTCAGCAAGAAGTTGTCCTGTTCTCTGGCGACAAGCTTATGGAGCTGGCTGTCCAGGAGCTCAGAACACCTCATGGTTTACACCCCAACTTGTCTTTCACTTGCTTGCTCTAGGGTTTGCGGAGGTCAAAGCCCTAGTTCCCGGGAATGCATGTCAGCAAGTCCTGCTTCACAGCAGATAAGACAGGGCTGGAGAGCAGGAGAACGAGCAGGGTGGACTTACCGACTCCAGAAACTCTATTTCTGTCTGGAGTGCTTTGCACTTGCTTTCCATCTCATCTTCGCTGTAGAGATCCAGCTCCTGTTTCAGTCTGTTTGAAAGGAGAATCACTCTCTTAGTTTGATACTACACCTTTACAATAATCTTATTACATACAGAGTGGCAGGTATGTAGCCTCAGAAATATCACAGAGTAGCAGAGTCAGGTTAAAAACAGGAATATTAGCCGGGCGGTGGTGGCGCACGCCTTTAATCCCAGCACTCGGGAGGCAGAGGCAGGCGGATCTGTGTGAGTTCGAGACCAGCCTGGTCTACAAGAGCTAGTTCCAGGACAGGCTCCAAAACCACAGAGAAACCCTGTCTCGAAAAACCAAAAAAAAAAAAAAAAAAAAAAAAAAAACAGGAATATTTAGGGAAGTTAACCCTCTTGGATTCTATACAAACTATATAAAAATTGTAGAGAAAACCTCTCATAAAGAAAGGTAGACAATAAAGCAGAGATGAATCTCAGCAATGTAGAAAGTCAGTGTGGGTTAATGACAAGTGCAGAACCAGCTCTCTGCCGAGACGCTGAATGCACAGAGAGTCATTTGACTTCTCTGATCCTGACTCAAAACTTAAGTTAAAACATTACTTGTGCCAGCTGCTTTTACTTAAAATTAAAGATAATATACAATACTTATATAATTAAATTTATCAGACTGAGAATTAAATATCAGTGTTTATTTTACCAACTGTGTTTTTAAATCTTGGAATAATTTATTAAATAAAAAGGTTACTTTTTGTCTGAATTCAGTGTGGAATGTAGGGAAGAAGTTCTCTTTCATCTCAAGTATAATGGCTAATATTTTTATCCCCTCCCCAACAAAGAGAAACATCACCAAAGCCCTGAGCTGTGAGAGGTAGGACTCCAGAGCCTGACCATGACTGGCTCTGTATGAAACAGCCCTGAGGGCAAACACTACAAGCAAGTATGTTCTCATAAAGCTAAGCAACTCGACAGCAAGAGGACACCCTCAAAGAGAAGGGACTTAGATCAGAGCCACAGAAACTCTCTTTGAGGGGTGCCTTAACATATTTAGACCCATTGACCTTTGCCAGATGGAGATTACATAACAAGCTTGCAGTAAAAAAAAAAAAAAATCACCAAGCATACTAGTAAGATAATCCAGTATAAGTCACCAGAGACAAGAAGCCAATTATACCCACAACCTTGAAAGAACTACACATTTACAAGGAAAACACACACAAAATAAGCATAAAAAACCTCTGTCTCGAAAAACCAAAAAAAAAAAAAACAAAAACAAAAACCTCTGACTCTAACAAGCTATTTATAAAAGCTATCCAGTGTGTAATAAAGATATGGAATAGTGCCAACCGTGTCAAAGAGTAGGGACACACCAAGGAAAACACAAGGGGCAGCCAGGAAAGAAGGCTATAGGCCATGGCACACAGGAGAGCAGAGGCAGGCAGAGCTCAGTGTGCCAGGCCACCAGAGCTACACAGGAAGTAAGATCAATAAGGAGAGGGAAAGAGAGGAGGAGAGGAGATGGGGGAAAGAAACTGGAACTTCAGTGCCCTAGTACAGAATAGTTCATTCCTTTTTGTGTGTGTGTGTGTGTGTGTGTGTGTGTGTGTGTGTGATTTTAACCCATATCTTTATACTTAAGGTTTTTTAGGTTTGGGGTAGGAAACATATATATGCATATTACTCTTTAATATGAAAATCTCTTATTTTTTAGTTCACATGTTACCACTATTTACATTGAATGCAGTTGCTTATATGGTGGGATTCAAAATGCAGATTTTTTTCTGTAGGTTCCTCATTCCTTCCCCTTCCTTTCAGTCTATAATGGAGTTGCTTATTATCTCCTATATAGACATTTTCTTATTAGACCTACTTTAAAAAATTAATATAGCTTACACTTATATTTGTAACATATATTCAACACTGTACAATACATACAACTGTACTTACAGGGAAAAATGTTACAGCAATATATTTTCAATTTTCCCCTCAAATTTTTATTCTATTATCATCACAATTTCCCATTTATTATAAATCTAAAATATAGTGCTAGTATTTTCCTTTGCTGTTTATCTTGTGAAGTGACTTACAACCACAGGGAGCTTTTGTATTTACCTTTGCCCAATTGTTTCTAGAGTAACTCTACTTCCCATTTGGAATCACACCCTTCCTCCTGAAATATGTGTATCATCTTGGTTTTCAGTGCGGTTTTCAATAGCAAGGGTCCAATCAGCTCATGTTCACCTAAAACTATACTTATACTTTAAGTGTGAGATCTCGTTACTGTCTTCTGGTTACAACATTTCAGATAAGAGGTTTTATTCCTTTCTTCTCTCCTTTTAGCTAATGTGCCTTTTTGTCTTTCCTTCCTCTGCTTTCCTACATGTTTTCTCTTTATCTGTGTCTCAGAGGTTTAAGTATCTGTAGAGAAATTGCATTTTTTGGTGTTGTCTGAGCTTTTTGTATTATGTTTTTAAAGTATTTTTGTTTTTTTTTTTGGAAAATGTTCTGCTATGACTCTCACATATGCAACTCTATAGGTGGATCTCAAGTATGCCAGGTTTAATTGTTAAAATGGACTCCAAAGGCTGTGTGGTGTATCATCCTGTTTACACAATGTGTGGGAAACAATAACTGGAGTCATTCAGAGGGTCATCAGTTTGACTAAAGAAATTTTCTTAAAGAACAGGAGCCCCCTCCCACCTTTTCTTTCATCAGGAGCTTCCTCAGAGCACAACCCAGATCCAGGACCCACCAGAGTCCAGGCCCTTCCAAGAACTCCTTCCGAGTTTCTTAGCAAATGCCTGTTCTCTCACGCCGGGGCTCTAAACCCTCAACTTGGCAATCCAAGTCCTGAAAATCCTTATGATTTCTCAGCTCTGTTATGCACACTAAGCGTTGAAACCCTGCTGATAGGCATCCAGGTGCTGGGCCTTTCTGAGCTCTTTGGAATCCCAGTTTTCACCAGGAAGTCCTCAGGATTTCAAGGCAGATCAGAATTCCCCAGTGGCTGTCTGAATTCCCAATTAACCAAAGGGCTGTGCGATGTCTCCTTTTGCCCTGAACGGGGGTGCTTAGATTTTGCCAAATCCTCCATATTCCCAAATTAGGATCCCAAATAAATAGACTTTATTATCATCAATAATGATGAAGATGACTTTTTCTCAAATAGGAAGTCATAAAAATGTTAATAATTCTGAGTTAAACCCACTAAATGTGAACACAATAAAAACAAACATGTTTTTCCCTCTTAGTATGATGCAGATTGATCTTTAGGTTCATTTAAAAAACATATAAAAATTCAAAATCCTCTTAAATTTAGAAAAACAAATGCCAACCGATAAATCCTCCTGCTAACCTCTGACAACTAAACAGTGCAGCATTGCTCACCAGTGGAGCAGGGGACACAGACAGACAGGAACTAAAAGCAAACGGACAGCTAGTGTGTGATGAAGGCAGCACCTCAGTTCCCCGGGGGAAGAAGATGGCTTTTCGATAAATCATGTTGTTACAATGGGACAACAACCTGCAAATGGATGCAAAACTAAATGGATCTCAAAGGCAAAACTGGATCTATATTTTACAGCATAGCACTCTAGATAGATCAAATATTTATATGTTAAAAGGCACACAAGACAAGGCAAGAGCACAGGTAAACTGCTGCATCTGATAGGTGTGGGTAGAGCTTTAACTACAGTTCAAATACAAATGTGATTTAATTTAAAAGAAAAAAAAATTACACTGTGTTAAAAGTTTTCTATAGACCACATGTATAAAAACTAACAGGAAATGATAGTCTAGAAGAAGTATCTACTATAGACATCACAGATAAAGGCCAGAAAAAGACATTTTCCAACGAAGGTAACATCAGCACTCAACAGGAATGGGGTGAGCTAAAGAGGCAGTTCATAGAATGACACATGGACGGTTCTCAGAGGTATAGAGTGTTCCACTGCACTGGTGACAGAACTTGCAGATGTTTGACCCAAGGACCCTGGCCCTCTTCTATTGGATGGAGCTTCACTACTTGACTGCAAATACTTTTCGGGAGGCAAAGAAGAAATAAATGTGCTTAAGTGTTAGCTGAGATAGATTCAAAATATTGCAACCTCAATTGGGGAGAATGAAACACAACTAATTTGTCTATTTCCTTGAGCCCTGCCTTTTTACACTAGTAATATAAAGTACAAGACAACATAAACACAAACATGATATGTAAATCAAACTATTAAAAAACAATCTTTCTGTCCATTCATATGGAATTGGTTAAAGAAACCATAACATATTCATTACAACTATTATTCAACCATAAGAATGAAGACCATTTCTTTCAACAAATGAGTTGATTCTAGCATGCACTATTAAATAATAAGCAGTACAATGCAAAAGATTACATAAACTGTGTTGCGTTTATCTATTTAATTCTTCAAAAGAAACACAGAAGGATAAGCGAGATGCTAATGAAAATGGTTAAGCGTTTCAGTAAGCAAGTATCTAAGAAATGGATGGAAAGATGAGAATGAAGGAGAGAGATCCCTCTATCTGTCTCTCTTCAAATAACTTTCCAGTCATCCTGATGCTTTCAATCCATCTGGTAAGGTTCAACCAACACAGCTAAGGGGGTGAGCCGTTAGTGCTTGACATAAAATAACACTTGAATTAGAGGCTGGGGATGTGATTTGGTAGTAGAACACTTGCTTGGTACAAGCAGGACCCTTGTTTCTATCCTAAGCAATCCTGGGAACATAAGCAAGACCCAAAACAGACTAATAAAGCAAAGAAACTAATTCAAGACATGACAAGAAGTTCAGTAGAGACAAATATTCTGAAGAAAAAATATGGAAGGGAAAACCTCAATAAATCAAACAAAAAATTCAAATGTGTATACCTTTAATCCCATCACTTGAGAGCAGAGACAGGTGGATTTCCAGGCATTTGAGGTCAGTCTACTCTTCATGTGAGTTCCAGGCCAGCCAGACCTACATGCTGAGTGCAGGCTGTTCTCACGGCAGATGATCCTGGGCTGTACAAGGAGGCTAGCTGAGCATGAGCCCTGAGGAAGCCAGCACACAGTGCTCCTCCATGGTTTCTATTTCAAGTTCCTGCCCTGACTTCTATCAGTGATAAAATGGGATCCAGAAGTGTAAGCCAGATAACTCTGTTCCTCCCTAAGCCACTTTTGGTCAGTGTTTTTTACAGCAGCAGAGATGTAAACAGGACAGTGTATTTCTGTTAATTCCCACATTATTTTCTGAAACTGGGCACGCTAGGATTATAGGTGTGCGCCACCATGACCAGCAATTAATGACCGAGTCATCTCCCAGCTCCCTGGGCTATCTTTTCTACTTCCTATGAATTTTTTTGTAGTTTAATTTTCTAAATATATTTCCCTGTATTAATTTATATGGGCAAGATCCTAAAGCTATTTTACCTTTAATGCTAAAGGAGAAATTCTTCTTTCATATATAATGCTGTAGGAACTCCTTTAACACACCAGCCCACTTGGGCAAGGCCTCTCATACTATGAATGCCGACATAAGGAACACACTTGCTCTCTCTTCTGGCTTCTTGATTTAGTTCCTGTTCCCCATTTGTGCAGAGGACTGTGATCTGTGAGTCTACCCCTAAATAAATAACCCTTTATTATACTCAATTCTGAGCGAATGTAGGATCATGTTTTACTGTCCATCTTCATCTGGTGCCCAATGTGAATCCCAACTCCATGTCTACCAGATGGACCAGCTTAAAAGGCTCAAACGGTCCACAAACCAGCAAGTCACCCACCCCTGCCTAGCTGGCTTGATTTTACCTACTAAGTGTGTTTATTTTATTTATTTAGCAAAAACTCCACCACAGTGGAGCTAAGCAGGGCGAATTAGAAATTTCTTAAGTTCACACATGCTTCCTCCTGCCTCTCACTCCACAACTTTCCATGCTGTACAGAGACTTGTATGGTGCTTGCACAGCTCCAGGTTTGTATTCCTGCTTGGAAGCTCTGGGCTCCTGGATCCAAAAGAACTCTCCATGTACAGAATTGATTTAATTGCTCTTAAGCAAAGCGTATTTGTCAGTATTTAACCAGGCACCAACATGTTGAACCAAAGGAGAGCCAGGCTGTTCCTGCTGCTGCCATTGAGTCTCACCACAACAACACCTGCTGGTCAATAAAGATTATTACACCTACAACAATTTACCAAAATCTCATAAAAAGGTAACTATTTGATTAATAAACAAATCAATAAACCTGAAAGTTATATAACTGAATACAATATTACCACACAAGAATTTAATAACCTCTTTGCTTTTACTATGGATGGTATTCTTGCAAGGTTTATATGGTTTTTCTGATACATCCAGCTGATTGGCTATTGGGAATTAGCTTTCGTTTCCATATCATATCCTTAAAAATGGTTTGATAAGAGAGCCAAGAATCAGGCACTTTTTGAAATGATACAGTCTTTATAGACGAACAGTGAACAGCTAGCTGGCAGAATTAATACCACCAAAAATCAAAAGTTAGATGAAAAAATTAACACTATTGAAAATGATAACATTAATTTTGTTGTAAGTAGGTAAAGGGCTGCATCCTGCCTGCCAGGCTAGCTTACACCCGAAATAACCACACAGAAATTGTATTAATTAAATTACTGCCTGGGGCATTATCTCTAGCCTATTATTGGCTAACTCTCACATCTTAATTTAACCCATTTCGTATAATCTGTATAACACCATGAGGTCGTGGCTTACCGGGAAAGATTCTAACCTGCATCAGTCTCAGGCAGGAGCTTCATGGCATCGTGACTCTGCCCTTCTTCCTCCCAGCATTCAGTTCTATCTCCCTGCCTACCTAAGTGCTTCCCTATCAAAAGGCCAAGGCAGTTTCTTTAGTCAACCAATGAAAGCAACACACAAACAGAAGGAACTCCTACACCATAAATTTTCCAGACAAAATTCAATCCATGTCAAAGGGTACTGAGAAATTATCTAAATAAACTTAGACTATTGAATTTGGCAAGCAAAATCTGTTTAAAAGATCTGATGGGTTGGAGTATCTCTCCAGGAAGGCAATCTGCATGCTGTCCAAATAATGTCCAAGGACGAGATGTTATATTTAAAGAAAAAACTTCATACCATGGAGTCACATGTGCAGAATGAGGATCAGAGGCTAGGTGCATCAATGAGATCACTAGAAATATCTACAGGCCATGAGATTCAGGCTTTAAAAAAGAACAATAGTAAAAAGACTTGGAACAATTGAGGAAATTATAAGAGCTGATAAGTAAGGAGAGAAGGTAAAAGGACAGGATTTAGTATCACCAGTACGTGTCAGAGTCAGAGGTGGCCTACCCAGGGTTTTAGCTTCCTACCCTATAATCACCTCTGAAAAAGCATCAAGCTCTAAAGGCTCAAAATGATGCAAAGAATGTAGATGGATACCTATAGGTATGAATGATCTAAAAGAAATTAATCAAGCAGAGTATATTATGGCTTGCATTAACCATTTGTTAGAGAGATAGTAAAGACATGGGTTTCCAGCAATAAGGCTACCCCACACAATTGGCTTGAATTAGTTTCAGCAGTCTTGGAAGATGGACCACAGCTACTAAAGAAATGTTAGGACAAAAGGCAAAATTTTACAAAAGCAGGGAAAAGCAAAAGGACTTGAGACTTCCCTAGATCAAATTCTTAGCGAGGGCACTTATGCTGACTCACAGGCTCAAGCTCTTTATGATGAACAAATCTTGTCCCTATGCCACAAAGCAGCCTTAAATACTTTGGACAGGATTCAAGAACCAGGAAAATTAATTAAATCATATACCAGGATTAAACAGGGCCAGAGAGAACCCTTTAGTGACTTTTTATAAAGATTAACTAAAGCTGTACAAATAGGAGTAACAGACCCAGATGCTAGATGAGTACTTATTGAATCTCTGGATTTTAAAAATGCCAACTTAGAAAGTAAAAAGTTACTTGGGCCTTTAAAGGTTAGATCAGTACCAATGGATGAATGGATCCTGCACACAATGAACATTGAGACATTTGACTATAATACTGAATCTTGGGTAGGAGAAGCAATTTCCAAAGGATTGAAGAAACATCAAAAGACCAAATGTCTTAATTGTAGTAGAATAGGACATCTGAGAGGGGATTGCAGACAAAGAATTCTTAGAAATAATGTCTCCTTTGGGAATGGTAAAAATAGAAGATCTCAGCCTTCTGGTTTATGTAGATGATGTAGTAAAGGCTGACATTGGACTAATGAATGTAGATCAATAAAAGATGGATAAGGCAACCTGATACCATCAGCAAACTCCTTGGGGGACCTCTTACAGGCCCCCAAGTCAAACGTGGTCCAGTCATTCCCAATCACTGTAGAGGATATATCTCACCAGGAAAATTAAAAAAAAATCCACTGCCTGCTGTAAAAAACCATACTGTTCCAGATGATGGAATAAACATGAAGGATGAATCAAAATTTCCAATAGGAAATAGGAAGCATATATTTTGGCAGACTTCTATAAATGATCAAAGACTAAACCTAGAAGTGCATATAAATAACACTGTAATTGAGGGATTACTAGACATGGGTGTGGATGCAAGAATCATTACTCCATGTTCATAGACATGGAGTAATGACTTGCTCTTTGGACTGGAGAGGGAGGGGGAGAGGAGTGGGGGGAGGGGGAGAAGGGTGGGAGGAGGGGGAGAAGGGTGGGAGGAGGGGGAGTGATGTGGGAATGTCATATATCAATCTGTTGATTTCATTGGTTAAGCAATAAAGAAACTGCTTGGCCCTGTGGGTGGAGTAAACAGAACAAAATGCTGGGAGGAAGAGGAAGTGAGGTCAGACTCCACAGCTCTCCTCTCGGGAGCAGACGCCTGAGAGAGACGCCATGTCCCGCTCCCGGGATGAAGCTCCGACCCAGGATGGACATAGGCTAGAATCATCCCGGTAAGCACACCTTGGGGTGCTACACACAGATGATTAGAAATGGGCTAAATTAATATGTGAGAATTAGCCTAGAAGAGAATGGGCCAAGCAGTGTTTAAATGAATACAATTTGTGTGTTGTTATTTCGGGCATAAGCTAGCCGTGCGGGAGGCTGGGGTGCTGGGGATGCAGCCCCGCTGCCCTTATTACTACAGGGGAGGGAAATGGGAGGCTGGAAGGAGGCAGAAACTTGTTTTTTTTTTCCTTTTCTCAATAAAAAAAAAAAGAATCATTACTCCAGAATATTGGTATGCGAATCGGCCTCTTTAAGAAGCAGATGCTCAATTCCTAGGAATTGGAGCCCTATCTCAAGATGGGTTGAATGCATAGGGCCAGAAGAATAGAGAGGAAGGTTAAAACCATATATGACTAATATTGCAGTGAATTTATGGGGTCATGACCTGATGCATCAATAAAATACCGATTAAAATTTCTACAGTCCTGGAAACTCATGTGTCTGGGAAGGATATTATAAGACACTATAAACAAAAGTTACCAGCCATTCAGGCTGTACAAAAACACATAGTAACTAGCAATCCTTTAGATTGTGACAGCAATCTGAACCAACAACCCTATCTTTAAAATGGTTAACTGAGAAACCAATATGGGTTAAACAATGGCCTTTAACAGAAGAGAAACTGTAGACTTTAGAACAGCTGGTACAGGAGCAACTAGATGCTCACCATATTGAAGAATCAGCCAGCTGTTGGAATTCTCCTGTATTTGCTGCTAAAAAGAAACCTGGAAAATGGATATTGATGACAGATTTAAGAGCTGTCAATAAGGTAGTTCAACCTATAAGCCCTCTACAATCTGGAACGCCTCTGCTTTGTCTATTACCAAAAGGGTTGCCTCTTATAGTTATTGATTTAAAAGATTGTTGAATAACCTGACCCTGTGCGAATACTTTGTAAATCAGCCTTTGGAAATAATATATAAGCAGTTTCCTAAGTCTATAATTTACCATTACATGGATGACATTTTGCTATATGATTCAAATGCAGATACCTTAGAAAGAATGTTTGAAGAAGTAAATAAAGTTTTGCCATAATGGGGATTACAAATTGTTCCTGAAAAAATACAGAAAGGAGATTCAGTCAATTACTTAGGTTATAAAATAGGTTTACAGAAAATTAGAACACAAAAGACACAAATTAGGAGAGACTGATTGTGGACTCTTAATGACTTTCAAAGATTGTTAGGAGACATTTCCAGTCTATGACTGACTGCTGGGGTAACACCTGATTTAATAGTTCATTTAAACAAAACCTTAGATGATGATAAAGACTAAAATAGTCCCAGAGAATTAACAGCTAAAGCAGAAAAAGAACTGACAGCTGTTGAAGAGAAATTACAGGACATTCATGTTGCTAAGACAGATCTGAATCTTAACTGCATTCTAGTCATATTTCCTTCCAGAATTTCTCCTACGGAAATTTTAATGCAGAGAGAAGATATTATCTTAGAATGGATCTTTTTACCAAATAAACCAAGTAAAAAATTAAAAATGTATGTGGAAAAGGTCTCTAAATTATTTATAAAAGGAAAATTGAGACTTCATCAACTATCAGGGGTAGACCCAGCAGAGATTACTAATGAAATTTTAAAAATTATGGGAAGACAATGAACCCTGGAAAAGAATTTGTGCTGTTTTTAGGAGAAATTAACAGCAATTATCCCAAAAGTGACAGTATAAAGAGAACTACTTGAATCCTTCCCCGCACTGTAAAGGACACACCAATAACTGGAGACTGTACCTTTTATATTGATTGAAATAAATCAGGAAAGGCAGGTTACAAATTAGAAGATTTAAGTAAGGTGGAACAAAGCCCTTATAATTATGTCCAAGGTAGAATTTATGCCATTCTCATGGTACAAAGGGATTTTAAAAAACCTCTCAATATAGTTACTGATTTGCAATATGCAGAAAGAGTTGTCTTGCATATTGAAACTGCTGAATTTATACCATATGATATAGAATTGACTTCATTACTCATATAGGTTGAACATATAATCAGGAATAGGCTTTGTTCCATATACATAACACATATCCCATATAGGTTTGCCAGATCCTCTAGCACAATGTAATGCCGAAATTGATCAATTACTGATTGAAAATGTGCCAAAGACCTCAGAATTTCATTAAAAAAATATCATGTCAATACCAAAGGTTCAAAGAAAGAGTTTCCTATTACATGGCAACAATCTACGGAGATTATAAAGAGATGTCTTACTTGCTCTTTCTATGATCAAACACCACTATCGCAGGGAATAATCCAAAGGGTACTCAAAGGAATGAAATCTGGCAGATGGATGTGTTCTACTTTGAAGATTTTGGAAAACTAATATGTGTGCGCCACACCATTTACACTTATTCAGGTTTTCAATAGGCAAATGCTTTGAGCTCAGAAAATGCTAATTCAGTAATCATGCATTTATTAGAAGTTATGGCCATCATTGGTATACTTGCACAAATAGACAGTTAATGGGTCCAGCATATGTCTCTAAGAAAATGAAATAGTTTTTTTTTGCTTATTATAATATAAAGCATATTATAGGTATATCACACAATCCTACAGGTCAGGCAGTTATAGAAAGATCAAATTGAACTGTAAAAGATATGTTAAACAAACACAAAGAGAAGGAAAATATCCCCAGAACTACATTGCCTACTGCTTTATTAAACTTGAATTTTCTTATCGCTATTGAGAAAGGAACAACAGCAGCAGAAAGACATTGGATAATAGAAAAACCTTCTGAATTAAATCAGACAGTTTATTTCAAGGATGTGTTGACCTCACAATGGAAATCAGGAGATGTGCTACATTGGGGAAGGGGTTTAGCTCTTGTTTCCACAGGAGAAGAAAAGTTATGGATACCATCAAAATTAATAAAGATTTGGTATGAAAAAGAGAAACATCTTGAGAAAAAAAAATGATAGCTCATCCACAAAGGTGACAACTATACAGGTGGCAAGGAAACCTCACAAGGGTTGCAGCAGGATTCTCTTCTTGTCTTTGCAGGAAAATACTTATCTTCAAAAAGTTAAGAGACCCTGGACATCTAGATGCCTAAAGAGGAAAAGATAACTATCCAGATAGGATCACCAAGCAAAAAGAATTATGACTTCTGAGGATAAGAATACACACACACACACACACACACACGTGTGAGGGGAGTGGGTGGGTGGGTGTGGGTGGGCGCACACATGCATGCACGTGTATGCTACCCAGTAGAGTAATAGTCTGGTGTAGGAGGTACTTCTGTATGTGTGTATCTTTTATTGGTAAATGAATAAAGAACTGCTTTGAGTCTGTGGCAGGGAAGAACAGGACTATGCGGGGAAAGGTAGGCTGTATGCTGGGAGAAAGAAAGGTGGAGTCAGAGAGACGCCATGGAGCCACCAGAGTCAGACATGCCAAATTGTTGCTGGTAAGCCACTGCCATGTGGCAATATTACAGATTAATAGAAATGGGTTAAATTAAGATATAAGAGTTAGCCAATAAAAACCTAGAGATAATAGTCCAAGAAGTGTTTTAATTAATATAGTTTCTGTATGGTTATTTTGGTTCTGGGTAGCCAGGATGAACAAGCGGCCCATCCTCCTATAATAGTCATGACTCACTTAAAAATCAAAGCTGGCGCCAGGCGATGGTGGTGCACGCCTTTAATCCCAGCACTCGGGAGGCAGAGGCAGGCGGATCTGTGTGAGTTTGAGACCAGCCTGGTCTACAAGAGCTAGTTCCAGGACAGGCTCCAAAAAGCCACAAAGAAACCCTGTCTCGAAAAAAAAATAATCAAAGCTGGCTTTGGAGTTGGACAATGGCTCTGTCCTTCTCTAAATCCAAGCATGTTGTTATAAGAAAAATTCAGTGTTTCTGTCTTATGTCAGGAGTCATTTGGTATAGGATAGAAAGAATTTAGAAAAAAGTTTACTTTTCTTCATACCTATTTTTTCTCTACTATATTTTTCGTTGAATATATGTCTGTAGGCCCATATTTCTACATGGTATGACCTATAAGCGCTTGGGAAGTTATTCTAGAAAAAAAATAAAGTTAAGCATGGCTTCTTAATAAAAACATTTTTTTCAGGTGGGCTCTGCTTGCTAGAAGCAAGTGCTCTCATTTCAGAGGGGCTTCCTGACTCAGCTTTAGCTGCAAAACCTTGCAGCTCTTTTAAGAGGTCCTGTCACAAAACACTTACATGGTGTTAATAAAAAGCTGATTGCATAGTTTTTGGTGGAATTGTAGCAATAAACATGGTCATGGCCTCCATGGTCATGGCCTCCACCATGAGGATGAAATTTCCAAAAGCTAAAAAATGGGCTGGATCCAGCTGTCAAAGCCACAGCTTTAATCCTAGCCACATTGCTAAACAAATTAAAAACTCACCTGGTGAAAAAAAGAGATATATACAATAAAGATAGATTCAGATAAAAAAAACTCTAAATGATTTATGGTGTATTTAAAAAATATGTGTAGGCTTGAGAAAAATGGATAAAGTCCTTAAAATAAAAAGAGAATAGTTTGGCATGGTGGCACACACCTTTAATTCCAACACTTGGGAGGCATAGGCAGGTGGATCTCTGTCAGTTCAAGGACAGCCTGGTCTACATAGTGAGTTCCAGGACAAAGATACACAGAGAAACCCTGTCTCAAAAAGTCAAAAATTAAAAATAAAAAGAAATAACAGTTTAAAATAAGCCATGTAAAATGGAAAACACAGAGAATCTGGATACTGTATGTTATGCTCTCTTTGAGTTGTTTAAATGCTGAGGAAGGAACAACAGCTGCTAAGAGATATTTGTTTATAAATGCTGCTCAATTAATCGAAGATAGGTATTTTGAAAATACCTTGACTTCAAAATTGAAATCAAAAGATATGTTACGTTGGAGAAGAGGTTTTGCTTTTGTTTCCACAGGAAATGAGAGGCTGTGGATTCATTCTGGGTTAAGAAAAAAATCAGGTTTGATGAAGGAAGACCACCTGGGAAATCTCCATTAGGAGCAAATGGCCCAGATGTCTGAGCTCTACATCTAGAACAGATTCAAGACTGCTGCCTGAGATGATCAAGCCTCACAGAATTTTCCAGTCAGGACTTGATCATAATTCTAAATTTTCTTTAGGTCCCCATAAGATTATCAGTGCCCCCAATCAGCAGGAAGTAGCCTGGAAAACTTTACTCATATTCCTGTTCCTCATTCTTGCAGAGGACTGTGATGTGTGAGTCTACCTCTAAATAAATAACCCTTTATTATACTCAATTCTGAGCTAGTGTGGGATCATTTTTGAGCATCCATCTTAAATATAATTTATTTCTGAAAAGTGAATGTATGAAAGAGGCATGGACAGTTGTTCCTGTTTCCCATAGTCCAGGTTCTGTCATCCCCTCAGGCCTGTGGAAGCCCTCAGAGAAAGAGCTGAGTAAGGATAAGGCAGGCTGGTATGGCTGGCTTCCACATTGTCTTTCCCATGTTTTATGAAAGAGCATCTCACTATATAGCTTTTGCTTGCTTGAAACTCACTATGTAGACCAAGTAGGCCTTGAACTTATAGACCTTTTTGACTCTGCCACCTGAGCACAGGGGTTAAAGGTAACAATTAGTATATAAACACAAACATATCATTTCAATGTTACATATTATTTGTAAATACAATTTTTTAATTTCAGAGGTAAATTTATAACAGAATATAATTTTGAAATTAATTGAGTCTAACACCAAACTTCCTCTATATTTATGTACAATCTTTAATAACGCAGTATGCTCCGAGACTTCACAAAACAGGATCTCTCCCAGCTTGAGGCTACATAATCAATGCTGGAGACACTTCTGTGAGTGAATAAATAATGAAGTTCTACCAGAAAAGCTGAGAGTTAACAGAAGTCTTCAACAAAAAGAAAGCTACAAATGATCTTGAAATTAAATGAGAATTTTCATCTACTAAAAATGTTTTTAAAAGAGAAAGACAATGTGGATTGGCTTCAGATACAATTATTTGACTATAATTTTGCAGAAACTTCTGAGAAAAGACCTCTTTATGCTTGCCAACTTTGCATTGATTCCTGTAACAAGAGACAAGTGAATGTGCGATATTCTGTAAATGAAGACTTTGTTAGGGTTACTACTGCTATCATGCAACACCATGACCTAAAAAGCAACTTGGAGAGAAAAGGGTTCCATGTAACAGTTCAGTATCAAAAGCAGTGAGGGCAGGAACTTGAGGACAGGAACCTGGAGACGGATCCAATGCACAGGCCATGGGCAGGTGCTGCTTACTGGCTTGTTCTTCATGCCTCACTCAGCCTGCTTTCTTATGGAACCCAGGACCACCAACTCAGGGAAGACAGCACCCAGCAGGGCTGCACCTTCCCACATCAATCATTAATTAAGAAAATGTTCTACAGGTTTGCGAACAGCCTGATCTTATGGAGGCATTTTCTCAATCAGGGTTCCCTCCTCTCAGATGACTACAGCCTGTGTCAATTTGACATAAAATTAATCAGTACAGCAAGATAACATTTCCCATTACTCTGTTACTTATTCTAAATAATGTCAGGAATATTCCTGCAAGCAGTTAAGAACATATTTATAAAAATATACATAGTCATGGTTGTTTAAAAACAGACAGTGTCATTTAAATCATGAAGCTCATCAATTCAAACTAGTGTGGAGAACGTCTATAACACCTAGTCAAACAATGAAACAAACTATCAAGCAGTAAATGTGTCACCAGGACCTTACTGTTCTAAATACATGTGAACACACATGCATCCAAATGGTTACCCACACGGACACAAAAAGAATGCATATAACCCAAGTAGGATGTTCACAAAACTTTAAAAAATTGTCATGCTTCATGCAACAGAGTGATCTTTTACATTACTATATGTTTAAATGTTTTTCTTCAAATAAAATATACTTCCGTGTTTTAAATATGCATACATACTTGTGGTAAAATATATATGTATATAAATGCATATTTATCAGTACATCTGCTACACAGTTTGAGAGTATTTCAACCCCATAGTGTGTTTGTGTATCTTATAAATCTAGGACCATCACTGTGCCTTCTCTGAGCAGCTGAACTGGGAGACCATGGAAGGGGCTTCTGAATGGCTTTACTATCACCTAGAAATGTGCTCAGAGTTTCTCAGTAGCAGAAACCGATTAATTTTGTGCATTTTTCATTGCAAAAGCTCTTCACAAACCCGCATTATCTTTTAAGTATTCAAGGATGAATAAGATAATGTTGACTTTTAGATTTCTTTCTAATGCAAGCTTCATGTTGTACCAAACACATACAAATACTGGTTATGCAAGATGAAAAATCACTCAGAAAATAAGTTTTATTGTTTTTTTTTAAATGCCAAAACACTTAATGTGGTCTGTTTTGTTATTTGTGCTACTTAGAGTGAAGAAGAAAAACCAAAACACTGCCACAGGGGTACATACAAATAATTCCAGCACTTGGGAGGTGGGGGCAAGAGAATAATGAGTTTTGCAGTCAACTTTGGGTATATAATGACACAAGTGCTGTCACATTTTTGCAGTGAAAATTCAGTGACATTTAGGCTCCATCACTGGGACAAGTGTGTGTCAGGCCCCACATACCTGGTCTGAACTACAAAGAAACACAAGGAGTTCCTAGACTGCTGAAACAGAAGAACACATTACTATAGCACATGAATATAACAAAAGTCTAAACACTGAGGACAAAAGAAAGTTCTTTTGTTATGGAGAAAAACTTTCATTAATTCATTAATTCATTCAGTCCCCTCTATTTATTGAACACTAGCATCTACCACAGTATTAAACTGTAAGTAACACTAGTGCCCAGAGTAAACAAGATCTTTCTTAATTGGCACACAGTTTAAATGGACATTGACAAAATAATATATTTAATTATAAGACAGAATGTACTCTAAAGGAAAACTGAAGGACATTACTGGCAAAAATAACAGTTGACATGATTTAGAAACAGGAAGGAAGATTATCTAAAAATATATTTCAAGTGATACCTAGGAAGGGCCACTTCTCACCAAGGACAGGTAAGCAGCCTGAAAACTTGCAGAGGTGAGACAAAGAGTGGGTTACAAAGGTCTTTAGGTGGATGAGAGCCTGGCAGCTTTGAGTAGCAGAGAAAGAAGGGGCCATATTGAGGTCATTTAGGCCACAAGGAAAATTTCAGAAATAAACACTTCATACAATTTAAATAACTTATTGTAGAATATTAGAACTATTCTATTTACTATTGGTTATCACTTACTGTACCTAATTTATGGATTAAATACTTACAGGAATGTATGTCTCTAAAACCACAATATATACCAGGTTTAGTCATGATTTATAAAGTAAGATTGAATTCCCTGTTATGTCCTGTATATTGTAAACTGACATGTAGCATGTACTGGCCAAAGGAGGGTTTGCCTATCAGCAAATTTCAGGATACACATTGAGGCAAATAATGTCTTTATCCAGGGCTTTAAAAGCACACTCCCAGCTTTATAGTGAAATCTATTTAACTTAAAAATTACTGTTAGCTGGGCAGTGGTAGTGCATGCCTTTAATCCCAGCATTCGGGAAGCAAAGGCAGGCTGACCTCTGAGTTTGAGGTTAGTCTGGTCTACAGAGTGAGTTCCAGGACAGGCTTCAAAAACTGCAGAGAAACCCTGCCTCAAAAAACAAAACATTTAAATTTTATGTATAAACATAATAACATATGCTTACCTCAAGCATTCAGCATCATGTTGAGGCTTTTCTTTGACTTTTAATTTTTCTGCCTCTAGGTATTTGGTGGTATAAATGACTTCAGTCTCTTCATCTTTAAGAACTAAACAATTAAGAAAATTTCTATAATCATTTAAGAATTGAACAAAAAGTTATCTTTAGTCATTCATGAAAAACTTTATTTTTGTGTTGTATGTATATCAAATACATATAAAAATAATTTTTATTTTCTAATTTGACATAGCAATTTAGATTATGATTATCAGCACTCCCCAGGCCTGGTGGTGCAGGTCTGTACTTGCAGCTATTCAAGAGGCTAAGGCAGGAGAGCTGCAAGTTAGACAAGATGGCACTGAAGGTTACAGCTCAGGGCAGAGTGCATGTGTGGCTGGTGTCAGGCCTACACTCAATCTCCAGAACTCAGACAAATTACAGCTGCAACACTAACTAATTCAGTTGTGTGTTTTATACACTACATCTGTACGACAGCAGAAGCACCAACCACCAGGACAAGGAGTCTTTAAATACCAACCCATCACAGTCCTATGCATAACACTGTATTTGATAGCAGGATAAATGGACTCATGCAGCTTATACCTTTAAGTTTTTTCTGGACAGTAAATAATTCTTGTAGCAGTCGACGCTTTTGTATTTGAAGTTCCTGTAACTGGCCACTGTTCCACTCCATTGACTTCATTTCTATAAACAAATTATCATCAAAAAGTTACCCAGGAATAATTTTAGTCAAAGAGGCTAACAATCTATACACTGAAAACCATCACTGATGAGAGACAATAAAGGCACGACTAAACAGAAACAGCCCTATTCATCAATCAGAATCAATACTTTTAAACTACTCAAATTCCCCTGGGCAATATACAAGTGCTATGCCATCCCAACAAAATCTCTAACAGCATTATTCCCTGAAATAGAAAATACAAAACTGGAAAATAAGAAACAAGTGGAAGAAGCATTCAGGTTTTGGTGTAATTAAATATGGCATCAATGATTGACCTTTTGTTCTTCAATAAAATTCTAGGCAGCATATGGTCAATTTCAAGTCCCAACTGGATTCTCTTGATCACTAAGGAACTGTCTTTAGTAAACTAACCAGCATATATTAATCACCAGTATGATAGGTTAGTTAGGCTAACAAAAGGGGATACAGAAATATTCCATTACCATCAAATAAAAGAAAAACTTCACAACTTCCCAAAATAATAAGAAAGCCCACTTTGTAATTGAAACTGATCCAGGATCACCTCCACACAGTGCCAGGACATGACTGCAGTTCCCCAGTGCCACTCAAGTTTCCTCCACCTAAAGGCCATACCTCCCAACTTTAATTTTCCCAAACGACACTAATTGTCTTTAAGACATGTCTCCTAATATTTTAAGTATTTTACTCTTCTGCCATAGATTTTGGACTCCAATCACATATTCTGTAGGTCTCTGAGTTTTTTAAAGTCTTATTTCCCCTCTATGTATCTGCACTCTCTGGTTGGCTATTTGTGGCTGAAATAATAAAACCCAGAGACAGATATTGGGGTGCATCCTGAAGATCAGAAAAAGCAGCCAGTCACTAGAGAGCTCTTGCCTTTTTGAAATCTTCAGACTGAAAGAGAGCGAGTTGCTGTCTCATCTCGCCTTATATTCCTCTCTAGTGCTGGGATGAAAGGCATGCATCACCGCCCAGCCTCTATAGCTAACTAGTGTGACTGCTGGGATTAAAGGTGTGTGCCACCACTACCTGGTCTGTATGACTGATTAATTAGTGTGGCTATTTTGTCTTTAATATTCAGGCAAGCTGTATTAAAATACAAATGAAATATCACTACAGCTGTTAATACCTTTAGGGAATTATCATCAGATACTATATTTTTAACCCCCTAATGTTCTTGTTTCCATAAAACATCTTTATTTAAATATAACTCAATTACAGTATAATTAACCCTTTAAGGCACACAATTCAGCATGTTTATCATACAGGCTCCACATCTGTTACCATCATGTTGGACCACTCCACTTCTGTTAGCATACACTGCCTAGTTTCCCCAGATCCTCTTTCTCCTAGGCAATAACTGTTGCACTTTCTGTTTGTACAGATTTGCCTATCTGTACAAATAAAGAAGAATCACAATATGCATAATTCTGTGTCTGGGTTATTTCACACAAAGCAATAATTTTAAGGTATATGTTGCACCATGTACCTGTGTGTTGTAGAATATTTGTATACTGTGTGAAAATGTGTTTCTGTGATAGGTGTAATAAAAAAAACTAAATGACTAATAGCTAGGCAGGAGGTATAGATATGACTTCCAGGCAAAGAGAGAGGAAGTAAGAGGGATGAATGTAGGCTCATGGGAGATGCAAAGAGATGCAGAACAAGCTGGGTGTGCAGAGAGGTAACAGCTGCCAAACAGATGAATAAAAATTGGTTAATTTTTAAGAGCTAGTTAAAAACAAGCCTAAGCCAAGGTCAAGCTTTCACAATTAATAATAAGTTTTCATGTCATTATTGGGGAGGGACAGAAAAAGACTCATTACATTTGGCATTCCAAAACAAGGCACAACCACATGAACAGAGATGTCATGCCAGCCAGCACTGCCACAGTGCAACCTGGGCCTCTTAACATGGGAACAGCTATGAGACTGGATGAGATATGATAAGTCATGTTGGTTACAGAGTCCTCATGACTTATTATTACATGTCATCCTTTCATATGGATAGATATTTATATTACTGTAGTAATAGGAGCGTTGGGTGCCGTTCTGTTGTATTAGGAGCGGCGGGGCTGCGTCCCCAGCACCCCAGCTGCCTGGCTAGCTTATGCCCGAAATAACAACACACAAACTGTATTCTTTTAAACACTGCTTGGTCCATTTCTATCTAGCCTCTTCTAGGCTAATTCTCACATATTAATTTAGCCCATTTCTAATCATCTGTGTTGCACCCCAAGGTGCGCTTACCGGGAAGATTCTAGTCTACGTCCATCCTGGGTCGGAGCTGAATCGCGTCTTCCCAGGAGAGCGGAGCTTGGCGTCTCTGTTTGAGGCGTCTTACCTCACTTCCTCTTCCTCCCAGCATTCTGTTCTGTTTACTCCACCCACCTATGTTCTAAGCTATGAGCCCAAGCAGTTTGTTTATTACTTAACCAATGAAATCAACAGATTGATATATGACACTCCCACATCATATTACAGTTTGGTTATGCAGTACAAATGGACTTATAAAGTTGAAAGATGCCTTTCATCTGCTCAAACAAAACCAATCATCTTTAACTGATTTGTGCACAGTGCATATTCCATACTTGTGTTAGTGCAGATATACATCTTAAAAGTTTGCATGTTTTCAGAAAGAAAAAAAAAGACCAAAAACTAATTAAGATGAGCAGCCCAGGTGATTCAGCCTCTCAGAATGCCTCTGTTGTAGTTTCCTCAAAATTCTGCATCCAGAACAACTTCAAAGTTGCTAGCTGAGATGGTCCAGCCTCTCAGACTATCTAACCAAGACTTCAGATAAGCTCTATACTTTTCCATAATACAGAGACTAAACAAAAATAATAAAGCTAGCTCTCCTAGGACTTGACAATTATCCCAATTTTCTCAGGGTCCACTAAAGATGCTGTCACCGCAGAGAATAGAAAGCAGTCTAGAGAACATGACAAGAGGTGGGGCAGGTGGTTTTTGGTCATTAAATGGTTTAGAGATGTTTATCATCATTTAGGGAGGGTAGACTACAAGTTGTTGGTGGTCATGGTCAAGAAAAAGACTGAACAATGAAAATTAGATTCAGGGATCTCTTTCTAAAGGTAAAAATGATGAGATAAACGTATAGATTATTGAGTCTACTTTTGAACTAAAAACAACTACTAGTCTCAAAAAATTTACATTGGTATGAATTTTTATATAATGCTAAAATTTAAGGTCATTTTTATTAGAAAATATTCCATACATGTTAGGTATGTTTTCAAGGTCAGAGATATATTTTAAATAATCAGGATCTTCAAGCATATAAATTTAAGGTTTTCTATATACACATGTATACATATACATATATATACACACACACATATATATACATATATATACACACACAAATATATGTTTTTATTTTGTTTAAGGTACTGTATCGTTGCTCATTTAACAATGTAATGTAAATTTCTAGTCCTTGAAAGTTATTATTACAAACTACTTAGGATAATTAATAAATATAGATTAGTACTTAGTCATATAATAAATTTGTGGCCATGTTAGGTATGTTTTCAAGGTCAGAGATATATTTTAAATAATCAGGATCTTCAAACATTTCAGAGACTTACATAATATGGTATTTAAGATATTTTAATGACACAAGGCTTTTCATGAGAGTAAGACATGTCTGTTCCTGGCAGTACCAATTTACTTCATACAAGCATGATGGGAACTGAAGAAAACTCCATATGCAGTTTGCTTTTATTGTGGCAAAGACATCCATTTGGGCAAGAAATGGCTATGGCCTCAACTTCTGACTATATGCTGTCCAAACTGGACAAGCAGGACACAAAAGAAGGCAACAGCTGAACTTCATCAAGACAAGGTAGGACAGTCCTTCAAAATTCCTGTTTCACAAAGTCTGTGAGATAGTCTAGGCCTGTAGGTCAAAGATGGATGCCCCAATATTACAGAGGAACCTTGGATGACTGTCCAGACAGCCAGATATCTTTGTCATTTCTATAGTTTAGGAAGTTGCTTGCTTTGTACTTTCTGTTTACTCAGGTAATATTATATCCTTTTTGGCTCTTTGATGAGTGTTGAAGACTAGACCAATTTTCTTGCTACCAAATTCAAAACAAAATTTACAAAAGAGATGTAAAATTTATAAAGACTGAGAGATGTAAAAGCCTAACCAGTTTATCTAAGAAAGTATTTTGAGGTCTAAAAGAATAGTTTTAGGTTGGTAATTTAAATTATGATAACAAATGGTTTACGTAAAAAGCTGTGGATTCAATAAGATATAATAGATAATACAGTACTGTCTATGAATTTTCAAAATACTACACATTGGACTACACAATGGACTACACATTGTAATTGTAATTCTTGCTTGATAATTATTCTTAATGTATATAATTTTACTATACTAGAGTTAAAAACTTCCCTTTTTATTTAGACAGAAAGGAGGAAATATTGCAGAATATTTGTACACTGTGTGAAGATGTGTTTCTAATTGGTCTAATAAAAAGCTAGATGGAGAATAACTAGGCAGGAGGTATAGGTGGGATTTCTGTGCAGAAAGCGGGGTAGTCAGAGAAATGAATCTAGGCTTGCAGGAGATGCGAGGAAAAGCAGAACAAATGGGGTGTGCAGGAGGAGAGGCAACAGCCACAAGCCACATGGCAGAATGTAGATTGCTATAAATGGGCTACATAATAAAAGTTAGTAAAAACAAGCCTAAGTTAAGGCCAAGATTTCAAAATAAATCTCCATGTCATTATTCTGAGAGCTGGCAGGCGGGACAGAGAAAGTTATACCTATGTTCTATTCTTTTTTTTAAAGGAGCCCTCCAGATTCTATTATATAGATACACATTTGGCATTCAGCAGCTAATATACTTTGGGGTTGCTTATATTTATCTTTGTATCCCTGCCAGCTCTACCACTGGTCCTTTACAGCCACACTTGTGCTATTTTGTTGCAGTTTTGATTTGATCTTCCCTGATGTAGAGTTTCATTTGGCCATTCCTCTATATTGTGTGGTATACTTGCATAAATACTTTGCCCATTTATAATTGGGTTATCTTTTCCATATTTGTAAGGGTTGTCATATTCTGGCTACCACACTTATCAGACATATGATTTATAAATAGTTTCTCCCATTTTGTGGGTCTTTCCCCTTTGTAGATAACAACCTCTAAAGAAGTCTAAATTATCTATACATTGTGTGCATACCATAATAATGTCTTTACGCAATGTCATGGGAGATTACACTTGCATTGTTTTAAGCGCTCTGTGTCTCTGGCTCCCATGTTTAGACTTTTGATGCATCATAAGTAACTTTTAATGCAGTATCAGAGCTTACTAGTATTAATATTGTAAGAAACTAGTCTTTCCCAATGAATTATGATGATATTCCTGTCACAAACCAGCTGACTACAGAGGAAGTTATTTCTTGGCTTTAATTACATTAAACTGATCTACATGACCATCTATTACCAATGCCACGTCCTTCTTTGGAAGTTTCTAACTGGGAAGTTGGAGTCTTTTCTCATTGAAGTTAGTGTTAGTTTGCTGATTTTTTCTCAGGTATCTAGCTAATTTTGATGGGAGTGTTAATTCTATTTCATTTGGTAGTTTGGCTTTCTCAAAATTACTGTGTTCCAATGACAGGCTTTTAAAAATTTACTTAGTCCTATGATTCCCATCACTTTTTAACATGTCTCTTGAACTTACATTGACTACATTACCAAATATTTTAGTTCTTCAGTATTATTGTAATAGATTTTTCTTTTTAACTTATAAAAAATTATTCATTGTGTATATGAGTGTTGGCATGAATGTGTGTATATGTATGTCTGCAGAGGTCAGAGGAGGTTTTCTGATCCCCTGAAACTGAGTTACAGATGGCTGTGAACCACCTACAGGTGTTAGGAACAATCTGGATCCCCCACAGGAGCAACAAGTGTCTTAACCACTGGGCTATCATTCCAGCTCTATACATTGCATTTTCTTGCATGCACTTGAATGTTTTCATCTTGTATGTTGTCCTTGCACCCTGCAGCTCTGCTAAGCTTGCTGGCTCCAGGAGTTTCCCTTGGCTTCCTTGGGATTCATAGGAGAGAGGTTTGACTGTTAGCTGAGGGTGTGCACCTCAGAGAAGGAGCTCTATAGAGAATAGGTTTGTTCTGGCTCTCAACTTCAGAGATTTAATCCAAACCCTTCTGGTCTACTTGTATGGGCCCACCATGAGACAGAATATTGAAGTAATGGGTGTGTGGTAGAGCAGAGCTTCTTCATGGAAGCTAGAAAGTAGAGAAAGTAGACAGGAACAAGCAGCCCACTCCAACACACACACACACACACACACACACACACACACGGCCTGCTTCCTCCAACTAGATCCTAACTCCCACTAGCCCAGTTAGCTATAAATTCATGATCTAATCATCTCTTAGTAGCAGTAGGAGCTGGGGACCAGGCCTTCAGTACATTTCACACTTGAACCATCACACAAGCTGTTTTCTTCACATATTCAATCTTTTACTTCATCCTTTCTCATCCACATGCCTTCTATCTGCTTTCTTGCTGCTAAAATCCCCAGCACTGTGTTAAGCCAACATGACTAGTGTAGGTACACTTACTTTGTACTTAGGTGGGGAATATTCATTCTTTTACCATTAAGAATAACATTAACTTTGGGTTTTTCATAAATATCCTTTCGGCTGAGGAAAGTCACACCTAGCTTTAGCTGAGTAGATGTTTTATCAGTAAAGGGCACCAGTAAGGGCCATATTTTTCTATGTTTGCTCATTTTTAAATACTGCCCATTTAGTTCCACATTATACTCATGTCCCTGAGTACTCTTACATGTATTGGTGCAGCTTTAATTTTTTTCTAATTGCATCATTTCTGGCCTTTCTGTTTACACATTTGCTGATCCAAAGATTGCCTTACTGCCTTAAGCTATGATCAGCTTCTTGATAATATGTCTAGTGATTTTCTTACTTTGCATCAGACATTATGTTTGCAATACAGCTGAACATTTGAGTTTTGCTTTCTTCTAAGGCTTGCTGATGCTCATATTAATGGACAGATAAGTTGTTTGGGGTCAGATTCAGACACTGTTCATAACATTTTTATAGAGTGAGCCTATGAGAGCATTTAGTCTTAGAGGCTATTTATTTTATTTTATTTTTTTAGTTGTTGCAAAAAAAATTTCCCATTTCCCTCCCCCCACTCCCTTCCCCCTCTCCCCCTCCCCCCACTCCATTCCCCCTCCCTCTCGAGAATGAAGAGCAGTCCAGATTCCCTGCCCTGCTGGAAGTCCAAGGTCCTCCCACTTCTATCCAGGACCAGGAAGGTGAGCATCCAAACAGGCTAGGCTCCCACAAAGCCAGTTTGTAGGGATACTTCCCGCCCCTTAGGAGGCGTGTTCGCCTCAGGTTAATGTTGGCCTATAAATTTGGCAAGCGTGCTCCCAGCCATCCCTTTTCTGCTTTCCTGGTCTCCGCGGGAACAGTGATCTATTTCGCCATTAAAGATATATATATTTTTACAATCTGTCTGCAATCGTTTACGCCATTACATTTTGGCATCCAACGTGGGCTATTTTGCCCCCGACTCAAGTGGGTAGCCCACTAGCTAACACAGCACCCTCCCAGGTGCTGTTTTTTAGTTCGTGACTCGGGCCCCAGTGCTGAGTCTGAGACACACTCGGCCACACAGGCCCATTCTGACCCGCCTGCTCGCCAGAGCAATTAACCCCTCCCTGCCTGCCTTGGCTAAGTTTGGAGCGGAACAACACTGCCTGAATTAGCAGAAACTCAAGTATCTGTGGTTTTGCAACAAAAGCCGCCACAGTGGCAGATTTGGTCTGATACAAAGTGACTTGCCCGGGTGGTGGTGGCACACGCCTTTGATACCAGCACTTGGGAGACAAAGTCAGGTGGATCTCTGTGAGTTTGAGGCCGGCCAGGCGTTGGTAGCGCACGCCTTTAATCCCAGAACTTGGGAAGCAGAGGCAGGCTGATCTCTGTGAGTTTGAGGCCTGCCAAGCGGTGGTAGCACAAGCCTTTAATCCCAGCACTTGGGAGGCAGAGGCAGGCGGATCTCTGTGAGTTTGAGACCAGCCTGGTCTACAGAGCTAGTTCTAGGACAGGCTCCAAAAACACAGAGACCACCACTGGCAGGAACCAATCATTGCAGTTAAAAAATTTTTCTTTTATAAATAAAATGTCTGAACACGTTAGTATTCAAGAATTTAACAGTTTTTTTTAATTGTACCATGTGGGAGATTTTACAAGAGGTGTCTATCACCCCACATCTATGGATCCTTCTGGGATTAGTAGTTTTCATTTGGCACTAAATGGTTTGATAATAGAAATATGATAAAGTCTTTACGAGATGAATCCAGGATTCTTAAGGCAGAGATTGAATGCTTAAAAACAATTGAGAATCAGTTTGAAGTTCTCTAGGCTGATGATAAGGAGAAATTCATTACTATGGAAGAGGGAACAGCTGATCTGGATCGTAAGCTTCAGTCCCTTTCTGTAGGAACTGAAACATTAGTGGCTGATATTAAGGAGAAATTCATTACTATGGAAGAGTGAACAGCTGATATGGACCATAAGATTCAGTCCCTTTCTGTAGGAAATGAAACATTAACTGAGAGAATCAAAACTGCTGAATGTGACAATCGGATTTTGTTTAAAGCTTATGACAGATTGGCGGAAAGATTGTCAATACAAGAAGGAACGGTTTATGCCATAAAAATTATGTCCAAAGATGAGATGTTATCTCTAACAGACAAACTTCATACTTTAGAATCCTCAATGAAGGCTTTGGAACATAATTCTGGACAGGAGATTCAGACACTGCAGAAGGCTTTATGTAGAAGATGTGGAAAAGGCAGACATTGGACAAATGAATGCAGGTCTACAAGAGATAGACAAGGCAAACTGATACAGTCCGGAAACGTGAGGGGGGGGGGCTCACAGGACCCCATGGCAAACATGGTTCAGTCATTTCCAGTTTCTGCAGAGAACGTGCCTCATCAGGACAATTAGGAAGCCCCATGCCTACTGTTACAAGCAATAATGATCAGAAAGATAAGTTACGTGTGTTTTGGCAAACTTCTATAAATGATCAAAGACCTAAACTGAGAGTGTGTGTAAATGACATTTTTATTACTGGCCTGCTGGACACAGGTGCTGATGTAAGTATCATTACCCCAGAATCTTGGCATCCGTATTGACCTCTTCAGAATGTAAATGTTCAGCTCCTGGGAATTGGAACCCTATCTCGAGTAAGGCAGAGCATGAGATGGGTTGAATGTATAGGGTCAGAGGGACAAATAGGAAAATTAAAGCCATATGTAGCCAATATCGCAATGAATTTATGGGGTCATGATCTATTACAACAATGGAATACCGAAATTAACATTCCTGCTACTTCTAGAGCCTATATTTCTGAGAATAATATTAAAAGATATTACAAACGGAGAAAACTGGCCATTCGGGCTGTACAAGAACAAGCAATTGATGTCCCTTCAGAGATACCAACAGACTTGCCTCTAAAATGGTTGACTGAGAAACCAATATGGACAAAGCAATGGCCTTTAGCTGAGGAAAAGTTACAGGCTTTAGAACAGCTGGTACAAGAACAATTAGATGCTGGACATATAGAAGAATCTACCAGCCCTTGGAATTCTCCTGTATTTGTGGTTAAGAAAAAATCAGGTAAATGGAGAATGGTGACAGATCTCAGGGACATCAACAAGGTTATTCAACCTATGGGCCCTCTGCAATCTGGAATTCCTATGCCCTCTTTATTACCAAAAGGATGGCCTCTCATAGTTGTTGATTTAAAGGATTGTTTTTTCACTATACCTTTGCAAAAAGAAGATAGAGAAAAATTTGCCTTCACAGTGCCTACTTATAACAATTCTCAACCTTCGAGGAGGTACCACTGGACCGTTCTCCCCCAGGGTATGTTAAATAGCCCCTCCCTGTGCCAATATTTTGTGAACCAATCATTGCAAATAATACGCAAGAAATTTCCCAAATCTATAGTATACCATTACATGGACGACATTTTGTTATCCGATTCAAACATGGATACCTTGAACAGACTGTTTGAAGAAATAAAGATACTTTTACCTAAATGGGGATTGCAAATCGCTCCTGAAAAGATTCAGAAGGGTGATTCTGTTAATTATTTAGGTTATAAAATAGGTTTGCAAAAAATTAAGACACAAAAAGCACAAATTAGGAGAGATCGCCTACGGACTCTTAATGACTTTCAAAGACTGTTAGGAGACATTTCCAGTCTACGACCAGCTATTGGAATAACACATGATCTAATAATTCATTTGAACAAAACCTTGGATGGTGATAAAGATTTAAACAGTCCCAGGGAATTAACAGCTGAAGCAGAAAAGGAACTGACAATGATTGAGGAAAAATTACAACAGGCACATGTGGACAGGGTGAATCCAGAGCTCGATTGTATTTACTCGTCATACTACCATCAAAAATTTCTCCTACAGGAATTTTAATGCAGAGAGATGATATTATTTTGGAATGCATCTTTTTACCACATAAACCAAGTAAGAAACTGAACACTTATGAGGAAAAAGTCTCTGAGTTAATTATAAAAAGCAAGCTGAGACTTCGTCAATTAGCAGTCATAGACCCAGCAGAAATTATAGTGCCTTTCACTGCTGATGAACTAAAGAAATTATGGGAAGATAATGAACCATGGCAAAGAGCTTGTGCTAATTTTTTGGGAGACATTAATAACAACTATCCAAAAAGCAAGAGGCTTAACTATATAAAGAGAACTTCTTGGATTCTTCCTCGAATCCTCCGTGATGCTCCAATAATTGGAGCCCGTACATTCTATACTGATGCCAATAAATCAGGGAAGGCAGGTTACAAATCAGAAGACTTGGGTAAGGTGGAACAAAGTCCGTATAATTCTGTCCAGAAGGCGGAATTATATGCCATTCTTATGGTGCTAAGGGATTTTAAAGAACCTATTAATATAATCACTGATTCACAATATGCAGAAAGAGTTATTTTACATATTGAAACTGCTGAATTTATACCTGATGATACAGAACAAACCTCATTGTTTCTCCAGGTTCAAGATTTGATCAGGAACAGGCTTTGCCCTATGTACATAACACACATCTGATCCCATACGGGTCTGCCAGGTCCTCTAGCACAAGGTAATGCAGAAATTGATCAATTATTGATTGGCAGTGTGCTACAAGCCTCTGAATTTCATAAAAAACATCATGTTAATAGCAAAGGTTTGAAGAAAGAATTTTCAATTACATGGCAACAAGCTAAGGAGATTGTAAAGAAATGCCCTACTTGCTCTTTCTATAACCAAACGCCACTGCCTGCAGGGGCTAATCCAAAGGGCACCCAAAGAAATGAAATCTGGCAGATGGATGTGTTCCTCTTTGCAGAATTTGGCAAATTAAATTATGTTCATCACACCATTGACACCTATTCAGGCTTTCAGTGGGCAACTGCTTTAAGTTCAGAAAAAGCTGATTCAGTAATCACTCATTTATTAGAAGTCATGGCTATCATGGGTATACCTACATAAATAAAGACAGATAATGGTCCTGTTTATGTCTCTAGGAAAATGAAACGGTTTTTTGATTATTACAATATCAAGCATGTTACAGGTATACCATACAATCCTACAGGTCAAGCAGTCATAGAAAGACCAAATCGAACTATAAAGGATATGTTGAACAAACAGAAAGGGGTAGAAAACACCCCCAGAAATAGGTTACATAATGCTTTGTTAACCTTGAATTTTCTCAACGCTAATGAGAAGGGAACAATGGCTGCAGAAAGACATTGGATAATGGAAAAGTCTACTGAACTAAATCAACCAGTTTATTTCAAGGATGTGCTGACCTCACAATGGAAGCCAGGATATGTGCTACGTTGGGGAAGGGGTTTTGCTCTTATCTCCACAGGTGAGGAAAAATTGTGGATACCATCGAAATTAATAAATGTTCGGTTTGAAGAAGAGAAGCCACTTGGAAAAGATAAATAACAATTCTTTCATAAGGATGGCGAACATACTGATGGTAAGAAATACAGATAGGTTGGAGGCAGGGTTCTTTTCTTATCTCCACAGGAAAATACTCATCTTCAAAGAAATTGAGGTACCCTGAATATTTAATTACTGATGGATGGACACATTTTGTAAGTATTAATTTATATATATATATATATATATATATATGTCTTAGTAAACATTTTTTTATAAATATATAGAGCTGGTTTGGAAGTTGGACTCTGGCTCAGTCCCTCTCCAATTCCAAGCCTGTTAGTAAGAGACAAACCCAGAGTTTCTGGAGTTTCTGTCTCATGTCAAGAGCCATGATATGGGACAGAAAGAAATATGAGTTTAGAAAACATCTTTGCTTTTCTTCATATCTATCATACTTTTCATTGAATATATCTATCATGCCTTTCATTGAATATATATGCATGTCTATATATGTCTATATGATTAATGTTTAAGTTTTTCACAATGAACAATGAGATTTTCCTGAAGTGACATTTGAAGTTTCCAGGAAGAAGATGATGCCCCACAACAACAACTCTACCTGGTTGATATGACGTCATGATACTGATAGCTCTACTACAAGACCTGTTTTGGATATCAGCTGCACAAGACGATCCCAACTTGGTTAGCTGAAATGGTGCACATCTTGTACAACATTCTGGCCAGACCTCCACAAAATACTCAGAGACTATTTGCAATTTTAAAAGACATTGATCTTGAAATTTAACCATCATTTTACTTTCACAGGATCCCCCAGAAAGAACGTCGCCCCCATGACAGCTGGAAGTAATTCTAGAGGACGACGTCCCCTCTCCCAGTAAAGTTTGCCCCTGGGTTTAGGGACATCATTTAGGGGTTGGGAGGTTGGGGGAGGAATTTTATAAGCTCAGGGATCATTTTGAAAAAAAAAAAGAGGGAATGATGGGATAATAGATTTTTAATTGTGAGTTACTGCTTTTAGACAAATATATTGGTATAGATTCTTGTATATTGATACAAAGTTAAATTATATTGACTATTGTACGCATGCATGTTTCTATCTCTGTTTAAAACATTTTTATGTATTGACATATATTGTATTGATATATATATTGTATATATTTACCATATTGCAGTGTACATTTCTACCTCTGATTAAGATACTTACATAATGTTTGTGTATTGATATATATTTGCCATATTGCAATGTATATTTGTACAGTGTTTGTATTTGGAGGTCATTATCCTCATTTGTTACACAGTTGTTTATTGTCTTAGTCTTTAAGTTAGATAGATATTGAGAATTATATAGATAAATAGTCATCTAAGTTTGTCATTTATAATTAGACTAATCAGGTTCTCTAGATATATAGAGATTATACTCAGTATAGATAATCTTCGACCTCTTCAAAGAGCTGTAGAAAATGGCCTTTAATCTAACTCAGAGTTTCGTGATAGTGAGACACAATTGCTCCTGGCAACACCACTCTATTCCTGAGAGAATGTTGAGCACCAAAGACACTCCATCTGGAGCCTTTCTATTTGGCAGAACTGGCCTTTGGGCAAAGAAATGCCCATACCTCAACCACTGACAGAGATACAGAGCATGCATCAATGGATAAAACAGGACTGTCATATCCTGCCAAGACAGGGTAAGATAGTTTTGAAAAGTTCCTTGCCTTTAATAATGGTATATCAGTTATGTTAGGCCTTAGCCAAAATTGGTTGACTCAACGTTGCAAACGAGACTTTGGGTAATTGCCCAGGTAGTCAGTTGTCTCTGTCAATTGTTGCACATTTTGGATATATCTCGTTTGTTGAGTAGTGTTTATTCCCTTCTCAGATCTTTGATGGAGTTGAAGATTATATAATTGTAGTTACTCTCTACATTATTTGGACTCCTTGAGATAGAATGTTTAGCAAAGCTTTTGTTCTCAATATTGTTTGTTATATTTATTATTTGTTGTTATTGTATATAGTTGTATTTGGTTTAGTTCTGTCTTATTTAGACAAAAAGGGGAGATGTAGGGATATTTCCCGCCCCTTAGGGGGCATGTTTGCCTCGGGCTAATGTTGGCCTATAAATTTGGCAAGCGTGCTCCCAGCCGTCCCTTTTCTGCTTTCCTGGTCTCCGCGGGAACGGTGGTTCTGTAAGTCTATTTCACCATTAAAGCTATATATATTTTTACAATCTGTCTGCATTCGTTTTCGCCATTACACCAGTTCATGTATTAGGATTGAAACCTAGTGCCATTGTCCTTGGCTTCTCATCAGCCTTCATTGTCCGCCACGTTCAGAAAATCCGGTTTCATCCCATGCTTATTCAGTCCCAGTCCCGCTGGCCTTGGTGAGCTCCCAATAGATCAGTTCCACTGTCACAGTGGGTGGGTGCACCCCTCGTGGTCCCGACTTCCTTCCTCATGTTCTCCCTCCTTCTGCTCCTCATTTGGATCTGAAGAGCTCAGTCTGGTGCTCCAATTTGGGTCTCTGTCTCTATCTCGATCCATCGCCAGATGAAGGTTCTAAGGTGATCAGGTTATTTTTTAAATTTTATTCAGATTTATTTTTACTTATTATGTAAAAGTGTATGCACACATGTATATATGTGCACTATATATGTTTTTGGTGCCTTTCATGGTAAAAGTGGGGCACTGAATCTTCTGGAACTGGAGTTATAGATGATTGTGAGCCACCATGTGGGTATTAAGAACTAAACTAAGTGCTCTGCAAGAGCAAGAAGTGCTCTTGGCACTGAGATATCACTCCAGCCCCTCATCCTAGCCTAATTCAATCTAACTTTATTAAGCAGGGCTTTTCTACTGTGACTTCATGGCATACCAGCACCTCCTTATTCCATGCCACTTCTCAAAACTGCTGACTTTAACATTTCCTGGAACTTTCTCTGTCCTGCTTGGAGGATTTACACCAGGTAAGTACCAGTTGAGAATCCTCCTTGAGTATAGGTTAAAAATCTGCTCCCGATTTCAGTATGAATTTCACCTCTTCACGGACCTGTCCTCTAAGTTCTTGCCAACGTGGCCTCCATGAGCGCTGATCTTGACATCTGCAATTCAACCAACCACTGCATTATGTAAGTCCTTCCACCCAGTGCAACTAAAACTGCATCCTGACTGAGAACTGAGCAAGAATGGGGTGGTGCTAACGTGTTTCTCTTCTCTGTTGGACCACAATCATGTATTTCTTGTTCTGAATATCTAAAATCATGTTTTCGCATTATTTTACCAGTCATCCAGTTTTTTTTAATGGCAGGAGAGAAATTCTATAAAATTGTTCTTTTGTGATCATGAGTGGAAGCTCACACAGCATTCCAATCACCCTTTCACCAACCTCTCTTCTATGCTGCATTGCAAGCTCCTAAGAACATGACCTGGGCCTCAGCCATCTTTAAACTTCAGTTCTGGCATAGTATATGCAAAACATATAACAGGTCCATAAGAAAGCATATGGAACTTAATTTAATGGATCATATAGTTACTTTAACTATATATTTCTAGCCAGAATAGATGGCTCAGAGGATAAGAACACTTGCTCTTGCAGAGAACTCAGGTTTGGTACCTAGCATCCACATGGCAGCTCATGTCCATCTATAACTCACTTCTCACTCTTCTGGCTCCTGAATGCATGTGGTGCAGAGACACTCTGGCATAAACACAAAATAAAAGAACTATATTTTTAAAATATTTATTTCTGTTCATTTATTAAGCAAAATTTCTGTGAAAAGAAAATCAACCTCACAGCTATTCTTCTGCTCTCTCATAAATGAAAAAAAGGAAGATGCTAATGGTTACAAGATGACTCTAGGACATCACGCAACTCTAAAGACAGAAGAAGTCACAGCGTCTTAGTCAGCATTATCAGACAAAACAGCTTTGCTACACCTACACAAGAATAATGGAGAAATTTTGGATTTAAATATTCCCGAGACAGAGGATGTATTGTTTTCAGTTCTCGATCTCTAGGCTACATAATTTAAAGAATTATCTATTTTATTTGCCAGTAAAAATTGGGTGTGAGGAAATATACACAAGGCACACAGAAAGAAAGTTCTGGTACAATGCTGGGGCCTTAGGAGCCTGGAACCCAGTCTCTCCTTGATAGGGATTTTGTTGTTGTTGTTGTTGTTGTTGTTATTATTATTATTATTATTATTTTGTTTTGCTTTTCATAACATGGTTTCTCTGTAAAAACAGTTCTGGCTATCCTGGAAATCATTTTGTAGGCTGGCCTCAAACTCCATCTCCCAGCGATTGATAGGGGTTTTAAGGGTCCTTGGAGGGTCTTCCTCACCCCTCCTTCTAGGCTTGGTTAGTTTGAAAACAGACAGGGTGGCTGATGGGTCCACAACTTTGAGGTAAGTGTGTCCTCCTAGTCTGCCTCCCAGCAAAGACACAGAACTGAAAAAATTAAACCCTGGTCTTTAGGGTAAAGGTCCTCTTCATTCTTCTACTGCCTCCTTTTTATTTTGTATTTTAATTTACATATTTATTGAGGTATAACTGATCACTTTTAGTTTATTCATCAGCCTAAAAGTTCTAGGCTGCAATCAACAACTATGTTGATTTTGTTTTTCTGTGATTTTGTTGCTGCTGTTGTTGGATTTTGAAACAGGGTCTCACTATGTAGCACTGGCTACCCTGAAACTTGCTGTATAGACCAGGCTGGTCTCAAACTCACAAACTTCTGGCTACTTCGGTCTATTAAGTACACAAATTAAAAGAGTATGCCACTAGGTTTTATGGCTGTAAATATTAAACCAAACTAAGATAAACAAAATTCATTCCCATCTTTTAACAAGAGTGCTTTCCCATATCTACTGAAAATCATTAATAGACTAATAATAAATTAATAATTAGACAAAGTCCAAATGAAATACATATCTTTTTTCTTACCTAGGAAGAACTGGTTCACCAATTGCGAGAAGTGAACACAAGAAATACTTTGAAAAAATGTTACAATCATCAACTGATTAATCATCAACCCATAAATTCTCAAATGTTTAAAATAAATAGACTTTCACAAATATATATATCAAATACCAATTATTCCACATTCCTAATTCCTCAGGCCCCAAATGCTGGCCTTGACACCTCATCCCTAGCACATGGATCTTTACAACAACCGAGAATAAACACTGTGGTTGCTCTGCTGTGACAATCTTGTCCAAATGTAACATCTCTTGCCTAGATCCCTCCTGCTTTTTCCTGCTCACTCTCCTGCTGTGGGATGATAATGTTCTGTACCCTGTAAAGATTATCACTCATATTGGTGTCTGAGTGGCTAGTAGTCAGGCAGGAAGTATAGGTGAGGTCACCAGACTAGGAGAATTCTGGGAAGAGGAAAGGAGAGACACAGTTGCCAGCCAGACACAGAGGAAGCAAGAATGCCTCACTGAGAAAAGGGACCTAGCCACATGACTAAACATAGACAAGAATTATGGGTTAATTTAATTATAAGAGCCAGTTAATAATAAGTCTGAGCTAATAGACCAAACAGTTTATCATTTATATAATCATCTGTGTGTTTATTTGGGACTCAACGGCTACAGGACCAGGTGGACAGTAACTTCCATCTACACTCTACATTCCTTTTCGGGCTTTTACTTCTCTTAAGAGTGCTCTCCTATTAGCTCAGGTAAACTGTTTCAGTGGATGAACCCATCATGGTCTTGGCCTCTTTCCTCATATTCTCATCACTTCCACTCTTCAGCTGGACTTTGGGAGCTCAGTCCAGTGCTCTGATGTGGGTCTCTGCCTCTGTTTCCATCAGTTTCTGGATGAAGGTTCTATGGTGATATTTAAGATCCAACTCCAGCCAGACTTGGAAGGAACAAGCATAGAACCAAACTAGTCCCTCTGAATGTGGTTGACAGTTATACAGCTGGGGCAGACTGAGGAGCCACTGACAGTGGCACCAAAATCTATCCCTACTGATGTACTGGCTTTTTGGGATCCTATTCTCCTTGAATGTATACCTTGCTCAGCCTAGATATAGTAGGGAGGGCATGGGACCTTCCACAAAGCAATGTGCCTTAACTTCTCTAAGGATTGGATGGGGGTGGCGTGGGAGGGTGTCTGTTAAGAATAGGAGAAGGGGCGGGAAATGAGAACTTGGATTGGTAATTTTTTAAAAATCTAATCAAAAAGAATGCTCTCAATAGTTATCATATTTGTCTGTCTGTCCATCAGTCCACCAGTCTATCTACCTACCTACCATATGTGTATGTGTGTGCACCACGTGCAAACATGCATGCCTCAGAGGCCGAGGGTGATGGGCCATTAGAACTGGAATTACAAGTGGTTATGTTCTGTCAAGTTCTGAACAGATTCAAGTGAGATGTTTCTAGGATCTGTGTGCAGTAGTGGAAGTAGAGGAAGGAACTGTTTGATTCTGAGCAGACAGCGCAGACACTCAGGCAGTTTCCACTTCCATTTGTCTTTGGGCTTGTCAGGGTTTGCTCTTCCATTCCTGCTTTTAATTTGTGCCACCACATTTGTTTCCCTGACACTTGCCACCCCCACTCTTCTATCCACCCTTGGTTGCCTCCACGTTTATCTTCTTTATCCTCTAACAGTGATGAGCCAGACAAGGGCACTGAGTTTCAAATAATCCCCCATTTTTACTATAATTATTATATCCTTCCACTCAAGTGTCTCCTTTCTCTCTCAGACATTTTCTTTGGTTTATTATTATTTGTGAGTATGCATGTATATATGTGTGTGCACATGGATGTATGCCTGTCAAGGCCAGCAAACAACCAGAGAAAGTACTGTCCACAATTTTTGGTGAAATCAGTATAGTATTCACAGGCACAAACATATATTAATCTCACTTATAAAGACTCATTTTTTCCAGATTTTATTTTGTTAATTTGACAAAAGCAATAAAGTTTAATTGTAGAGACTTTATCAGTGGGTTGAATTTTGATAGGCCAGTTTCTTTGGAAGTTCCAGGACAGCTAGGAATGTTAACACAGAGAAACCCTGTCTCGAAAAATATAAATAAAAAAAACATACATGGAGAAAACAAAATGTTATATGACAAAGTCAAATTTAAACAGCATCTATCCTCAAATCCGATCTTATAGAAGGTGCTAGAAGGAAAATGCCAACCTAAGGAGACTACACTCATGAAAACACAGCAAATAATCTCAACAAATTATCAAAATCAAAAGAAGGGAAACACACACACACACACACACACACACACACACAATCACCACCAACAACAAAATAACAGGAATTAACAATCATTGGATTCAATTCACCAATAAGAAGACACAGCTAACAGAATGGATGTGAAAACAGGATCCATCCTTTTGCTGCATACAAGAAATATACCTTGACATCAAAGACAAACAATATCTCTGAGTAAAGGGTTATACAAATATTTTTCAAGCAAATGGACCCAAAATCAAGCTAGTATAGTAATTCTAATATCTAACAAAATAGACTTCTGTTCAAAACTAATCAAAAGACATGGGGAAGGAATATTACTGAATTCATTTTATGAGGCCACAGTCACCCTGATACCCAAACCACACAAAGACTCAAAGAAAGAGAATTATAGACCAATCTCACTGATGAACATTGATGCAAAAATACTCAATAAAATACTAGCAAAAAGAAAAACCATCATAAACAAGTAGGCTTCATTCCAGAGATGCAGGGATAGTTCAACATATGAAAATCTGTCAATGTAATTCACCATATAAACAACTGAAAGAAAAAAAACAAGATAATCTCATTAGATGCCAAAAAAGCCTTTGATAAAATCCAACACCCCTTCATGATAAAAGTATTGGAGAGATGAGGGAGACAGGGAACATATCTAAACATAATCAAGATAGATTAAAACAAGTCAATATTAAAACAAGTCAATAGCCAACATCAAATTAAACAGAGAGAAACTCAAAGCAGTTCCACTAAAATAAGGAACAAGACATGGTTGTCCACTCTCTCCATATCTATTCAATACAGTACTTGAAGTTCTAACTACAGCAATAAGACAACTCAATGAGATCAAGGGGATACAAATTAGAAAGGAAGAATTCAAATTTTCATGATTTGCAAATATGTGATAGTATACATAAGTGACTTTAAAAGTTCTATCAGGGAACTCCTACAGTAGCTGATAAACACATTTATCAAAATGGTTGGGCAAATATGTGATAGTATACATAAGTGACTTTAAAAGTTCTATCAGGGAACTCCTACAGTAGCTGATAAACACATTTATCAAAATGGTTGGATAACTAAAATATCAGTAGCCTTACTATGCGCAAACAACAAACTGGCTGAGAAAGAAATCATGGAAATAACACCCTTCACAATAGCCACAAATAATATAAAGTATCTTGGAGAAAGCAAAAGAAAGCAAGAGAAAGACCTATATGAGAAGGACTTCAAGTCTTTGAAGAAAGAAATTGGAGAAAATATCAGAAGATGGAAAGACCCCCCATGCTCATGGATTTGTAGAATTAACATAGTAAAAATGGCCACCTTACCAAAAGCAATCTACATATTCAAAACAATCTACATTAAAATATCAACACAATTCTTTACAGACCTTAAAAGAATAATACTCAACTTCAATTGGAGAAACAACAACAACAACAACAAAACTCAGGATAACTAAAACATTTTCTACAATATAAGAACTTTTGAAGGAATTACCATCCCTGATTTCAAGCTCTACTATAGAGTTAGAGTAATAAAAACAGCTTGGTATTGGCATAAAAAACTGACGCATGGATCAACAAAATTAAAATGAAGACAGATATAAATCCACACAACTGTGGATACCAAATAAGCAAAAATTATACAATGGAAAAAAGAAAGCAACATCAACAAACTAACTGGACGTCTGCATGTGAAGAATGCAAATAGATCCATACCTATCACCTTGCACAAACTTCAAGTCCAAGTGATCAAAGACCTCAACATAAAGACAGATTCAGGGAACCTGATAGAAGAGAAAATGAAAAATAACCTTTAATGCATTGGCACAGGAGAAACTTCCTGAACAGAACACCAATAGTACTGACACTAAAATTGACAATTAAAAAATTAAATGGGACCTCATGAAACTGAAAAGCTTCTATAAAACAAAGCACACCATCAATAGAAAAAAATGGCAACCAATAGAATGAGTAAAGGTCTTCACTAACCCCACATCTGACAGATGGCTGATTTCCAAAATAAATAAAGAACTCAAAAAACTAGATATTACAAAACAAACACTACAATTAAAAACGGGGTACAGATCTAAACAGTGAATTCTCAAGAGAAAAATCTCAAATGGCAAGGAAACACTTAAAGTTCAACATCCTTAGCCATCAGGGAAATGCTGAGATTCCATCTTATACCTATCAGAATGGCTAACATCAACAACACAAGTGACAACTCATGCTGGCAAGGATGTACAGTAAGTGGTACACTCCTACGTTGCTGGTGGGAATTTAAACTTGTATAGCCACTTTGGAAATCAATATGGTGGTTTCTCAGAAAATTAGGAATCAATCTACCTCAAGACCCAGCTATTATCAGTCTTGGGCATATACCCAAAGGATGCACACTCATACCATAAGAATATCTGCTCATCTATGTTCAAAATAACTTTATTTGTAATAGCCAGAATCTGGAAACAACCTAGATGTCCCTCAAATGAATAATGGATAAAGAAAATGTGGTACATTTACAAAACTGTATTACTCAGCTGCTAAAAACAATGACATCATGAAATTTGCAGGCAAATGCATGGAACTAGAAAAAAATTATCCTGAGTGAGGTAATTCAGATCCAGAAAGATAAACATGGTATGTACTCAAAATAAAAGTAGATATTAACTGTAAAGTAAAGGATAACCATGCTGCAATTCACAGACCCAGAGAGGTTAGGTAACAAGGAGTCACACTTGGATCTCTTTGGTAAGGGGAAGTAGATTTCTTTGGTGGTCTGGGAAAGGTGGGGATGGGAACATGAAAGATCATGTGGGGAGTGAGAGTACTGAAAAGAGAAGACTAGAAAGGGGGCATTTTGGTATGAGGTAGAAACTTAGAAGTAGAGAAACTCCCAGGAACCTACAAGGATGAGCCCAGCTAAGACTCCCAGCAATATAGTGTATGTAGCCTGCATTGGCCATCACCTGTGACCAGGCAATGTATACAGTGGCTCTGCTTTTTTTTCCCAACTGCCCAGACCCAAGTAATCACATCAGAAACTGTATTAATTTAGAACACTGTTTGACCAATGACTCAGGCATATTCCTAGATAGTTCCTGCATCTTAAATTAACTCATTTCTATTAATCTATGTATTGCCACAAGGCTGTGTCTTACCGGTCATGTTCTGGCACCTTTCTCCTTCAGCAGCCCCATGGCATCTCCTCAACTCTACCTACTTTCTCTACATATCTCTGTTCTGATTTTCCACCTGGTTTTATGCTGCTAATCCATTGGCCAAAACAACTTTACTCATCAACTAATAAAAACAAAACATATAAAGAAGGACATCCCACATCAAGGCAAGATTTTCCATAGAGGGGGTGGGATACCAACCCAGCCACATAACCTTCAACCTACGCTGTCCTGCCTATGGGACATGCTGGGGTAAGAGTGGCAGAGACTGTGGGAAGGACCAACCAATGAATAATCCAGCTTGAGACCCAAGCCATGAGAGTGAGCCCAACCCTGACACTGTCTGGAGCATCAGGAACCAGAGGCAGGATGTCTCAGAGACCAAGCATGAATGACAAAAAAAAAGTCTATGTAATGATGCCTCACGATATTCTGCTATATTCATAGATTGGTGCCTAGCCTAATTGTCATCAGAGAGGCTTTATCTAGCCACTGATGGAAAGAGATGCAGACACAACCAAACATTAGGTGAAGCTCAGGGAATCCTGCAGTAGGGGGGATAAGAATTGTAGGAGACAGAGGGGTCAAGGACATCATAAGAAAAGAAAATCTACAAAAATCAACTAACGAGGGACCATAGGGGCTCACAGAGACTGAACTGACAATCAGGGAGCCTGTAGGGGACTGACCTAGGTTCTCTGCATATATTTAATAGTTGTGTAGCTTGATCTTATGAAACTCCTAACAGTAGGAACAGAGACTACCTGTGATGTTTTTTTTCCGAGACAGGATTTCTCTGTAGCTTTTGGTGCCTGTCCTGGAACTAGTTCTTGTAGACCAGGCTGGCCTCAAACTCACAGAGATCCGCCTGTCTCTGCCTCCAGGGTGCTGGGATTAAAGGTGTGCGCCACCACCGCTCAGATACCTCTGACTCTTTTGCTGGCTTCTGGTACCCTATTCCTCATAATAGGTTCCCCTGACCAGCCTTAATAGGAAGTGTTTAGCTTAGCCTAACTGCAATTTGATACGCCAAGTTTTGTTGATATCCATGGGAGACCTGCCCTTTTCTGAGTAGAAAGGGAGGAGGAGTGGATGAAGAAAGCTGCAGAGGGGATGTGTGGGGAGAAACGGGGAGTAGAGTAGGAGGGAAAGCTGTGATGAGGTTATAGAAATGAAAGAATTCAGAGAGGAAATACATAGTCATTAAAGAAAGGGAAGGTGAACGAAAGCAGGGGCATGGAAGGAAAGGGAGAGCACACATTGTCTGTGTGGCATCATAATCAGTAACAAAGCCCTAAAAGAGAGAAGGGGCATCATCTAATACTGTTTCTAGTATTTATTAGCATTCTAAAAGCACCCACAAATAAAACTACATTTTAAAGATAGAATGAATATTGGAAAACCAAGACAGTTATCATTAGGTGATGCAGACATGGTTCACTAGAAACAGCAAAATCAAATTTGTGTTAGGAAATCTGAATGTAGAAGAAGGTTCTTTACCTGTAGACAAACCATAATCATGAGAATACCCAATGGGGAAACCCCACTTAAAATACAGTGATACTTAGAGAAAGAGTAACAATGAAAGTCAAGATAACTGAAATGCTTTTTACATTCTCGCACAAACACACATGTGCACACATGCAGGTACATGCACAAATCACGCACTTGGTTGTCAGAAGACAACTTGTAGGAGTTGGTTCTTTACTTCTACTACGTAGGTCCTACAGATCAAAGTCAGGACCTCAGATCTGGCAATAAGTACCTTGAGCTGCTGAGCCATCTGCTGCCCCATGTTTAGTTTTCTGACAGGAAGACAAGAGATTGGAAAGATAGAAGTTCTTCCTAAACTCATTAATAAACTTAATGCATCTCAAATTAAAATATAAGATAACATTTGAACTTTACAAAACTTAACTTTTACCTAAGAAAACATATACATAATAATCAGCATGAACAGCAAGAAGAGAGGAATTTGCCACTAGCTATCAAATCCTTTATCTCTACTGCATGTATTAGCTTTTTGGGATCCTATTCTCTTTGGATGTATACCTTGTTCAGCCTACACGTAGTAGGGAGGGCCTTGGACTTTCCACAAAGCAAAGTGCCTTGCCCTCTCTTAGTATTAGAGGGGGGGAATGTATGGAGGTAATGTGAGGAGGGGAGGGAGTGGGAATTTGGATTGGTACTTTTTTTAAACATCTAATAAAAAAGAAACTAAAATAAACAGAAAACAAAATAGGAAAAAAGACCTACACAAACATATATGTGAAATTAAAATATAACAAATGCAGACATTGAAAAAGTCTGGAAACAGATGCATCATGTAACAAATAGCATTACACAGATAACCAGCCATTTGGAAAAGGCTAAAGTTGAATTCCTAACTTCTTGCAGCAAAATAAATCCTAGATAGATGAGAACTACACATAGTAAAAGTGAAGCAGGAGGGCCAGCAGAAGTCACAGCAGGGAAAGGCTCCTGACTTTGATCTGGGGAGAACACAGTGGACAGAAGCCAGTTCCTGCACATTGTCCTTTGACCTCCCCACATGCCCTGCTCTACACATGCCCATTTGCAGACACACTTCACATATAAACATTAAATAAAGTGTAACTATAACTTTTAAAATGAAAAATGAACAGGAAAATAGCACAAGCGATTATGAAGAGCTAGTTCATATTCTGTGTCGGAGAAAATTTAAGTTGACTATAGAGGAGCAAAGACATATAGAAAAGGACAGGATAGTTACTGTAAAGGCAGTCTCTACTACCCCTCCCTATTATATTGTAGACATTGAGAGCAGAAGCAAGAGTATCAGGTACCATAGAGGCACCCCTATCATGTCTGAACTTCTGAGAGAAGACACAGTGTAAGGATTCTGATAGGATTTGTGATACCAGAAACATTTTTTTTCCTTTTTAATTTTAAAGAGAGTACCACACAACTCCATGAATTTGACAGTCATTAACCCTGTGAAGCCCATCCCCAGAAATAAGAACACACATTTCCATCAACACCAGAAGATCCCTTGTGACTCCTGATATCCATTTCCTCTAGGTTCACAGTGAGGAGTATATACAGCTCTGGTTTCCCGAGATCCTTCCATCGTGTCTACTGAAGTTTCACCATTTCATTATTGTGGACTATTCTGTTGCACAAATACATCACTTCCTAGTTGACATTTAAATCATGTGCAGTCTTCAGCTAGGAGTTAAACTTCCAAAAAATGTGTTTCAGACAGAGTTAATTTTTCGGAAGCATCTAGTTGTGGTGAATTGTATGATAAATGAATATTTAACTTTTCAGAAATTGCCAAGCAATTCCTTAAAGCAATTTTATCATTTATTTTTTTATTTTATTACAACCACATGGGTTTCAAATGTTCTTCATTTTTGTCAACTGACTTGGTCAATCTGTTTAATTTTGACTAAATGAATGCACAATGACAGCTTACTGTATTGTAGTTTGTATCTTCCTCATGACTAAAAATATTGAGTACCTTTCCTATGTATCCACTGGTCATCAGTACTATACTGTAAAGTTCAATTCTTCCCTTGCTATCCACTGGTCTTGTCGTCATCCCACTTTGAAGTTGTAAGAGTTCATTATTTTCTGAGTAACAGCCCATGTACATACATCACAAATGTTCTCTCCAACCCCACAGTCTGTCTTCACTTTCTTAAAGTTTCTTCAATTTAGTTTATTCCCAGCATGTATTTTTCGTTTTATGGTTCACATTTCTTGTTTTCCATAAAAGGGAAGAAACAATTAATACTATTTCTTAGTGTTTCAGCAGAAGTCAAAACAAAGTTTGATGTCTCACAAAAATTTGTAGTTACATCTTTTTCTTCTAGTGGAATTAACTTCAATAAGATTTGTCTGTGTGACAGTCTTTAAGAGAACTATTTCCATAATCCCAGTGATGCTAGCTAAAAATGTCAAAGAAGCCCTTGAATGCCTGTGGAGCGGAAGCAAGCTTGTAAAGGAGGAGCTGCAAGCACAAGACACTGTTGCCTCTCTAAAGTACTGCTGGAGAACACAGGAGGAGCCAACAAGAGCATAGTGACCACAACAGGACTGCCACAGGAGGGTGACCAAGTCCTAACCAGGGGGTACCCAGCATCTCTGTTGCTATACTTCAGAAGTACAGTGGGGCAATGGCATCCATGACTTTTCTCTTTCTGATCTCATCACAGCACACTGACCATCTGAGAAATTATTATTTGTAAATAATTATTATTTGCTTTACTGTGAGGTTTTCAGATTAAGAGGAAGTGTACTCAAGGTGAGTGGCAATCAAGGAGCCTCAACTAACTGTGCTTGATTCAAAGTAAGAGAAACCAAACTTCATGCTGAAATGAAGCCTCTGGGGCCTGGGACAGGTGTGTTTTTGACATTCCCCGTTTCTATGAGTATTAAAGTCCTGTTATTTTCCTACACAGCTCCTTCACTAACCACCGACAACTGCTTTAACTCATTATCTTACCACAGACTCCAACAACACGCATACAGATATTCCTGGGATGACCCTCTGTACCCTTACTTCCTACTTCATCCAGAGTTGATGAGAAAATGTGATTCACAGCAGCAGTTCTAACTCATCACATGGCGTGTACACTTATTTCTTACACCTTTAAGTTATATATCCCTGGGACCTAGAGACATTCACATCAGACAGATGATCAAATACTCAGTTCACAATGGGCTCCTGAAGGATTTGAAATATATATTGACCATGGCTGTATACATTCACTAATTAAAAGAGTTAACTGTGCAATGATGGAATTTATCTTAATACAGAGCTTACCTTCTGAAAAACACATTCATGCAAAATGACTCATTGTAAATGGACATGGTAGTGCACACTTGTAAACCTCAGCACTTGGAGAACTGAGACAGGATCATACCGAGTCTGAGGTCAGCCTGGGCTACACATTTAAGTTCTAAGCCAGTTTGTGCTGTATTGTGAGATCTTCTCTCACAAACAGACCAGGGAACAAGCAAACAACACTGCACATTCATTAACAACAGACTAGAGAGGTGCCTGTATCCATACCTCCTCTCAAAACATTTGCCTGCTTTTCCAAGTCAGCAATTTCCATCTTGATATTTTCTTTCATCAAAATATCTTTTTTCTTAGTTATTTCATACTCATCATTGAAGTCTGTAATTTCTTTAATAAACTTTTCCTCTTCCTCTGCTGCTTTTTTCTTTGTGGCCTCCTGAAAAGCAGAAATAAGTTACCAAATGTACACACTGGTTGCACTATCCTTCAGTGATTTAAAATACAAGAATTTGGAGTTATTAGCCAAAGTATCATCATCAGCTCTGTTTTCTGCATCACCAAAAACAGGCTGTGATGACCAAGAACATGTGTTTAAAGACGGGGTCTGTCATACAATATCTTCCATGTGGAAGTTTTATTCTTACAGATTTGGGAGAACTAGTGAGGTAGAAATGCTGACATTTATCATTATGCTTGTATCTGTGAATTTACTTTACAATCATATATGCTACTTTGTCAATATAATGTATATTCAGGTTGAGGAGTAATAGTGAAATGTGAAAATTACAACCTTTACTCAAAGGAACAATGCTGCTTTATAGGAAAACAAAAAACTGATTATCTGAAGGCAAATTATACAATAATCTCAAAGTTAGTTCAAAATAAGCTTTTATGTTGTAAATCAAACATCCACAGGGCACAAAAATATGAATTTAATCCTTTGGACAGTGCAAAAATCTAATTTCCTAACAGCATTAGAAACGTTAGTCTTTTGTATTTTTATTTTTTGGCTGAAGCACCAGCTGTGTGGAATAACTTTTAGAAGCTGGTCATGTCATGAACTGTATTTTGTTCTTACATATGTCTTACGTAAGTTTCCACTTATCTATTCATTGTGTGTACATATATATGCGTATGAGTGTGGACACGCATATTCTGTGGCACACATGTGCAGGGTAGAGCACAACTTGCAGGGCTCAGGTTTCTCCTCCTACCATGCTGCTGCTTACAGGGATTAAAGGGTCATCAGACTTGGTGGAAAGCCCCTTTGCCCTCTTGCTGGCCCAATTATATTTCTCTGAAAGGTCATCTTATGACTACTCACATCTCCAAACTGGCCTATACTCATAACTACTGCTCAGCATGTTGGCTTTGACATAAGATAAAAAGATAAACAATATTTTTCACCCACACCCATAAATATGCCTAAAAGTATAAACCTCTCTGTTTTTCAAGATCATTAAAACTGGGCCTCAACACCAGAGTAATTCAGAGCGGTGGTATTCTTTCTTTTAGGCTCATTACAACTGTAAATAATTTCTGAATTATATCTTTGTCAGCACAACTCTTTCAAACTGTGCTACTCTCCCAGTCAATTTCAAACAGCACTTGATATTTTTATTTGAACAGTACTGTCAGCTGATATGCATACAGATAATTTTCTCAAAGGAAAGATGTACGTATTTAGATGCCTTTGACACAGTTATTGACTTCGATGTTTCTAGATGGCTAGAGACTTACGAAGGCTTGGAGCAGCGTATCCCTTTGGTTTGTAATTTCACTGTGCTGTCTCTCTAACGCATTTTCATGGGTTTTCAAAAGCTCTAAGAGGAATGATTTTTCAGAAAACTGCTGAACCTTCAAAAGGAAAATACAGAAATCAGAATAAAGCAAATGAATACAAATTTTAGGGGCTCAGTTAACTGAACAGGTCTGCAAATGTAACATTTTCTGTAATATCTTTAAGAAGGAAAATTAAATTCCATTCAAAGCCTTCCTGTTCGCACTGTTAAAGGTGACTCGTAGCAGCGAGTTTACAGTGTCCTTCCCCAGCAGGACCACGGGCTCCTTGTGGGCACGGCTCGGCTCGTTTATTTTTCCTCACCACATTCAGCAGAACGCACAGATGAGTACTGAGGCCGTCTGACCGTATACATTGGAATCCACTTCTGGACAGTTGGCTCCAAGGAACAGGCTTGTGAGCCTAGCCTTTAATGGCTGAGCCATCTACCCAGCCCTGTCTCACGACTTATAATGAATCAATCACTTACTATGATCACTAAAAGATGGGATAAAATCTACAGCTCGAACCCAGTCTTGTGACTATAGCTATATGAAATAAGACATAAGTTTGGCTAAATATTCCAAATGTTATTTTGAGAATTCAGTCTTCTAATTTTACTTATTAACTCTGTGGGGGGTCTAATTTTCAGAGACTGCAGCAGGTGGATAGCAGTGTTTGCACTGGCAGGTTGCTGAGGCCAACAGAGTGAGATCCATCCCAGCCTCCTCTAGGCATTCAGCCAAAAGATTTCTCTCTATCTCTATCTCTATCTCTATCTCCTCTCTGTTTTTTGTTTTTTCGAGACAAGGTTTCTCTGCAAACAGCCCTGGCTTTCCTGGAACTCATTTTGTACACCAAGCAAGCACAGAAATCTTCCTGCCTCTGCCTCCCAAGGTCTGGGATTAAAGGCATGCGCCACCACTGCCTGGCCAAGAGATTTCTTACAAACAGGATCAGGGACCAACACTTCCCTCTTCTTCCCCACAAGAACTCACTTTTAAATTTTCATGCCCCATTTTATTTCAAAGATTAAATGATTTCATAAGCACTGATATTAGGTAGAAACTGTTGTTTAATTTGCACTTTTAAAACACCACCTTCTGAGACATGAATTGAATATAAGAATGAAAATCAGAGAAACAGATGCTGAAACAATTTTTCTACAGTGTTTGGTATGAGCCCTCATGAGAATGTATCACCTCCAGTTTAGGGCTGTTCACATCTCTACAGAGAAAAGAAAAATGATACAAATTCAACTGAAATTGCAGAAAGCAAGATTTATATTAACTTCCTCAAGGTGAGAGACAGGATGTGAAATCTCTGTCCCAGAAGATATTGAATAGTAAAGAGCCTGGAACAGTCTCTTCCAGAGGCAAAGGGTTGGCTTCAAAGACATTTTGAAATATTATAGCCACTAAGTCCTAGGAATACTGGCATTTTGAAAAAAATATCAGCAGTGAAATAGAAATGATCTTCCATTTATGTAAGACCATGTACAGCTGCCCCACCTACAGTCCTAGGTGCAGTTTCCATCATCCATATTTTAAGAAAGATGGAGACATAATTTGCATGACTGGAGGTATGGAGGTCACAATGAGAAGTGTCTTGTGTCTGCAATGCAGAACAGAAAATGTGTTTCCCAGACTTCTCCATTTGTTTAGTGTAAGAACATGACACTTCAGGGCTACTTCATGATTATTATACAGATGACAATAAAATAATGTCAACAAGTTTAAGATTTATAAAGGATATATAATTAATTAGGGGTACTTCCACGTCTGTGGTTATCAATTGGGAGTCCTGTAACAATAGCTGATTAGTTTTTGGATCAGAGAATTTTGAATGTTAACATTGGAGATACATAGAAAAGGCACTGATGAAGCAGCGTGTGGTTGTTAAAGACAAGAGAACAAGGAAAAGGAAGGGTCAGGAAGTAACACATTTGCTTCCATTGGGGCTCCCATTCTAGTAGTGGGACCAGGACAAAAAAAAAAAAAACTCATTTAGAGATCTGTCTCTTCTTCACCTGTACATGGTGAAGGACCAGGGGTGGTGAACAATCTGTTCAATTTACTGATACTAGGACTTTTAAAACAAGAATTTCCAAGGTGTTCTGTTGCTGTTGAGAGAAGGATCTCAGCTGGGACCCAGATATCATCACCACGCACAACTCATGCACAGCACAAACACAAGACACCTTGACCTGCCAGTTCTGATAGCAGGTGAGGTGGGGATGCGGATGCCATGTTCTTGAGAGTGCTTCATGCTGACCTGGGGTTGTCATAATTTGGGGGGGGGGACCTGAGAAAGTGGGGGTGCTGGCCAAATCCTGGTGTATCTAGCTATTTCACTTCACCGTCCAGGCTCTGTGGAACTGTCAGGCACTACCTGGATCTGCCAAAATGCTGTTTGGGGTGGATCCAAGTTGACTCCCTAGGGCTTAAAGCTCCTGATCCTTTTCCATCACCTCAGCATCACCTGGACATGTTTGGTCGTCCTGTGCCTCCAGATCTGCCAACAGATGGTAGTCCCACAACAATTGGTGATTAGGAATGGTCAGTGGGTCCAAAACAACATCCTAATGGGACCAAGGAGGTATAAACAATGACACAGTCCCCATGAGTGAGGCAGAGAAGAGACAGCACAGGCTACTCAGTGATTCAAACACAGAGCAGGGGCCAAGAGCTCTGAGCACAAGAGAGACACAGTCACCTGGTACCAGGACTTCAAGAAAAGCCAGAAGGCAAAGAGAGGACTGGGCTGAAGAAATGAAGCCTCACATCCAGGGCAATGGTCTGAGGCGGGTGACCCAACCAGAAACCCAGTTGCCAATACAGAATAAAAGGCAAAGTTGCTAGTGAATGAGAGGGCAGATTTGCTGCAGGTGGAAGATGGCTCTGCTGAGGGTGGAGCAGGTGGTTAGAGGCCCGGCATGAAGTGATTACCTTTCAGTGGGCTCTGCCTCTAAGCAAACATGCCACCGGCAACAGACTTAGTGTAAGAGGTTTACTGGGGGAGGAGAAAGTGGGAGAGTGAAAGGGGGACACCTCCTCCCATCTATCAGGACCTCTGGCAGAATGCTGCAAAGGCTCCATAAAACATCAGGAATAAAGTGCCAGGAAGCAGATTTTTGGTAGGCTTATTCCCCACGAGTGAGGCAGAACAAGATCCAAAGGCGTTTATCAAGCAGGGATAGAGTGAGAAAGACACAAGCAGCTTGGTGATTTGTCAATCAACTCAAGCCCAAAGGACTTGAGGGTCCGAGAAACAAGACAGGCAGGGGCCTCCCACGAGTCTTCCGGCAAAGGGCAGGGGCCAAGTGCTCTGATCCCGAGAGAGCCATGGTTGCCTGGTCACGAGGCTTAACAAGGCCAAAAGGTAAGACACCACGCTGGAGAGACTGGTCTTCACTCGTGGGAAATAGCCGGAGGTGGGGAAGGCAGAGGGGCTCACCAACCACGCCAGTGTTGAATGGAGGGACACAGTAATCCAGAGAAACGAAGCTGTCATATGTGGACCAGGTTTCTGGGTTGCAATGCACCTCAGACGGCTGGTGGGCAGGAGGAAGTGCCAGGAGAGCCTTTCCTGGTCAGGGAACCAATGTTGTAATTTAAAAAAACAAAACAAAACAGGAGCAAGAAGGAGACAGAGACAGAGAGAAAAAGATGGGAGATGAGAAAGGCCCACCTTTCACGAGGGAAAGTGGCAGTGTGCGCAGGAGGTGAATAAGTCGAGACTGCTCATCCGTTTCCCGGCACCAGGCCCAAAATAATCACACAGAAACTATATTAATTAAAATACTGCTTAGCCTATCAGCTCAGGCTTCTTATTAACTAACTCTTACATCTTAAAGTAACCCATTCCTATTATTTTATATTTTACCACAAGGCTCATGGTTTACAGGTAAGGTTTTTAGGGCAGGCATCTTTCTCCTTTAGCAGCTACATGGCGTCTGACTCTGCCTTCTTTTCTCCTTTATCTCTGCTTGGAATTCCCTCCTTGCTCTAGTCTGTGCTGCCATAGGCCCAAGGCAGTTCCTTTATTAACCACTGATAACAAAACATATTCAAAACACACAGAGGGGACTCCCACATCAGAGGTGCACTTAGTGGCTGCAGCTAAGGATGTAGGCTGTCAGAACCCTTAAGGGCAGGTCAGTACAGATGCCTGAATACTAACAGTAACTGCCTGGAGACTCCTTAGCTCTGCTTTACTACAAGGTAACAGCCGGGGAGGGATCTGATGGGAAGACACCTTAAAATACAAATTGCACTAAGAAATATTCCCAAACATAGCAAGTCTGAACTGAGGCACCAACATTCCCATGGCAGTTTGAGTCATTTAAAGTAAATAAAAGTTATAAAACTAAAGAAATTATTAACTCTGCCTCCTAAATTGCCCATGCTCTCAAGACCACTTACAAATATAACGAAAGGAGTGAGAAGTCCCTAATGCCAGGAATACCAGTTTCTCTTTCTCATCTCTATCTATCTTCTGACTGAAAATGAAAATATCTACATAAAGCCTTAATGGCGCAGTCTAGACTCAAATGGCCAAGCTGTGTCAGAAAATGTGCTGTTTTCGAGATGCTGAACTTGGGGCAGTACCACACCCTCGTTAGTTCTGTTTCTTCCTCCCCTACTATTCCCCTGGGCACGGAGGGGCTTGTCTGGTGACTGGGTCTGTGTTCGACAACGTGCCATGTGCGGCTCGTCACTGTCCTTGCTGCCTGCATGCCTCAGAAACTTCCCTACACAACTCAGAAACTGAAGTGACAAGAGCATTTTAGATTACCATTTGATCCAAGTAATGAGAGTCACTCCTCCCGCACCTGACACTGCTAGAAGCAGCTCAGCCTAGAACAAGCCGCACTGTGCTTGCTCCAAAAGCAAAAGGAGGCAACTTTTCATAAGAGACACAAGGAAGACACGCAGATCTCACGTCCCTAAAATCACACAAGGACAGAGGGAAAGCCTGGGGTTATGACAGCCTCGACAGGAAACATTTCAAAGGCCAGAGTGTATCAATGAGCAGACTGCAGCAGACATTAAGGCTTTAGCTTTTCTCTTTCTTTTTTTCCTTTGAAACAGGTTTCACTATGTATCCTTGAGTGGCCTCAAACTTGTAGAGATCCACGGACTCTGCCTCCCTAGCACTGAGATTCAAGGCGTCCGCCATCCCTTCGCCATCCGCCTTTTTACAAAGCAGGTGCATTTCCGAACCACAGTGTCCCAGCAGGACACGACAGTTCTAACGTGGGTCAGCATAGAAACCCTTGTCAGGTCTGCACATCACACCCATCGCTCTCCAACCCCCCACAATCTCTCTCATTCTCCCTTCTCTGACCTATTGTTTTCCCTGGCTATTCCTTAAGTGTGCCAGAACCACTTCCTCTACAGCTTTTGCACAGAATCGCCATTCACTCATCCTGGAAGTCTCTTCTCCAAGACCCTTCAGAATACCAGAAAAAGACATTGTTCCAATCTTGTAGTCACCGGCTTTCTCAAGACTGAAAAAAGTTCAGATGCAAATACATGAATAAATATTAAAATAAGTAGTGTCAAAGATTCTAACAACATAAAAATTACAAACTCTAATGAGAAAACTATACCATAAGCAAAGATTTAAATGGTAAAGGGTTGTTGTAAGAAGAGCGGCAGGGCTGCGTCCCCAGCACCCCGGCCGCCTGGCTAGCTTATGCCCCGAAATAACAACACACAAACTGTATTCATTTAAACACTGCTTGGCCCATTTCTATCTAGCCTCTTCTAGGCTAATTCTCACATATTAACTTAGCCCATTTCTAATCATCTGTGTAGCATCGCTAGGTGCGCTTACCAGGAAGATTCTAGCCTACGTCCATCGTGGGTTAGAGCTTCATCGCTTGTGCCCCCGAGAGCTGAGCTATGGCGTCTTTCTGAGGCATCTGCCCGGGAGAGCAGAGCATGGCGTCTCGGCTCCAGAGAGCAGAGTTGTCGAGTCTGAGCTCATTTCCTCTTCCTCCCAGCATTCTGTTCTGTTTACTCCACCCACCTATGTTTTAACCTATGAGGGCCAAGCAGTTTCTTTATTGCTTAACCAATGAAATCAACAGATTGATATATGACACTCCCACATCAAAGGGTAATAGGTATAGCATAAAAAATGGAATCTATAAGAAATTAAAATTCAAATTAAAACTTCAAAGGAAGCAATATTCTTATAACAACTTATTAATTTCAAGTATATAAATGATGATGTTTTGGCAATTTTCACTGGAATAATTCTGGGAGAATGTCTTAAAAGCTTTAAAAATATGTCTTTGTTGATACATCAATTTGAGTTGTGTTCTCCTAAAAAACAGCAGAAGTTACTAATACAGCAGTAAATACTATCAGTAGAAAATCAGCTAACTAAAATACAGCACAGTATTTATTAGAATACTATGCAGCTACAAAAATTGCTTTTGACCCTAAGTATAATAGAAAATTATTTGAGGAAAATAGGCAGGTATTAAGTAATGTTAAAAAAACGTATAAATCCAGGGTGCTGAAATAGGAGCGGCGGACTGTGTCCCGCCACCCGGCTAGCTTTACCCGAAATAATTACACGGAAACTGTATTCTTTTAAACATCACTTGGCCCATTTCTATCTAGCCTCTTCTAGGCTAGCTCTTGCACCTGGACTAGCCCATTTCTAATAATCTGCTGTAGCCCACGAGCTGGCTTACCAGGAAAGATCTTAACCTGCATCTGCCTGGAGTGGGAGAATAATGGCAACTCCTTGACTCAGCTTCTTTCTCCCAGCCTTCTGTTCTGTTTACTCTTCCCACCTATGTTTTAACCTATGAGGGCCAAAGCAGTTTCTTTATTGCTTAACCAATGAAATCAACAGATTGATATATGACACTCCCACATCACCAGGGGTCTGGAGAGATGTTTCAGAAGCTTAAAGTTGTTGGAGGAGGGTGCCACTTGTTGGTTCCTAGCCGCTTAGCCCCAAAATAAGCACTCAGAAAACAATATTATCTGCAATACTCTTTGGCCAATAGCTTAAGCGTATTTCTGGCTAAACTCGTATCCTAAACTAACCCATCTCTATTATTCTGTTTATCGCCTCGTGGCTATGGTTTACCAGCTAAAGTTCCCAGTGTCTGTCTCCGGAGAATCCATAGCTTCTCCCTGACTCCGTCCTTTTTTCTCCCAGCATTCAGCCTAGCTTGTCCTGCCTACCTAAGTTTTGCCTTGCTATAGGTCCAAAACAGTTTCTTTATTCATTAATGGTAATCACAGCACACAGAGGGGCTCCCACAGCATAAATACTGTTCTTGCAGTAGACCTGATTTCAGTTCCTAGAACCCACACTCCTCTTGCCTATTTCCAAGTTTTTGATAATTCTCATGACAAGCATGATAAGGCTTTCTTTGAAGAATTATACGAAAAACTAATTTTGTTCCATGAGAAGCTCAGAAGTCTTGAGTTTACAGTTAGCATTAGAGAACTGAAGTCATTATAAAGAAAGGTATCACAGGCTGAAGAGATAGCTGCATTCCCAGCACAGAAGTCAGGCTGCTCACGTCCACTGATTACTGCAGCTCCACTCTGGGTGCCTTCTTCTGGTCTCCACAGCAATACACACATGCATGCATACACAAACAGACAGACAAATGATGGTATCGTAATTTATTTACCAATCACAGTGTGACTTAGAGGTTGTACAGTGAATGTTTTATGAATGACTGTAGATTCTCAGGAGATTTGAAAATCATAATTTTTCTAAACTCATAGATCATAAGCAAATCTGAAAGGGTCTTCTTCAGTGCTGTAGCTCATGGGGCTGCAAACTCAAATTGAGTCTAACATTTTCTCAAATTGAAGCACAACTTTAAAGTATTTTCCTCCTAGTTCAAGGAGATCATTTTTCTGTTCAAACCATGGCTGATGCTTGATATATAATTCATTTAGATACTTCTTTTGAAAATAGGAGTGGTAGCAGAATCCTGGGTTTTACAATCAGGAACAGCCGAGTGGATTTTCTACTCTATGGACACAAGCTACTAAGCATTCCACTTGGATGGTTTACAATCCACTGCATCAGAAGAGCTAATGTACATGTTGTTACAGTCTGATCTAAACTGTTATTCTAAATATTCTTTGGATTTTTCCAAGTCATGAAGACAGCACTAAGAAGAAGTCCAATAAATGCTATATATGATATTTTCTTTAATTTGAAGGCAATAATTTTAGTTCTGTGACCATAAAAAGGAGATGTAACATTATAGAGGCCAGGCCTACTCACAGAAGAACCAGTCACAAGCATTTATCAGGTACTGTGTGCGTGTGTGTGTGTGTGTGTGTGTGTGTGATATTTATCAGGTGCCCTTGTCAAAAATGAGTATTCCAAATTGTTAACTAGCACCTAGAAGGGTCTTCAGTCAGTGTCATTTAGGAATCAAAAATAAAATCCACAATAAAGCACCACACTACGCATGCAGGAATAGAGTTTTTTGAAAACCCAGTGAAGTAGAAAGTAGCAAGTGCTGACAAGGACAGAGACATGGAGCCCTCACACACACACTGGTATAAATGCAGAAGTGTGTAGTTGATGTGAAAACCATCTCACATTTCCTGAAGGAAAAATATATCAAATAGGAAACAGTCCAAAGGTCCCATATGCCCTACCAATTCCACTCCTAGATGGAGTACTAAAAAAGATTTGAAAATATATGTTTACTCAAATACTTGTGAACAAATATTCATAGCAATGCTATTCAAAACAACAAAATAATCTGAATGGTCACTGATAAACACACAAAATAGTGTGTGGACATAAGGAACATTATTCACCCACAAAAGGGAAACGAATACCATTGATCATGCTATAGCATGGATGAGTCTAGAAATACTGTATAAGACACAGGTAAGTCACAGAATGTTACTACTGTGCACCTACACCTGTACAGCATGTCCACAGGCAACAGAGGTGGACGGCTTAGGATGTGGGGCTGGTGACCCCTGGGAGCTTAGGGACTATGCGGTGAGACACAGGTGAGTCACAAAATGTGCACCTATATCTGAACACCATTTCCACAGGCAACAGAAGTTCATGGCCTAGGATGCAGGGCTGGTGAGCTTTGGGAGCTTAGGGACTATGCAGTGGCTGCTAACAGACGCAGTGCTTTTTTCTGGGAAGATGAAAATGTTCTACAATCAATGACCACAGTACAACCTTGTGAAAAGATTATAAATCACTGCTTTCTAACTTTAAGGGATGTAATTTTTTTTTTGTAAAGTGACCTAGCAGCTGTGTTCTCACCCTCGTCTTAAGAAAAAAGATCATCACAAAAGCTTCAGTGCCCTGTACACCCTTCCCTGATTACAGCTATCTGCCACCCCTAACAGGGACAATCACTGTCTTGATGTGCTATTTATCATCCCATGAATGTCATTATACGTTAACTATATTTACATACCCTCACAGGACAGACTTGTGCTCCATACATTTGATGCTCTTGCACTTACATAGCTTCTGTGGGTTGCTTTTTAGCATCTTATGTTTTGAAGATGAATTATTTTCAAGTTATTGTTTATTTTTTATTGATTTTATTGACCTATATATTTCTTCTCTGCTCCCCTCCTTCTCTTTCCCCTGCCATTCTGTCTCCCATGATTCCCATGCTCTCAATTTACTCAGGAGATCTTGTCTTTTGCAAAGTCCCATGTAGTTTAGATCTATGTAAGTCTCTCTTAGGGTCCTCATTGTTGTCTAGGTTCTCTGGGATTGTAAACTGTACACTGGTTTTTCTTTGCCTTATGTCTAAAAGTCACTTATGAGTGAGCACATATGATATTTGTCTTTCTAGGTCTGGGTTACCTCACTCAATATGATGTTTTCTACATCCATCCATTTGCCCGCAAATTTCAAGATGTCATTTATTTTTCTACTATGTAGTAATCCATTGTATAAATGTACCACATTTTCCTTATCCACTCTTCGGTTGAGGTGCATTTAGGTTGTTTGCAGGTTCTGGCTATGACAAACAATGTTGCTATGAACATATCTGAGCACATGTCCTTGTGGTACAATTGAACATCCTTTTGGTATATACCCAAAAGTGTATTGCTGGATCTTGAGGAAGGTTGTTTCTTAATTTTCTGAGAAATCACCATACTGAAATCCAAAGAGGCTGTATGGGTTTACACTCCCAACAGAAATGTTAACTAACACCTGACACCTGGGATTGAGAAGCTATTATTCCTTGCAATAGGAACCTAGTTTGTCTTTGATCCCGTTTTGGGGCTTTCTCCAGGCATCCCAAACTACCACTAATCTTTATTAAAAAAAAAAAAAGTCCACTTTATATCCTGAAAGGCTTTAAAGGTATTCACGTAGAGTGATTCATCCTTAGCTAAGAGACAATGTGGGGCAAGAGGCTGAGACAGTGGATCGATCTGCAGGAGAGCCTGCTTGCTGGTTTCTGACCGCCCCGCTGCTTAGCCCCAAAACAATCACACAGAAACTGTATTAATTAAAACACTGCTTGGCCCCTTAGCCTAGCTTCTTATTGGCTAACTCTTATATTAGTTTAACCCATTTCTATGAATTTGTATATCACCATGTGGCAGTGGTTTACCAGCAAAGATTCTAACTAGTGTCTGTCTCAGGCAGAGGATCAATGTCAGAGATAAGCCAATTTGTAACGGGAAGGCCACTTATTTGTCCCAGGTGTCCAGAACCAAAATAATCACATAGAAACTGTATTAATTAAATCTCTGCTTGGCCCATTAGCGCTAACTTCTTATTGGCTCTTACATATTAGTTTAACCCATTTCTATTAATCTGTATATCACCACGAGGTCCTGGCCTACCAACAAAGTCTCAGCACATCTATCTCCGGTGGTGGGTCCATGGCATCTCGCTGATTCAGTCCTTCTTCCTCCCAGCATTCAGTTCTGTCTTCCCTGCCTACCTACGTTCTGCCCTATCAACTGGCCAAGACAGTTTTTTATTCATAAATGAAAGCAACACATGGAAAAAAGAACCTCCTACACCATGGATTATCAAGGGCTCAAGGACAGCCTAGGATAGATGCAGATTTAAAGGCCAACCCCAGGTATAGATTGAGATCCTACCTATTAAACCAAACAAAATCCCAGACTCCCCTGCCAATGCTGAATACTAAATTCTGACCCTTGCGCTGCAGGTTGAAATGTTTGAGGACTTTCCTCCTAAAACCCTCAAACACTGGGCTGCACAGCAGAGCAGCAACTACTGGTCTCCATCCTTCTCCCTCCAAGCTTCAGGAACACTGTCGAGGACCAGAGCAGCGCTCTGGAAGGATGCATGGAACAGAGAAGGATGGTGACAACAAATACAGAACAAGAACAAGCTAATAATTGATCTTTAATAAATGGTCTGTAACACCCTTTCGGACCTCTAGCACATGTGCAAACAACAACAACTATTGTTCAGTGAGCCCACAAAAGCAAGGTTTTTGCTATTGGTGGCCTGATGCAAGGACAGCTGAGAAAGTCATGAATCTCCACTTACATGAGCCAGCAACACCCTATTGTTTTTTCAGCAGAATCTCTGTTGTGCAATGAGCTAACAAGAGTCTTCTTTCATCCATGTCTTTAAGTAAATTTTATCAATTAAAAAAGTATTAGCAGGCCGGGCGGTGGTGGCGCACGCCTTTAATCCCAGCACTCGGGAGGCAGAGGCAGGCGGATCTCTGTGAGTTCGGGGCCAGCCTGGACTCCAAGAGCTAGTTCCAGGACAGGAACCAAAAGCTACAGAGAAACCCTGTCTCGAAAAATTAAATAAATAAATAAATAAATAAATAAACAAACAAATAAATAAAAGTATAAGCAGTATAAGATAAAACATTTTCTTTAATACACATTTTTTTTTGATTTTTCGAGACAGGGTTTCTCCGTAGCTTTTGGTTCCTGTCCTGGAACTAGCTCTTGTAGACCAGGCTGGCCTCGAACTCACAGAGATCCGCCTGCCTCTGCCTCCCGAGTGCTGGGATTAAAGGCATGCACCACCACCGCCCGGCTAATGCACAATTTTTAAAAGAAAACAAATCACCTCAACTAAAACCTGTTTTAATATTATAAATTGATATTAACGTATCATATAATATATAATAATTTATGGCTTTTTCTTTCCTTGATTTAATAATTCAGAACCAAAAGATGACTTCTCAAGTTCTTAGAGAGTGACTGACCTTACCAATTAGATGGCAGAGACATATAAAAATATAACTGGAGCCATTTTATTACTTCATTCTAATATATTCTCTTTAGAATTCATAAAACATTATTTTATTGTTCTTAAGGTGTTTCTGCATACCTACAAGTAACATTCAGACCAATCAGGTTACTTTTAGGAATACAAATGTACCTACATATACATACAAGCATGCAATAAAAGAGTAGACCATGATTTTGGAGGAGAGTAGGGAGGCTTATGGGATGGTTAGAAGGGAGAAAGGAGAGGTGAGAATGTTGTTTATATTATAATCACAAAATTAAAAAAGAAAAATATATTTATCCAGCAAAATATGGCAAATATGATAATTCGTCTAATCCTTTCCTCCATTTACCTATCTCACAGGAGTATGGAGAAGTATTGGGTTTTATATGTTTATAAAAACTACCCAAACTATAATTACATGCCATTTTTTACACATAAGAAACTCAATGGGTTGCTTCTAAGAATTTACGCTAGTTCTCTAAGCATTAATTTTAGTTCCTCTGACATCCACACTACAAACTCTTCCACTGACCAGTGGAACTTTAGGCAGACCAGTGAACGTTAAGGCAACCACAGCATTCTCCCAGCTTCTGCTTTCACATACTAAGCGTAACTGGGCATACTGTAGCTGCCCAACTCACTCATACAACCTGAGACTTTTAAAAGATTCATCCAGTCCTGAAAGGCAAATGCTATCATTCAAGTTCTAATTACATGCTACCTAGGTTCCATAGATTAGGGGAAAAAAGAATACTATACTTCTGAATATATTTTTGACCACATGCAATTTCCTAAATAAATGACCAAATAGTTTCTAAATATACAAATATACAAGAGCTAAAGTATTGCTCCAGTGAGGTCATGTTCTAGCTTCTCTTCATGCTGTTTCTGTTTGATAAATGGGTCAATAAGCACCAAGTCAAATATTCAAGTAAATGTATTTCCATTGTTATTGGCAGACATATAATTAACTCTGATTAAAAAAGAAACAGAGAATCAATTTATGATTACTACTTTAGCTCTTCCCATTATTCATTTACATTATAATCTTAATTCCACTTTAAAAATCTTTATATATATATATATATATATACACCATCTTGACTCTAATTATAAATCAAATTACCTCAACTACAAGTTAATTTTGTATGAACTGTGACCCTCTTATGCTAGTTTTATTAGTAAGATACAATTAGATTATTACCCATGTATATGAGCTGATTAAAAAGCAATGGACATTTATAAGCCTAAATTAATTAGTAATTTCAATGAATGCTTTTAAACAATATTAGAGATTTGCTGTGTTTTCTCTGGCACAAACAATTAAATCAACATTTTCTTTAAGTGTGTGTAGATGTTAACACCACATTTCCATTATCAGGTAAAACAGGTAGCTAACAAAGAAAGTATTACAAAGAATAATAATTTGTCTTACAAAAGAAACATTACAAAGGAAAAAACATTTAAAATAAAATATTTACTATCTGCTGTCAGGACAGTATCTTCACCAATCCCAGAAAAAAATGCACTTTATGCAAAAACTTACAGAGGTGACCTTTAAAGAATATTGCCCCTAATGCAAAGCTTCAGACGCATTACTACATGTCATGAAAGAATGATCAGGATGAGCTCAAGAATCTGTTTTAATAGAGTTATATTTTCCTTAACCAATTGTGTCTTTTGTGGTAGTTATTTTGGTTTTATATTATATGTTACAGACAGGTCGTTTCAACACTCAGCTTCTTCACCTACAAAAGTGGAATGATGGTTCCTCCTCTCAGCGTGACTGCCAGAACTAAAGGAGTCAATGTGGTCTTTGGACAGTACCCAGGACATGAGCACTATTAGCAGGCAAGAGCAGGGAGTATGGAGGTGGTGATGTCTGTCTGTCTGTCTTTCTCTCTTGTCTCTCTTTCTCTCTGTGACCTTTTCCTTCATTGGCTTCTATTTGCCAACTTTCAAATTATCTTAATTTTCTTCAAGGAAAAGACAGCTACATCATGACACTCCATGTTTTGCCCATCCCACCAGCTTTGGGCATTGTCACTGCGGGCTACTTTCTCTCTCATTATAGGAAAACAAGAGCTAAGGGCTCAATGAATAATAGCCCCAAATTATATTTTCAAAGACAGTCTCTTCTAGTTGAAAGGGGAGGCAAGGACAGACTGATGGGTGGTGCAGTACACACAGTTAGGAGGAACGCATCCAGGTATTCTACTGCACAGCATGGTGACTATAGCTAATAACATACACTAAAAGATTCAAAGATATGTAATGTTTTCACCACAAAGAGAAGATAAATGTTGGCATACACACATTAACCTGGATTTGAGCATTATAAAATGTATGTAAAAAACACATGGACCCACAAACATGTACAAATTTGTGAAATTACTTTTACACTCTTAGTAAAGAACACACTCACATACAATGTTTTTTAAGCAAGAAACACAAGGAGAATAAAGGTGGATAAGAAAAATAAATCTAAAAATGTTCTTCTCAAAGACTGAAATCATGAGTCTGTGCTGATGATTGGTAGAGGAATTTTACATAGCTATCCAGGGAGGACTTTATGATGTATGAGCAGGATGGGGAAAGAAGAATGGATACTCACTGGGGGATGAAGCCTCCAGAATTACATTATTCACAGAAAACTTAAAATTCCTCACAATTGTAAACTAAATTAGAGTGATCATTTACAAATTTATATTTAATTTACATATAAATTTATATTCAGTATGTAAGAAAATGAATATTTTATAGACAAAAGTATAGTAACTATGTAAACAGACTAAGCACACTGCTTGCATAGTTAATCTTTAAGTGTTGGAACACTATCTGTGTCCTCCTACCCAGAGTGTGGCCACCATGTGGTCTCACCATCTTCACTGTCTGTCCCCATCTTCGTGATCAGGGTGCAAAGAGCCCCTAAAAGCACTTTTATTGCCCCTCTCTGGTCAAATCCAGAATCACTTTCCTCCTACTGTATGCACCAGCCCTCGGCTGGGGTCTAGAGTCCTCCCTCAATGTTCCTGGGGCATATCTGGCCCCTCCCTTTGCTACAAGGTTTCTTCTACTACATCCCTTTGCTTCCCCGAAATTCTACCCAGAGCTCAGAATCTTTCCTGAAGCTAGCAGATTCTCTTGGTTCAATTTTTTTAAAACCCAGGACTTTACAAAGGCATCAGAAGGAGAAATGAGAGCGAGAAAAGGATACTTTTAGATGAGGCATGTCCAAAAATGTGGTAGTGAACTGAGAAGCAGAAAGCCAATGCGCATTGAAAGATACACACAATCCATTACATCCACACAGCATACTTAAATTATTTAGCATTTAAAGTTTATATGCTGTACTAACTACTTATTGAACAATTATTCTTTCAACGACATTGTGTTCTCTTATAAACATTAACCATCACACAAAATGGACAATGAATTCATTATTTAAGGCTGGCTTCCTTGGGGCCACTTCCTATTAAAAACTAAAGATACCGCCGGATTCAGAACATTAAATATTAGACAACGCAGAATTAGAGTATCTATTTCTCGAGTTTCCTGGCTGAAGGGTAAGTAAACAGTGACAGTTTCCCACAGCCAAGATCAGATCTTCTCAAGCACTAATTAGCACGCTCTACGCATCCTTACCTTGGATTCCAACTTGACTTTCTCTTCATTGAGATCCTCTGTCGCTTTCTTAATCCTCCCACGACATCTGGTAATTTCTGACCTCACTGCAACACACACGCGCGCACGAAATCTTAACTCGCATGCACCTTGAGTCTCAAGTCTCCATCTCAGAAGCAGTTGGCATGTGACTTTTCAACTGTCGTTCCCTCCAGACTGCAAACTCCCCTCCTTGACCTCCCCCCCCTCCTCTGCTCCTACACCCCGCTCCAGAAGGCCCCATAGGGCAGGACCCCTGACCTTCCCGCAGCGCCCTGCGGCTCTCCTCCGCCTGGTGCTCAGTGAAGATGATGTGCTCAAACAATGACTCCAGACTCATCTCGGCGGCTCCTGCGGATCCTTCCTGCGCCTTTAAATATTTTATACAGGAGCCTGAGGATCCTGGAAAACACAAGCAAGAAGGCTTCCAGGGCAGTGCCCAGCTGGGCTGCCCGCAGCACCCACGCCTGCGCAGGCCGGGCTAGCAGGGCAGAGGCCAGGGCCTTGGCCTTGCTCCTCAGTCCTCTCCGCCATGCCCTGAGGGTTTCCAGCCTTGCCTGTGTCTGTGGTGGACGCAGCTGCCCCGAGAAGCCAAGGGGGAGGGCAGCAGCCTCTGGGGGGCGAAACTTCCCGCTCCTCTCCAGGGAGCTTCCCCTTGGGTGTGCTGGCCTCGTGCTGGCCTCGTGAGAACCGGACCTGGGAGGAGAAGCCTCGTGCTGGACTCGCGAGAACTGGACCTGGGAAGAAAAGGCATCGTGCTGGCCTCTTTGCTATTCTCGCGAGAACTGGACCCTGGAGGAGAAGCCTCATGCTGGCCTCGTGCTGACCTCGCGAGAACTAAACTCAGTAGGAGAAGGCCTCGTGCTGGCCTCTTGAGAACTGGACCCAGGAGGAGAAGCCTCGTGCTGGTCTCGCGAGAAGTGAACTACAGGAGCCCCGTGGAACCATTCTGCGCTCAGGGGTTTGGACCTTTGGTAGAGCTGGGAAGCCCAGTGTGCAAGTCACAGACACCGGTGTTATAAAGTGCAAAGGACCCGGGGTTTTAAATATCAACTTCTGCAAAGTCTCACCCTCGGAGGCTAGCAAAGACTCCTACAGGTGTACAATGTCTGACATTCCCCCTTAATCATCCTTTGTAATCAGGGCATCATCTTTTTTGTCTCCTCCGAAATTAATCCTTGCCTTTTGTAATCAAACCTTGGTAATATTAACGCTTCAATACCTGCACAATGTGTGTCAGAGACCAAAATGGTTGCTAATTAAAGCTTAAGTGTGAAAGGCACCTTTGGGGCTTTTGAGTGAGATTTTTTTTTTAATTAAAAAAAATGTTTTCAGTTTTGGTAGGTCAAAATATTGACATTGTGATAAACATTTGACTTTATTGTGAATGTAAAATTGACAATGGCTAGACTTTTTTAAAAAGTAACTTCTATTTCTAATTGCTTAAAATTAAGCAAAATGAGGTAAACGCAAATTTTGTCACATCCAATAGACTTAATTAATAGCCCATTAATACCTTAATATAATCAGTTATAAATTTTAACTAATTCTGAATTTCTACCTTAATTTTCATTAAGTCGTGTCTGCATGAAATTTAACATTTAAACTAACAGAATACATATTGAAAACCGTAATGAATTGGAAAAGAATTGCTCAGAGCTATTCAGAACAAATAGTGATGAAAACTTACAAGCCTTTTGGATAACCCTTCTTACCAAGCATTTTTGTATTTACAACCTTCAAGTCTCAGGAATAAGGAGTAATAATCTTATTTCGTTACTTATGTAATATCCAACCACATAATGGTTAATATATAATTCCATTATATACTCGATATTATTTATCTTCTAAGTGCTCTGTTTCTGAGCTCTCTCAGTCCATTTCAGATGACTTTTGTCATTCATTTTCTAGTTTACTTCTGGAGACAGACATAAAATATTCCAATAAAAAATGAGTTTAATAAACTAGTTATCTTGATGTGTGTCAATTCTTTTAATCAAGGTGCTCATTCTGTTTTTGTTACTAAAGGACAGAGACCTAAGTAACTTGTCCATAGTCAGGTATGATACCTGCGATAGAGACAATTCAGCACTCGGATCCTGTTCCCTGCCTCATGAAGAGGCACACTTTGTATATGAAGGCAGACTGAAACCAAGAAATCAGGGATTAAGAGGTATGAATTCGGTTTGGATTCAGCTGTGATTTTCTTATTGCGTCATAAGCATAATGGACTTACCATTTTATTTGTAACTCTTTGTGAGCAGATTCTCTAATTCATGATCCTCTGTGATATGTGTGCACGTGTACAGTTTAGATATACAGGAAGGAAACGAGCTCTCTGTCTATTCACGGATGAAAGATGACTCTGATTACAGCTTGAACCGCTTCCTTCGAGCACCTGCATGGAGGTTCCTAAGCTGTGTCACGGTGACCATAAAAGCAAAGGATTTCTGGAGAGAGTCATTACCAATTAGCATTGCTCCCTTCAGAGTTCTTTCTTGTGGTCTTGCCTAGGAGCCGTTCTCACAGAAAGGCTGGTTTTTCAAAGCAATGATGCCTTTCTAGCACTGTAATTTTACTAGTTACACTCAAACTCCGTCTGCCATTTAGTATGCACTATCTGCACTGAAAGTTGGCAGAGTGAATTCTGGGAGGCCTTGGGAAGCCTGCCTGCCTCTCTCACACGTGAGAACAAGAGAAGGATCAGGCAGAGAAGCACCATCCTCCTGCTCTACGGTCCTCCAGACACTCCAGAACATCCTAGCCTTTTAAATCTTAGTGGAATCTTCTTAGATGTATTACAGCTATAGACACTAGCTGGGTTTTAAATTTTAATTTTGTTTATTGAAATAGTCATAACTATGTAAGCCTGCAATTTAAATTTTACCGTTTTCATAATAATGAATTGAAGTAACATTAAGATATTAAAATCTAACTTTATTCATACATTTTGTATAATGTTGAGACTATTTTCTCTTATAGCGATGCATGCTGATTGCACCCCATAATGTACAGAGTAAGGTTGGCATTATTTAAATTTATGCCAAATAAAAATGGTATACGACATGATAAAACTTTGTGGGCACACTATTTTCTGAAAATGTATTTTCTGAGTCTAAAAATGGGAAATGATTCATTCAACAACTGTTTGATGAGTTTCTGCTTTTCATTCAGCATTCATTCAACAAATATTATTGAATATCTCCTATGTGCTATGTTAGAGAAACAACCACAAGATTTAATAAAAACAGAGCTACATGAAAAACCCATTTTTCTTCCCCTGGATAATTCTAGCCTCATTGGAGAATTATTATATTTCTCAGCATTTTGGCAGCAGGATAAACAACTGCTTTCAGATGCTTCGACAGATGTTCCTCAGAAGGAAAGTCAATTATTTGCATTATGACGCCCACATGATTCCCAGACCTAAACTTTCCATCTGTGCACATTTCACCAAATTGCCTACCTATGGAACGCGACTGAGGATCATTCACCGCGTCTCACCCTCGGCATTGGCTTCTGATCACTTAGCACCTGGGCCATGCAGACATCAATAATTGTTTTTGCTAGAAGGCCTTATAGAAGGCTCTGTTGTTCTTGTGATTTAAAATGCATTTCTTCTCCTTTCTTAGATGGATGACTTTCCTAAGTTCTAACCCAGGCTTGCAAATACCCACTAGCCCAGGGCATATATATTGCCATGAAAGAAAGAAAAGTAATTCATTCATTTTATGTTTTTCTTAGGGCATTCACCATAAGGAAAAAAATATTGTGGGTTCAACTAAGTTTAACAACCTTTTATTGAGAATCTACTAAGTTTGGATCTCTCTCATGGGTATTAAGAAAGCTACAAAGCTAGAAAGCTGCCAGCCCTGCCCTTCTGGAGGTCACGGTCTACCCAGTGGGGCAGAGCTTACACTAATAGCTTCAGAATAAGTGTTATGTAATATTTTCATACCTGTGCTTTTCAAATTTGCTGGAGGAGAGAGAATATTTCTGATGCAGACCCTCTAGGAAGACTTGCCAATAGAGGTAAATGGCAGTCAGACGGTTAATAGAAGGGACAACAATAGGAAGTCATATGCGACCAATATTAAGTATTTCACATTTTCACATATATAATATAGATTCATTTAATGCTTCAGGAAGTGAGTGGAATGTCCATATTGGTCTGCAGAATAAATTGACCGCCTGGGTTAGAAGTACTAAGAAAACAAGACTACCAGTTTGCATGTTGAATATTGAGTAGCATGCTGTCTTAGTTCATCTGGGCTATAATTGCAAAGTAACATAAACTGGGCAGCTTATAAACATTGGAAATTTATTTCTATTTTGAAAGCACTGAAATTCAACATTAAGGTGTCTCTACATTCAGCGTGGGCCTGCTTCCTAGTTCATAGACACCTACAGGCTTCACTGTTACCAGGCAGGTGGGACTAGTTAGTACCGTGCCTCCTTTTCCATAGAAACACAGATTTCAATCGCTTGATCCCTGCCCTTGTGGTCTAATAGGTTCTTCAGAGTGTCACGTCTGGTAGCAGCAGCTTAGGAGTTAGGGTAAGACAATGAAGTGGGGAGGGAGACACAAATGTTCACACCACAGCACTCACAGTGTGCCAACCAACATGGAAATCACTGACTGGGATGAATTATCACTACCAGCTCAATAACCCAATGGGAACAGTTCGCTGTTGTGTTGACCACTGGGCAGAGAAAGCTGGATAACTCTTCCATTGTCCAGGAGCAGGAAGGAAGCAGCAGAGTCAGGATGTGCGTCCCCATCATCTAGGAGCTTCTTCAGTCTCTGAAACCTCAAGGAAAAGATGTTTTGAGCATGTTTCATCAAAGGTAGACATCTCTAAAACCTCTTATTATCAATTAATACTTATGAAGACAATCTCAAACATATATCCTATATTTTAATATGAATTAAGATAACATGTGACTGAAGGAAATACAGTTTTGGTAGAAGCTGATGGCCCACACCTTTAATCCCAGCACTCGGGAGGCAGAGATAGACAGATCTGGGAGCTTGAGGCCAGTCATGGTTACAGAGCAAGACTCCGTCTCAAAAAATAAAATGCTAGTAATGGACCTTGCCTTCAGATTTAACCAGCTGTGTATCCAATGTGTGCAGCTAGGCAGAAATCTCTGTGAGATGTTGCATTTGTTTCCCAGGGTTTATATTAGCTTCCTATGCATCCTGGAACAGCACCACACCAAAGGTCCTGAACAAGAGAACTGTTCTACTGCAGCTCAGGGGGCCGCAGGTCAGAGCAAGCTGGCAAGGGGCACTTGGGGCGTGGATCTCCCACCTCGTCCTCTGGAAGTCCCCATGTGTGTGCCTTTCTGCTCCCTCTTTTCTCCTTTGAAGGATACCAGTCATCTTAGGTAAGAGGACTCCAGCTCATCAAGATGACCTCATCTCAGCTCATCATACCTGCAAATGTCCCAGTTTCAAGTGCAGTCACTCTGCTGTGCTGGATGCAATGACTTCGGCACCTCTCTGGAGAGGACACGCGACCCAGAACAGACCTGAAAACCCAAGCCTTAGGAAACAGGCTTTTTACTTTGTTTTATAACTAGTACAGTTTTTCAGTACTAGAGTAAAGCACGCTAGTGGCGTAAAGGGGCTTTAGGAGTCAGTTCCCCGGGGACTGAGAGGTGGCTCAGCGCTATCGCAGTGAGCTCGAGTTGTGTCCCCAGCACCCACACTGGGTGGCTCAGAACCACCTACCACTCCAGCCGAGAGGGAATGCGGTAACCCTGGTCTCCATGGGTACCCGTACTTGTACACATACCATGCATGTACACACTCAAAATTCATTAACAAATAGAAGGAAATCTTTAAAAATAACTTTAAAAGTCTTATACAATCTTTCCTCTTTCTACCATTTTTTGAAGGGTCACTGTGCGTAGTGCTAGCTGTCCTGGATCTCACTATGTAGACAAGGCTAGCCTCAGATCCACCTGCTTCTGTCTCCAGAGTACTGGGTTTAAAAGTGTGCCACAGTTATTTTTGAATTTACAGTCCCATGAGTGGTGGACAAGTGCTCTACCAGTGAGCCATACCTCACTGCAAACAGTCAATTCTGTTTGTTTGTTTGTTTGTTTGTTTTTGAGACAGGGTTTCTCCGTTAAACTTGACTGTCCTGGAACTCACTCTGTAGACCAGGCTAGACTTGAACTCAGAGACCTGTCTGCCGCCGCCTCCCAAGTGCTAGAATCAAAGGTGTGTGCCACCACTGCCCGGCGCCAAAGAGTCAGTTCTTAATCACTGATTAAGAGTTTAATTAACAGAAAACTTTCTTATTGGCTCTGAAACAGAGTGTGGGAAAAATTCCACCAAAACTTTAAGAGTCATTGAAGACCAAAGCCCTTGGTAAAAAAAAAAAAAAATTCTGTAGCATGGCTGGAGAAAGGGATTTTTATATCATCAGAACCAGGACCCCCGCCCCAGCACAGAAGTAGTACCCATTGCCACAAGGCAGCTTGTCAGGCTCAGAAAACAAAAACTAAATGACACTTGGAAATCATATTCTCTATCACATGCAGTTCCTTTGCTTATTTACTGAATACTTATTGGGTAGGTGCTATACATAAGGGGGTAAAGTTAAATAAAGCAAGGAGTTCGCAACAAGTATTTATCAAGTCATAGTTTCCATGACAACAAAACTTAGTGGTTTGCAATTACATAATGAGTAGAAGAAAAATTAAAGAGTTTTTTCTTATTACTGATTCCTTGTTTAAATTATTAATATAGGACTCGGGGGATGGCTCGCAGGGTAAAGGCATAGCCTCCAAGCCTGATGACCTGAGTTCTATCCCAGAACTCACATGATAAAGGAGAAACTGACTCCTGCAAGCTGTCCTCCTTCACACTCTGACTGTGGCCTGACCATGTAGGTGTATGCACACACACGCACACGCACACACACGCACACACACAGAGAGAGAGAGAAATAAAAAATAATAGTTTACAAAAGTAATAGTATTGCCTTTGCTTATCTAATATAGCCTCACTAAAGAATTATCTTTTTTTAAAGTTTTATATGTTGATTTTATGTTACTGGGGAATGCCGGGCCACTGCACACATGGGAATGCCCCTTTCAGCATGTGGGTCCCAGGGATGAAACTCAGGCCGTCATACTTGGCAGCAAGTGCCCTGAGCTGCTGAACCATCACCCTGGCTGTAATCAGCTGAATCTTAATTATTATAGCACATGTTGCACTCTGATCTAGGTTGGTATTGCAATTTCTATGAATTTTTTTAATTTAAGTGAACAGTGACTATTGGGGAAGTTGGGATAAATTTTAATATTGCTATTACTTTCTCCGAATGTCTCACAATGACACTGAATCATTTAAAAAATTTAGTGTACATATTTACCGATACATAAATAGATGGAATAAGCTCTAAATTCTATTTATTTTTAAACACTTTGCTAAGTTGCTCATTTATCAGGATAAAATTACTTTGTGCTTTCAATGCTTACAATGACCTTACTGGCCTTAGTACAATAGTATTACATTATATAATCCAGACACTGCCATTATTTTCCCTCTACGATGCTATAGACAGCTCAAAATGTTTTATCATAGTGTACATGGCTCATAAACCTCATCTTTTATTTGACATTGCAGGCTGTTGATAATGGAATATCAAAAACTCTTGGAGAGAGTGAAAGGAAATAATTAGCTCACATTTAAATAAATGAGCACACACACAACCAATCTAAATCTAAATAAATGAGCACACACACACACTACCAATCTAAATCTAAGAATATCACAAGATCTCACAGTTAATTGAGTGGGATGAAAAAATAAATGAAGGGAACTTAATGTCTGAGACAAGCATGGAAATACTGCAAAACTTTAGAAGAACAGAGGAGATCCAGGCGGTCTTCATCTGGCACTTGCCCTTCTGTTTATAAACTGTGTTTTTAAACCTGTTTGCTAATCTAATCTTCAGCTTTACCATTTCAAGGCAGTCTTCAGAGTAGAGCAGAAACCGGCTGAGACCACACTCAGCTCCATGGTTTAGGCCCCAGTGACTACATCTGAGGGCTGTGCTTACAGGATCCAAGCCCTCATAAAAGAGATTCATGGTGATAATCTTAGACGAAATTAATAAAGCCTGAGAGAACTTGTCAGAAAAACGTCCTTGAGATGATTTTATTTCGGTAATTGTTGTATTTTAAATGCTTTCATTTTCTTTTGTGATGTCTTTTATCTTACTTACAGATGCTATTGCTCATAAAATACGATAGTCCGTCCATGAGGCTGTAACTGGAAATGAAACAGTACTCTCATCTAGGCGCTGATACGGAGATTTAAATCCTCTGCTTCAGTGTAAGCAGGTTACCACGGAGGTCACAAAACAGGTGTTCACTTCCTTTAAGCACTGCTGTGATATTTTATGTAACTGACCAAACGCCTTCTCTTTCTTTTATTCTGTCCCCGGTTTTGGTTGGCAGACTATTTGGAAGGTTTATGAGATGGACTAGCTTTTGTGTGCCTTGAGAAGTGGCATAGAACCTTTGGGTACATCAGTGGAGAGTGGCTGCAGGCTTTGTTCAGCAAATGTTTATCGGGGACCTGGTATGACAATCTCTGTGGCACAACAATGAGCAAAAACAGTGATCTTTCTATACCAGCCAGTTCCATGGGGACAACAAAGAAGAGACTATGCATACCCATTCATTCTGTGCAAACACAGTCAATGCATGAGTTAAACACGTTAACGTGGGGGTAGGCACGCCAACGGCTCTTCAGGCTGGGCAGACTGCAAAATGGAAAAAATGTCAGTGGGGTTTGTGCACAGAAGGACTTGGCCAAAAGCACTGATTTCAATCATGCAAAGCCTCCAAAGGCACTGGTTTCAATCGTACAGAGCCTACAAAGGCAATGCAAGGGTTTTGGATGTTATTCAAAATTTGGAGGCAGATTCTAAAAACTTATACGGAGAAAGATTGCATTTTAAGATGGAAGAAAATAACAAAAACCTTCTGCTTCCTAGGTGGAGTAACAGTCTTTCACGGTGGACTGGTTGACACACATTGACTGTTCAGGGTTTCCTTTGGTGTATAACCAGCTGTGCAGCCCTGAGAAGGCCATTGACTCTTTCCACTGTTTTCAAATAGGAATCAAAGATGCAGAGTAAATGAAAGGTAAGCAACGGAAGAGAGTAAGAGGAACTAGAAACTCACTACTTATATATGGAAATTTCAGACTGTGATGCACATGGACAAGAACTGTACAATTTATTAATTTCATTGCCTCTGCCACTGTGGTTAAAGGTTAATATCAAGACCTCAGGGAAGAGAAAAATCAAGATCCAAGCCAGGATTCTCTTTTATAGCCCTTAAATTTAATTGTATTCAAGCATGTATATCACAGAAATTCACGGAAATATTCACACAGGTATTGTAAATAATCACTGCCCGCTCCTTCCAGTGCCGACGCTGCTTCTGCTCTCCCACCTCCAGAGCAGGTCTACCTACACCCAATCCTGTAACCAATTATCACCTGCTTAGAAAAACCCATAGGACCCTTCTCTGCATCAGTTCTAATGGCTCAGCACCTGCTACAGGGTGTTGACATTTTATTGGGACTATAACAAATCATCACACACTTTAGTGTCCTTATGAAGGACTGTGCTGTGTGGCACTGTAGTCCTTGAAGTCTGATAGGAAGTCTGCCCTAGTGAGCTGTAGATGGAAGTTTCTGTCCCACCCAGTTCCACAGCCATTCAGTCCAAAAGAAACCCACAGAGGCTTATATTAATTATAAACTGCTTGGCCTATTGATCAGGCTTATTATTAACTAGCTCTTACAGCTTAAATTAACCCATAATTCGTATCTATGTTTAGCCATGTGGCTTATTACTTTTTGACAGTAAGGCATTCTCATCCTGCTTCCTCTGTGTCTGGGTGGTGACTGACTCTCTGCTTTTCCTCTTCCCAGAATTCTCCTAGTCTGGTTTCCCCACCTATACTTCCTGCCTGGCTACTAGCCAATCAGCATTTTATTAAACCAGTATGAATGACAAATCTTTATGGTTTACAAGAGCATTATTCCACATCAGTGAGCAAAAGTGTTTACAGTACTGCTGGGGACTTTGGGAGACACTATGTTTTCTTGCTGTGCCCAGTTTGTAAAAGCTGCCCACACTCATTGGTTTCTGGTTTCTTCTTTGGAGACAACAAAGTAATATCCTTCAAGTTCTCTTCTATCATACACCTCATGACTCCCTTGCATGTGTCCTGTAATTCAGTACAATCTCCTCATCTGTAAACCCTTAATCACATCCTCAAAATCCTCTTGGCCTTGCAAAATAACATACGTGATGTTTGGGGATTGAGCTATAGAAAGCTTTGGAGATATTGCACTCTCTCCATGATAGTTATGTCTTTAACCATCACGCTTTAGTACATGCAGTAAGATACTCAGAGTACTCATAAAAATGTTTCACAATCACAAAGGGAGATACGAAATTAAAGACTATGAGCCACGTGGAAAAACCTAAAAGTTGAACCATATCTCAAGATCTTTCTGGAGCACTGAAGACTTCGGGTTAACTCCTCTTGGTTAGTAGATACCAATACAAAACAATAAGAAAAGAAGAGAGAGAGAAGAGTTGAGGAAAAATAGGGGAAGGGTGTCTATCTCACTGTCAAGGTCCAAACCTCTTGTTAGGGTTCAGAAGGGGAGCAGGATAGAGGAGGGGCCCTGACTGGCAGATCTCCACAAGGAAAAGCAGAGGCCCTTCAGGCATACCATACTGAAGGAGAGCAGTAAGGGAGAGATGAGCAGTAAGGGACAGGGACAGTCCGAATGCAGGCAGCGATTCAAAGCCTCTGGGACTGGCTGGAGAGGTCTGGAGAAATGTTAAGATGTGTAGGGGATAGCTAATCTAGTGTACTTTATCTTCTCTTGGGAGGCAGGCGCCATATCTAATGGATCTTTGTAGATCAGACAGTGACCTGTATAAACAATGTCCTGAAATAAAGCCAGAAACTGCAGTCCAGTGTTAGGCTGGATCCATGGATCTTAGGCACCCCACTGACTGAAGCTTCTAGAAGGGTTGGGCCAGCAAGCATAGGCATTCAAGGTCAATGATTCGGTGTTGAATGAGTAGAGGGAAATGGATGTATGTAAACATTGGTAGGGACAACAGCTTTTACTGAAATCAACAAACATTTGAGTATTTGTTTAAATAACAAGAAATGGCTGGAAATCAATACCATATTTAGTATATTGGCATCTTGATACACCCTTTTAAAACCCAAGTGATAGAATAACTTTCAAGGCCCGTTTTCAGATCTATAAATAAAGTTGCAAGATATGTTAAGTAAAAATATACCATGTTCCATTAAACTTGAATGTCTGACAAACAACAAAGAATTTTCAGTGTGCATTCCAAATATAGCATGGCAATACATCTTTAAAGTTACCTTGCACTTTAGGTAAATTATGACTTTGTAAAGATAACCTATTTTTATAGATGGAATTACTTAGGAAAACAAGAGAGGTACTTTCCCAAGATAAGTATGCCCAAAAATGGAGCCAGGGAATGGTAGAGAGCAACGGTGCTGTGCAGGCTTCATTGAGTGCCCAGTTTTCTTTCTGGGTCACAGGACCCACATAGAAGAGTGAGGTGTGTCTCCTCATGCTTTCTGTTTAACAGTCCCCAAGCAGCCATCCGAAGGGACAGTCAGTGAGGTCGGCCAGAGTCACCATATCCATGCCATCCGACTCACAGTCGTGTTGTTGCTCCTAGGTTCATTTGTGCCTGATCCCAAGAATTTTTACCGATGTCTCCCCCAACCCCCAGCAGGCATTTACATGCTACCTGCCTGGTAGGCCTGAAAATACCAGATGGTGCTTGGGAACAAAGCAGACCTGTTGCCATAGAAACGAGATACTATCCCAGCTCCATGCAGCTGCCATCTTTTTTTTTTTTCTGTCATTTCACTGAGGTGTTCTGATAGGAACAAATCCTGATGAAATATACATATTCTCCCTGCCCCTAACGTGAACCTACACTCTCACCAACCTTAGGATACACCCAGTATGCTCAGGTTTCTAAAATGATGGGGAGATGACTTGATTTCCAGCTCCTCTGATCAGGGTAGGAGTGGTAAGGCCATGCTTTGGCATCATCTCTTCCCTTAAACAGCGATGATGCATCTGTTCCATTCCTGAGGTAAGCAGTCCTTTGTGGCAGGGAAGCCTCAGCTTTGACATTCCTGGAAGTGAAAGTAAGAACATGTCATCACTGGAAGGTCTCTGCCTAGCTGGAGAGCAGGGAGGGATCACCTCTCTTCCCTCGGTGCCCCTTGGGAGCTAGCAGAATGCTGAGCACTCAGAAGGAAGGCAATGAATTCTTGTGGCTTACGGTCCTATTTGGAAGGATGCAGTTATCAGCCACAAGCCTCACCTCTGTCTTACTCCTTCTGGCAGCTATAGGATCCTCAAGGGAGTATGACTGTTGGGAGGTCTTCCAGTCAGGTGGAAAGAGGGGGCCACAGCGTCTATAAACCACTGGAACTAGATTAAGTCTTAGTGCCTTAATAGTTGTGTTTAGCAACAAAGGGGTGTTGGAGCTGATGAATTTGGGGCAGTGGTTCCTGCTTCCACAAACTCACAAATGCATTGTGACTTTGAGTAACACACACAATTCCTCTTGTAGTGGCAGAGGTCCAAGTCCAGTTTCCCTGGGTGGTCGGAGAACTCAGGGGTTGAGGATGCAGCTCACAGGTACAGTGCATACAGAGCATGTGCGAGATCCTGGATCTAATCTCCAGTGCATGAAGAAATAAAGGAAGATGGAGAAAGGGAGGGGGAAGGAGGGATGGGAAGAGAGAGATGGGGAGAGATGGAAGGAGGAAGGGAGAGAGGGAGGGCAAAGCACTGTGGTCTGCTTGTTCCTTGGGGAACAGAATCTGTCTCTTCCCACTTCACAACCTCACCCATGTTTTCTGGCTCCGTATTTCTAGCCAACAGGATGGTGTCTTTGCTTCCATTGTCACTTTCCCTTCTCTTCCCTGCCTCCCTCTTACGAGAACACTTTGCTCACATTTAGGGTCCTCTGAGGGATTTCAGAACAATGTCCCCATCCCACAATGCAGTAGGGTTTTCTTGCTCGACTCTCTTTGGACCACCAGCCTCCAAATAATGACTTGGAGACTTATTATTAACTATGAAACCTTGGCCTTAGCTTAGGCTTCTTTCCAACCAGCTCTGACAACTTAACCTAACCAGTTTCGATTAATCTGTGTTTTGCCACATGGCTCTTCACCTCCTCTCAGTACCATGTAACCGACTTGCTACCCATTATGCTGACAAAATCCACACCTAGATTCATCCTTTGAGTTCCCCTCTCCGCCAGCAGTCCTGCCTAACCTCCCCTGTCTAGCTATTGGCCATTCAGCTTTTTATTAAACCAATCACAGTGACACATCTCCACACAGGGTACACAAATATCTTGCAACACCAGAATCCCTAATCGTATCTGTAACTTCCTTTCTGCTGTATGGGCCACCCATGGATTCCTGGGATTAGAAGGATGTTGTGGGAAGTCATTTGTCATCCTGCACTTCTTCCATACCCTGGATTCCTATGATCTGTGATCCATTACAAGAAAGAAGGTGACCAGGCATTGCACGGTATTTAACCTATCAGGATGTATGGGTGGTCCCTGTTTAGAAATCTGTTGAAAACCCCCCAAGCTTATGTAGCAAAGATCTGGTGGCATGGCCAAGGTCAAAGTTAACATAGAGGTGGAAGGTTAAAGAATTTGTTCAGCAGCTTGCACCACTGTCGGAGAATCTCCACACTCCCATAGAAGTTTGGCAAAACCAGGCCAAGCCTCCAGTTAATGGTGAAGATCCCCACATAGATTGCTAATTCCTCCCCATCCCTTCAGTCACAGGAAATGTGTTTCTGTGTCTGCCTTCAGGCGAATGCTGTTTCTCCTCACTAACTGCCTTAGAGTATCCCTCGCCTTTGCAGATGCTTCTGAGCTGCGCCCACAACTCTGGAGGCCGCCTGTTTGCCTACTTCAAGAAAAATGGCTGTGGCAGAGGGAAAAACCCATACAGCATCTTTAGAAAAACTGTAAATATTTCATCGTTTCTTACTAAGCATACATTATTAACTCTGTAATGTAAATATTTTATGGCCTGCAACTGGCAATTTTGGAATATATCGGTATGTTTGGAGAATTGTGGTTCAGTTAAAAACCCTACCCTGTACACCCAACTCATATTTAAGTTACACAACTCTTTAAAAAGCATTTAACTCTCAGAATTAAGGGAGTAATCGAATCTACTTTTTCAAAATAGCCTTAAGGACCAGATTCAAGGCCTGAGACAGCACATTTGTGTGAGAAGAGAAAGTTTAGGATTTCTGTAATAGCTCAGAGCTTTGTCTTCAGATGGAGGACAGCATGATATAGCTACCAACACTCAGGTGGTTCCAATTTCATCCATGGCCCAGAAGGGGCAGATACACCCACAGCGGGCTCATAAGAATACCAGAATCTGCTTAGGAGTAGAATTCAGGTTTTATCACACCAAAAGGCAGAGGAAAAAAATCTTCCCCACTTTAGGATAAGTATTTGGTATTGTGCTCTGGATAAGAAAAAACTTTCAAAAAAATAAAAATAAAAATGAAATGGTTCCATACCAGAACATTTTAACTAGGTTTTCAGATATAGACCTAAATTGTTTGGAGATTTTTTTTCTGCTTTAATTCCAGTGACTCTTCAATATAGAGGTCACAGAAGCTGCCATCATTCTAAATTACAGCCCATTTCAGAGGTTGGCTGTAATCCAGGAGGTTGCATTATTCCAAATTGCCTGTCAAAAACTGTCAAAACACTGCCATTATCAAAAAGCAGTCCTTTAAATAATTTTCTCACTTTTTCCCTGAAACTTTACCAGCATTGAGCCTTGATAGCATCCCTCATAGGCACAGTGAGTGAACGCCTTTCAAATGAGAAGTAACAAGAAGGAAACAAAAATCTCAGCACACAACAATAATATACAAAATTCTAGGCAGAAAATTAAGTCCAATCTGTAGATTCTGTTTTTCCCTGGAGCAATAACCATCGCTATTCTACATGCGGAGCAGCAGCCAAAGAATGAAGAAACCGTGATTATAAACAGTAGGGCCTCTCTGTGCTTAAAAACTCAGAAAGCGCTGGGGAAGGGTGGCTCGGTTGGCAGAGTGCTTGCCTAACAAGCATAAGGACCCGAGTCAGGTCCCTAGTGCTCATACTGTAAAAAGAGCCCCAGGTAGGGGGGTTTGTGCCTGCAAACCCTGCCCTGACGAGGCAGACACAGGGACTGGCTAGCCTGGTCTACTTTGGTGAGCTCCAGGATAGGAAGAGAAATGTGTCACAAATAAAAGTGAGGAGCACCCGAGAAACAGTAGCTGTGTTGTCTTCTGGTTTTGCTTGCACCTGAGTGTACACACTGAAGCCACACATGTGTGAACATAGAGCAACATGCACATGGATGTGGAAAGACTTCAACAGCTACTGGTCCCTCTTTATAGCTTCATTTCCCCCTCTTGTTTCATATTCAGTTTATCGTAAAAATGGTGTTTTATAAAATATTAGGGATCTCTTCCTTTCTATTCATAATTGACAACTGTCTGATTTATCAAAGTCTTCTCCACAGATTTGAACCCTAATCCCAGAGTCCATAAACCTGGCCATATTCATGTTTATTTGACAAATACAAATAGTGTGTGTGTAATGGGAACAGCATGATGGTTTGTGTGTGTACAAATTATGAAATGATTACCACAATGAGCTATGTGTGTAATGGGAACAGCATGATGGTTTATGTGTGTACAAATTATGAAATGATTACCACAATGAGCTAATTAATAAAGCTGTCATGCCATGTTTTCCTCTCTTGTGTTAAGAAGACTTGAAACTACCTTCTCACCATGGAAGCACATAGAACGTAGCATTGTCACCTACAGTCCAGAGAGCTACAAATCAGGCGTCCAGAACTTACACATCCTGGACAACTAAAGCTTTGTACTCTGACCAACAGACCCCGTTTTCACGCCTCTTACCCCTCCAGCCAACACTGTGCTCTGCTTCCTGACTGCTCGGAAGTCTGCACATATGTGATGTAATATTTGTCTCTTTGTGTCAGCCTTATTTCATTCACAATTGCCTCCAGGTTCTGTAGATTAACACAAATAGCAATTAGTTTCTCACCACTGTGAATTGCAGCTCACAGAGAAGCCAGGGTTGGCCAGCCAGCGAGCCTGAGTGATCCTCCTGTCTCTGCCTCTGCAGTGCTAAGGTTTAAAATGTGCCACCACGTCCAATGTTTCCACGGGTTTGGGTGGTTGAACCTGGATCTCCATTCTTGTGTGGCAAAGACTTCATCAGCAGAGCTAGCTTTCCAGGCTCTGTTTCCGTATCTTAAATACTGTCAATAATGTTTCAATGAACACGTTGAAAATTTATGTAGCCGTTGTGAAAAGCATTATAGCCATTATTCAAGAAATTAAAAATGTAAGTACAGATGTTCAGCACCTCTGGAATATCCAAAAGGAAGCATCCCCTTTAACAGTTGACCTCACTCCCTATTCCCTTTCAAACACATGACCCTGCTCTTTGACTTGAGAACCCCTCCTTCATCTTTTTCACTTAGAAGTCAACTCTGGAATTCTACTGCATTAGGAAAACATCCCCTGTAACACAGACGTCCCTGCCGCTCACATCCTTTTAGGTATAGAACCTGATGTTAAGACTTCCATTCTAACAAAGAATTCCAGCAACCATCGCACCCAAGACCATTTATCTTTCAAACAGTGTGAGATGACAAAATATTTTAGAGAGGCTGTACTTATTTCGAGACATTACAATTCAAGCAACGAATTAGGAAATCAGGAGAGTAATTCAGTCCTACAATTGTGGTGACAGTCTTATTTGTCAACAACTCGTTTTCAGAAGAAAATGGAACTCAAAATGTATGGCTTCCAAATTCAGACAAAGAGACACAGAAATAGTTCTCCACACGATCTGTAGTCTATTACAGGGAAAATGTAAAGTGCAGGTGGAGTCCATCAGCGGAGAGACAATGCTCTGAACAAATGTAGCATAAAGATATTTCCAAATGAATGTGCAGTTTCTGAAGACGCCGGTAATATATGTAACGGTGCTTGATCTCATTAGCAAGCAGCTCAAACTCTTCAGCTACCATCAAACACAAATCACAATCAGCACATTCTCCAGAGCCGTATATCTGCCCGGCCCGACCTCTGCTCTGCAGTTAACAATTTCATTTTACTCCATCCAAAAAAAAAAAAAAAGTTCTCATCATCTCTAAATTATGCAAGAAGGGCTCCAAAAATTCACACTCTTGTCTAGTTCTCACGTCCCATGTTGGTGTATGTTCTACCGCTGTCTCTAGAGCTTGTGCAATGCCCTGACAAGCTATAATTACCTCATTACAGAGAAGACGCCCCAAGACCTTCCTGTGGAGGAAGCAGAATTTCAGGAAGCCCCCCACAGACAACACGTGAGGGGAGTATTTGGTGCTTTACCATTCTGTGGTTTAAGATGTGTCAGTCAGCCGGGCTATGGTGGCGCATGCCTTTAATCCCAGCACTCGGGAGGCAGAGGCAGGCGGATCTCTGTGAGTTCGAGACCAGCCTGGTCTACAAGAGCTAGTTCCAGGACAGGCTCCAAAGCCTCAGAGAAACCCTGTCTCAAAAAAAAAAAAACAAAAAAAACAAACAAAAAAAAAAGATGTGTCAGTCTAAGGGATCTGAACTTTATTAAGATTATGCCTTTAGGAAGTGCTTTTCGGGCTGTGGCCTAAGGAAAACCTCATTCATCTTCCAGGTTTTCCCATGCCTCCTTTGTAAACACAAGGATAACTCCACAGAGAAATCGGGTGGGAAACGGCTTCACCTCGGCACCTCTGGGAGGTGCGCATGCGCATTGGCTTGATTAAACATTCTGAAACATTGGAGCAACCACGACATCTGATTCACTTAGGTTAATACGATGCTCCCAGTTTATTAGGCCAATATGCCCTTTCCATTTGTGAGATGTATTTAACTATGTTAGAGCCAACAATGTTCAGCAGAATATAACGTGTCTTAAACCATAGTATGGATTTCTGTTTAGACAGCTATTGGGTTCTTGGTAACAGACCACTCAGATACCCTCTGGCCAAGAGCACCAAAGGGCATGATGCTGATCTAGGTGAGCATTCTGCTAAACTGAGGGTCACTTTGGGGGACAGGGTATGAGTGTCCTGTTTATAGATCAAAAAACAAAACTAAAACAACAAACTGAGGTTTGGCGTGCAGAGTGGTGAAGCTGGAGCTGGTCTGAGACTCGAAAGTCCCTGATTTCAATTTTCTGTTAATCTAATAAGAAAACCTACAGTTTCTTTGTTCACTGAGGGTTCAGGGTAGGCAGAACCAAAGACAAAGGCAAATTTAACTCAAGAAATCAGTATTTAATTATGGAATAAGCATGAATATTGTGCACAGACTTGTTTGCTTAATCTCACAAAATCTAAAATCTAGTATGGTTTTCTGTTTTTTAAGTATGATGGTCTCCATTTTCATGATAGCGGAAATTATAGTATGGTCTGTGCTCTGTTATTCCTGCTTATACTGCTCTTTTTCTGGGCTTCTGCACCTAAGTGTTGTTCAGCTCTCAGTAAATTGCGCTCAGCATCCAGTAGGAGGCAAACAGATACATCATTGTTTATGTCCCAGCAATGCTGAACCATGCACGGGCAGCCCGTTTATGGCAGTTGTTCCTAACCTGGGCAGTCCTAGATGTTTGTGTTATTGTCACACCCATGGTTCTGCCTTTATGCTGTTTATCCAGCGTTTCTTGGGTCTTCCTCTTTGTCTTATCCCATGCACTCCTCCAAGCAGTGCTGTCTTCGTATATCTGCCGTCATTCATTCTCATAACACAGCCAAAGTATCTCAAGCACCTCTGTGTCCTGTAGTTTACTTCCTTCTGTAGATGGAGAGGTTTCTTACTGCTGTTGTTTAGCAGGCTATCTCTTTGTGTGACGCCTAGGCTTCATACAGAGGCAGCTGAAAGTAAGTTCAAACGACAGGAGACTATGACAATCATGTGGCTTGTGTCCTATATGACAGTGGGTGAGATTCTGCCTCCCAAATATTTATTTTTAGTTTTACACTTAAATTGAATAAATACTGAAATATTTAGCTATAAGAATAAGGTACAATAAAACTTAGTCACTATGCAGATGACCAGAAATCCTGTACTGACTTCTGTTTTCACATAGATTCTGTTTTTGAACAATGTTTTAGATTTTTTTTTTAATCAGTTTGAAAGTCAAGATTCCAACAGGCAGGAATATATTTTAAAGAGATACAATACTGGGCTTGGAGAACTGGCTCAGTGGTTAAAAACACTGACTGCTCTTCCCGAGGTCCTGAGTTCAGTTCCTAGCAACCGTATGGTGGCCCACAACCATGCATAATGAGATCTGGTGCTATCTTCTGGCCTGCAGGCAGAAAAGCAAGCAGAGCACTGTACACATAATAAATAAACAAATATTTTTAAAAGGATGCAATCCCGAATTATATATCTTCTTAAACATGACCGAAAGGGAACATTTATATTACTTTTTAGCCATAGCAACCCAGAACACACAATTGGTTTTCTAATATCAAATGATCAGCCCTGAAAACACATATACAAGTAACATTATACATATCGATTGGTTTGTTATTATGTATTTAGGAAGCTATGTGTGTGTGTGTGTACACATATATACATATAAATATATTCATATGTTTATTTATGTAATAACAATTAATGGAGAAAGAGATCATGAATTTCAGAGAGACCAACGAGGGGTACATAGGCGTGTCTGGAGGGAGGAAAGGGAGGAAGTAAATGATATAATTATACTCTCAAGAACTAAAACCATAATTTTTTAAAGAAGTGCTCCCTTCAGCAGCACATACACTATAACTGCAATGACACAGAGAAGATAAGCAAGAAACCTGCACGAGGATGACACAAGGTATTTGAAATCCATTTTAAGATACAGATATTCAGGAACAGGGGAACGTTGATATGGGATTTCCTTCTGTATGCTATGAATACCATTGGTCAATGAATAAAGAATTTACCTTGACCTGTGATAGGGTAGAATAGAGGTAGGCAGGGAAAACTAAACTGAATGCTGGGAGAAAGAAGGCGGAGTCAAAGAGAAGCCATGTAGCGAGAACTTTACCCAGTAAGCCACAGCCTCATGGTGTTACATGAAGTCCCCAATTAGTAGAGCTGTTTTAGGATGGGGGTTTCAGAACCTTTAGGAGATGGAGGCTTGCTGGAGGAAGTCCTTCCTGGGAGTGAGCTTTGAGGGTTTATAGTCTGGCCTCACTGTTCTCTCTGTCTCTCTCTCTCTGTCTGTCTGTCTCTCTCTCTCTGTCTCTCTGCTTCCCGCTCCTTCTTCTGTACTATGACTTCCCCACCACGAAGGATTCTGTCCCTCTGGAAATGTGAGCTAGAAGAAAAATTTTCTCCTTTTAGCTGCCTCTGGTCAGACTGTGTATTACATCAGCAGAGAGGAACAACTACAGTCATCTTGACAGGGAAAGGCAGGAACAGATGAGGTAGATCCTACCCCATTACAGTTGTGGCAATGTGTGCCTCATGACTGACACTAACACTGAGGGTTGTTCCATTGCTTTTAAGGTAATATGGGCACTGTCAACCTCTTTTTTTAGTTATTCCTTTAATGCATAACATACACACACACAACCTACACTGACTCCATCTTGATTTTAAAACTGAGAGTTAAGTGTAGATGGAAGTTTCTGTCCCACCTGGTCCTGCAGCCATTCAGTTCCAAATAAACACACAGATGATTATATTAATTATAAATTGCTTGGCCTATTAGCTCAGGCTTATTATTAACTAGCTTTTATGACTTAAATTAACCCATAATTCTTGTCTGTGTTTAACCACATAGCTTGGTACTTTTTCTTAGTGAGGCAAGCTCATCTTGCTTCTTCTGCTTCTGGATTACAACTCCATCTCTGCCTTTCCTCTTCCCAGAATTTTCCTAGTTTGGTCGCCCCACCTATACTTCCTGCTTGGCTACTGGCCTATCAGCTTTTTATTAAGCCAGTATGAGTGACAAATCTTTACAGTGTACAGGAGCATTGTCCCCCAGCAGTTAAGGACATGAAGAAACATTCCCAGAATTGAATAGTTCATAAATCATGGTGCTAAAACCGGAACAAAGATCCACCTCATTATGTTCATTTGTGATATGTTTTGTGGGCTTCAGATGTCTGCAGGCATCTCTACCCATCTGACTTTCGCATAAGCTCATAATACCTTTCCTTGCAAGGCAAAAGTTTAAAGCTATTTCATCTTAAAAGGAAGTGTTGAATGCTAAGAATTTATACAGACATTTGGGGAGAAGGCTTAATGGGAAAAGGGCAAGAGAGTCGATTCCTGGAACTGTACTTGATTCTGATTTTGGTATTAGTAAATTCTCAAAAAAAATTACTTGAATAATTACCATGTCTTACTACAAGCATTTATTAAGCTCTCACAAGGCAGTAAATGCATCTGTACTTACAGTTCTTAGTCAATAGACTGGCCTAAATAAAATTTCTCTTTCCCACTCAAAAAAACAAAGAGAGGGCACATGGGGGGAGTGGTTTGCATGTGAGACAAAAACAGAAAACAAGAGGAGAAAAGATTTTCTATTTCCTTTCTTATAAAATCTGCTTCGTCCCAATTGAATTCTGTCTAAAAAATAAATAAATAAATAGAATTTCCATCATTTAACCTTGTGTTGTCTCTGGAATCAAGACCCTCTTCTCTGACAAAAATGTCGCAATGGCCAAATTTCCACAGCCAGGAAAAAAGGAAAGATGGAGACAGTTTTCTCTCTAATTGCTTCAATCCTCCCTCTTATGCTGGCCTTTGATGCTTGGCCAGCAATTGTTAGAGCATTGTGTTGATTCCTTCTCCTCCTAATAAGGTTTCCCCAGCCTGAAATGCTGCTTTTCCTGGTACCGCCCTCCCTCTCTTCGGGTCAGATTTCATGGCCTGAAGAACCCATACCGAGGGCCCCTCTACTTCACTTTCCTGAAGACTGTGGGTGGAGACTCTGACTTTCCATCCCCACCAGGTGAACTCCAGGCTAGCAACAGATTTGTGGTGACAGGGAATTCCATGTCACTAGATGAAAAGAAGCAAACCCTCCTTTCCTTCACGTTAGCTCCCAGCAAGAGTTTCAGATTCTACACAACTGAGCTGGCTTTGTGCCTCGTAGCTCAGTCAGAAATCTGGCTTCCGGGAAAACGACATGAATCAAGCAATCCTGATTTCACATAGTGTTTTCTGTGGTTGTGTGGTGTCCATTTCTTGTTTGCGTGTGGTAGAATACCTACTTTGGGGTACGCTTCCTTCATCCTGTTGTGCTCATGCTGCTGAACAAGATATAATCCAGTTCCCAGGAGACTGAGCATGCCCTGGGACATGAGAAAACCCCACCTCTCTGGATACTATGATTGACCAAGGCTGGGTCAATGAGTATCAGTTTTCAGTTTGATTGGATTGTGCGTAGCAGGTGCAGAAAGACAGGCAGAGGAACAGACAAAGATGGAGTGGAACCTTGTGAAGTCTCCTAAATGCAGAGTTGCAAAGGGGTATTAGCCTGGCTAATGGAGGAACAAGGTTGAGAGTAAGCGTGGAGGGGACCAAAGCAGGTGGACACCACCTATGACCATGCTGTGGGCATGATTTCTCAAGAACCACGCTGGGTCTGAGCTTAGGCATCAGGAAAAAACAAAAAGCAATCGCAATGATGTTTGAATCAGTTTTTTCTTCCTGGGAATACCTGTGGAGGGGGAGCCTCTCCAGGCCTGCAGCCTGAGCATCAGGGGTCCTCCATATGGCTTCAGACAGCTTGGGAATAGGTCCATCCCAGAAGATGTATAGCCGAGAGACAGAGAGAAACAGACAGATTCCCAGTGACATCACCTGAACTCCTGCTTCCAGCCTGACTTGAACTTTCCAATAACCCAAGACAATAAATTATCTTTTTGGCTTGGGCTGGTTTGAATTTAGTTTATGTCACTAGCAACGGAAACAGATCCAATTAAAGAGTTCTCTAACACATGGATGTGCTTTCAGTTTCCAAGTTAGAGAGAGAAAACACATATTTCAAGTGTAAGACCACAGACTCAGTTTTGAAGCTGTATGTGACCATCGCTTTTGGGAAGATGTTACTGAGCAGTAATTCAGAAGGGGTGGTTCTGCCGTAAGAGCTCATACTCCATTAAAGCAAATGGCTCACTCTCAACTCTGAAGCTAAACCTTGATCCTACATAAATGCGTCCTGAGTCTCTCAGGAATGAGCTCCGTGTCCTACTGGGATTTCCATCGAAGCATGTCACTGCTTATGGATTCTGCCCAAATATGTATTTCTAACGTAAGTTTAGAAGTGAGTTTGCATTCTGATTAAACATCCTGGTACGTTTCAAGCCATAATCAAGGTTCTGGAAAAGAAAAATGTGAAGTTAATGAGATTTCATTTTGTTTGTATTGTTTTATGTATATAATTTGAAGAAAAGGACCCCAAACCTTAGTAATCTAATATGATGATGCCCAATCAGAGTCCCCGCATTTTCAATTTTCCTGAGATCTCTCTCCTTTCTATTGAAGTGAACTAATACAGATGCCTAAAAAAGGATTGTTTGATGTCTGTAAGCCCAGTCAGCAATCAATAATTTGAAGTCTGCACCACTTGTACCTTTTACTCCTGGCACACCATTTTTTATTTCATTCAATCTGCTTACCGTTGAAGAAGGAGGATTTTGAACCTTGCCACAAAGCACATTTATGTGTGAAACAAGGTTCGTTTATATGGTGAAACTTTATCATCCTGACGTTTATCTGCAATATTAATTGTATATATTGATTCTGGTTTTTTTTCAGAAATTGTAAATTTATTATAAATACTACCATGGATGACCTTAATTTTTGAGACTATTCTTCTGCAAAACTTGAAAGACTTCAGAGGCAAGTCATAGATTTTTAAATTCAGAAAGGCAACGCATGCTGTAATATTAAATTAAAATTCCATAATCAGTTGTTAGTCCAAGGACAAAGTCGAGCAGGAAATACATTTTTTTAAAGTAGACTCTTAGCTATTAGAACAAGACAAAATGACCTTTATCGGGGAGCCCCTCCAGCTCGGCTTTGTAACACAGTGCTGGTGTTTGGCTCAGCCTAGTTATACGTGCAGCATGGAAAGTTACCGTAATCATTTTTAGGCTCACTACTGTTCTTGGCTAAGCATCTTAAAAGTGACTAGAATTGCTTCCGAAGCCGTCTCTTCCTTGCCTAAATGGTCTTTCTCATGTGTAAACTCTCCAGCATAATTTTTTTTTCCAAAAAATAACTCCTCCTCAGAGGGGGCAGGGATCATGGAGGGACAGAGTGGGACTGTGCCTTCCGCACGTGGCAGGGCTGCTGGACCGCTGCTCCCACAGCCTCGAGGCTCCTGGGGTTGCTGTACAGAGCTTGCACGAGAAGTCGATAGTCTGGTACAAGGGTTCGTGAGCCCCACCCCAACTGAGTAGCTATGGGTAGTGGGTGACCTCTGTGGGAAGAGACAGTTTCTTTAAGGGTGTGGCGTCTGGTAGGTTGGCTCTGCTCCAGGGTTTATGGAAAATTCTCCATATCCAGAAGTGTATGGGCAACAGAAATTGGACTCCATGGTCATGAGGGAAAAAGACGTGAGTGTTGGATGGAGCTAAAGAAGGTGGGGGTGAATCTGGGAGGACCTAAGAGGTGAACATGATTGAAATATAGTGTATGAAATTTTCAACATACAAAAAAAGTTATATATATATATATATATTTTAAATCCTCTTTCTTATAGGCTGCGGATCTGAAATAGTTGCTTAATTTGAGAAATACTTCTTTATAAGACACCTCAGTCATGCCCTGGGGAAGAAGACCAAAGGGTTGTTACTCCGGAGCTACAACAGGATCTTGGGAAGGAAGGAGAACTTCAGATTCTTCCCGAGTGGGAGTGGGATGCTCTGAGGCTGTTGATTTGGGCTTTAGGATGAGGCAAGCCTGTCCCTGTCAGAAGGCTCCCTCTAAGAAAGGAATGTCCTTCAACATGGGGGCCTCATTCACTCAGAAGTGTGGGTCAATTACTTTATTTTGCAGACATTAAAAAGCAAACAAAATGGAGTCATTTAGGTGCTTGCTTTTCCTCAAGCTCCTTCTGTGAGGGGAGGAGGCAGAGACAGAATTGCGGGGATGAAATCCACAATCCCTTTGGAAGATGAGGCCCTAATAAGGAAGAATAAAAGTGGATGTATATAATACAGCCCGCTGTAGGATGACCTACGACCTGCAGACATATACAATGTGCTATAAATATTTACAAGAGGAAAAGGTGGTCTCCGCCTTGGAAATTTGAGAAGGCTTCATAAAGAAAGATGTCTGTGAGCTGGATCCTCAAAGATGGGCTCAGACAGATGAGAAGGAAATAAGACTAAGTCAAGGGAACGGCATTGGGAAAGCCGAGATGCTAGGTCTAGGCCAGAAAGTCCATCCCGGCAACAGGGACGGGGCAGACTGGAGTGAGACCTCCAGGAAAAAGGCAACAGGGGCTGATAGGAAGACTTAATGGGAATAGAAGAAGGGGAGCAGTCAGGAAGCATGGTTTGCATAAAAATCGTCAGGTCTCTGCAATGGCCTGCATGAGTGAGACAAGAGACAGAAATTCAGGGTAGAGAGGTGTGATGGCAGGAGGTGATGAGACGGACTGCGGATGTGTTGACATCCCGCTTCCAGTGTGAGATAAAGAGCAGACAGCCGGGAATGCAGGTCTGGACCTGGGGAGAGAGGATAGGGCTTAAATAAAGATTTGGGATCCAGCCACAGTGAGGTGAATGCAGAAGCCGTGAGAACGGATGAGATCACCAAGAACTGACATACAGAGGGAGAATGGAGGACAAGCACGGAGGGGCTAAGGGCGGAAGGACGGAAAATGAACGGAGCACCCTGGAAGCCTCCCTGAGTGCCAGAGAGATGCTGCGCAGTGACAAGGGCTCTCAGAATAAACTGTTATGACGTGGAGTTTAAAGTGCCTCAGAATGAGCTGGCTGAATCTTTCCACTTGACAGGAAGCAGGCCCTGAGAACGCTAACTGCCATGGCGAACAGCTGTCTTCGGGGCTGTGCTCAGTCTCATCTGTGAGGTGGGTGGAGACATTCATTATCGCCCCCACCTTTTCTCAAACTTGCCTGCTTCCTTTTATTATTTATAATTTTGTTAATAGGAGTGACGTTTATTGAAGTTTTTCTCAGAGACTTGGCTTGGTGTCACAGATAAGGATTTTGGAGCCAAACTGCCTGAATTCAAATCCTGAACAGCTCGCCTGCAGGAGCCATGTTGGCAAAGGCTTGGCTTTTCCAGGCTCAGTTTCCCCAACTGTAAAAGGGAACAATGACCATAATTCCCTGCGGTTAAAACACATTATAGGGACAGAGAAGGACTACTCAGCAGTGAAAACACTTGTTGCTCCTACCTGGACCTGAATTTGGGTCTCAGCTCCTGCAGTAGGTGGCTCACAACTGTAACTCCAGTTCCAGGGATTCTGACGCTGTCTTTGGCTTCACAGGTATCAGGCATCAACATGGTCCCCATACATATGATACATGTATGCATTTATACAAACACTTCAAAATACATACAAATGCAAAATCCTCCCTTAAAATATATTTTTATTATTGAGTTCTTTTGTACTCCTTAACTTTTGCTCCTAGACAAGCCTTTTTCTTTCCACATCCTCCTACTGGGGTAATATGAGAAACTTTAAAAGATTAGGCTGGGACCGCAGGTGTGAGTTAGCACATTATTGGGCACCATGGGGGCATACAATCCACCTTTCCGTGTGGAACCTGCCCATGAAGCTTCCCTCTGTTTGAAAGTGTGTTTGTGTGTGTGTGTGAGTGTGAATGTGTGTGAAAGTGTAAGAGGGTGTTGTGTGAGAGAGACATGTGAGACTGTGTCTGTGTGTGTGTGTGTCTGTCTGTCTGATTGCTTTCTACTGTTGTATGTTCTACTTTTCCTAGGATATAGCCATGACCCCAGAACCAACTGGAAACCATAAATGAAATCTAGGGTGTAGTCTACAAAAAGCAACTTGAGACTAGGATGTGATCTTCGGGCGTTTGCTCCGGCAAAGCTGTTTTCCAGGAGAATGTGCCCTTAGCCTTCTTCCTTTATACTCCTGCTATCCTGCCGCTGGACCTGATGGAAAGCTGATCTCAGAAGATAAAAGTGACCAATGCCTTGAAGTTTTACCATTTCCAGGAATAGCTGCACAATTTGAAGGCTAATGTTAGGGTAAATGGAACGATGTAGAAGAGATGCCTAGCCCAGTGACTGGACACGACACATATCAGTAAGCTGTGGTAACTATCTGTGTGGCAAACAATTATAAAACACCTAGACTGCCAGACAATGTTAGGAGTGGTGTAGTTGAACTCCACAAAGTTAATGCTCAACAGTGTTTGATCTACAAAAACTGGTAGCCAAGCAGGAATTTGTTTACCTCAAGGAGCAATTGCAGCAAGAAAGGGAGCAGTAGCTAATACCTTCTGTGTTAAACTCTGATTTGGGAAGTGTAGCGGTTTGAAATAAAACAGCCTCCAAAGGGAGGGGCAGTATTGGGAGGTGTGACCTTGTTGGAGTAGGTGTGGTCTTTCTGGAGGAAGAGTGTCACTGTGGAGGTGGACTTTGAGGTCTCATAGATGCTCAAGCTTTCTCAGTGTACAGTTCGCTTCTGTTGCCTTTGGGAAAAGATGTAGAATTGTCTAGCACCACGTCCGCCTACACTACACCGTACTCTCTGCCATGATGTCAATGGACTAAACCTCCAAAACTGTAAGCTGCCACCTCAATTAAATGTGTTTGGTTGTAAGAGTTGCTTTGGTCATGGTGTCTCTTGGCAGCAATGAAACCCTAAGACAGAGTGAGTAGGTACACAAGAGGATGAGGTAGAGGTGGGGAAGCTGTAGAAGACTCCGCTCCCATTCAGTCTTTAGCAGAGAGAGAGAGAGAGAGAGAGAGAGAGAGAGAGAATCTACACGACATGGGGAATTCAGCTGGGACAGAACTGGAAATCCTTACCCTCCTGGGTAGCTTTCATAGATCCGGAAGGGGCCATGCAGGCTGCTGGGGGAGAATTGTCCCCCACATGCATGCTTGGTTATGTATGCTGGGTGCTAGAACACCAACAAGTTGAGCCGGATGTTCCTGCGTGTGCAATAGTGGGCTGGCACGGTGGGGAAGACCAGCACAACAGCCTTCCAGTTGATTTAAAGCCTAATCTGCAGCTAGAAAACATCATTTTAAATGAGGAAACCCAAACCCAGAAAGACAATTATCACATTATTACTCACTCATAAGTGGTTTTTAAACATAAAGCAAAGAAAACCAGCCCACAAATCACAATCCCAGAGAACCTAGACAACAATGAGGACCCTAAGAAAAACTTACATAGATCCAATCTACGTGGCTAGTAGAAAAAGACAAGATCTCCTGAATAAATTGGGAGCACGGGGACCTTGGGATAGGGTTGAAGGTGAGGTGAGAGGCAGGGAGGGGAGCAGAGAAAAATGTAGAGCTCAAAAATCAGTAAAAAAGAAAAATAAATAAAATAAAGCCTGCTCCACAAAAGAAAGTTAGTGCCTGGTACTATGTGCCAGGACAAGGACCTACAGCTGGGGAGATCATAGGTCCAAATGGGGAAACAGCTTGTAAGGTGTGTGTAGATGGATGTAATGGGCCTGTCACACTGCCTTCTAAATGTGTGTTACACCCATAGATCACTGTGGTCACCAGCCTGAACTCCTAACCACTGGAGAAGCTAGGCTGAGCCAGTGACCGTCACAGCGCTATAGTGCCGTATTTCTCGGCTACAGACACACATTCAGAATCATCCCCTCCAAGGGTCAGGGGTCACGGGGTGGGGTGGGGGTGATGAAAAGGCCAGGAAGGAGTGAATGAAGTGTTGTGTAACAGTTTGCTCCAAGACTGAAACATTTTATCCTGCAGGGAACCACCTAAGCAGGAAAGTAAACAACTCCACTCCAGAAAGTTCCTGAAACTGACCAGATTCACTAGATACTCCCCACAATGAGTAAACAATAGAAGCTGAGAGCCTGCTCAGACAAACTGAGCTGCCAAAGAAGACTCTGTGATGAGATCCCCTGCCCAGGAGAAGCAGGAACCAGCCAAGCTGCCTGGAAGAGGTTTGGACAACAGAGGCACCTGGGAAGGTGAGCCTTCTGCAGGCTGTGTGGTGTGCGCCAGGTTCCCATGTTTGTGACCTGTCATGCCTAGTGGAGTGGGCTTTGGTGATACAGTTGTCTGTGAGTCATTTGTAACCCTGATAAAACACATGGATTGCCAAATTGAACCTTGGTGATATCCATACTTTGGTTATCCATTCTTTGGGTACCATACCATCCCTACTTTGGTCTGTCTTTTGGTTCTATACCTTTTCTGGGTGTAGACACGTGTTTTGTCATACAAAAACTCCCAAGTCAACCCATGAGGCGACAGGATTGAAGAATGTGTAAGCATCATTATCCTCTCTGGCAATAACGTTTTAAGAGACACAGTGTCCGCCAAAGTGACCTTACAGGTTTGGAGAGCAACGGAGGGATCTGTAAACACTCCCGTTTGTCTTTTCAAGTCTTCTCTGATTTACAGTCTGCCCTTGCTTTGCTAATTCATTAAGTATCTTCTTAAATTACAAAGAATTTGGCTTCAGTTGGAGTTTCTCTGTAATAGGCATTCTGGTCAGATGTGGCAAAAAAAAAAAAAGAATAAAACCAAAAAACAGGAATCATTGGTCAGTATCAAAGAAGGCTCAGGGTGACCATTACCAAGAACCTCCAGAAAGAAAAAATTCTATTTTTTTTCTCATACTCCCAATAAGAGCTCTGAAGCAATGGCATGCAATGGTCCAGTCCTGCCAATAGTGGCAGGGAGGGAGGAAGTCCAAAAGCATCAATGCCAACAGTGTTGATCTCAAGACTTTTTCACCTAAAAGTGATGGATTATAAAAAATTTTTAGAGATAGGCATAAAGATATGTGTCCCCAGTCCCAACACTCAGGAAGCTAAGGCACGAGGATCCCAAATTTGAGGCTAATCTGGGCTGTTACTTGTGTGTCCTTGTGCATGTGTGCATGTGTGTGTATAACTAAGTATGCTTTTATGTTGGTCAGAGGACAACTTGACAGAACTAATTTTGTCCTTTGGCTTTCTAGTTCCAGAGATTGAACACGGGTCTTTGTTTCGGCATTAAAATATTTACCTCACTGCCTACCTTTGTAGCACTAGAGTGCCCTTGTTAAACAAATGGAATTTGGTTCTAGATCCTTCCAGGTTGCTTTTTGGTGAAGCACACTTCCTTGTTTGGCCAAACAATCAATTTTTATTGGGGATCTATTTTATCACATCCGTGTCTGGTGTGCAACATACTGTGAGTTATTCCGTGCTGTCAGTTACGCAGCATAAGTGCCAAGAGCTATTCAGAGATGATTAAGAAATAGTTCCTACCTTCAAGACACTGGAAATCATAGAGCAAATATTATTCTATAATACAAGGTACACGTGATAGATATCATTCAAGGTCTGTGATGTCCCTATTCAGGGAAGTGTTCTGCTGATTTTGTGGACTGGCCCCTTTATCTCTAACTCATGCATCCGTAACTCATTTATCGCTATGGATTGTTTTTTAATATTGGATCTCCTAAAATTGACCTAGACTGGAAGGATTTTTCTCTATTTTTTTTCTCTCTCTAAGAACCATACCTTTCTTATCAGTGTGTCAGGATCACCTTTGCAACATCTCTGGACTCTAGTAAAAGTGGGACTCATTTTTCAGTGTGGAAACCAAGAAATCAAGGCTGATATTTCATCAATAATCAAAGGAGGGATTGATAATGCCCTCCCTTGTGGCTCAGGTCCCTAGAGATAGGTACGTTAACTATTGAGAGATAATTTGACTTTTATGGGGAGCAGCATACAGGGAAATTGGTAATATTTACAAGTGGCATACGTGGGTTTGGGAGAACAACAAAGCTTAAAGAATGATGAGTTCCTCAAGTTTAGGCCCCTAGTCCTGCGCCTGGCTCTTGGCGAGTGAAGGGAGTGGATAAATGGCTGGTGGTATCTTTTATGCCTAATAAGGTCTGAGAAGACAGAATGCACTTAAGATACATGTTAGAGGAAGGATTGATGAGGAAGTCTTGCCATAGGTGCTCAAGTGAATTATGGCTCTCATCTGTAGTCATCATGCTGATAAATGTGTTCACAGCAGTCCCGGTGTCTTAGCGGTTCTGCTACTGGTAGGAGTCGACTTTCCTGGGTTTCCCAGATAAGAGACACAGACTCCCTTCACCCCATCAACTCCTTCCTACTTAAGCTCTCTTAGATCAGTTTGACCTTGTCAGAGAGCTTTTTCCCCACCATTTGCCAGTGTCTGGCTCATGGTCCACCGGGCTTGTCAAATACGGTAAACATGCCGATTTCCGCTTGAACTGGTGCCATTCTGAAGCACATAGAGTAGCCGATGGGTACCCAAATGAAAGGTGGCGTAGACGGGCAGTCGTAATCAGTCTTAAGAAGGAAGAAGATTCTGGTACATGTTAGAACACAGGCAGCCTTGAGACATGATGCTGAGGATAGGGGTGTTACCTGGAGATGACAGGGAGATGAGCAAGAGGCCGGACATGGAAAGCATTGAAATTACATAACCACGTGGATCTATTTAATGAGGCTCAACTCAAAACTGATTAAAATAACATTCTGTGAATTGCGCTTTGCAGCACCGTACTAAGTGAAGACTCCTGACGCCTGCCTTGGCTCACTCAACCACAGAATGGAGAGGGGACAAAGGGATTCACAGGCAGGGATGCAAGGAAGAAACACACTTTCTCCCGGTGGATACGGCACAAGAATTAAAAGCCGCTGATGCGACCCACGTTAACCTCCCCTGCATCCTACCTCCACAGCGGTCATCTTAGTTTAAGTTTCTACTGCTGTGAAGAGACCCCATGACCACGGCAGCTCCTGTAGGAAGACACTTAATTGGGGAGGCTTGCTTTCAGAGGTTTGATCTGTTACCATCGTGGCAGGGGCCTGATGGCATGCAGGCAGACATGTTGGTGGAGCTGACAGTCCTGACATCTTGACTCAGAGGCAACAGGAAGTCGACTGACTGTCAGACTGAGGGAAGCTTAAGCCAGAGACCTCAAAGCCCACCCCCACAGTGACACCTGTCCTCCAACAAGCCACACCTCCTAATAATGCCACTCCCTGCTGGGGCCATTTTCTTTCAAACCACCACAGCAAGTGGACCCTCACCTTCAGGGCCACTGGGCTTGGCTGAGTCTCCTGGAATGCAAGACTAAGGGCTGCTTCTCACATTCTCAGTATTTAGTAAAACACTTGCCTCAAGAGTGGTACCTACTATAATTTATTATGTGTGAACATGTTATGTTTCTTTGTGTAAAATAAATATAATGTCTTGAATGGTTAATGTGATGAAGATTTGAGGTAACGCTCTTAGGGAACCCTGCGTGGTATCTGACTCAGAGTGAAGGTTAAGTCCTGGGAGCTTTATTACTACCCTGGGCGGAATCGTTGGATTGTTCCAGGTTCAGACCCAGAATCATAAACTCAGACACCCTTTCCTTCTGTGACAGTTGGATTTAATGTTAACTTACCACAAATTAGATGGCCTAAGTAGGGAGTCTTACCTGGAAGCTCCACCCCAATTTTGGGCAGAACCCTCTGGTAGCACTGGTCTTTTGTTCACTGGGCCTTCCCTCTTGCACCTGAGCTTCCTTCACGAGCAGCAGAACCAGCCTTTCCAGGCTTCCACCATGGGTGGAGGACCGGCTGCTCTCCGGCATCTGTCCACGTTCCACGTTTTGGCTGTACATTGGGACTGCCGAGGCACCGCACCTTGTGGACCGAGCAAGCACTGGGTTATTAGCCTCCCCAGTGAGAGACAGCTACTCTCGGGCTGTGACTGCTGAGGCACCGCACCTTGTGGACCCAGCAAGCACTGGGTTATTAGCCTCTAAAATGGGACTGGGTTATTAGCCTCTAAAATGGGATTCAGCTGTTGTTCCTGTTTTAAAGTAAGATGACTTAATGGATTCGTGTGTGTATGTGTCTGTCTGTCTGTCTGTATGTCTGTATGCATGTTCAGTCCCTTGGTTCCATTCCTTTAAAGTACCCTCACTAACACAGCCATCTAGCAGACAATGTGAGTACCTTCAGCCTGCTGGTCTCACATGACCCAATGCATGAAGTGGGAGGAACCAGATGGGTTCAGTTGTGCCCCATGACTGAGGGCTTTCCCGTTGGTGCTGTGTGAGTACTCACACCCAGAGTTTTCATCTCTGGAGTGTTAAAGAGGATCCCGAAATAGGGATTTTTTTTTTCAGGTAGGGTCTCTCTGTTATGTGCCTCTGGCGTTCCTGGAAACCTGCTCTGTAGACCAGGCTGGCCTTGAATTCCTAGAACTCCACTACCTCTGACTCCCAGTACTGGGGTTGAAGGTGTATACCCCACAGCTGGCTTCATTTGGACATTTCTAATGATGCAAGTTGCATACTTAAAGGTCTGTAAAGTTGAGTGCACACCAAATTGAAACCGAAGCAATTTTGTTTTGTTTTTATGGGCTTTAAGTTTATATCTGCTGATCCATGCCAAGGCTCAGGCTGTGCCAGGTCTCTGAAACAACCCATCCTTCTTGTGGAAACAACCTGTGTCTTCTGCCTCTGTCAGTGCCGCTGTCCTTGGGGATCTGGGAGACCATCTAGTTCAAACCCATGAGACGACAGGAAGAAAGGGCGATGTCCTAGCCAAAATTGTCAAGGGTGTGGAGAGCCAGGACAGATGTTTGTGAAGGCCCTCAGTGGTGCCGATGTGACTATAGACCCCACCGTGCTCATCTTGAATTGTTTACATGGAGGCTTCTTGGTGAGCTGCTTTCTACCTCTGCAACTAGATTCCTGCCTACACTGGGAAAGACAGAACCGTGTCCCACAGCTAGGGGGCTCTAGCAGTCCACCTTTCAGACACAAATGGCTGTGGCATCATCTCCGGTCTAGAAATGAGTGACGTTTTCAATGTTAACCTGTAAATATTAATGCTTTATAGAATAGAAATATTTCAGTCCATGTGCAAAATGACGGATAGTCTTTGCCAACTTATTTTCTTTATTTCACTGGTTTTCTTCTAATTAAATTTTTTATTTTATGTGGATGATGTTTAGAAAACATGGAAATTAGAAAATAAACATCTGATTATGTAGGAAATGATTGCCATGCCAGGTCTCCATTGCATGCTTCTATGTTGGTATTCTCCACTTTGCTCGTATCTAGCACTTCTAGGGGGAGACTATATGTCGATATTGATAGATATCAAAACACATAAATTATCTTTCAAAATAACATAATTTGACCACATAAAAACCCAGACAGCTTCCCAGCTGTTAGGGTTGTTCAGCGAGAGGAAGCGCAAACGGAGCATCTAAAGGTGCCTCTGCCTCTCACTCCTGCTGCCTTTTTCTTGACATTTCCACTATCAAGACACTGAAACGTACTAATTTAGCCTTAATTCCCAGATTCTCCCTCTTGTGCCCGCTGCTCTGCTCTCAGACATGATTTTAAAGCACTTAGAGGCTCTTACTGGACAGATTCAGCAAAATCTCCATCCTGTTTTCATAGCTCAGTCGCATACAAAAAGCCAAATAAACACCCCCTCACCCTCTCCTCCCTGCTCCCCCACCCCCCACCCCCGCTGCCTCCAGTCCCTAAAAATATTGATTGTGTTTAAGGCAGGAGGCAGAGGGAGATTTCTCTTGTGTGAAAGCTACACAGAAGGAAAAAAAAATTTTTTTTTGAATTGGTTTTTTTCAAATGCTAAATGCTCACTTCCTCTTTCTTATCAGCCACTTTAATGTCCTCCTGGAAATAACCACTTAAACAAGTACCCGCACATATTTCCAGTGTCCTGAATATAACAAACATTGCTGTTTCCCAAATGTATTGGCTTCGGGAAAATAGAAAATGTGCTTTATTCCAGACATTTTTTTCCCAATTTGCAAACCCAAGAGAGTTTAAGGGAAATGCAAGCCGCATGCTTCTGGGCATGTATACTGCAGTGCACGCGTCTGAGACAACCCTTCCCTCCATGCCAGTAGTTTGCTGTCTATGAAGGCTTTAAAATAAATCTTGGGACCCCCCTCTTTTTTTTAAATAAGGAAAAGAAGTTTCTGTGGATAGTATTAAATTAATATACACCGTTAAAAATATAACATTGGAGCCGGGCGATGGTGGCGCACGCCTTTAATCCCAGCACTCGGGAGGCAGAGGCAGGTGGATCTCTGTGAGTTCGAGACCAGCCTGGTCTACAGAGCTAGTTCCAGGACAGGCTCCAAAGCCACAGAGAAACCCTGTCTCGAAAAACCAAAAAAAAAAAAAATTAATAATAATAATAAAATATAACATTGGTTTTAAATTTAAAAGTCATTTTGTCAAAAGTGGTTTCTGAACTTTCTTCAAAACTGTCACATTATCAGGTCACTGGTCTGTTTTTGTCATTTCTTTTATACATTGCTTCAAGTCCCTTTTGAACAGTAAATCATTCATCCATCCATATGTTCATAGGGTGCCTGCTCGGTGTAGCTTGTCATAGGTGCTGGAGACACAGCAGGAACATGACAGGCATAATCCCTGTCCTTGTGGAACTTAGGATCCCGCAGAAAAGAGAGACAGTGAACAAAAGCTCAGTCTGAGTGCTTACAAGGCGACAGGCAGAGGCGTCTTCCAGAGGAAGTGTCTGAAAAGCTGACCTCAGCCTAATAAAAGGAGCCAGGTCTGGGCAAATAGCAGATATTAAGGTCTGAGGTATGACCCAAAGAAGGCCAAAATGTCTGGAGCTTACAAAAGTAAAGGGGGGAAGTGCTAGGTAAGGCTGGAGAAGACCATGCAAGACCACAAGATGTCCCCACCTGTCTCTTAGGATTCACAGTACCTTCTACAGGGAACCAAAATTTCCTCAGCATGACCCCTCTCCCAGACCACTAGAATAAAGTGTAGCTACAGACACCTGTCTGTCTGACTGTGGACATGTATGATAGGAATATATCTGACTGTGGACTTGTATGACTATAAACATAGAAGGTAAGGAATGTATGTATGCGAACTTTGGGTTTTACAAACTTGGCCGTCATGGGCTTAGATTTCCAGTCCTCAGCTTTGCGGTAGCCTCTTACTTTTCCCAGCCTCCAGCCTCCCACCTTTTAGACCTCCAGTCTGTTTCCTGGTGGTTCTGCCTTCTAGCTTGCTCGCTCCCTTGCCTGCTTGCTGAGACAGGGTCTCCATATGTAGCCCAGACTGGCCTCCAGCTTCTCAAGTCCTATGTTTTCTTTTGGTTTAATAATATTGCTGTCCTGGTGGAGAATCCTAGGTGAACCTCTGATAAATCTGCTTTGTCACCAGAATGCAGAATCCAGGGCTATCTCTGGCCCAGATCTACCTCAGCGTCCCCGATTCTCCAGTATGATCCTCCCTCCACCTCTCGTGCTGTGCCATCTAGCTGTGCAGATCTTCTTGATCTGGTAGCCCAACTTCTTATGGACTCCAAGAGAGACCAGTAACAGGTCCCTAAACCCCAAATCGCTAAGTGCATGGGGTGGGGGGAGATTGATTAGCTAGACCTTGGCTGTGTCCCTCATGGGTATGTTGAAATCATCACCTACTACTTCAGAATGTGATCTCATTTGGAAGAGCAATAAAATTAAAACAAGGTTATTAAGGTGGGCTGTACTTTAATATGATATTCTTATAAAAAAGTATAACACGTAGAATGCGTGTGTGGACACAGGCACGCGCGCACGCACACACACACACACACACGGTTAAGTAAATACGAAGACCTCTAAGTGCTACCTTGACCCTGTGTCAATTGTATAATTAGAGGACCCAGAACAAAGTAAAAATTAGGACTCTTCATATTTTTAAGAATTGCCAAATGGTGGTAGCACAACATTAAGCCAGATTTGGGGGGAATCTTCTAAAAATGGGGGGATCCTGTGTAACTGCACAGGCCTCGTGTTCATAATGTCAGCCTTCTTTGGATGATTCAGTGCAATCCTTTCCAGTCTTACACCACTGTCCACTTATTTCAGAAACAGTGTTTAGAATAGTTATGTGTGGAGGGGTCCCCATGAGCACTTAATGGATTTGGGGGCTCTTTAGGATGTAAGACTCAGCATATAATTGTATTCATTGGCTGTGGAGTATCACAGAGAAAGGAGACAGGGCAAGCTCGGCAAAGAAAAAGGTGCGTGATATGTAGTGTGTAGGGAAGCGGATGCAATGTTCCCCAGCCCTCTGCCACAGGAAGACAGCAGGACATTGGTCTTAAGGATGCCTTCTGCTTGTTTAGAAAGACGGATAGGGAAAGGATCTAGAATGTCAAGTTTCCTAAGGATTTTGATATCTGTTTATCCAGATTGTGGAGGGTCTGTGTGTGTGTGTGTGTCAAGTATGGTGTATACACATGAATAGATAATATGTGTTTTAAGCATGGTGTATACACATGTGTAGATAGTGTGTGTTAAATGTGGTGTATACCAAATAGTGGCGGGGAGAGAACATTGGGTATTCTACTGCCCACTCTACTTTGTTCCCTTTAAACATTGACCCCCCACTTATGCTAGAGTTAGGCTGGGGACCAGCAAACCCTGGTGGTCCTCCTGTCTCCACCCCCCGCCCCAAGTGATGAGGTTTCCATGCCTGGATTTTCCTGTGCGTCCTCGGGATTTGAGCTCAGATCCTTATGCTTGCGCAGAGAGCATTCAGACCCGCTGTGCCTTCTCCCCAGCCCTGCGTTTGGTGTTGATTAGTCTACCTATATGAGTCTGTTACCTTAAGTACGTCATAAACGAGACAAGTATTTGACTCATCAATAATTTCCAAAGATGGTGATTATTATTTAACATTTGTTAATCCAGTGTGATGGTATAAAACTTTGAAAATCTTTTATCCATTACCCTATCAGGAATCTAGGCTAGGTAACGTGACCAGCAAGGAGAGACACTGAGTGTGAATCTTGCCCCCTTAACTAAGAAGCTGAATAACTTTAGGAAGATCATTGAATAGTCCTGAGTTATAACGTCTCCTTTTTACTATGGTAAGTGTAAAGATCAAGTAATGTGGTTTAAGTCGTGTGTGTGTATGTGTGTGTGTGTGCGTGTGCATATGTACTCACGCTTAAGAAAATAAGGGAAGTGACTGCTTTTAAGAAGACCAGCACGTTTAATAGATGATGGCAATAACCCTGCCCCATTATGGGGATAGTTACTGTCATTGCCTGCATCACTGATGGCACAATTAACTTAATTAACACATACCTCTGTGGTGAGTCTGCTGAGATAACACTTTTCCCTGTAACACACTCCTGCCTTGCCAGCCAGGAGTCTTCGAGTCCTGTGTCTTTAGAGAAATGGGGGGGGGGGGGGGGTTGTTAAATGTCTCCTGGTTGGCATGCAGAAAACACAATTCTGGAATATCCACATCATTAGCAGTTTAGATGACCTGGAAAAAAATCTCAGATGTTTCATATTGAAAACTGTGGACTAGTGCACTGACCAGTGGTTTTGGAAGGAGAAGTAGGCATTCCTTCCGGAGCTCACGTAGCCTGGGCGCTGCTGTTGCGGTCATCGTCATCTTCTTCATCTCTCTCTGCTTTTCCCCCTCCCCCCCCCCCACTTTTCTCTATCTCTCCCTCTATCTCCTTCTTCCCCTCCCCCTCTTCTGTTTAAATCTGCATTAAAATATCTTTCCTTACTAAGTTCTAATTTTGTTTAAAATAACAGAAACCAAAACAAGACCTCACCCCCACATACAGAGATGTGCCTGGGCAGGGCGGGTAGGATTTCCACAAAGAAGTCCTTGTCACCCAGCCAGAGTCACGTCACCTCGCACTGACAGCATCCTCCTCTGCTTGAGGTTCTAGCTTGAGCTTCTGCTGTGCAGTAATGGTAGGAAGAGTTTTGGGCAAATGAGAATGAGTCTTTGTCTACGCGAAGAGTGTACCGACAGAGGGGTGGCTTTGCCACAGCACGGGCTCTCACTGACCACTTTTGAGAACTGTTATTCAAGGACTGAAATATAAAGATAAATCTTCGAGAATCTTATAACATATGCTTTGGTCGTATTTTCTGTCGCTCCCACAGATCCTCCAGAGCCCTCCCCCTTCTACCCATCCAGCTTTATGTCCTCTTTCTGTTTGTTTTAGAAACCCTATCAAATCCAGTTTGTGCACCCAAACTGGTGCCATCCTCTGGAATTTGGTCAACATACCAGGAGCCACGCCCTTAAAACCAACTCCTTGTCTCCAAAAGCTATCTGTTGTCAACATCTCCTCAGCTAGACATGGGACTTGATGCCCCCTCCTCACTGCAAGAGTCTGTAACTCCCTTTCGGTCTCTGCAGATGTAACTGTCAGACTTGTTTCGCCTACACTCACCTTCTTCATCCTTGCACTCACGGTTCGCCTCTACCTTCCCGTCTGACTCCTTCACATACAAACTTATTTTCAGATGCACCCATGTTTATAATTCATCTTACACTTTACAAAATGATCTCACATATGGTTTGCTATTTCTTTTTTCGAGACAGGGTTTCTCTGAATAGCTTTGGAGCCTGTCTTGGAACTCTTTCTGTAGACCAGGTTGGCCTCAAACTCACAGAGATCCACCTGCCTCTGCCTCCCAAGTGCTGGGATTAAAGGTATGCGCCACCACCGCCCTGCTTGTGATTTCAGGTATGTAACCCGTCTTCCCAGTGAGATTGTACTTCCCTTCAGTTTCAGTTTTTTGTGTATTTTGTAAAGCAGCTTAGCTAAAGGGTGATCTACGGCAGACATTCAGGAAATAATCTTTAATTAAATGTATTTCCTTGTAGTTGAGCATTGGCTGTAGCCGCTCTTGCAGAGTGGCTCTGTGCGGTGGAGATGCAATGTACTGATGGTTTAAAGAGGACAAATGCAGTGTCCCTTAATCCACAATGTGGAGTAGAGAGTCTAGTGAAGGCAGACAGTTGGGTTCTAGGAAGACATCCTGGGACTCTGCCCCTTCGTTGCGTCAGCAGTCCTCCCTTGCAAGCGACTCTTAGATTCCTGGTTGAACCGAGAGCGCCCAGCAGCAAATCAGAGAGTGACATTGGAAATGTGGAGCGAATGAGTTCGCTGAGGTTCTTGGTTTCATTTCTGCTACATCAGATCCTGTCTCTGTGGCTATAATGGGCAGCAAAGGAGGATGGGAAATAAAATCCTTATCTTGGATAGAAAATGTCCAAGGCCCCTTACATGAAAAAAATAAAATCTGAAGACTATGCAGTTATATACAATGGTTTTCAGGCTTTTAAAGCCATCACTCACAGTGGGAAATGTACCAAACACACTTGGAAATGACGCAGAAATGTGGGGACCTACGGTAATCTCTTCATTGGGCGATTCCCCCCCCCACACACACATATTTTAATATCTTTAAAACAAGTGTTGACGAATGAGACATGGCTTGCAGTTTGAAAGGATGGCTCTAGACAGGTGCGTGAAGAACTCCAGGAGGTCACCATGGGTCTCCACCACAGGGACGGAAACACTTGGTCTAACCACGCGCACAACAGTTTGCCTGCAGGTCTGACGATGTGTCCACAGTATTAGCTGCTACCTAAATACAAGAAAATAAATATACCAGCCATGCAAACAATGTAACATTATCTAGTCTAGGTAACATCTCTGCTGGAGCTTATTCCAAAAACTGAGGGCAAGTGGGGTCTTCAGCAGGATACCCTCTCTTAATGGGTAGAAGCTGATATCCATTTCATTGATCCTTCCCTATTTCAGGCTTAACAGACGATTCAGATTGAACTCAAAGAAATCTCATCTTAATTCTCTGTCGTGGTCCCAGAGATATGAGCTCCTGTCAAGGGCAGCTCCCCATCTACGTCGTGATTTGTATCTCCTAGGCTTTCCTAATTCATTTCTGGGCTGGAGTCATCTGTGTGACAAATGTGCCTTTCCTTCCGCAGACTCCGAATCTGAGGGAAACCTCATAACATGGGATGTTGTTTTCCTTGACAGTTTCAACTGACTTCTGTCAGATTTCTGACAGGGGAAAATAAAACGGACAACTCCGAGAACATGACACCGTCTTTGTTTCCAGAACACCCGTTCTGGAGGAGTTGGAGATGACTTCCAAATGATGTCACAATAGGCACTTTAACGCAGACCCCCCAACCCTTTGTTCTGGGAGCACCCTTGGCCTCCCAGGCTCTGGCAGAGGCCTAGTCCTTAACTGCAAACTAATTGTGTTAGGGAGCTCCTACCAGGGCGCGTCCAGAGGCTCATGTTGTGGTCAGCAGTACATTTCCATAGCAGGGCCTGGAAGTCCCCTGGGTAAGAGGCAGGACAAAGGCGGGGACGCGGTACAGAGCCCTCATTGTGCACAAGGCCCGCAAGCTGCTCCTCTCCAAGGCTCTGGTTGGGCTGCTGTTCGTCCTGATGCATCCCGGGTGGGAAAGGCCTCATCTGACCACTCCAGCCCTAATGACACGGACGGGAACGAGAACTTCGAGCGGCTTGAAAGGCGGCTAAAAGGCTTCTGGAGAAGCGAGTCGGTGTTTTCAGTCTTGTTTTTCTTTCCATGTCCTAGCCCTCGTCCGGATCGGCATCTGTGTTTGCTGCCTCCAGAGACAGAGACGGGCTAATTACTGGACAAAGCTGGGGATTAAGCTTCACGCTTGCCCTTCTGAAGCCATACTCCCATTGGGGGTGCTGAGGAAAGCAGGACTGAGAGGGGGTGTCCCCTGCCAGCAGGCATTCCCACCCTGGCTTGATAAAGAGGGCTGGAATTCACAGGGCTTTTAATCCAACACCTTTGGCAATCACAAGAAAAAAAAAAACCCTTGCAAGTCCTCTGAAGAGGGGGTATATTTTGCCATATATTGAAGCAATAAGACATGACAGGCACTTTATTTCATCAGGGCTGCGCACCTTATGCATTTTGTGGCAGAAGGCCAAAGCACAAATGACTTCAACTCTCAGGAATATTCTTCCATAAATGCATTAAAACCCTGGCCACTGACATATTAGTACTAAGAAATGAAAATTACCTGAAAACGGAGGAGGAAGGAAGATGTCCTGCAATGGGTTCCTAGGGGTCAGGCGCCCTGACAGCCTATAAGAAACTTCCATTTGCAAATAATGTTCAAAAGACACATCCTTATCTATTCTTCCTGGAAAGGGCTCTGAGATCTGAGAGCGCTTGCCCCTTCCTGTACCACCAAAGGGCGAGGGTCAAAGGGCAGCGTGGAAGGTGAGAGTTTTACCAGTGTGGAGATCCTTAGCCAGCTTCCTTTCTTGGATGATGAGCATTTTCTCATTTTCCCTAAAAGATCACAAGAGGGCTTGCGGTTGTGTTCATGGAGTTGTTTCTTTAAAAATAATTCTGAGCCAATTTGGCTTTTAAAAATTTGCCTTTGAAGATGAAGGCTCCAGGGTGGCTGTGCCTTGGCTCTCCTCCCAGAGAGAGAGGTACATTTCTAGATGATGAGGGAACTTCAGGTGGGAACGCTACTCTGCTTCTGGCTTTATGCCTTAAAATATGACCTAAGGCAAGCTATCATTTCCCAGAAATGAAATATGTCATATTTTACTATTAAAGTGAAGCAGGAAAAAAAGAGTGTTCTATTATAATAATGGTTTTTGTTTAAAAAAATTTAAATGTCAAATCCCTAAAGGAATAATACATATCTGATACTATTATTGGAACTGTAATGCCAGTAATCGTATGAGGTACTTCCATTTAGTATTGTTCATACAGTAAAGGGATTTTCATGTAAATCTTTCTGTAAAATTATGGTGTCAGAGGGAAACGAGGAGCAGCACCAGGCATTATTCATGCAATCAATGCGCATTCATTGGGAATGAGTGTGTGTCAGCCATGAGTCTAAATGCTGGGGATGCAGACATAAGGTCGAGAATATTCCCTTGCCTTCAATGAGCTCACAGTCCAGCCAAGGAGAGAGATAGGGCACCTGACTATGAGACAGTTGTCAGCACAGACATAATAGAGATTCCACGGGGGTTGTGGATGACCTGGCATGGAACTGTTAGTTCATACAAGGAGTCTGGACTGTCCAGCTAGGCTGAGCCTCCAAATGTTAGATGTACCGTTTCATAGGCAAATGGAAGAGGCCAGATCAGGAAATCCCAGTAAACATGAAAGGAACAGGCACACGCACGGCCCATGTGAAGAAAGCTCTGCATGGCTGCGGAGGGAAGCCTGTCAAACTGTCTAAGGGCAAATGATGAAGAAATTTGAATGGAGAAAAAAAAAACTCAAATGACTTTTGAGCAGTGTAATTTTAGGGGATGGATATATTTTATGTTATATTCCATGGGACAACAGCAATGAGAGTAAGAGGCAAAATGCCATATGAGATAAAACCGCCACTTTCATCGTGACTCATCTGTTAACTTAGAAAAATACACTTCCATCGAGACACACGGGAAGATTGCTCACTTCGCATGCTCACGGGTGGATTGAACCTAATTTTGTAGCATTAAAGCCAATTTTCCACTGAGAAAACATGTCACAGAGGATTGCGTGAGCCTTTATAATGATTAATATTTGGTATTTCAATGTCACCTTTCATCCAGAGATGTCCCATGCACATGGGAACAGATAAGCTCCAAGGAAGCAGTGTTCATAGAACATGTCACAGCGCTTTCTTTTGTCCGCATTCCAAGGCTTCCTGGCCATGCATCTCTCTCACCTTGAACGTTAGTAAGTACATAGTGAGGCGGCGGTTTTCCCTATTGGTTCCTGCTGGGAGGGGTCTCAAGCTAGAATTTGAACTACATCTTTCTGACTACAGCTCTTCTTGTAGAATGGAATTTGCCATGGCCATTCTTCTCCGTTGCTTCATCAGCTCCACCCTCATCCTGTGTGGAGAACATACCAGGAACTGGCTGCATCTTTGTAGACTTCTTCAGCTTCCTCGGGAGAAAAGGAAAACACCACCACCACCATCACAATCATCATCACCATCACCATTATCACCATAATCATCACCACCACCACCACCACCATAATCACCACCACCATTACCACCACCATCACCACCACCATCACCATAATCACCATTGCCATCATAATTACCACCATTATCACCACCACCACCACCACCATTACCACCACCATCACCATCACCCTCACAACTCACTGTGCCACAGCTTATAAAACACTCAGTGGATTCCTACACCAATCTGTTGTTCTACATAGAAGCCATATTCACTAATTTGAAAGCAAAATCAGCTGACCGTGCTTCCCACTAGATCCTTCTGTGATTATGGAAGTCTTTTGTGTTATCAGATACAGTAACCCCTGCCATGTGTGCCCATTGAATAGTACTACTGAGAACTGACCATACTTACCTTATGTTTCATTTTAATTAAATTCATGGCACTGACATTGAAACTGGTAGTTTGGGTGCTGACCAACATAGTTGTAGCAACTAGTGGTATCTGTTGTTACTGTTATTGTTAATTATTTTAAATAAAGAGCTGGAGCTATGGCTCAGCCATTAAGTGCTTAGTGCGCTTGCAGAAAACCTGAGTCTGATTCCCAGTGTCCATGTTGAGGCTTACCTACCCCAAGCTGTAACTTTCCAGCTCTGCGGAATCTGATGCCCTCTTTTGGCACTCATGACTGGGAATGCACACACACAAAATAAAAATAAAATTAATAATCCCCTCCAAGCCTTCCCCAAAGGTCTATTTTATCATGTCAATATTTATCATTTATTAAAGGCTAGAGAGAGGAAGGATCCTGAGATATTCTTGAAGCCCTAACTACTTTCAAAGGAGTCCTCTGTCCTACATTGTGGGAACTTTTAGACCAGTCTTCCTTTCTGTTAAAAGTAGAACTTTAAAACTTGCGTAGAGTAAGTAGAACAACCAAAACTGTTTGGGAAAGACATAGTTGATGTCTTAGATGAAACTTAAATGTTCTTCAGCCACCACAAGTGGTCCCCAAAGACAAGCAATGACTTGACAGAGAAAGACCTTCCCATATACTTTTGAAATAGGACAAGGGAAAAGGATTTTATGTTTTGAGCGCCCATGGAAGTCTTCAGATAATTCTTCTCACCTCCCTGGCATTTTTGCCCTGGTGTGAAAATATGGAAATAATAAGCTTCCGTCAGCAGACACACTGATTGGAAGACTCAATTACATCTCCCTGCGGTGGTCCACACTGCAAAACTTCTGACTATCGCTAGAGAAATAAACTTAAGTAGCCCTTGGATTGAACCATCTGTCGCGAAAATGTGACATATGCTTTCTTTGTTTACTCAACTACCAAGTGTAAACTGATACATTGAACTGGAGATCTGTGGCTGGTGTGATTGAATGTGACGCTGGCTGGGGGGAGGGATTCCTGCTGAAGGCACCAGCCACTTCATACCTGCCCCTGAGGAGCACGTGCAAAGCAGAGGAGGAGCTAGGGCTGGCGGGATGTCCCCTGGGTTTGGGTCCCTTACTAAGACACAGACATCCTTTGAGGACTCCAAACAATGAGCATCGCCTCGCTAGCAGGGACCACAGCTGAAGGGCACGCCTGGCTGGTGTGTACTTGAATGGAGAGCGACCCATCCCTCCTCCTCTTTTCCCTGCCCTTACACCCCAGTCTCAAACTTAAACGAAAGACTGTGCCCTTTTCAATTAACCCCCTGGATCAAAAACAGCGTTTCTTTTCTGTCCTCCTTGGCGGCCCATTGTCTGTGGTGATGGATTTGCAGATTTGACAGCTGGGCTCATAGATTTGATTCAAACTCGGTTTTGCTGAGAGATGAACTTGGACACAGAAAAGATCTCCAATAAAAGCCCTGAGCAGCAAGCTGGTCGGTCACCCACCACTGCGGATTGTACTCTACTCTAGACAGATCGCTGGAACCCTAAGCCACAGCGGGTATCACTTCAGCTGTATCTCTGGAGAGACTCTTGAAGTTGGGCTTGGGGACTATGGATGTGTTCTGCTTAAATAATGCTTTTGAAAAGTAATTTACTCTTGAAACAGTCAAGATGGAGGTCACCTTATAAATTACCTAAAGCTGGGTCTGCCCAGCCTCTAGTGCAGTGGGCTGGGGGCTTTGCTTTGTCTCGCCGTCCGAGCTGGGGGGAGAGAGGTGTGTAAGCTCACAATGGCGTGGATCGACGGTGGGTGCATTTCGAGACCGCTGTTTAGGGCTTAGGTCTGAGTGAGTCTGTACCGTGCCAAGTCTTGAGTCACAGCCGCGAATGACGTGGAGAAAAAAAAAACTTTGTGTTCAAAAGGGTCTGGATGGATTGCTGTTTGCACTAAAGAAAGAGCCCTTGTACACTGAAAGGACGCGAGGGGTGGGAGGAGGGTGCAGTCTCGGCGGCGGCTGCGTAGCGCTGCGGGTCCTAAGCCTGTGTGCGTGTTGGCTTTGGGTCTCACTGCTGGTCAGCTTGTAAGTCTACTGTGGCTGATAGAGGAGCTGCGCTCCACGAAGAAGCTGGCTCTGCGCTGCCGGGAGCAGAAGCAGGCTGAGGGGCCGTTGGCCAAAACCAATCTGGGCACGCTACCCTCCCGCAGCTTCCAATAACCGCTGACATCCCTACCGGGCACTGAGCCTGGGCAGGGCGGGGGTGGGGTGGGGTGGTCTGCTCGGAAATCGTCCTGGCCAACTCTATCCTCCTAGCTGTAGCAGATTATGGCATTTCGTTTTCCGCCTAGCGCAAGAAATTGAGCCCGGAAAAGGAAAGAGAGGGCGGGTGACCCCCAAAGAATAAATAAACACTGGCTGTTCGCCTCAGCTGGACGCGGGTCGGTTCAGTCCAGGTTGGTGGCGTTTAGAGTTTTTTCACTCCACTTGAGAGCCCATTGCCACCTCCTCTTCAGTTCTAGCCACCCCTTTCCATTTTGCTGGCATCCTTCAACTTTGGGGCCAGGGGGGCGCTAGTGGTGCGGGGCTGCACCTGCTGGGGCGTGCAGATGCTGCGGGCTAGATCTCTCTCCCGGGGCAGTGGTGTGGATGCGCAGGAGTTCGGGCGCTGGGCAAGTGCGTGCGAGGCACGGATGTCTGGGAAGGAGCCCAGGATGCGTGGCGGGTAGGGGCACAGAAGCCGGATTTCAGCTCCAGTCAGGATGTCAATTTCTTTCTGCGGGACTGCCTGAGAAAAGAAGCTAGCCCGGGGGAGGGGGTCTTGGCGAGAGAGGTGGCGATTGGTGGCCGGGATGCAGAGGGCCAGAGGAAGAGGAGCTTGAACGCTCACGATCGAGCCAGCGAGTGGTCGGGCGGGAGCCAGGAAAGGCGGCCAACTTCCCGGAGCAGGGTCTTGGTCCAGCCGGGGTTGGCTAAGGCGCCTTCGCCGCCGAGGCTCCGACTCCGGGCAGCGCCAGCTTGCTTCCGGCGCTTGCTCGGAAAGTAATGCTTATTTATTTGCTTGCGTTCAGTCTCTTGGGTTGTGCGGGATAGCCTCCGGCTTTGGACGCTGGGAGCCCTAGCGAACCTCTCCAGCTCCAAACCGCCGGTTCCGGAGTCTCCCCACGCCCGGAATAGATGCTCTCGGACCGAGTGGGGGGTAGCGTTGAGAAGTCCCCCAAGGCGGGAATGGGGGAGGGGATAGAGGTGTGAGCGGGAGGCTTCAGCACTCTGGGCTCTCATTTCAAAGCGCTCTCTCCCTTCCAGGTTGGGTCGGAACTGAACCCCTAAAAGCGGGTCCGCCTCCCGCCCTCGCGCCCGCCCGGAGCTGAGTTGCTGGCGGCGGTGGGCGGCAGAGCAACGGGGAGTTTCCTCTCACCCTGGATGGAGCTGAACTTTGAGTGGCCAGAGAAGCGCGGTCGCCCGGGGATCGCTGCACGCTGAGCTCTCCCCGCGAGACCCAGCGGCGGCGGCTTTGGATTTTGGGGGGCGGGGACCAGCTTCGCGCCGGCACCATGTTTCTGGCCACTCTGTACTTCGCGCTGCCACTCCTGGGTAAGTCGAGGCCGCTGCTGGCTTTTTTCACCCAGAGTCTCTCAAAGAGGGTCCCTTGCAGCGGCCACTCGAGAATTGCGCCGTGGGTACCTTGGATTTGGGTGGAAGAAGTTTCATTGGGATGTGAAGAGGTTCAAGCGTTCCTGGGTTTGGGGAGCGGCGGCAGCGCAGCTCTGTGCGGCTGGTTTTATTTTGCTGTGTTAATAATAACCCAGCCCGATGGGCATCTGATGGGTTCTAGACCTTCACCCCGGGGCGTTGGTCCCCTTGGAAGTCGGGAAGAGCTCGCCAAGGCGCTCCGGCAGGTGGAGTGTGGTCGAAAAAACGCTGGGGTGGGAAGAGAGCAAACTTGGAATGCAAAAGTTTTTTGGGAATAATGTCTCGGCGCACCCGCGGGGCAGACTGTGCCACTCGCCTGCCTTTCGCCCAGCTCACGACGGTGCCAAGCGCTCTACCACGCTTTCAGCGGAGGGCCCTTAGGCTGCTGCGGACTGGCTGGCCCAAAGACTGCAGCCCCAGGTGCCCGGGGAGGCGGGGCAGTCAGCGTTTCAGGACCGCTTCTGCTTTGGGGCGCTGGGGCCTCGCAGGGATCCTCAGCAAATCCTGCAAAGTGGCCAATGGAAGCTGTTACTACCTTCCATGGCAGGCCAGGGAGGGAGCATGATGGCAGCAGTTCCAGGGGTGGGGAAATATGGTCTCCCAGAAGAGGGGTAGACCAGCTTCCTACCTAATTTGCCCCTCACAATGACGGTGGAGCTATCATGCCCCAGGCGTGCGCTCCATCTCCCACCCCTCCTGCGACCTGGAATCGGGGTCCCCAACTAGTCTGCTGCACTCAAGCGTTCTTCTCATTCACCCTGTAGATTTGCTGCTGTCGGCCGAGGTGAGTGGTGGGGACCGCCTGGACTGCGTAAAAGCCAGTGATCAGTGCCTGAAGGAACAGACCTGCAGCACCAAGTACCGCACGCTAAGGCAGTGTGTGGCGGGAAAGGAGACCAACTTCAGCCTGGCATCCGGTCTCGAGGCCAAAGATGAGTGTCGCAACGCCATGGAGGCCCTGAAGCAAAAGTCTCTCTACAACTGTCGCTGCAAGCGGGGCATGAAGAAAGAGAAAAACTGCCTGCGCATCTACTGGAGCATGTACCAGAGTCTGCAGGGTACGCATCAGGTGCCTCCACCAGCACTCCCCGGTTTCTCTCCAAACTCGAGAGGCAACCTCAGTACACCCAGTCCTGGGGTTAAGCCGGCTGATCTCATCTCCCACTCTCTTCTCCCAGCTGCGGAATGAGGACCTTTCATTGGCCCTTAGGGACAGCGGCAGCTGGTGTTTCCTGCAGCTGAGCAGTCTTGTTGGCAGATCCACAAGGGGGTGGGGGCACCCTTGGGATCCCACTGACCTTTCTGAAACCTAGTTAGAACATCAGATTGGGGACCCCCGTAAACACTACCTAAGGAACCCACTTCTCTGCCAGCCCCGGGGCTTTCACTGGCTTTAGAGAGTAATCATGCAAAAGCTTTGCCTGCATTTTGCCTGGAGATTTCCCTCCTTTCTTCCCTTATGACATGAGATGAAATATTGCAGAACCTGCGAACTCTGTCATCACCCCTGCACACATGTTGAAACACATGCGTGAAAAACCATTTGTCATCTTAGATTAGCTGAGTTTTGGACCAGCTGCTGAGGTTTATCCATGGCTAGTTCACGAGTAGCTGCCACAACTGCCCATTCCAGTGGGACTTAGGGAGCCTGTAAATGGACCACAGGGATCCCCATACCTTCATTCTTCCCTGAGACTCCCTGAACATTTGTAATGAAGAGGCTTAGACTGTCAGCTGCCACTTCTAAAACCTGGTCACGAAAGCCTGTTTCTGGGGATGATCTTAGGAACAGCTAGAGTGCCTGCTTGCAGGCCACATGCCTTGGTTTGCAGGGAGCTAACAGAAGTAGGGGCCTCTCCAGGTCATCCTTCTTCCATTGGTTCCTGCAGGCAAGCGAAGTTTGTGACGTCACTAGCTCTTTCCTCTCAGATTTCAATTCCTTTGCAAGAGTGGGAGAGTTTTCTGGCAAGCTCGGGCTGCGTTGTGCTCCAGTATTTCCAAGGCACTCTGGAGAGAGCAAGGACAACAAAGAGATTGAAAAAGAAATAATCACATCCCCAAACATGCATGTGAAGTCTGTCAGCGTTTTCTCTGTACACAGTCATAACATGATTAGCGGTTCCCACCGAACAGTGAGGCATGGTTTGAAATATGCCCGTTTTCCAGAGCTGAGCCTAATCTTCCTGTCATTTCTAGGAAATGATCTCCTGGAAGATTCCCCGTATGAGCCGGTTAACAGCAGGTTGTCAGATATATTCCGGGCAGTCCCGTTCATATCAGGTAAGCTGATTGATAGATACTTCTCTGCAGTGCCTTTGCCCGCTTGAGTCTGCTGGCTTGCCTAGTCTTCAGCGCTCACGCCCTGTAGAAGACAAGGGACTGTTTCTGGGAAAGCAGAGGTAGAGAGATGATAAGAGATGGAATGCTTAGCAGTGCTCCTGTGACCGGAGAGTAGGTCTCAATGAAGTTATGTGGTATGGTGGTTTGGGAGAGCCTGAGGGAGTGACTGAGAGTGTGATTGGCTGACTCATGGTCAAGGGAGCTCTGCTTCTGTCCATAGGTGGCAGTTGTATTCTTCCTGCTGCATACCTTACACGGTGTCTCTGTGGGGTGGGATTTGCCCACAGTGGAGATGACTGTAAACTGTTGAGGAACTGTAGGTAGACGAACCACCTTTGATTTGAAAGCTAACATTCTGCCATTTGTTCATATGTCTTCTCTTTCTTGTTTGTCCTGAGCATGCATAAGTGAGACTATACTTCTGCCCAGTGCGGCCCTTTAAAATTTAGTCTTGTTAGGACTTTCTTTGCAGTTCTGAATTTGGTTTGGAAGTGAACTGAAGTTTGTGAGTTAAGATTTTTTTTTCATAACATCTGCATTGAGACAGCCCACATATAATAGGGAAGGCAGTGATTTCTGTTAATGAAATACAGATCCCAGGCTGGTGCTGTCTTTACTTATTTACAGTTAAGACATTTCTCAAATATGTATAACCACCGCAAATTACACGTGTCTTGCTGATTAAACACGATGGTTAGCATTGAATCTGATTCTGTGATTCTGTTGATAAGAATCTCTTGGTGTTTTAGACGCCTTGGGCTTTTACGTAAAAAGACACGGAATGGGGGCAGTATGTACTTATCACTACTGTGTGTGTGGATGTGCACTCATTGGCCGAATATCCGCTGGACCGTTACTGTGTTCTCGCTGCTGTGGTTTTGGCAGTGAGCCAGCTATCATCCTGGTCCTTGTGAATCGTAGAGGCAGCTGACGACATTTACTAAGCCTTGCTATGTGCCAAGCACTGGGTCAGGAGACCCTCGTCACTAACTCACGCCATCACGTGCATTTTGGGTGTTATTTCCGGTCTGTAGATGAGCAGGTTGAGGCACAGGGATGGTGGGAAACTAGCATGCAGTCACAAAGTTCAGAAATGTAAGGAAATTCAAAACCATATTTGTTTGATTGTAAGATGGTTTTTCTTTTTCATCTACCCCAGTGTTGGCACAGACTGGCCTCCTTCATGTGGAAGTTAGAATCCATCCAAACAACTGAATCAGAATCTGAATTTTAGCAAGATCTGCCTGGATAGGTCCTTCATGGAAATAGGAAGCTTGAGATGCACTTACACACACGATTTTCTATTTGGTCTTTTGGTTTAAATCTCTCTCCCTCTCTCCTCCCACCGTGTGTGTGTGGGAGGGTCATGGGGGTTAAGATATGAGGCTACAAGTTGGTTTGGTTTCCGAGACCTTGGTGTTCTCTTGAATTTTCTGGTGATTTTCTGTAAATCCTGATTGTTTTTCTCTGTCCTACAAGGATAGTGTCCTTAAGTAGTGTGAGAGAGAATTGCACGGACAGTGTGCTTTTAAGGAAACAGTTATGGTGGAGCTGAGACGGGGTGTAACTGATCAGGTACCTCTTACCTGCTTCCTGCCATGAGAACCTTACTTCCCACTGATGGCTGGAAGGCTATGACCCATCCCATAAATAAGGGCTATTTTGATTTTAATTTAAGTGAGCTATGCATGGAGCTTTGTACGGACTCCTGTCCCATGCGGTGTCTTTCGTCTTGGTATACTGAGGCAATTAGAGTGACCTCCAGTTCTCCAGTCTGCAATACTGAAGGAAGACGGAGCTGAATCCAGAATCTCTCCCCTGCCCCTGCACTCCTGTACCACCCTTGGAACAGCAAGGCCGTTGTTGTCTAAATTCCCTTGACGAGTACCAGAAAATTTTTCTGTATTGATCAAGTTTCCCTTACTCATTTACCGGCTAAGCAACCTCAGTCAGGTCTATTTTCACAGCAAACAGGATCCTGAGTGTGTGAGATCCATCCTGTTGAGTACCTAAAAGTCATAATGAATTAAGCAGAAGCTGGAAGGCTCTGTTTAGAGCTTGCATTTGGTATCTCGAGGGCATTGGACTTAGGTTCTAGCCCCAGAGAGCTTTGACCTTTGACAGTGACTGTGTTCCTTAAGTAGGTATAGTAAATCCAAATGGAGCCTTGAGGGGTTTGGAGTCATTGAATACAGCACATTAGGCAGTATGGTCTCTGTCAGATGGAGGCTGGAGAAACACAATGATGAATGTAGCTTTTCACAGCTGGAGTCTGAGTTTGCAGAGATGTTCTGTGTTGGGCGTGTCTCCGAGGAAGCCAGGACGGCTGGCTTTCTGAGTCCTACCGAGGTAGTAACCATCGGGGATCCCATGTTTGGGTTATTCTGTCTGGTGTGAAGAGTGTGTTTATCCACATGTAAGTGTGAGCTAAATCCTCCCATGGACTAAGAAGCGTTTGAAAGCCTTGTAGTGAGGATTGCTCAGTGAGTTCAGTGCTTCCTGAAGGAGCATGGAGAAGTGTGTGGACCCTCAGCACCACACCAAAGCTGGAGCTGGTGATGTATACACATCCATGATCTCAGCATCGAGGAGGGGAAGGCTGAGCTGGTGATGTATACACATCCATGATCTCAGTATCGAGGAGGGGAAGGCTGAGCTGGTGATGTATACACATCCATGATCTCAGCATCGAGGAGGGGAGGCTGAGGCAGGCAGATCAAGGGAATTCTATGGCTAGCCAGACTTCAGCTTCAGTGAGAGACCCTGTCTCAAAAGAATAATGTGCAGAGCAGTAGGAAGATACCCATTGACCTCTGGCCTCTACACACACACATATATGGCCAAGTGCATTTTTAGACACGGAAGCATGCCTGCCCCCTCAAGGATATGTTTGTTTATGTTTTCTTTGGAGTCCTCAACCCCAAAGCTGCCTTGTTAACTGGATAAAAAGCATCGTGGAGATCTTGCATGCAGCCCAGCAGGACCAAGGAGGAGAACAACAATGAGATATAATCTAAAGATGTTTTCCCTTCTGCATCCTGAACCATGGAAGGGAAATGGAGCTGCTGAGTCAGGCTAGCATTTTAGTGGCCAGTTGGCAGGCCCACACTTGTGAAAATTTAATTGTGGGAGCCTTTGGTCTCCGAGGCTTGCGAAGACACTTGAGGAGGTATGGTCACTGTGGACTCTTGCCAGTGTGGTTTCCATGGGTCTAGGGCCTGAGTCACACAAAGGAGAAAGGAGCCAATGCGGAGAATAGTGGAGCAGATGGGGCATGGGGACAGGAAGAGTCTCCCGGGAGCCTGTGGGGCAGAGCTGTGTGTGCGCTTGGATTTCCAGAGACCAGACTTTATCGTACAGTACTCAGCATGCCGTCTCTCTTGACCGCAGCCCCTCCATCTATTCTCATACTCTTTTTCTTCACGAGAGTTCAGTCAACGACAGTAGCTAGCCGTGGTCTTGAAGGGACGGTGAACCTGCTGGCATTTCTTTTCTTTGTCTCTTCAGAAAAGAACCGTGCATGGAGAAAAGTTGAAGTTCCCATGGGTGCCAAGGGAAGCCTGAGTGTGGAGGCTGGGAGAGGGGGGCAGAAAAAGGACAAGAAGCTTCAGGGTTCAAGTGTTGGTTGGGAGATCTTTAGACACAGTCAGGAGCTGCTGTGCTTTCCACGCAGAGAATCAGAGAGAATAGGAATGTGTATACAAATTCTGAAACAGGCGTGTCAGAACTGGGACGTCCTGCAGATGACTAGGGGAGAGGTAACAGATGGCACCGACCGTGGTGTCTATCATCCCTTTCCTCACAGGCCTTACTGATGTCTTAGACTTTGCTGGAAATGCCAGACTTTTGACTTCGGTGCTGTGTGACTGGGAATAGTGAAACCCAGAAATAAGATGTACCCAGGCTGTCTTGAATCTGGATTTCCAGATAAGATTGTGCATCATTAGCTGTGCTGGCATTTCTGATTTAATGTGCCATGATATTTATGCCACTGTTTAAAAAAACCATTAAAACGATGACCCATTGGGGAAGAGTCTATGACATTATCAATGGATCACAGGAGAGTCTTGGTGCTGTTTTGTTGTTCTTGCTCTAGGGTGGGAGTCCCATCCTGTATACTCACTTCTTGATTTAATTTTAAAATACTTTAAAATTATTGTGTGTCTGTGTCTGTGTGTGCACATGTACACATCCTCATGGGTGCCCAGTAGGCCAGACAGGATGTGGGAGCTCTGGGAGTTAAAGTTACAGGCAACCATAAGCCACCTGAGATGGGTGCTGAGATCGACAGACTCCAGTCCTCCATCGCTCTGCCCAGAGCTCTGATGGTGCTGATGTTGTATATTAGGGTCCCAGTAGGCCTCTGTTACTGATTCTGGTCTGTGTCCACTCTTTGCAGGCCATAGAGACCCTTTTTGGCCTAATCCCATTGCCCCCTGGAAGTTCCATGCTCTCTTTCCGTTCACGTTCCCTCAGTTAAACCTTTCCCTGTGTGTCCCATCTGTGTTCACCCTACTGGGCCTCTGCTCGTGCCTTGTAGTTGTCTCAGAAGCATCTCATACTCCTTCAAGACTATAGTCAACCTTCTCCTCTGAAGGTCTTTCCGGAATCCCCCAGACAGGCCCTTCACTTAGGACTCCCTCCTGTTTCCTGTGCTTTTAATTTTATGGCAATGGTTAATCACAGCGTATTGAGAGGACTTATTGATGTGTCTGTCTTTCCCACTTGCAATCGGCGACTGCTTGATATGCTCTGTATCTACCCAGCACCTATTCTGGTCCAGAGCAGACTTTCTATTGACCACAGGTGGCTGATGGCCGTGGTGACATCCGCAGAGATCTAGCCAGTCAGTTCTCTGCTTGTATAAACACTCTCGCAGAGAGGGTAAGTGATTTGGCCAGGACCGCACCGCTTGCTAGTTGCCAGGCACTGCTGTGTGGGAGGATAGCTATCTTTTTTGCTATGTGCTCTGGGCACACCTCATTCGTTCCAGGGTCCTCAGTTAACTGGTATACGGGTGACTCAGAGCCATCTCTCCTACTTCAGCGTCTTCTGAGTCCTAAAACAATCTTTCCTGCTGCGCTCTGGATGGGACCATCTAGCTGTGTCTGTCACCTCAACCTAGCATGTCCGAACTGGATCTCATCCTCCCACCCCTTTTTCCCTGTACCCTTTATTCCTGAGTTTCTTTTATACAGTGGTGTTATCAGATGCCCAGTGTATTACACAGTAAACTGTGGGGTCCTATTTCACCTTTTACCACCCTCACTCAGGCAGCAGGACTCAGAGGAGACAGGAGACAACCTGTCTCTTTGGTGCTGCCTTCCTTTCCTCCTCAAGCTACCATCTTGTCTTTTGCCTGAACTTTGCATCAGCCTTGATACTCGTCCAGTAGGGTCTGGTTTTCCCCGGCATCATCTGGCCTCTTAATTGCCAGGTTCCTTGATGTCCTGATGGCAACACCTGTCTTACTTCATAGACTTTTCATGCTGGGTCACTGTCTCCTTCTGGCCCCCCTGCCATTCACTCTGTCATAGACAGGGCATAGTGGCCATCAAGTCTTCTGCCAGTATGCAGGGGAGCTTCCCAGGGCCACTCCTAGCACACATATGTACTGGAAAAAGAATACATACCCTGGGTTTTCATCAACCCAGGTGACTCCTGGCTCCGCCCAAAGTTTGACTTCCTTGGCCTTAAAAACCAGAAGATGATTGCATCTGCTTTATAGGTTCTTATGGGTTGATGATGTTTTATGTACATTTTTAGCATAGTGCTTGAACATCTCTGTCCTCTAGACATCTTCCTCACTTTAAACTCAGTGCGGAGACCCTTTTCTCTCCGGACTCTGAGACCCAACTTCTTTTCCACACATCAAATTCCCTAATCGGGCCGAAGAGGGTTGCAATGCGGAACCCTCAGCCAAGCAGGATAAATCTCTCTCTTACCTCAAAGGCTGTGGAGGACAGCCCCGCCTCTCACTAGCCAGGCATGAGGTTTGCAGGCCCTTCCTATGTGTGTGTGTGTGGGGGGGGCGGTTCTGCTCATGCTCACGTCCCTACTGCTGATCTTTCTTGGAAGGAGGTGAGTGTGTGGCTCTCACCCGGGAAGCGAGCTCTTCCTGTACTTAGGGATTCTTGTGATCAGCTTTCCCTTCTCAGCTTCTCAGCTTCACTGACTCCCGTTTCTTCCACCTCACCCCATAAATCTTCCCAGTGCCCCACAGCAGAAGAATTACTGCTCCCCGCGAAGGGCATGCCTCAGACAGGGGAGACTCTTCCGCCTTCAAAGCCTGCTAAGTACACTCACGGTTCACTTTCACAGACCACTACCTTTGGGTTTTAGTCTCTCCATTTCCTGCCCCTGAGATGGCTCGCTTTTATGGTATGACAGTGTGAAATTACCAACAGGTTCACCAAGAAAGGCAAGAAAGGAGGACCCATCTAAGCAACCATATTAATAGGAGCCTTCTGGGGCCTTCGAACTTGTAAACAAGTGTGTGAAACCACGCGTGTGGCCTTTTCTTTGAGTTTCTGCACGCGTGCTCATTACCCGCCTGATGGCGTGAGGAAACTGCGTCTTTCCGTGTCACTGGCGTGTCCTCCGGGCAGCGCTGTGTTATTTGGATTAAATGTGAACCTCGATAAGTTTTATGAATAAAGTAATGGGATGTTGTGGTCTCTGACTCTTTATGGCGGAGGCCTACGTGCTCCGGTGAAGGCGGGGTTGTCGAAACAGTCAGATACTTTGCATGGAGTCATTGGAGGTCCTGCTCAGGGAAGGGAGATAAAACATCAGTGAGTGACAGGTAATTGCATGAGCTGAAGATTGTTACAAGGTGCAGAATTATTTATAGCCGGTGTGTCTGTCCTCATTCCTTCTCTTTAGTCTCCTGAAGTATTTCTCTCTGGCGTCTCTTCATTTTTCTACTGTCGAAGCTTGTTCTTTTCAGAGGACACCCGCACCTTGTTTTCTATTGTTGTCTGAGACAGTGCCTGATTCTCAAGTACTAGTAGGTCTGGGAGGGAGGAATCTGCTAGCCTAACCCCTGACTAGGTGGGGGCCCTTGGGCGACCTTCCGCCCTTCCTAGAGGTCACCTGTGCCTGTGACATTAGGATGGCAGCCTACTGGGTTGGCCTTGAACAGATTTCTGCTCTTTCTTGAAGAGTCTGTGCATTGAATATTATACCTTTATGTGTCTTGCTGTCTTTTTTAAAAAAAACATTTCTTCATACTGAGGAAACTATTGATCCTCAATACACAATACATGTACATATGTTATATACATATTTATATATACATATATGTAATTTGTAAACTGGTTTAGTCGATTGACTAAATGTATACAGAGAATATAGCGGAGAACAAAAGAGAATGGGAGGAAGATGAGAGTAGGAAAGGAGAAACGGAGCTGCAGGTGAGTCTTGCAGGGAAACTACATGCTGTGGGATTGTATTTAAGTAACTCGAACAGTCCCAAGGGTTCTGCTAGTCTGACAGGGATAAACAGGGATGCCCTGGGCAGGACTTTTGGAGGTCATCCCGGTCCAGCCCTCTTATTTTATTGATAAGAACACTGAGAGTTCCATAAATTTCTGGGACAGTGGCACATAAATTCTTGGGAACAGTGATGACAAGCAGAATTAGGTGTGCTTGTTTTTAAACTGCTGTCTGAAGCTCTCCAGATTCGGGCGTTTTCCTGCCTCTTCTCACCTGTCCTTGACCTGTTCAGGCCTCTCTTGGAGGGGACTGAGTGCTGCCCCAGGGTCTCCAGCTAGAGAGGCGCTGACCACTATCTCAGAACAAGGGTCAGTTGATAGATCGTCAGTTAATTTTCATCTTTTGTCCCTCTTCAGAGTTTCTGTGAGGGGAAAAATGAGAAATTTTGTTGCTTTAAGCCCTCCCAGCCCTTATATTAAAAAAAAAAGGAAAAAAAAACCTTAATTCTTCATTTGATATTTTTTGTTAACGAAGCTAACCACTTCCTGTAATTTAGAGACTCAACTAGCTGGGTCAGTGATGGAAATGAATGGGTAATTTGCATAAGGGGCTAATTTATTATGTCCCGTGGGCTTTTCTTTCATCTCCCCTTCCATTCTAATTAACGTTCTAAGGGGGTCTATCACCATATCAGAAATTAGGGGTGAAAGCAGCCATTGTTAACCTTTCCATGATTTCTTGCCTTCTCTGATCTTTTAACCATTTCTCTTCGTGACCAGGATTTCAGGCTGTAGGGCCCTTGGAGAGATTTCTAGGGGTTTGCTCTTTCGTGATCTTGCATTAAGTGATGAAAGTCCAAATGGCACAGCACAGGACTGCTTCCCTACTGCAGAGGGACTGGAGATGCATGAGGCACAGGGGCCTGAGGGTGGGCTGCCTTGGACTCAAGCCCTCTGGAAGGTACAGAAACATGTGCACACACCGTGTGCCACATAGAGATTTGGGTTCATGAGTATATCTGCCTGCTCTGGGCTGTGCACTTACGGTGTTTGCAGTTTTGGACATCTATCTCATGAATCATCTTTTTACATCTTCCTTGACATGTGTTTGGTTGGCCCTGTCTGTGACAAAGGCAGGGGCAGCTGTGTGTGTCACAGCTGGGAGAGGGAAAGAGAAGAAGCAGTTTCTTTGAAAATCAATTCTAATTTACTCTTGCTAGATTGGTGAAGGTCCCCCCCGTCCACGCATTAGCATACGACGAACTGATTTTTGGTAAATCCATGGTTCATTCCACCTGGGACTCTGCCATCTTAGAGCCATGTGTCCTCCAGATCTGTTGCCTGTTTAAAGGGGGGAATGAAAGGGGGGGGTCTCTCTGGGAACACACAGAGAAGTTACTACTGTCTTTTTACTACCCCCCCCCCATAGTTGGCTTTTGTGCCCAGCTCTCACCAAAGGTTGGTGCTGCGCTTTCTGAATTCTGAGGGGGAAATTTAAGCTCTGAGAGGTTGAGCACTGCTTTAAGAGACAAACAGCCTGAGCCTGGAAGAACTCACTTTTTATTCCCCTGACAAAACAGTTCTCTCTTTCTGCTATTCCTGTTGGCATCTGAAGTATAGACCTGGATCCCTTATTCCAGAGGAGATATTTAGTTCCTTTCTGCTCCTCTTCAGTTCCCAGCTTCTCCTCCTCTGTCTCCTACCTGACAACATTGCTTGACAAAAGGCCTTTGAAGTTGAAATGTAAGACAGTATCTGTTATTTTACTCTTTGGCCCTGCATTCTGATGGGCTCTTAATTGAGACCCTGAATCCAGAACACGCGCACTATTAAAACCGTTCCGGCGGAACTGCAGAAGTATTAACTAAAGAAGCAATTTCTGCGTTCTGTCTTTTTCCATTTCTGTGAGAGGCGGGAAGGTTTCTAAAGTGGAGCAGAGTACCTGGGCCACTTCTTGTCATGTTGCCGTATAAATAGCATTAGACTGGTAAAGACAGGGATAAGCAGAGTCCCGCTGTAGGATGACCTCACTCGTTTGTCTCCCACGGCGCTGGCACCCTTTCCTTCGCGCCTCAGCAGATCGCCCAGGAAGCGCCACGCCGGCTGTTATTCCTCTCGCCCCTGGCACGTTGTTGTTTCACGAACACTTAATAATGTATGAAAATCAGCATCGATTGCACTGGTAGGGGTGGACCAGCAGGTTTCTTAAAGTCCATGTTTATGAAATGGTTCATTGATCCTTGCTCCTATGAGTTTCAGATAAACCTTGATGGAGCAGGTGCCAGGACATCACTAGATCCTGGGGCAGAGGCGGGGTCTTCAGTGGAGCCCTGTCTGTTCAGAGGTAGGAATGGCAAGTGGTATCTGACTGGGGAGAAGGGTGACTAGGCTGAAGGTGAGCATACTCACAGCTGGAAGTGAGTGTCCTCGCTGTGGTCATTCAAAAAGAGAAGGGATGATTTCCACAGAAGCGAGACACGACAGGCTCGGCGTTTTATGGACACCAACTTGGCGACTCCTTGTAGAGTAGGAATTAGCCTCACGTGGTGGATGTGGTAACTGAGACCCAAATAAAGTCGTCTCCAGAGTACATACACCTAAGTTGTGGCAGGGCTGGAAAGACAGCTCTGTGACTGACGTGTTTGCTGCTGAGGCCTGAAACCCAAGCAGAATGCAAATGGTGGATATGGTGGCCCATGTACAGTTCCAGCTTCTGAAGGCTGAGACAGAGGAAGCCAGAGCAGGCTGGCCGGCACGAGCGGCCTCAGCAGTAAGTTCTGAGCTTGACTAGAGGCTCTGCCTCAGTGAGTAAGGGAGAGGATTGCTGAGGATGATTCCCGACATTGACCTCAGACCTTCACATGCGTGTTCTTGTACATTACTCGCACATAGTCATGCTACACACGTGGCAAATCTTCACATGCATGCACTTGAACATCATACACACGGTCACGCTACACACATGGCAAACCTTCACATGTTCAAGTTCATGCATGCACACACATGTACTGCACACACACACAAATGGGAAAATGAAAACAAAACCAAGTTGTGGCCGAGCCAGCATTCTTCTGTGTGAAGTTAGCGTTAGTGTTCATGTGGGCTCATCCATTTGCACACGTGTCCCATATGTGTCCCATGAGAGTTCAGTTTCACTTACGTGAAATTCTGGTAGATGCTTTTAACTGAGTTCCAATGCTTGTATTTAATATCTGTTAGCTATGCCACACATATATGTGAAACATATACATAGAACCATATACTACATACATTGTATATAACATAGTATGTTACATCTGTAACATGGCCCAACAACTGTATGTATCACATACTATTTGTGATTATGTGGCAATATATTACATACTACATATGTTTATTTTAAAATTAGGAAAATTGATCAGTTTGGGGGTTCTTACTTTTCAGGGCGATGAAATTTTATTTTTGCCAAGTTCATTCACAGATATGATATACTTCCCTTTCCCACCGTCTGAAGATCTTTATCTGTTTATAGATAGATATGATGAAAATAATGTGTGCTGAAGGAGTAGAACCATACATGGTATCATTCTGAGGAGGGAGTGATGGATTCGATAGAGCTGAAAGTTAGAGGATTCTGAGGGGGCTTCCCTTCACTTGGGAGTGCCGTAACTTACCTTTGATTTCTTTGAATAATAAATTGGTTCATGTGTGTATGTAACGCATTCTGGTTACTCCCTGCCGCCCCTTTTCAGGCCCCCTTCTTTTGTATCTTTGATATGGGTGACTCTTTAGGGTCCTAGCTTGTGTCTTTATGACTTTGGTTTGGTTTTGCCACCCAGAGTTTAACTAAGACGGTCTGTGTGGTTATCGCAACTATCCATTGAGGTGGGGGGGGGGGCTCACCAGAGAGTATAAAACTGGACGCTATGCCCCCCACAACTATCCATTGAGATCTGGGGGGCCCACCAGAGAGTATAAAACTGAACGCTATGCCCCCCCCCACATCTCCCAGAATCTGTTAGTTGCCTGCTTGTGGTAGGGCCCTATAAACCCTCCTTTCATCCATAGCTAACCATTACAAAGGCCTGCCCTGTGGGCCAGGTCCAGTTGGCAAAGCTGTTAGGAGTTCCTGATCTCCGTGACTATGCCATGCTTAGAAGATGAGGTTTTACAATCTAAAGGGGATTTTGGAGGTGGGTTTTGTGAAATGAACAGGAGTTGGATAAATAGAGACAGTTGGGGAGGGAATTTAGGCAGAAGAATGATGTAAATGAAGATATATTGAGTCTGGACCATTTCCTGTGGCAGGAACACCAGGCATGAGGCATGATGGGAGCAGACTGGCTAAGAAGGCTCATGTCCTTGTCCTGTCTTGACACAGGTATAAGGCAATGTGCAGTCCTCAGCATTGTTGGCACCTTTAGTCTGAACCGTGTGCTGTGACCATTTATTTTTTTTTTATTCAGCCCAATGTAGCAAAAGAGCAAACGTTCCATATGCCTCCACTTAGTAGAGTTTTGTATCATAACCAACACAGGGCTGTGGATGCTGCTTCCTTACTGGAGACGGGCATGGGGTGTGCCATGGCAGCCTCTGCTCCTGGTGGAGACAGAAGGTACAGGTTGGGTCCATGCTCCTTCTTCCTGACCTGTGTGACCTGAAGAAGGGGGTGGAGCACGGAGAGCGGGCTAGTATGTGAATACCATGTGCACACTGCTCACTGTTCAGGTGCCTGGGGCAGATGGGGGAGGGGGGGCAGAACCACTGGAGTGGGTGAGGCTGTCTATACCACCCTGGGTGGTCCCAGTGACACCATGAGGCAGACAGATGGCTGCGGGAGTGAATGCAGGATGTGGAACAGTCGGGAACCAGACTGTGGTGGAGTCTGCTTTGGAGGCAGAGGCGGTCTCTGACGGTTGTTCTGTGGAGCCTCACAGACACTGCATGGTGTGGTGGCCCTTGGGAGTGTGCACAGTCTAGATCCCCGGAGCAGCACCTTCCCACCTGTCTTCCCATGGCAGATCACACTGCCTCTGTCCTGGGCTCAGGTGGTTCTCCAAGCCAGTACCATCCTGCAGGTCAGAGGTAGTGCTGGCAGACTCTGCAGACCACTGGCCCCCCAAGGAGTGGGGCCTCCAAGTATGGGTGTTTTCATTTTTTTTTTTTTATATATTCCGTTTGCTTCCCCTGGCATGTTTTCTGGGCGATTTCTTTCAAAGTATCCTGACTTGAGCAAAGAAGGTTTCGTAAGACCCTAAGGTTCTCCTTGCGGGAATTTGGCCTGATGGCGTGGGATGCTCACCGACTTCAGGACACATGTTATGAGGATGAAGAGAGTGGGCTGTGTGGATTGCATACAAACCACCCCCCTCCTTCAGTGCCACAGGAACCTCCAAAGCTCTCCCCAGTGTAGAAATGCCATTGCTTGGGCAACCTCCTTGGGTGGGGGCAGGTGGTGCTGTCCTTGGCGCTGACTGCCACTGAAAAGAAGGAAACCCAGAGGCTCAAGTGTCTATCCATGTGGAGCTCCACCAGAAGGCAGACCATCTGAAGTCTGTCCAGACCAGCATTCTAGCTTTCCGAATGCTGCAACCCTTTAATACAGCTCCTCATGCTGTGGGCCCCCCAACCATAAAATTAATTCATTGCTGCTTCATAGCTGTCATTTTGCTACTGTTACGAATCATAACGTAAATATTTTTGGAGATAGTTAACCAAAGGGGTCATGACCCACAGGTTGAGAACTGTTGTTCTAGACAGAGGATGAGCATAGGGAGGGGCAGGCCTGAGGTTTTGATGATCCTGGTAGAATGCAATTCAGCACACGGTGCTAATGAACAGAGCATACCTGGTTTGAGTTCTGCGTTCCAACACTCGCTACCTGTGGGAGCATAGGTAAACCATAACTTAAACCTTCTAGTTCTTCTCTCTGCTAGTAGGGTGGCAGCAACATTCAGTTCAGGAAGGGGTAGAGGTCACAGAGTCTGCTTAGCTTGCTTTGGCATCACCGAACAGCTTAGAAAGTGGGGGGCAAGAAGCAACTTCTAATGCGGCCTTGTTTGGTTTGGGTTTTGTTTTCTCAACTTGACCTAAACTAGAGTCCTGGGAAGAAGGAATCTCTGCTGAGAAAATGTCTTCATCAGATTGACTGTAGGGAAGTCTGCGGGGGGATTTTCTTGGTGGATGATTGATGTGGGCTGGCCAAGCTCACGGTGGGTGCTGCCAAACCTGGGCAGGTCTTCCTGGGAGGTAGAAGAAAGGTGCATGAACATGAGCCTGGAGAGCAAGCCAGTGTTCTTCCATGGCCCTGGCTTCAGTGCCTGCCTGGCTTCCCACAGTGATGAACTCCATGAGTCAAATGAACCGTTTCCCCTGCAAGTGACTTTGGGTTGTAGTGTTTACCATACCGCCTCAATTTGCCATCATGAAGTGGAGATCGATTGGTTGAATTTGAGGAGAAGAAAAAGAGGAAGAGGAATAAAGGGAAGAAAACACTAGTAGCCGTACTGGAAATGGAAGTTAATAAGTGAGCATATGTTAAACAAGGCAATGTCTACTCATGACATAGTTACAGTCTGCCTGTTTTCAGGACCTACTGTGTGACAGACACGGTACTTAGTGGTGGGGATGGCGATGAGTTAGGGCACAGAGTGGGGTGAAGTGGCCTGAAGATGGGGCGAGGAAGAAGAGAGACAGAAAGCGTGGATGAAAGAATGTTCTGGAAGGGAGCATGAACACCGGGAAAGGGATTTTAGGTGAGCCAGGGCATATTAGTGGGAGAAGGAAGCCTCTCACCCAGCCCAGGAAACTCACATTGGATAGATGAGCCCAATGTGGAGCAGACGTGAACACGGCAAGAAGCTAGTGCTTACCCCTCCCCCATGATGCAGAAGAAGGTATTGAAAATGTAGTGTTTGCAAACAACGCAGAAGCAGCCGATGCATTGTTTTCTATTAGTAGCGTAAGGCTTGCTGGCTCTGGGTATTTTTTCATTCTTGTCTTCCAAATTGTAATTTTAAAAGATGAGGCATTTCATATTCAAGAGTTTCTTTTGTCTGAAATAAATTATTCATTTCTCCCCAGTTTCAGAAACAATGAACATAATACTTAATGCACCACAATTAAGCGGGTGTAGCTTCGTATAAAATTATGTTCCATGCGTTTGGGTGGCAGGCAGGGAAGAGCTTCCTATATCTTGTCGACGTTTCTTCCTCAGCAGAAGAACATAAAGCCAGAGACCCAGAAATGTGTTTCCTTTCTCTTGTGGTGGAGGAGGGGTAACTTTAAATCCCTCCAACCTTGATTTTGACATGCCACAGCTGCTGGTGAGTAGGTCGCCCAGAGCAAAAGGGTCTTGCTGGGACTGTTATTATGCATGAGGTCAGGTGAGGGTCAGAATTCTTAAACACTTGCCCACTTGTTTCTGTCTCCTTTGTCTGGGTTGAGATCTCTGGAGAATCCTGGATGTGGCTTCTTATGGAGGCTGAAGGCAGCTTTTCTTGAATGCAGGCTGGTTAATCACGTGGGATGTTTTAAGGGTCAGCTCTGGAACACCCCTTCTGTGGCAAGGTTCCTCCCTGTGATCGCCAGCGCTGCTAGCAAGGGTGGCGACTTCATGGGAATCTTCAAGCTTGAAGGTTGAGCTGTGGTACTTTCCTGGAAAATGTTTGGGTGCTTTCTATTCAAATTCCAGCCTTGAGGTCATTGTCGAAGCTGGTGCTGGGTGCCCCTTGGCAGCCGCTGAAATAATTTAAGAGCGGCATGTTTGCTGGGTGCCCATAAATAAGGTACAAGAGGCACTGGAGGCTTTTATGGAATCTTCACTAAAGCCCTGAGTGTTGGCCTTGAGATGGGACATTCATCACACTTTGCATGGAAGTAAGCCCAACCCCAAAAACCCAGTGACCCGTGCACACACAGCTGGCTGGTAGCAGATCCTGAATCCCAGCCAAGTTTGTGTGGCAGTTAGGGCTTTGCTGCTCACTGCCTCGCTGATTGTTTGATAAGAACAGAAACAACAGAATTCAAGGTGGATTCTCAGCACCCTGTGGTCTAAGCACCCTCTCTATAATTGAGCAGAAAAATAATTGTGTCCGCCATCGAAGAAAGCTTAAGAAAAGTGTTCTGGAGATGGCCAGTAGACTTGGACGTTCCTGCCTTTTGGCCTTGGTTTAGTGGCTGGTGCCTACTCTGACTGCCCTCCCAGGACTTAGAGCTCTTTGGGTCTTGGCTGCCACCAAGTCATTGGGCTTTTCGTCTTCTGTTTCTGAAGAGCCTCTTACTTTGGCCAGTGATTCCTGCATGGGCTTCAGGGGGCCCCTGGGGACAATCAGTGGATGAGTTCTATGAGGTCTATGAGTTCTCACATTTGAGAAGTTCTTGGCAATATGCCATCCAGCTGCCCGCTAGATACCACCATCGAGGTAACTGGGCAGAATTCCAATGTGACTCATGCTGAGCTGGCCCTAATTTAGACTGGGGCGAAAGGAAGAAGTGTGTGAGACTCTAGGCAAGATGTTTTATGTACTGGGGGAGTGAAAAGGAGGTAGGCTTGTGACCACGTCAGGGTTAGCTTCCTGACGTTACTAACTCATCCCTTAGGACGTCTCAACTGCACCGGTTGTTACGCAGAGGTGCGAATGTTGAATCTATTCTGTGAGACGCCCTGTGAAAGGGCCGCCTCATGGTGAAACCTACAAAACACTCACCATCAAGACATTTCCCTCACACAGGGGGGACTTTGTCTCCTGTCTATTCTTGCAGCTTGCCATGGTCTCAGACTTCCTGCATGTTTTCCAGAAAGGCCTCTGTGCTTGCCCTGCTTGACCCGGAAAACACAGCGGCCCCACCGTGCCCTAGACAGTGGCTGTGTACCTTACATCTTGCGGACTGTCAGAGAGCAAAGGTGATGTGCTCACACCCCCAGACTGCCCTCCCCACGTCCTCCATTAAGGAAAAGTGGACACAGGTAGAAATGGCTGTTTGGAAACGATTCTTGGTGAGGATTTGGCCTACTGATCAAATTGGGGTGGCCAAGAGCACGAGGGAAAGTGAGCGGGTATGGGTTTCCAGGAAGGTGAGGAGTCCGAGGGTGACAAACAGAACTTAAAGGCAGAGTGCTGGCCAAATAAGCTCTCTGACGTAGGCCTTAAATGCCTGGCAAATATTTACCGTAGACGTTCAATACAAAGTTAAATGTTTAGAAGGTCCTAAAATAGAAAATTTTGTACTCAGAGTGTTATATTTCATAACTGTGAGCAATAAAATATAGCTAAAGGCCCACTGTACCCCAAGGAGCTGTCCTACAACCCAGATGGGACAGGGTAGAGCTACCATGCCTGTGCCTTCCTCCCCACAGGCCCCTCTCTTCACTTGTACACCTATTAGCCCTCTCCCCACTGTGTAGGTGGCATTGGCATTTTGCTCTGCAAGCCCTGACTGTGTGCTCTTGGGATGTCACCATGAGTAGGGTGTGGGATGCTGACATTTCAAGGTTTGGCCTTCCCATAGCCTCCAGGGTTAACGAGCTCTGTTGATTGAAGGGCTTCAACTCCAGAGGGCTGGTGTTAGACCTAGGATCGATCGATCTCTCTCTCTGTCTCTCTCTCTCTCTCTGTCTCTGTCTCTCTCTGTCTCTCTCTCTCTCTCTCTCTCTCTCTCTCATGTGTGTGTATGTGTATATCTTTTTCATGCCTTGTGTGTGCGTGTGTCTGTTAGACTCCTGAGATAAAGGCTCTAGGCTCCCATTAACCAGTCCCTTTCCTTTGCTAACTTCTCTGTTCTCTGGCAGGGTGGGCTATATGGGCCATTTCAGGGTCCCTAACCTGGCTCCATGGCACAGTTCACACTCTCACTGTCCGACCAGTAGGTCTGTGGCACTCAGTTCCCTCCTATCTACCTGGCCCTGCTGCTGCGTTTGATAGAGACCATGCTGAACTTGGTGGTTTTCCAGGGGGTCTCCTCTGTTCTGACCTACTGCATGCTCCTCAGTGCGTTCTCGAGGTTCTTAGGAGTTCAGTTCATTGGTGGATTTTCTCATGCTTTGGAAGCTAGACATTGTGTGTGGTTCTGGAACCACCAGAGTGGGCAAGGCAGATGACGCTTACAGTTCAGTAGTGAGTTAGAGCATGATTCAAGCAAGTAGCTTCTGATGGCAGCTACTGCCCTTAATTAAAAAAAAAAAAAGCAAACACAAACAAAAGCCCAGACCCGTGTGATGGTTCTTTGAAGGCAGAGAGCACCCTGTTACACAGGGAAGCCAAGAAAAGCCTCACTGAGGAGGTGACTTTGAAATGAGGTTTTGAGTGACAAAGAACTGGCCCTTCTGAGTCCCACAACTGTTGGCAGAGCTCATAGACCCGTGGTGAAATAAGCCAGTGCTGGTTGGCTTTGTGCTAGCAATGATTTCTGCCCTGGGAAGACCGGTTTTCAATAGCTGTAGCTAGAGGTCACAGGGATATTGGAAAATCAGATCTGGGCACCAAGTTAGGACCATGAGACTCAACGTTCCTTGACATTGAAACCTTCCATAGCTGTATCTCCCCACTCTGAACTCGATTGTCTGAATTGGAGACCTTGTGTGCAAGTGTCACTGGAGGGGGAATGTCTCCTAGTCCCCAGGACATCCTGAGGGCATGCTTTGGAAGTGGCATTTTTATGTGAGCACCCTCTTCAGTACAGCCTTCTACTCTTCTGCCGTATTTCCTACCTTCCAGATATTATCGCAGCCCCGCACCATGGTGGCACAGAACCAAGCCCATGTGATACTGGTTTTATTTTTCTGTTTATTGGCTTGAGTACCTTTCACAAGAATGTTGTTATTTCAAATCCGGGACCTCAACTGCCTTCTTCCTTGTTTTAGCCCTAATTGAAGACAGCCACACCATAGGCACTAATATTTACTCAGTGGCTGAGTAAATAACAGAATAAATACAGTGAGTGGGAACCAGGAAGATGCAAACAAACTTCTGAGTAATTACTCGGTGCCGTGTCTTACTGGATGCCCAGCACCTAGGTGAACCAGGACAGGTATGCATAGCCATACTGCCAACACGAAGGGGTATTTTGGGGGAGGAGTCTTGGGCAATCAAGAATTTGCTATTTATGTGTGTGTGTGGCTGGATCACCAGGTCTTGTAGAACTTGCTTCTCAAGATCAGTCAACTCGTCTGAGCATCCTTGGTGGTTGGGATTACAAGAACACATAATTACATCTCCCTGAGAACTTGGTTTTACAACCAATAAGAGCTCTAGAGGTCGGCAAAGAATATGACCTCTTGACCTGTAGCTTTTGTATCTGCTCCTCTTGTTGGAGGTGTCATTTCAGAATCCATAGAGTGACAGCTCCCAGTAGTTCTCTGTTTCTTTGGGAGTAAACAGGCCAGAGGACCCCAGTCTCACAGGCTCTCATGTAACACCCCAAGTAGAAACTTGGCAATATGATGGTCACGGTGTCAGACGCCACTCAATGCCTGGAGTTTATGTTCTGCCAGTTGGGGAGGCAATGCGCAGAGATTCTCAAGTATGCGGTGTCCGCTGAAAGAGAAGCAGGTGTTGCTAGGATTGCTAACAGGGAGCTGGTTTGGCCAGAAAGAGAAAGGCGCAGGAGACAAGCCAGGGCAAGATGAGTCAGGGAAGTCATTTAGGGCAAGTGGCAGCAGTCGGGGTGAGGGGAGCTGTGGTGGCCTGAAGCAGGCCTGCAGATGGAGTCTGGAGCTAAACCTCGGAATGCACCGTGGCGGCAACTGTCGTCATTGTCACGTTTGAGAGGGACCAACTGCACCATGTGGGAAAGCCCGAGGGCTCTAGGCTGCGGATGTCATCCGCTTCTCTTCGAAGAGAATCACATTGATTTACACAGACTCCTTAACAGTGTCCGCAACAGGACTTGGTTTCATATCTGTCTAAGGACTTTGCAGGTTTGTGGACCTTAGAAGGAGATTCCCTAGAGAAAAACACTGAATAAAGTTGGGGGGGGGGGTTGACATTCTGTTAGCTGTGTGAGGGAAATGGATCCCAGACAGCTTGAGATGCTAAGTCCTAGCCCTCTGGAAACCAGAGCCTGGAGAAGCTTTTGGTTAAAGTACAGCAAATGGGATAGGAATTATTGTCCTGTCTAATAAAGGGTTGAAGGTCATCTTGAGTCCCGTCACCTGGCCTCACAAGAGCAATGCTCATTACCCACAAGGCTCCAGGGGAAGTGGTAGCTGTGTTTTGTCCTACAATCTTGGGGAAAGTCTGGATGTTTGAGGCAACTGGGGAAAGTCTGGGGAAAGCTTGAGTGGAGGCTTCGGTGGTGCCTGGCATGAGAAGCCTCCTGGACTCTGGCTCTGGGGCTGTCGCCTCTGCTCTCCTCTGGTCATCTCCTCCCCTCCCAGTCCTCACCAGGTCTCTCTCTGGCAGAGGTGCAGGACTACCGATTTGGAGGGACTCAGCCTGTGGAACACGCAGCAGCTCTCCTAGGGCCTGGGGCTCAGTCTTACATCAAGTATCCATAAGGTTGAGAGGACCCCAGCGTCTACCACCCATAGTGAGCAGATGGAGCCATTTTCTTCTTATCGTCTTAAAAAGGAATTGCCGTAGGAACAATTACGTTTTTTCCTCAAGTGTCACTAGATAACGGATGAAGAGTCTTTTCTCAGCCAGACGTGTTGGGGATACAGGGAGGGACATGCAGGGCTGACATTCTGATGAGCTACACACATCATAAGCCAGACGTGTTGGGGATACAGGGAGGGACTCGCAGGGCTGACATTGTGATGAGCTACACACATCATAAGTAAGGACAGAGAGGAGGAGAGGGTCAGGATAGGCTAATAGGATGACTACTTTGTTGTTTTTAAAGATTTGTTTATACAATTGTGTGTGTGCGAGTGAGTGGATGTGTGCATTTGTCTGTCTGTCCGTCTCCTCTTGGGCATCTGTGTGGGGAGTGCAGGTGCCCAAGGTGACCAGAGGTGTTGAATCCCCCTGAGGTTGGAGTTACAGATGGTCATGAACTGCTCCACACAGAGTGGGGTTCTGGGACCCAAAACTTGGCCCTTTGGAGGAACTGTAGGCATGTGCTACTGCTGGGTTGTCTCTGCAGTCTCAGTGGGGTGCTGTTTTAATGAGAGTCACAGTGGCAAAGAGCTGTTGAATTAGGGGCGATATCCAGGGCCCAGGTTCAGACATGGAAAAGGTTCTTGTGGTTTAAGTAATGTGAATGGACTGGGTAAGAAAGGGTGGCCAGAGGGCTGGTCAGGCCATGGAGCCCATGAGGGTCCACCTGTGATGAGAAGTAAGAAGCTGGAGGGTTTGGGAGAGGTTAGTATCATAGCTGTGTTCATGACTTGGGAGAAAGAAAAGCTGATGCAGCCTGTGTTCCAGATCTCCTGGGGCTCAGTTAGGGTCAGGGATGAGAAGCCTCTAGATGTAAGGCACCCAGGACACACTGGTGGACCTTGGGTAGGGGTGGCAGGAGTCAGGGAGGGCTTGCAGGTGTTTGTGTGCTTACGTCTTACGTCTGTTCACCTGGGTGCCCCATGGTACCTTTCGCTGAGGTAGATGGGTGGGTTGGGAACAAGGGTTTTGTTTGGAAGGTGCAGCTCCAGATCACATTTGGGCATGCTCACCGCCACACACCCTTCTGTTCATGCAAACATCTCTTTCTCTGCAGAATTCTGACGTTGTGGGGCTAGTGTTTGTCCAGTCTCTCTACTTCATTTGTTACCAAGAAGACTTTCCCTGAGCGCTAAAGGTGTTTTTGCTATTTCCTTGTGTCTGAAATGACAAATAGCGCTGTAACCATGTGACTATTCTGGACTTTCTGTGAATATGGGTGTGTATATTCAACTATAAATGGAATGGCTGGCTGGATGATGAGGTATCCATGGCCTATTGAGATAAAATTCTGTTCCATACAAGGGGGTACACATTTTTTACTTTTAAATCCTTCAAAGGTGATTTTGTTTTTTTTGTTTGTTTTGGCTTTTACATCCTTGTCATGTTCTTCAGTTTCCTAGTATATTAACTGTCCTGGGTGGAGTGTCTCTGTTGGCAAACACCTTAAAATAGTTATTTTACCAAGTGGCAATTCTCGGGATCTGCTACCTTAACCTTTTCCTTCTTTCTAGTCTCTGTTTGTGGGAAATAGTTGAGGTCTACAGAAAACTTGAGCAGAGTGTTGTCTGAGGTTTCTGTCCTGTCCGGTTCCCGCCATCTTTAAGTCCCAAAGAAATCACACAGAAATCTTCAATAGTTACAAACTGATTGGCCTAGTATCTCAGGCTTCTTATTAACCCTTAAAACTTACATTAGCCCATAATTCTTGTATATGTTAGCCACATGGCTTGGTACCTTATTCAGCGAGGCAGTCACATCTTGCTTCTTCTGTGGCTAGGTCAGGACTGCAGAATGCTTTCTTCTTCCCAGAATTTTCCTGTTCTCATCACCCCACCTCTATTTCCTGCCTGGCTACTGGCCAATCAGCATTTGTTAAAATACAATTGACAGGGTACAGACCATTGTCCCGCAGCAGCAGAGCATTCTGAGTTTCAGTGTCTATCCCAGCAGTAACATTTTACTTCAGTGTGATACATTTGTTACAATCAAGACCGTATGTTACAATATGAATACAGTACTATTAAAGTATACAGTTTCCATTTACATCATGAAATTCCCTGGGTTTGACAAATGATACAATTTTTATCTTTTAAAAAATATTATTTTGAAACAGGGTCTCCCCTGAGTTTCTTAGGTTGAACTTGAGCTCGGTATGGGTCTGTACTCCAAGTGTGCCCCACCCCATAGATATCTTGCAGAGTAGTGCCATGGCTCTAAAAGTCCCTCCCTCCCCTTCCCTTTGGGACCTTGTTTCTGTCTTCATAGTTTGGATGAAATTGTATCATCTTATAGAAAGGTTTCTTTCGCTTAGCGTTATGTCTTTCGTCTTGGTGGTTCACTTTCAGTTGTCCATCCCCCTGCTGAGTGATGTCTCAAGTTTTAGCTGCTTTCAGTGTTGGAAAATAGTTATAAAGACTTTTGTTCAGGATTTGGGGTCAGACAATTTTTACACAATGTTTTAATTAATTGAATATTTTATAAAATGTATTTTGATACTACTTAATCTTATTCCTCCCTCTAGGTCCTCCCAGATCTCCCCTCTCTTTCCTGACATAATCCCAACATTTTATCATCTCTCTCTCTCTCTCTCTCTCTCTCTCTCTCTCTCTCTGTCAATTTATGCTTCCTATATACTCATGGGTTAGGGTTGTATACACTGGATGAGGTTGACCTACCAGGGACCACACCTGACCTTGAAGAGCACTGCATGCGCATGGTACACAAAAATACATGCACACACATACAGGCAGAACACTCCTACACATAAAATAAAAATAAATAATCTTAAAGAGAACCTAGTCCTCCTCCATTAGATGCCACCAACTATTCAAAGCTCCTCAGTTAGTGGGCTCTCACACTAGAATGTGGGCTGGTTTGATCTGGTTCAGTTGCCACAACTGCTCTGACTTCATGAGTGCAATGACCCTGTCATTTCAGGAGATACTGATTTTCTCCTCAAACTGTGGCTCTTATGATCTTTCTCCCCCCTTCCATGATGGTCCCCGAGTCCTGGGGAGGGCGCATGATAGCTTGAGAAGGACATCCTTCTGCTGACACATAGTAACTAGTTGTGAGCTTCTTCATGAACTGCCACAAAGAAACTTCTCTGATGAGGTCTGAGAGCTGCACTAACTGGGGATCTAAACAAACCTAGAGAGCAGTTGGATACTGTGTCCATTAGCAGAATAATTGTAGTGAGTTCAGCCTTGGGACTTAGGAGCTCCCAACCATGGATTCTTGTCCAGATTTGCAGTCCTGGGCATGAGTTTTCTCCTGTGGAGAAGGACTTAAATCCAGCCATAAAGCCATTGGCCACCCCCATAATTAGTGTGCTACAAGACCTAAATGTTTCGCTCATGTGGGTAAATGCCTGGGTGTGTGACCGCTTAATTGTGCTTTAAGCCCGTGTCTGGCTTGACTACCTTCCAAGGGGGCTGTTCTGTCTTGCAGCTTTATTTGCCATGAATGAGCGTTCTGGTTGCTCTGCATCTTCACCTGCATTTGCTGTTTGCATCTTTGGAATTTTACCATTCTTGGGTACATACAATGGTGTCTCTAGGATGTGTTTTAGCTTGCTATATGATTTTAGACATCTTCTTGTCTGCTGTGTTTTCTCTTCTGTGAGAGAGGTCTTCACACTTCTTTTTTACCCATTAAAAAAAAACAAGTTACAATTCTTGATGCTTTTTCTGAAATAATCATTTTCAGATATGTTCGCCTGCCCCTTTGTGGTTGGAAATGCCTTGATTTGCTCTTTGTTCTTAGATGTTAATTTCTTTAGGTGGAGGATTCAAGTTTGGTAGCTATTTTCTCTCAGAGCTTGTGTGGGCCATGCTTGTCAACAGCCTTTACATCATGCGCTTTGCCACGGTAGTTCCCACGCAGGCCGTCAACAGTGCGAGACTGGGCTGCACATGAGGAAGCCTGCAGCCAGCGTCTTGGCCCTGCGGACCCTCCTAGTGCACCAGGTTGGGGAGTTCAAACAGAGTGGATGAACAGAGATATCCTTAATTGAGCTTCAGTCCCAAGGTCCTTTCTCTAGACACACCTCCACAGTTTCAGAAGGGTCCTGCAGCCACTCAGGTTGATGAGAGAGGGGTAGACTTCCTGTCACTGCCAAGTTCTCTCAGACCCTTTTACTGGAGTTGGCCCTCGGTCTGAGTAGTGTTACTTTAAGCTGTCATGTTATTTTTCTTTTATCTGATACATTAACATTTCCGACTTGTTTTTGTTTCACTGATACTCAAACGTAGCTTTGTTTTTGCTTTTGACCATGTGCGAAGGGTGTGAGCCTGTGCCACAGCCTGTGTGAGGCCATCGGAGGACTGTCTCAGGTTTCAGCCTTGTCTTCTCCTTGTTGGAGGCAGTCCCTTGGCACTGCTGTGTGCCAGGCTACCTGGTCTGTGCACTTCTGTGTGTCCTCCTGTGTCCATGATGCTGTGTTTGCTCTAGCTTTGAACACGGATTCTGGGGACTCCAACTCAGAGCCTCATGCTTTGAGGGCAAGCCTTTCACCCACCGAGCCATCTCCTCAGCCCCAGCTTTGTTTTTAATTTCTCCCATTTGGCATCATATAATGTTTCTTCCCAATGTGAATACATCTTCATTTCACTTTCAAATTTTCTGCTTAATTTCCCTCCTAATGCCTTCCATTCTCCCAGCCGTCGTCTTCCATTCTCCCAGCCGTCTTCCTTATGAGCCGCTTGTTCTTCCTTGTCCCGCTCCTCAGACTTGTGCTCTTCACTCTTTGCTCCTCCGAGAGACCTTTTGTTGGAGCGTTCAAGCCTCCTTCCTGCTTGTTAACTGCCTTCTATGTTCCAAATTCCTGTAGTGCTTTAAAAAAATAGTGTTAGTTTATAAATCTAAAACAACAATGATGTATGTGAATGTGTGTGTTCGTACGCATGTCTGTGTCCACAGATGTGTGTGCGGTGGACAGAGGACCACCTTCGGGAATCAGTTCTTTCCTTCTACCATAGGGACCCAGGTATTGAGCCCAGGTCGTCAGCTTTGCTGGCGAGTGTTTGCTAAGGCTTGCTGAGCCATCCTTCCTTCTGAGCCATCTCCAGCTCGAGCCTTGCTGCTTTGGGGATAGCCTGTGGTTTCTATTCCTTCTCTGTCTTGCTGGCCTTGGTTGTCACTTGCTGTCACTCTTGTTTTCCTGGGTTCTATCATGCTGTTGAGTTTTCAGGTTCATTTTTGGTGACAGTGGGCTTCTGCAGGGTTCCTATAGGGCATCTTAAAAGCAACTGTCAGGGTTAATCTAGACTTGCTGTGTGGGTCTTTCAGATACCACAGGTACTTGGCTGTTTTTAAGTTATTCCTTGTTCCATTCAGGGACATCCTTGTTACTCCACTCTTAAGGATTTCTGCCTCCTTTTGAACCTTGTCCTGGCTCATCTAGCAGAGATCCTCTGGGTTTATCTTCAGTGTGTGTCTTCTGGGCCTCTGGGTGCGTGCTGGGACGTTGGCATGAGTTTCCTGAGAGGGTCCGTCCCCTGATGGCTGCTGTCACACACCCCTGTCACCATATTCTGGGATGGGCTGCATGGTAACATTATCTGGGGGCTCTAATGTCCTGTCACCTAGGGAGGTTCACAGGTTAATTAGTTTTTAAATTTCTAGATTATTCTAATGTGCAACTTAGGTTGCAAATTGCTGAACGCCCCAGTGCCTAGTTATGTCTTGGTTTCTGATTTTTTTGCTTATTAATTATGTACATTTCTTTCTCTGTTTATTTTTATTTATTTATTTTTGGCCCAAGTGGTGTCTGTATACCTGTATTATTTCAGGCAACCATCCTGACCACATTTTAACCATTTTATCCATCATGCATAGACAGCTTTCCAGAAACCTGCCTGGGTTATTGAATTCTTCATGTGATTTTTAATTTCTCTGCAAAAGATAGGTCTTTTTCTGGCACCCTCCCCATTGCCACCAATTTCTTTCAGCATGGGCGCTTATCAGATATCTTTAATTAAAATGAATTTATACTTTGGGGCTGGATTTGAGTTAATGGCATTCTTTGCTTCTCCTTTGTGTTAGACATTTGAACAGATTCTGTCGTTGGGTAGGGGACAAAGTCAGCTGTATCCACGGTATGGGAAGCGTGAGCACGGTAAGACTTTAAATGCTCTGTGAGAAATTATGGAATATTTATTTGGGTGTGAGTAAAGTAAACCATTACAAAATAAAGGTGGAAAGAAGTTATGGAGGGAGGTAGTTTTTCCAGTTGATTTCAGAAAACATGAGCTGAGTAAGTTAATCTGTTTGGTCGCAGTAAATGCTCCTCTATGTTGACATGAATTGATGCATCCCAGTGCGTATTTAAATATATACAGTAGGGCTGTTGAAATGACTTGCTGAAAGCCTAGTGACCTGAGTTTGATCCCTAGAAGAGAACTAACCTCACAAGGTTGCTCTGTGACCTCCATAGGTGCGCCATCGGAGGGTGTGCTGATAATAAAATAAATGTAATGATACGCGATAAAAAACAAGGGAAACTTTTTATGCAAATGTGATTTCTGAGGCAGATAGAAGGCAGTTTTCAAAGGGGTTCATTTTTAATTATAAAAAAACCAACCCTGTTTTCAGACGCTGCCTTCCAAAATCGAATCAGGGCACCATTAGCGAAACATTTTACTTGATTTGATTAGTTTGAGGCAATTGACATTACTCGCTTAAGTGACTTTTTATAGGGCTTTGAGTTGGAAAAGAATAATCTGTGTACAGTTACGTTTTCAAAATAGGCTTCTAAACTTAAACCTGAGTCTGGACTATGCTGGGGGACATCTGCCTCTGCCTGTCACCGCACACATTTTGCATCCCTCCGTGTGAGCATCTGCAAAGAATTGGCCTTCCTTTGCCAGTGCTCAGGCTGGGGCTCAGGCCTACATGAGGCCGGGGAGATGGAGCAATTATCTGGAAACTCAAGCCCCAAGTGTAAGACTCCCCCATACGATATCTTCGCCGTTCTGGATATTTCAGTTACGAGGATGTTTTGATGAAAATCATCTGGGTAATTGCATGAGTTTTCCACTTCATTCTGTGTGTAAACACAGCTGTCCTGTGACTGACAACTTTAAAAACTTCTCTTTTGAAAATAACCATTTTCAAGATCGTGCATGTGTGTATGTTTCTGTGGGAGTCTTCATACATGTGTGATATGCCCAGGGACAAGCAATGTGTGTGCTATAGAGGCCGGAGGTCAGCACCAAGTTTTGTCCTTAATTTTTGAGATAGGGTCTCTCAGTGAATTTGGAGCTCATTGATTAGGCTAGCCTGACTGGCCAATGGTCTGTCTGCCTGTCCATCTCCCCAGGGCTGGCAGTGCACATGCAAACTGTTGTGCTTAGCTTCTAAGTGGGTGTGCTGGGAATCAAACTGAGGTCCTCAAACTTGTTCAGCGTATGCCTTGCCTACTCAACCTCCTCCCTGGCCCTGGATTGCTAACTTCTGCTTGGGAATTGTGTTCTGCAGCTCACGTTTTGTATCCTTGGCTCTTCTGTGCTGTCTTCCAGTAAGAATGGCTGGTTAGTAAGATCGCATTGTGTTCTCAGCAGTGAAGAGTCTTCTGTATGGATGTAGTATTTCTACAGTCTCTAGAACGAGCAGAACGTTCATCCAGTCGACACTGCCTAATCCTACCCTTAACAACTGCAACGGTCCGCACCTGTGCTGTATAATCACGGAGAGCATGGCAAATAGTTCCATGTGTAGAGACATATCCCATGTGAGTATCCCATCAATTCCAGATGGTACCTGTTTCTGATGAACCTCTACTCTGTGCCAACGTGGAACCTCAGCCAGCACATTCTAATTCCATCCCCAAACTCATCTGCGTCATGTGGTGTCGAGCATTAATACCCATTGAGCTGCCGCTTGGATCTGCTGAAGATGCAGATGTGGCCCAGAGAGTCCTGCAGGGGCCCTCAGCTGGAGGCTTGCAATGGGCTGCGTTTTCCCATCACAATGAAACACCAAAATTACATGGCTGAGATTTGTTTTGACAGATTTTGGTTCTCCAGGGTCCCTCTGTTTCCCTGGTCGCTTCCAGGCAATTGGAAATGCTCACAAGATAGTTAGACGACGCCTGAGACCATGAACTTCTTGGTGACAGGTTCTTGGAGAGGTGCACATTGGTTTTCTTACCCTGCTGTTGGTTTTACAAGTGCTTTGGATTCTTCTGGCGAAGGCTGTGGTCACTCCGGCACTAGAGCATTGTTTCACAAAGCCACACACTTGGGATATCTCCTCTGCGTTGCGAAATTTCAAATCCGATTGTGAGAATAGGGAGTGCCTTAAACATGGTCTTGTTGGTGAGGACGGAAGGCACATGGCTGAGGGCAGGAGGTTTGGCTTGCTCCTCAGTCCTAGCTCCGCCGTCTTTGCCAGGTCTCTAGAACCTTCCCAAACCTCAAGCTCAGTATTATTCACATAAGTTCACTGAGACATCTTCATCTAGCTTCCTCATGAGTTTGTCCCAAAATTAAAACTCTCCTTGCCGTCCCTGCCACAAGTGAGACCTGAAAGCTTTTGATAAGCTTTTGCTCGTTTTCCTCAGTCTGTAGGTACTTGGTGAGTGTCTGCTCTATGTCAAGCCCCAGGCTATGTGTCCCCACCTCTCCATGCAGTGCAAGGCTTTGAAACGTGTGACGTGTGACTGTGTATAGGGTGGAGAGGAGCGAGCAGGACAGTCTGTACACGCACCCTTTCCTAGTGACTCCCCACATACTTCAGGGTTTCTTCTGTGCTCTACCCCCATGCCACATGCGGTGCCTGAAAGGACAGTTGGTCTAAGGTGTTCATTTGGTGTGTAGGTGTGTGTGTGAGAGAGAGTGTGTTTTTCACAGGTGCAGTTGCCTGTGTGTATGTGTGCGACGTGTGTATGTATGTGTGCAACAAGGCAGGTTCTGGCATCTCCCTCTATCTTTTTCCATTCCATTTTTTTTTTCAAGCATGGTCCCTCACTGAACCTGGATCTTGCATTTGGCGATACTGGCTAGAGAACCCCCAGGGTCTACCTGTGTCTGCCCTAAGGGACTGAGGTTGCAAGCACATACCACCACTGTTAGTTTCTATGTGGTGCAAGCATTTTTCCCATTGACGGAGCCATCTCTCCAGCCCTCAGTTGCTCTTTCCAGGCCTTGGCTTGGGAAAACTGCTGGGATTTGAAGGCTTGGAGGAAATCATCCCAAGGAAAATGCCTCTTTGTGGCTGCGGTTCTGTGGTGCTGTCTGAGAAGGAAAATACTTACGGCTGCCAAGGCTTCTGCCTTCATTTTCACTGTGTGTCAAGAGGGCCAGGCACTCTGAGCTGCAGGAAGAGCAAAGAGGAGGAGCCCGTGAATGCGATGTGGGCATGGGAGCAGTGGGGCAGCTCGGTCACCATAATGGGACTAAGAGGCCAGCACATTAGGTCAGTGTGGGGAGAAACAACGAGAGCTTTGTTCAGGAGACTTAAGAGTATACCAGCTGCTTCCTTAAACTCAGAAGTCACTTAGATTTCTCGGTGTCCTGATGGGCCAGAAACAGAGAACAACAGGCAGAGCTTTCCCGCGTTTTATATGGTCCCACAGGGACATCGCATAGACACATGCCTGTTGCCGTCTTTTTTTCCACACTGTGAAGTGCTACAGTTTCTTGGACCCAGCTGAACTCTCAACTGCTGCATCAAGAGCCGTTGAACAGGGCTCTACTGTGCAGCACATCCAAAATTGCTTTCATAGCTTTGCTCGGAGTGAACTCTTCACGTAGTTTGGTAAATCCTGGGAGACTTGACTATCAGCTTAGGGCTGCTGCTGCTGTTGCTACACTTTAAATGAATGCAAAGTATAAATTATCTTTTAATGAAGAGCGGCCACCTCCTTTTGTCTGAGATGATACTTGTCTATCACAAGATAAATAATCACTTTAATTATTACGGTGGCATGGGAAACTACATTTTGCAAAGAATTTCATTCTAAATGTATGACAGGCTAAATTAGCGTTTGGAAACTCCTGAAAGGAATTCATTGTTACATTACGTTTTTATCTTCTGTCCTATCAGGCTGACTTTCTTTAATTGAATGTTGTTATTTTGGACCTCATAATATTTGCTCTGGGTAAAATAACAATAACTCATTAGATCCACTGCCTCTGCATGAGATCAATAACAAAATTCCCATTATTTATTTTCCCCAAAGACCTTTAGACAGGGCACTACCAGCATAGTATAAGGGAGAGGGGTTTTTATAATGATTTACTTTAAGAAGATTTTCACCTCTGATATAAATCCAGCAAAACCCCACTAGAATTGAATTTTGCAATACTTATAAGAACAAAAACATTGAGAAATGGTTCTGTCATGATCTGCATTTTGATTCTCTGAAACTCGTGAAATACAGAGCTTTTGCAGTATCTGGAACAAAATTTGTCAACATGATATGGTAAGAGGGACCATAAACATTAATATTTTTAATGTAAACCCACAAATGTAGATGAACATGATGGGTCTTCCTCCCTTAACCCTTCTTCCCTTCCCCTCCCTTCCTTTCTCCTTCCTCAGGTAATCTCTGTAGATGCATTTTCCTTTCTGTGTCTAAAATAGCTGGACACAATGATATGTCTGCCCTTAGATTTCTAAGGTAGGGGCTGGGGAGTGTCTCTGGAGGTGAGTGCTTGCTGAGCAAGCATGGAGACCTTAGTTCAAATCCTCAGCATCCACTTAAACACCCAGGCATAGCCATACCCTTTGCCTCACCACTGGAAGCTGGTGGGGTAATAGGAGGCTCGCTGGGTCTGTTGACTGTCAGCCTAACCACAGGTTCAGAGAGAAATCTGGTCTTCAGGGAATAAGCAGAGAGCGCCAGCGCAGGACACTGGCATTCTCTGCTCTCAGCCCATACACAGCCCGACATAAGCACCCTGCACATACACAAGTCAGATAAGATGAAGTAATGAACTTTCCATTCTATATATTTCAGTCTGAGCCCAGTGGAGGGAGCAGAAAAGGAAACATAGAAGCTGTGGGCCTTCATTGCAGGAGAATTGCAGATGCTGGTTTTCACAGCTACCAAATGTTAATGTTCAGCATGGGTAAAAATTATAGATTTTTTTTTAAAAAATCTCAGCCTTAAAAAGAAGTGGCCATTTGTTTTATATGTCAATAGTTGAAACACAATTGTGGAGAAAGAGATTCAAATATTCTGCCTCTGAAAAATCTGTAATGTCCCATAGATTTTTAGATTAAATGGACCAGATTAGAATAATTGCAGGGGACATTATTCCTTCATTGAGCAGATTACAACCAATTAAATCGTAATTCCAAGCCCTTGTTAAATAAATATCCCTTATGATCAATCACAGCTGAGGGGGACAGGTTTATCAGACGCTTCCAGCCAGTCCTGTCTCCAGAATTCGTCTGTGTTCCTGAAATGGTTCCGTCCACAGAGAGATGTCCATAGAGTTCTCAGAGATGGTGGACTGTGGACGGCGTGCAGCACGTATGTAAATTAGAATGCCGGGCTGAGTCACTTTTGAGCTTGGCACTCGGGAAGGTAGGCATACTGTGGCCCAAGGACTGGAGGCAGACGGAGGAGTTTGCAGTGCTCTTCTGACACTTACAAGGAGGAGTAAATCTTTCTGATCCCTCGCGGGGTCACCGAGAGGTTACCTCCCTGGCGCCTTCCCTAGGGCCCCTCCACATTGAAAGAGGAGGCTTTCCTGTCGTCAGAAGCAGCGCTGTCCTGGCAGCTGCTCCCAGAAGAGCTGGTGAAGGAGTAGCCCGGCTTGCATGCACTTCATGTTGTGTATAATTCCGGTGTTAAATTTATCGGGAGACTGAGCCTAATGTAAAACACAGCGTAGCGCGAGGCTCGGGTGTCAGCTTTCTGGCCCTTTTGGAAGGAACTGAAGTTCTCAGGATGTCTGCTGTGGGGGAACCAGTGTTGAGGGCCCTGGAGTGAAGAGTGAGGGCTGGCATGCTGATCAGCAGGTTTCTCAGATGGGGGCCCTGTGACATCTGGGAGGTAACACAGGTGTTGTGTTCCCTACTTCCCTCCTGACCTTGTCAGAGCTTTGGGGCTCTGGGCCAGCAGATTCCAAGTCTGCATCCATGCTGGAATCTCCTTTAGCCAGGACTTGCTGCTGGTGGAGTAAGTGATTCACGAGGACAGGCAGGCTTTAAGATGTTGATGGGCAGCAATGTCTCTGCCCTGCTACTTGGATAGAATATACACGATGGATGTCTGGACCCCTCAAGAGGATCAGAAAGGAGCGATTACAGCAGTAAAAGATGGAGCAAGGGAAAGGGAAAGGCAGCCTTCTTGCCTTATTTATTTTGATGTTTATCTCACCACTGCTTTATTGGTTTATTAATCAGAGTATTTGCTGAATACCTGAAGCCAGACAGTAAACATGGCACATTGCTTAAGAGCTCAGGCTGGAACCAGACCAACTTCAGTTCTTCCTCAGTCACAGTCAGACTTAAGACTTCCGACCTCGGGCGAGTCACGAGTTACGTGACTTCCCTGAGCCTTGGTTTCTTGGCCTGTCAAATCTGGTAGGAAGAGATTCATTTTTTTTTTATATCCACATGTAGACCATGATTAAATATATTATGGCCCAGCCCTGGAGTGGACTACTATACAGCTTTAAAATATATGTTATCCCTCTATAAAGATCTCTGGAATAACTAAGCATTTCTAAGAACAAACTAATACTATGGAGGCGTATGTATACATAAAAAGACAAAGATTTAAAGGGGCAGATTTGGTGTATGGTGGGGGTGGAGTGAAACGGAAACTTCCCGCTGTGTCTTTGTTTTCATATTTTTTAATCATATGTTGTCTCATATCATAAACATGGAGTTTTGTAACTTCCTATTCCAATTCCTGAGCCTTGTTCAGAGGCTCTCTTTAGTGGGGTTATTATTGTGGTGTTGAAACAAAGTTGCTTATCTGAAGTTAAGAATTTCCTGTTTATCCAGAAGACAGAAAATAGCAAGAAGTAGCCAGTGTGCCTGAGGAAGGCTGAAGACCAGTTAGGAGCCAGGCTGGGTTGTGCTTTAGTTTGGGGAGAGGGCATAGGACAGAGGAGGAGGGCCTCTCACAGAGACACCCTTAGGTTTTCATCTTCAACTTTCTCGAATGTGAACTTTTTCACAGGGGAATCATCAGTTGCCTGCTTTGAAAAATCATTTCTGCTGGATCTTCTTTGTCTTGTGTCACCTGTGTCCTGGATGTCTGTGACTTTTCCTCCCAGTGATTTCGTTCTGTCCTGGTCACCTTTATAAATACAGGGTGTATAGATGCTTCTCCCTTTGCACATGGAAGGTGTTAGCAACTTTCCTTGGGGCCTGGATGGGAAACTACTCAGAGTGCTTGTTCCCTGTCCTGTGGTTCCTGGAAGATGCCCTGACCTCTGGGAAGTGAGGACTAGGCTACAGTCATGCAGTCTAGGTGCCATAGAAGGGGATGGTGGCCCTTGCTGTTGTCTACCCTAGCCTGAAGGTATTTTAGTGTTGTACATGATCAGCAATAGGGGCCAGCATAGCTTGAATGCAGAGACTGGAGGGAGGTGCCAGGATTCAGATAGAGAGGTTTTTCTTTTCAGGAGGAAGAACAGCAGCCTTTGTTTTGCCCCGAGCTAAAGCCTTTTATACCTTTATGGAGCTGGCCTGAGACCTGCTGAGCAGCCAGAGGTCAAGATCAGGGCATCTGTACTGGGAATGCTTCTGCAGAACACCCCCCTCCCTCGCCAGAAAGAACACAAATATCCCTGTCAATTACAGAGTACAAGGAAGTTCCGCTGTCAGTCGGGGAGTGAGGGCAGCCAGATCACAACACTAGGGGGTGCACACACTCATTCCAGCTCCTAGACTTTCACGGCTCCACCTGGAAAGCTCCTTGGTGTCAGAGATGGGCTATTCCTTGGCCTGCTCAAGCTGTTTTAACAGCACCGTAGACTGGGGTGTGGGTGGTTTCAAAGGAAGAATATGTGCTTCTGGATATTGTAGGCTGAGAAGGCTGGAGGAGCAAACACTGTTCTTCTCTTTCCATTGACATGTAAGGAGCTGCCAGTTGGTGGCATGCTCACATGACATCTTTGAATAGAATGAGGGAAAGACAAAGAAGATACACTTGCTGTCTATTCTTATAAGGGCACTCATCAAACTGTGGGCTTGGGGCACCTTCATGACCTTATCCAAACCTCATTGCCCCCAGAGGCTCAGCCTCTGTGCACCATCACATCGGCAGTCATGGCTTCATGAGGGACTCAACACTACAGTTGAGTTTCTGGCGGGTGGGATGGATGTTTGCCCTTCTCTTGAGGTGTGAGGTTGTATGTCCAGGTGGTGATGGTAGGTAGTGATGGTATGTCTTAGATTCAAGGGTCTTCAGGACTCTTGGTATGCGAGTTTCAACCATGCATTTGGGTAGTCAATCAAATATTGTCAAGATCATTTGACTCACGGTTACAGAAAGAGAAAAAAACGCTCTTAAGATTTATTTCTTTTGTAAAGAAACTGACAGGCCAGGAAAAGATAATTAACAGTCAGGAGATCCTCAGACTGTGTGCAGGCAAGTTGCAGTGGCCATTGTAATGACATTGATTTTCTCTTTGACTGGTCTTGGCTGATCAGCTTTGGGACGTCTTTCTGTGACTATTCACTTGCTGAGATCTGATGTTTAAGGATTGAGTTTTCTAGCTCTTTGTCCAGTTTGCTCTACCCCTGCATTCTAGGCAGAGGCCCCCAGGCATATAATTTTGTATGTATGTGTAGTGGTTTCGATGAGAATGTCCCCCGTTGATAGGAGAGAGTCTTCTGTTTTGTGTTAGTTTCATTGGTTAAATAAAGAGACTGCCTTGGCCCTTTAATACAACAGAAAATTAGGTAGGCGGAGTAGACAGAACAAAATGCTGGGAGAAAGAAGCTGAGTCAGGAGTCTCCATGATTCTCCGACCTGAGGCAGACACAGGTTAAGATCTTCCCTGGTAAGCCACCTCGTGGGCTACACAGATTGTTAAAAATGGGGTAGATCAATATGTAAGAGCTAGTCAATAACAGGCTGGAACTAATGGGCCAAGCAGTGCTTACATAAATATAGTTTCCGTGTAATTATTTCGGATAAAGCTAGCCATGCGGGCGCCCTGGGTGCAGGACGCAGCCCGCCGTTCTTTACTACACCCCGTAGTGCAGATATTTGAACATGAAGTCCCTAGTTGGTGGCACTGTTTGGGAAGGTTTAACAGTACAGCTTTGCTGGAGGAAGTATGTAACTGGGGATAGGCTTCAGGTGTTTACAGTCACACCCACATCTAGTATGCTGGCTTGCTCTTGCTTCGAAGATGGGAGTGCTCAGCCTCCTGTCCCTGTTTCATATCTGCTGCTTGATGCTTTGCTTCCCTTCTATGAAGGACTTTAACTGGCTGGAACCATAAGCCCAATTTAAACTCTTTTATAAGCTGTTCCGTCATAATGTTCCATTATAGCAGCAGAAATATAACTAATACTGTATATAATATAGTTTATAATATATGATGTTTACAGTAGCAGGGTATGACGACGCAGCGTGTATTTCCTGGGACTGCCCAGTATTCTGGAGATGTGATGGGGTTACCAGGTGTTGTGTGAAACCTTCCCCAGGGAGAAACAACACAAGCATCTACATCCCAGATAATGATCCCTCGACAGACCAAAGTCCAACTTGTTGCGCCATGAGTTTTATTTGGGTTATTGAACAGTAATATGGGTCAGCGGTTTCTTACAGGAGCAGAAATGACTTACAGACTGCTGCATCACCAATGCTTACCCTAGAGTGGGTGCCAGCTCACAAAGCTAGGAACCTCAAGCACGTGACTCAGATCTCAGGTGGCTCAACAGGCTGGAGAGAGAGAGTCCTTTCAGTTGGCTGTGTTCCCCCCTCCAGCCTGCTGGTTTCTGCTTCTTCCAGGCTGCAGGTCTCCTCTCAGAGTCTTCTTTGTAGATTTCCTTGTTTACTCTGGCAGGGAGGGTTCTTGTGAATCTGGTCAATTTCAGGGACTTCCTGGAGCTATTTTGAGTTGTTTACCTTCTTGATTAAGGAGCTACCCTGAAGGATGGGGTGTTTCAATCTAGGAAGAACCTGTTATACAACAGCAGGTTTATGTCCGCAAAAAGGTTTTTTTTGGTTTTGTTTTGTTTTTTTGTTGTTTTTCATTTTCTCTAAACTGGGTTAAATGAATGGGTCTCTCAAAGAGTCATGGCTCTTAGCCAAGTATCAGTCATTTATATATGGAGGCTCCAGAAAGAGACATACTTTTAAAGTTCAGGACAGCAGATCCTGGTTCCCATGCCTGCTGGAGCTCATCTCTTCATCTCAGTGGGCCTCTGAGAAGCCGTCCTGCTAAAAGTAGGTTTGATCCGAATCATCTAGGAACTGAAAAGGTTCCCACAGATGAGATCCCATCACTGGAGGAGAGGAAACAGCAAGCTGACTATTAACATTTTCCTGGGGATGTGAGGAGAAACATTCCAGCTGGATTGTCTGCATTTTGGCTCAGCACAGAGGCCCGTGTGTGGCACAGTGGGAAAAAGTCTGTCTTCTCCCCAAAAGTAGGGACCTAAGATGCTCTTCCATCCCAAGAGGAAAGAGACAGAGGGGCCACCTCCATAGAGAGCTGCTGTTCCTGGCTTCCATGGAAAGGAATGTCAGCGATGGTAAATTGCAGATTCTTCCTCAGAAGCACATTTGTTGTGGTCTGTGTTGAAAATTCTCCACCCCCATGTTTTGGGTTTTTCTTGTAATACTATTGGCCCTTTATACATAATTTATATTGTAAAAAATGGAAAAAAATCAAATGTTCTTGATAGAAGAAACCGGGCAGTGGATTGAGATGGCTCTGGTTTGAGAGAGGAACCTGGCTGAGCAGAGCAGATGCCCCTGGGAGAGGATGATGCTGGCAGATGGAGAGCAACTGGGCAGTGACAGCATTGGATGAGGTGGTGTGTGCCACAGGTCATAAGGGAAGTAGACAGGCGTGTCTTAGGAGAGGGCAGTGATCTGGGGGCCCTTAAAGCAAGGGACCCAGTGTCTGGGTGGGACCTAGTCAAGTTGGTGCAGCCTTTACTTGGAGTGTCTGCATAGGAGGAAGCATTACCTGGTCTGTTCTAGGCTGTTGGGAATTAGTCTTGGGGAATACCTTAGTCAGGGAATGTCTCTTTTCTGAAATAGTCTTGGGGAATACCTTCGGCCGGGAATCAATCTCTCTCTCTCTCTCTCTCTCTCTCTCCTGTCGTGCTGACATACCTCTGTATGTGCTCAAAGTTCATTGACTCAAAAGTAGTCCCGCTGTGCTGGGAAGATGGTAAGACCGTGAAGTGCTTGCTGCACTTACTGAGAGCCTGAGTTGATAAAGGATAGCCTTTATCAGTAATCCTAGTCCTGCCATGACGAGCATGCGCAGGCGGGTCCTGAACTCACAGGCCGGCCAGCCCAGCTGAATCCTCAGCTCCAGGTGCAATGAGACAGCTTTAGTAATTGGGGAAGACAGTGTTGGTCTCTGGTCCACACACATTCATTGTTCCTCCCGAGTACCTGTGACATGTATAGGTACGTGTAACACACACACACACACACACACCCCACACTGTTTGGAAATAATAATAAAGATGTGATAGGAAGGTGGCTAGAATCTTGATTCAGAGATTAACTTAAAGTAGCTTAGTCTTTGGCCAGAACTAACAAATCTCTCTTAATTAAAGGTCAGAAGAAACCCATAGGTAGCTCCCATGAAGGGTTTTCCAGCAGCACACTAGGCTTCTCAGCAGTGATCTCTGAGGCGCTCGTGGGAGCTGGGGCTTCCCTGCTTCCAGCACTGAAAGGGACCCTGGGAAGACCTGAGGCTTTGGAGCCCTGGATTTGGAGGTCACCACATAGTGCACCCCCAAGCCTTTTTAACGCCCTTGGGGAAGGTTAATGGTTAATACTACATTCCACTTCAGGAATCTCCAGAAGCTCTGAAAGTGATTGGCAATTCTCCTTTTTTCCATATCCATGCTGAGTGTGCTGTTTAATTACCATGTAATAGCAGCAGACAAACCTTTATCATCATTGAACACCAGGATTTTCTTTTTTCTCTTTTCCTTTTTAAGAATCACTTAAGTATCACAAAAGGTTGGAAAAAAAAATGGCGGGGAACTTACTTTTACTTGGGCTATGAAATTTTCAACACAATGCCTTGATATTTATAATAAATGAATTCGTTCTAATGGGTTATATTTAAAGAGAAGTCAAGGCACTAATATACTTATCTCTTTAAATCAATCAGCAGCCATTTAAGACAAGTTTCTGGAGGTCTTCCAGCCCTTGTATGTGTGTGTGTGTGTGTGTGTGTGTGTGTATGTGTATATATAGTATACTTGCTGGGAGGGGAGCTGGTACTTTGCGCTCAAGTTATTTCTGAACAGTATGGAGTGTGTTTAATTTTTAACCTGTTTATTTTAGTACAACCTGGAGTCTAGCCACCCTGGTTGGATGGTTTGACCTCAAGGGAAGTCTTCCTCTGTCCTGAAACTCTCCCAGGGTCAGGTTCTCTGCTAGCAAGAAGAGAGTAGGTGGTTCTGGAAGGACTGGAACAGTTATCTCTCTTTTCTCGTCCCCTCCGCTTGAGGCCGCCAGTTTGATCTCGGTAATCACGTCTGTTCCTCCAGCGTGGACAGACCCATTTCGTGAGGACAATTTCCTAGAACAGTCCTGTTTGCGGGGGAAATGGAGTTGATTCACAACTCCCTAGAATGAGTTTTCAATAAGCTCGTGTGCTGAGGCCCTGATTTAGATGTGGGAACATGAAGTAGAGCCTGTCACGGGGCATTAGCTTTTATCCTGTAGTTAGAATTTAGATTTATGGGTGTATTACAACAGATTATCTTTCTTCACTAAGCAGGTGAGTTGGGAAAAGGCTGGCAGATGTTTTCAGGTAAGATGAAAAAGGAAGGTCTGGAGTTTGGGAAGGGAGAAAGCGAACACTTCTGACACGAGAGCTCTGCTCTGCATCTCTCTAGCACACGTTAAAAAGATGCTGTCTATCAGTTACGTAATCTGAATCTACAGTGAGTCCAAGTCATCAGAAAAAGACGTAGCTCCATACCTGACATGAAGGCATAGTGGATTTATGACCCTGAAACAAGCCGCCATGGTAGAGGTGCCCGAGACTTGGCTAAGTACTCAACCATTTGATCACTTAAGGTGTGGAGAAGCCGATGCTCACCCAGTTTGACTTGATTTATGTCACAGAGCTCGTGAACATTTCTGGGACTGGAAGCACAGTCTGTCAGTTAGACCTTGCTGTCTCTGAAGGAGTGGGAAGGAGACATCCTGGACATGGTGGGCACCTTCCCACAGGATCCCCCTGCT